>NC_091283.1:666453329-667653329 GCF_032444005.1 Ranitomeya imitator
ATGCATGTCCACATAGTATATTGCCCAGTCACGTAGTATATTGCCCAGCCACGTAGTATATTGCCCAGCCACGTAGTATATTGACCAGCCACGAAGTATATTGCCCAGCCGCGTAGTATATTGCCCAGCCGCGTAGTATATTGCCCAGCCGCGTAGTATATTGCCCAGCCGCGTAGTATATTGCCCAGCCGCGTAGTATATTGCCCAGCCGCGTAGTATATTGCCCAGCCGCGTAGTATATTGCCCAGCCGCGTAGTATATTGCCCAGCCGCGTAGTATATTGCCCAGCCGCGTAGTATATTGCCCAGCCACGTAGTATATTGCCCAGTCACGTAGTATATTGCCCAGTCACGTAGTATATTGCCCAGCCACGTAGTATATTGCCCAGCCACGTAGTATATTGCCCAGTCACGTATTGCCCAGCCACATAGTATATAGCACAGCCCACGTAGTACGGTATATTGCCCAGCCATGTAGTATATTGCCCAGTCAGGTATTATATTGGCCAGCACAGAGCCACGTAGTATAGAGCAGAGGTGTCAAACTGCAATCCTCAAGGGCTGCAAACAGGTCATGTTTTCAGGATTTCCTTGTACTGCACAGGTGATAATTTAATCACCTACACACATAATGATTACAACACCTTGTGCAAAGCTAAGGAAATCTTGAAAACACGCATGGTTTGCGGCCCTCGAGGAATGCAGTTTGACACCCCAGGTATAGAGACTTAAAAAAAAAAAATAAACATATACTCACCTATAGCCCGTTGAAGTCCTGCTATACTCACCATCCACCGCCTTTCGCGCTCCTCGCCACGCTCCCGGGACCGCTCCATTGCAAGCGGCAGCTTTAGGTGCCAGGGCTGGTGTGAACATGACAGTGACGTCACGGCAGGTCCTTGTCCTCACGGGAAGCTGCCGCTTGCAATGGAGCGGTCCCGGGAGCGTGGCGAGGAGCGAGAAAGGCGGCGGAGGGCGAGTATAGCAGGGTTTTTGTTTTTTTTATTATTTTGAACATGACATTTTTATTATTGATGCTGCATAGGCAGCATCAATAGTAAATAGTTGGGGACACACAGGGTTAATAGCAGCGGTAACGGAGTGCGTTACACCGCGGGCCGTTACCGCTGCCATTAACCCTGTGTGAGCGGTGAGTGGAGGGGATTACGGAGCGGGCGCCAGGCAGTGAGTGCAGGGGAGTAGGGGAGGGACTAATCGGACTGTGGCCGTCGCTGATTGGCCGCGGCAGCCATGACAGGCAGCTGCCGAGACCAATCAGCGAATGAATAACCGTGACAGAAGGACAGACAGACAGACGGAAGTACCCCTTAGACAGTTATGTATATAGATAAAGCATTAAGCTACTTACTGGTAGCAGCATTTTTCGGAGGCCCATGACAGCACTATGAGAGAGGGGATCCGCCCTTCAGGAACAGGAAACCTACAGATACAAAAGGGCGGCACCTCTCCCCATGCATCAGTTGTATTTCAGAGCCTGAGAGGACTACCGCGGTTAGTGGCACACAAATATACATTATATACAGTTTATATACAAACATAATCTATCGTACTAGAAACCACAGGTGAGATCTATCTCATTATATACATTATAGGAAGTACAACCCCCACGTGAAAAGGGAGGGAACGAAGGGTGCTGTCATGGGCCTCCGAAAAATGCCGCTACCAGTAAGTAGCTTAATGCTTTATTCGGACTCCCATGACAACACTACGAGAGAATTACAAAGATGTAAACTACCTTAGGGAGGGACTATAGCCTGTAGCACCCTTAACCCGAAGGTGAGATCAGAGGAGGACCCCAAGTCCAACCGATAAAGTTTAAAAAAAGTGGAAGGGGAAGACCACGTAGCTGCCTTACATATCTGGTCGATCGATACTCCAGATCTTTCCGCCTAGGATGTAGCCATGGCCCGGGTGGAATGCGCCCTCAGATTCTGCGGAGCCGGACCTCCACCTGCAGTATAAGCCAGAGAGATAGCCTCCCTAATCCACTTCGCTAGTGTGTACTTTGACACTCTAAGCCCTTTCCTAGGACCTTGGAAGGATAAAAACAACACATTCTCTCTCTTCCAAGCGTCAGTGACTGAGATATACTCTAATAGGCATCTTTTAACATCCACAGTATGGAGTAGCTCCTCCTTAGGATTAGAAGGATTAGGGAGAAATGATGGTAGAACTATCTCCTGAGATCTGTGAAAATCTGAGGCTACGTTTGGTAAATAAGCTGGGTCCGGTCTGAGGACTACTCTGTCCTGTAGAAACTCCCTATAAGGGGAAAGCCTAGAAAGAGCCTGTATGTCCCCTACCCTACGAGCAGATGTTATTGCCACCAAGAATGCGGTTTTGAGGGATAACAATTTAACTGAGGCTAAATGTAAGGGTTCAAACGGTTCCCTAGTCAAAGCTGAAAGGACTAGGTTGAGATCCCAAGGTACCGATCTATTCTTGTGTATAGGTCTAGCTCTACTAGATGCTTTGATAAACCTTGATACCCAATAGTTATTAGCAATGTTACAGGAAAACAGGGCCCCCAGGGCTGAGACTTGTACTTTTAGCGTACTTGTAGATAGATTTAGCTCTAGCCCCTTCTGCAGGAATTCTAAAATCTGGTTGATTGGTATTCCTTCTTCAATATTAAAATTTGAAGAGGCTAGGAACTTTCTCCAAGTTCTAGAGTAGATTTTAGTGGTTATATGTTTCCTACTCTTCATTAGGGTATCAATTAGATTTGGGGAAAAACCTCTGTTTTTTAAAAATGACCTCTCAAAAACCATGCTGTCAAATGGAGACCCTTCACTTGTGGATGGCTGATCGGACCTTGATGAAGTAAGTCCGGAATGTCCGGAAGTACCCAGGGGTCTTCCACTGACATGGTCCTGAGCCAGGAAAACCAAGCCCTTCTGGGCCAAAATGGAGCGATCAGTATGATTCTCGCTTGATCCTTATCTTTCTGACCACCAGAGGCAATAGGCTCAGCGGGGGGGAACGCATAAGCCAACCGGAAATCCCATCTGATCAGGAAGGCATCCACTGCCAGCGGATATTCCCTGGGATTTAGGGAACAGAATTTTTTTTTGTTTTTCTGTTGTCCTTGGTGGCAAATAAGTCCACCTCTGGATGACCCCACCTGCGGACAATCTGGTTGAAGATCTCTGTGTTCAGAGACCATTCTCCTTGTCTTAAGGTGTTTCGACTTAGAAAGTCTGCTGTTATATTTTCTTTCCCTTTTATATGTAATGCGGTTAAAGATAGAAAATGGTTCTCTGCTGTCTGGAGCAGGCGGTCCGCTACTTCCATCAGGGACTCGGAGCGTGTTCCACCTTGGTGATTCACGTAGGCCACTGCCACCTGGTTGTCGGAGAGGACTTTGACATGGTGACCCTGTAGATATACGAGGAGTTCCTTAATTGAGAGTTCAATTGCCATCAACTCCCTCTGATTGGAAGAGGCTGATATTTGGGGGTCCCATAGACCCTGAACTACAACGTCACCCATGTGTGCCCCCCACCCCGTGGGGCTGGCGTCCGTTGTGATTACCCGAGTCACCTGTGTCATTCAGGGAACTCCTGCTGACAGATTGTCTTCCTCTAGCCACCATCTAAGAGATGCAAGAACCACTGGACTTAATGTCATCTGACCCTGCAAGGAACCCTGTAAGGCTCTATCATAATCCAGAACCTCAAACTGTAAAGGTCTGGAGTTTGCTTTTAACACCTGTTGTTGGATATGAAGTAATTTATCAGGTGGAAGACAGCATTGTTGGGACTCAGAATTTAACAACAGCCCTAGGAATCTCTGAATTTTTAGGGGCTGTAATCGGGATTTTTCATAATTTATGATCCAGCCCAGATGTTCTAGTTTAGTCATAGCTGTTTTTACTTGAGTAAGGCAATGGTCTGCTGAATTTCCGACTATAAGGAAATCATCCAGATAAGGAATAATGAGAATATTGAATTCTCGCAAGTGCGCCATGACCTCAGCAACTACTTTAGTAAATACCCTGGGAGATGCTGAGAGGCCGAAGGGAAGAGCTCTAAATTGAAAATGGCGAACAATACCTCCCATAGACACCGCTACACGTAGAAACCTCTGGAAGTTTCTATGGATGGGAACATGATAGTATGCATCCTTTAAATCCACAACTACCATGAAGCAGTGTTTGAACAACATCTTTATTGCAGAGCTGATTGACTCCATTTAAAGGTAGTATTAACCAGGTACTCATTAAGGGATTTAAGATTAATAATAGTCCTAAATGATTTGTCTGGTTTTTGAATCAGAAATAGAAGAGTAGAATCCTCTTCCTCTTTCTGACTCTGGGACCTCAATCAGCACCTTTTTAAGGCATAAATTCATGATCTCTGCCTCTAAAGCCGTCTGTTCAATAGTGGAGGAACGTAAGGGGGTTAGCATAAATTTATCCCGAGGCCAGTGAATAAATTCCAGTTTCAGACCTTCCGATATAATACCTCGGACCCAGTCACTATTTGTGATGTTAGTCCATGCGGAAGAGAAGGCTGACAATCTCCCTCCCACAGGGATTGCTAGTCATTGGTCTGGTTTCTTACGTTCTTTTGAGGAACGGCGGAACATGTAATCCGTACCTCTCCTGCGTCTATCCTCCCATCTAAAATTATCTCTAGAGGGCGAGGATGCGCGCTTCCTTCCACGACCAAATCTCCTTCTGTTGAATGGACGCCGGTAAGAGGCCGATGACAAATTAGGGAATTTTTTCTTGTCATCCCCCGCCTTTTCAAGCAGCTCATCCAAGGTTGGTCCAAAGAGATATTCCCCTTTGCATGGGATAGCGCATAACTTGGATCTTGACTGAATGTCACCCGACCAACACTTCAACCATAAGGCTCTACGAGCCGCGTTGGAGAGTCCTGCCGCTCTGGCAGCCATTTTGACCGAATCCACCGAAGCGTCCGACAGAAAAGCAGCAGCATCCTGGATCACTGGGAGCGCACTTAGAATTGAATTTCTGGAAGCGCCTTCTTTAAGCTGGGACTCCAACTGTTCCAGCCAGACCATTACCGATCTGGCTGTACATGTCGCGGCCACTGCCGGTCTCAAAGATCCGGCTGCCATCTCCCAGGTACCTTTAAGGAAGGTATCCGCCTTCCTGTCAAGAGGGTCTCTAAGGGACCCCATGTCCTCAAAAGGTAATGCGGCTCTTTTTGATGCCTTCGCCACCGCAGCATCTAATTTAGGGGCCTTGTCCCAGGTATCCACAGCCGCATCCTCAAAGGGGTACCTGCGCTTTAAAGCTGGTGGCAATTAACCTTTCTTCTCCAGTTTTTTCCATTCCCGGAGAATCAGGTCTTGAATCTTATCATTCACCGGAAAGGATCTACGTTTCTTGTGATCCAGGCAGCTGAACATTAGCTCCTGACGGGAAAGCTGCGTCTTAGGTTCCTCTAAGCCCATCGTACCTCTGACCGACTTAACTAATTTATCCACCCGGTCCAGAGGCAGACAGAATCGGCCAGAGTCCTCTTCTGATGATGAGGAAGAGAGAATCGAGCCATAAGAACCTTCCTCCTTATCTTCCTGCGAAGAATCAGAGATCACCGGAGCTCTCTGTTTTGAACTTCCCGCCTGGGACAGAGACCGCAGGGATTCCCTTACTTCCATACGGATCATCTCCTTTAGATTAGCCGTAGAAGCAGATTCTTCCACTACCTAGGGGAGGACAATAAGGGTGATACCATCTATCTAGCCTGATGTCACTCAACCCCTCCACTCCTGTAGACCTCAGCGTCTGTTGTATACAGGAGGCGCATAATTTTTTAGGGTAAGAATCTGGTAAAGGGACTTCACAAAGGGCGCACTCCTTATGTTTCGTCTTTGCACTTTTCTTCTCCTAGAATGACAAAGTATAAGGGGCCCGCGACACTGAGTGAACATTCACGTAGATCACTTACCAGTGCACGCCAAAGAAAAAGGTATCGGAACACGAGGGGGCTCTTTGCCAGTCGAAGCTCTAGATCCTTGTCTGGATGAGCTTTTACGGCTGGACTGGTCACTTCTGACATGCTCCTTCTCCACGGCTTTCTGCCGCACTTTATCCAGAAGCTGAGGCTGCTGCTCACCATCATCTGCCATGATGAAGCTGTGGCCAAAAGCAGGGCTCTATTGCCAACACCTGCTTATATCCCCCTGTATTCCGGTCAGCAGGCTGCCTGGCGTCCTCCCCATTGGCTCCTGCTGTTCAGGCTGCAGCTGGGAGGTCAGCGGTGGCTAATGCAGAAAACCGGCGTCCGGACCCATGGGCGCCGCCATCTTGGAACGACTGCGCATGCGCAGCCACCCCGTGACCCGGAAGCGCCCGCTGACTCCACCCCCGGTGCCACAGCGTTCCGGAAACACTCAGAGAGCGATGCAGGACGCCGGGGATGCACAGCAGCGCTCCGGACGGCGCTCCACCTCCGACGCTGCCACTACACCACCCCGCCGCACTGCATGAACCAGGGGAGGGGATTAATACTTACCAACGCCGGCGCTTCATGGAGACCAGGAATCCTCCGGACCCTGCTCCCTGCTGCCAACGCCACCGACGTGCAGTCCAGCCAGGACCACCGTGGCGTCTCCAGGGACTTCCGCACCGGCCGAGGTAGGAGACCCCCCCGCTACCAGATTCGGCCGGCCTGGGACTTCTACGAGATGTTATCTGTAGGATCCTGTCCCTCCAGGAACAGGAAACCAACTGATGCATGGGGAGAGCCCTTTTGTATCTGTAGGTTTCCTGTTCCTGAAGGGCGGATCCCCTCTCTCGTAGTGCTGTCATGGGAGTCCGAATATATATATATATATATATATATATATATATATATATATATATATATATATATATATATATACATATACACATATCACATCACTGAATGAAATATTCCAGTTGTAAATCTTTATTCATTATATAGTGGAATGTGTTGAGAACACTAAAACCTAAAAATTATCAAAATAAATCACAACCAATATCCCACGGAGGTCTGGAGCTGGAGTGATGCTCAAAATCAAAGTGGAAAATGAAGTTACAGGCAGATCCAACTAAAGTGGAAATGCTTTAAGACAAGGAAATAATGCTCAGTAGTGTGTGTGGCCTCCCAGACCTGGACTAAAGCATTCGCCAACTCCTGTGGTACAACGTGATGTTGGCGGATGGTGTGAGACATAATACCCCAGATGTGTTCAATCGGATTCAGGTCTGGAAAACTGGTGGGCCAGTCCATAGCTTCAATGCCTTCATCTTGCACGAACTGCTGACACACTCCAGCCACTGAGGTCTGGCATTGTCCTGCATTAGGAGGAACCCAGGGCCAACTGCACAAGCATATGGTCTCACAAGGGGTCTGAGAATCTCATCTCGGTAGCTAATGGCAGTCAGGCTACCTCTGGCGATGGGAGGGCGGTGCGGACCTCCAAAGAAATGCCACCCCACACCATTATTGACCCACTGCCAAACCGGTCATACTGAAGGATGTTGCAGGCAGCAGATCGCTCTCCATGGCATTTCCAGACTCTATCACGTCTGTCACATGTGCTCAGTGTGAACCTGCTTTCATCTGTGAAGAGCACAGGGCGCCAGTGACGATTTTGCCTATCCTGGAGTTCTGTGGCAAATGCCAAGCATCCTGCACAGTGTTGGGCTGTGAATATAACCCCCATCTGTGGACATCGGGCACTCAGACCATCCTCATAGAGTCTGTTTCTAACCGTTTGTGCAGACACATGCACATTCCAGCCCTAACCCATCTCTTCAACCTATCGCTATCTTCTGGTACCTTCCCCTCTGCCTTCAAACATGCCACCATCACACCCATCCTCAAAAAAAACTAGCCTTGACCCAACTGCTATGCCCAGCTATCTCCCCATATCACTGCTCCCGTTTGCTTCAAAACTCCTTGAGCAGCATGTCCATGCTCAACTTTCCTCCCACCTCTCATCTAACTCTCTCCTTGACAACCTCCAGTCTGGCTTCTGCCCCCACCACTCCACCGAAACTGTCCTGACAAAAATGACTAATAACTTACTCACAGCCAAATCTAACAGACAGTTCTCTATCCTCCTCCTTCTTGACCAGTCCTCTGCCTTCGACACAGTCGACCACTGCCTATTGCTAGAGATTCTTTCTTCCTTTGGCATCAAAGATCCTGCCCTGTCCTGGATTGCCTCATACCTTTCTGACCGCACATTTAGCATTTCCCACTGCCACACTACCTCCTCATTCCGTCCTCTCTCTGTTGGAGTCCCTCAAGGCTCTGTCCTAGGGCCCCTACTTTTTCCATCTATACCTTTGGCCTAGGACAACTCAAAGTCTCATGGCTTCCAGTACCACCAGTATGCGGATGACACTCAGATCTACCTCTCTGGCCCAGATGTCACCTCTCTGCTGTCCAGAATCCCGGAGTGTCTATCAGCCATATCCTCCTTCACCTCTCGCTTACTAAAACTCAATGTAGACAAAATCGAACTCATCATCTTTCCCCCATCTTGCGTATCCACCTTACCTGATCTATCTATTATGGTAAACGGCATCACACTCTCTCCCGCACCTGAAATCTGCTGTCTTGGGGTAACTCTCGGCTCTGCACCTGTCCTTCAAACCGCGCGTCCAAACTCTTTCCACCTCCTGTCGCCTCCAACTCAAAAATATTGCCAGAATCTATCCCTTCCTCAGCCCACAATCTACTAAAACTCTTGTGCATGCCCTCATCATCACCCACCTCGATTACTGCAACACCCTCCTCTGTGGCCTCCCCGCCCTCTTGCACTGCTCCAGTCTGTCCTCAACTCTGCTGCCCAGCTAATCCACATCTCTCCTCACTACTACCCTGCTTCTCCCCTCTGCAAATCCCTCCACTGGCTCCCAATTTCCCAACGTATCCAGTTCAAACTACTAACACTGATCTACAAAGCCATCCACATCCTGTCCCCTCCCTATATGTCTGAAATAATCTCCTAATATCTTCCCTCACGTAATCTTCGACCCTCCCAAGACTTTCTACTGTCATCCACACTTATTGGTTCCTCATACAACCGCCTCCAAGATTTCTCCCGAATATCCCCCATCCTCTGGAATTCCACGCCTCAACACGTCCAATTATCCACCACCCTCAGATCCTTCAGAAGGAACCTGAAAACCCATGTCTTCAGGAAAGCCTACTGCCTGCAATAACCATTCTGCTGCCTCACCACCACCCGAGCTGCCGCCTCACCACCACCTGAGCTGCCACCTCACCACCACCAGAGCTGCCACCTTACCACCACCAGAGCTGCCACACCCCCGACCTTCTGTCTCTTCCCCATTATTAGAATGTAAGTCCACAAGGACAGGGTCCTCTCCCCTCTGTACCAGTCTGTCATTGTAAATTTATTTACTGTAAACGATATCTATAACTCTATACGTAACCCCTTTCTCATGTACAGCACCATGGAATTAATAGTGCTATATAAATAAATAATTTGTGGCCTGCTGGAGGTCATTTTGCAAGGCTCTGGCAGTGCTCCTCCTGTTCCTCCTTGCACCAAGGCTGAGGTAGGGATCCTGCTGCTGGGTTGTTGCCCTCCTATGGCCCCCTCCACGTCTTATGGTGTGCTGGCCTGTCTCCTGGTAGCACCTCCAGCCTCGACACTATGGTGACAGGCACGTCAAACCTTCCTGCCATAGCTCGCATTGATGTGCCATCCTGGATGAGCTGCACTACCTGAGCCACTTGTGTGGGTTGTGGAGTCAGTCTCATGCTACCACGCGTGTGAAAGCACAACCAACATTCAAAAGTGACTAAAACATCAGCGAGAAAGCATTGATACTGAGATGTGATCTGTGTTCCCCACCTGCAGAACGACTCCTTTATTGAGTGTGTCTTGATAATTGCCAATAATTTCCTTCTGTTGTCTATTCCATTTGCACAAGAGCATGTGAAATTGATAGTCAAACAGTGTTGCTTCCTAAGTGGACAGTTTGATTTCACAGAAGTTTGATTTACTTGGAGTTATATTCTGTTTAAGTGTTCCCTTTATTTTTTGAGCAGTGTGTATATATACTGTACATATATATTTCACTTTTTGCATTGAAGAACTGAAATAAATTACTGTAACTTTTTGATGATATTCTAATTTTATGAGAAGCACCTGTAAATATGCCTTAGCATTTCATTTGGTCATCCAACCACATGGTGTTAGTACGTCAGTTACAGACAGACACAGGACATGCCAAGATATATACACACACGTTATATATATATGTGTATATATATATATATATATATATATATATATATATATATATATATATATATATATATAGTGTATATATATACATATATATATACATATATATATATATATATATATATATTAGATGGCATCTCTAGTAAGATAATCATTTGACAATGTGTTATACTAAAGGACTATAATGCTGACAATCCTTAACTTTGCCATTCGATGGCTGTCAAACAGACGGTGGTTCAGCCTATCATTCGTTCAGGTCTCCCATACACAGGAGCACTCATTTGGCTGAGTGTTCCTGTATTTTCTATGAGAAAGCCAATAGCAAAAAATGTCTGATAACTTCTTATCTCTCAGAAATAATACAATCAGCAGTCCAAAATCAGGAATGGCAAATCGATATTTCCCCATATACATTAGACTGTTGGCTGAACACATTGATATTGGTGGAATTGTCTGACATTCGTCTAATGTGAGCTTTAAAGGGAATCTGACACCAGATTTTTGCCTCCTAATCTGAGAACAGTATAATGTAGAGACGGAGGCAATGATCCCAGTGATGTGATCCTATTTTATCAGCAGAAAATTTTCACTAGATGACTAGTATAGCTGCCAGGCAGTCCAGCATATTCATGAGCACTGTATAAACCCACCACGTCACTGATTGGCAGCTTTCTGTGTATAATGTACATGGGCAGATAGTTGACAATCCGTGGTGGTGGTGTGGGGGTTATACACAGCTCAGCATTCAGGGAACTGATAGACATGTAGCAAATAAAACAGAGATTTTATCAAAATGATAGCTTGAAGACCATAAAGGGACATTGCTTGAATCAGGGTCTCTGCATCCACATAATGCTGCTCTCACATGGGCTAAGAAAAACCTTCGGACAGATTCCTTAAGGTACCGTCACATTTAGCGACGCTGCAGCGATACCGACAAAGATGCCGATCGCTGCAGCGTCGCTGTGTGGTCGCCGGAGAGCTGTCACACAGACAGCTCTCCAGCGAGCAACAATCCCGAAGTCCCCGGGTAACCATCGGGTTACTAAGCGCAGGGCCGCGCTTAGTAACCTGATGTTTACCCTGGTTACTAGTGTAAATGTAAAAAAACCAAACACTACATACTTACATTCCTGTCGCGTCCCCCGGCTTTCTGCTTCCCTGCACTGTGTAAGTGCTGGCCGTAAAAGCAGAGCGGTGACATCACCGCTGTAATTGCTTTACGGCTGGCCGGCGCTGACACAGGATGCAGGAGGAGTGCAGGGAAGCAGAACGCCGGGGGGGACGCCACAGACAGCGGAATGTAAGTATGTAGTGTTTTTTTTTTTTTTACATTTACACTGGTAACCAGGGTAAACAGAGCTTAGTAACCCGATGTTTACCCTGGTTACCAGTGAAGACATCGCTGAATCGGCGTCACACACGCCGATTCAGCGATGTCTGCGGGAGATCCAGCGACGAAATAAAGTTCTGGCCTTTCTGCTCCGACCAACTCTATAGCGCCACCTGTTGGAAGTAGCGATCCTACAAGTCACAATCAACCCTTTAACGAGTCGTGCAATATGACTTAGGATAAAAGCCAAATCAGTATCTCAATTTGCAGACACGGTGTTTCGGGTTGTTGGCCCTCGTCAGTGCGAAGCATGAGAACTAATCGGCTAGGTGAGAGGCTCTGGACTGGGGTCTAATTGGTGCTATAGAGTTAAGTCCTCTTTTTCTCAGAAGAGGCAATTTGCATATTTAATTTCCCAGAGGAGCATTGCACGGCGAATAGGCCTCCTTACCTTGACAAGCCAGAGATGGTATGTCACTCTCCATAAGGAGAAACATTACCCCTTAGACCCCAGTCCAGAGTCTCTCACCTAGCCAAATTAGTTCTCATGCTTCGCACTGACGAGGGCCAACAGCCCGAAACACCGTGTCTGCGAATTGAGATACTGATTTGGCTTTTATCCTAAGTCATATTGCATGACTCGTTAAAGGGTTGATTGTGACTTGTAGGATCGCTACTTTCAACAGGTGGCGCTATAGAGTTTAAGTCCTATTTTTCTCAGATGAGGCAATTTGCATATATAAGTCCTAGCCATGAAATTGATAAGGTTTTGACACCAGACATCCCTACTGATCACAAGATTTGAGCTGATCTGTGGTGGTGACGGGTGTTAGATCACCTCTGATCTCACACTGATAATCTATTCAATGGATTTAGTTATGAACTGATTAGTCCTGAACAAACGGTTTAATAGGAAATTAATTTAATGTTATTAATAAATGTTTAAAATGAAGAAACAGATATACTGAAAAGGAGTCCAGAAAACATGTAGAGTGGACATTTATATTAAATGTACATTCAAATATGAAAAGACTTACAACATTCGTTGTTTTAGGTTGTTTTTCGGACGGCCCATTGGTTTCGCATATCGCCTCTTGATCTGAGCAGCTTTTTCTTGAAGGATCTTATGGCCCTTCTTTTTTGGCTGGCAAACCTGACATATCCACATCCCTAAAGCAGACAGAGGTACAGAATAAGCCCACTATGATGGTTCTCATTTACTCATACTGTTAAAAATATTACATATTTTATGCTGTCATTCCTTATATTCTTTATTTTGGATCAGCTCAACAAACACAAAAAAATAAATTTCACCCCTACACCCCGGGGCCATTTTCCCTTTTTGATTGTTGTTTCCTCCTACCCTTCTTCCAGAAGCCATCCATTTTTTATTTTTTTGCGGGAGGAGTTGTACTTTTGAATGACACCATTAAAGTGTGGTGAAATTGCAAAAAAAAAAAAAAAAAACAACTGCAATTCCACAAAAGTTTTAGGGTTTTCTAACATGTTCATTATATGGTAAAACTGCCCTGGCAATATGATTTTTCAGGTCAGTAAGAGTAGGCAGATACCAAACATACCGTATATACTCGAGTATAAGCCGACCCGAGTATAAGCCAACCCCCCTAATTTTGCCACAAAAAAATGGGAAAACTTAATGACTCTAGTATAAGCCTAGGGTGGGAAATGCAGCAGCTACTGGTAAATGTCAAAAGTAAAAATAGATACCAATAAAAGAAAAATTAATTGAGACATCAGTAGGTTAAGTGTTTTTGAATATCCATATTGAATCAAAAGCCCCATATAATGCTCCATAAAATTTATGATGGCCCCATAAGATGCTCCATATTAAAATATGCCACATATAATCCTGCATAAGGCCATGTTCACACAGTGCGTTTTTTACTGCGGAACCGCAGCGGTTTTGCCGCTGCGGTTCCGCAGCTGTTTTCCATGCAGGGTACATAACAATGTAACCCTATGGAAAACAGTCACTGCTGTGCACATGATCCGTAATTTCGTTTAAAAAGCCGCGCAGAATAGCTGCGGCAAAAAAGAAGGAGCATGTCACTTCTTTTTCCTGAACCGCAGCGGTTCTGCACCCATAGACCTCCATTGTGAGGTCAAAATCGCAGTAAAACCCGCAGATCAAAAATATATCTGCGGGTTTTACTGCGATTTGATGTGCAGAACCGCTGCAGCAGGAAGTGCGGGGGAGCGGGCGGAAGTGCGTGGGCGGAGTGTGGCTGCCCCCCCCGTGCTCCGATCCCGCCCCCCGTGCTCCGATGCCCCCCCGTGCTCCGATGCCCCCTCCCCCCGTGCTCCGATGCCCCCCCCGTGCCCTAATCTCCCCCCCTTATACTTACCCGGCGTCCGTCCGGCCGTCTTCTCCCTGGGCGCCGCCATCTTGCAAAATGGCGGGCGCATGCGCAGTGCGCCCGCCGAATCTGCCGGCTGGCAGATTCGCTACAAAGTGCATTTTGATCACTGAGATATAACCTATCTCAGTGATCAAAATTAAAAAAATAGTAAATGACACCCCCCCCACTTTGTCACCCCCATTGGTAGGGACAATAAAAAAAATTAAGAATTTTTTTTTTTTTTTTTCACTAAGGTTAGAATAGGGGTAGGGGTAGGGTTAGGGGTAGGGTTAGGGGTAGGGTTAGGGGTAGGGTTAGGGGTAGGGTTAGGGGTAGGGTTAGGGTTAGGGGTAGGGTTAGGGTATTTTCAGCCATTTTAGCCCTAAAAAGCTTCCTAGGAAACACACAGTCTCTGCATAGAAAACTGCATAAAAAAAGGATAAAAAAACGCATCAAAAAACGCATCAAAAAAGGACAAAAAAAGGACCAAAAAAAGGACCTGCGTTTTCTGCCAAGAGCTGCAGTTTTTTAAAAAAAACTGTCCTGAAAAAAAAAGGATGGAAATCCTGAACGTGTGAACATACCCTAAAGGTTAATAATGACCCCATAAGATGCTCCATACAGACTCTTGCCCCATATAATGCTCCACAAACGTTAATTATGGCCTCATAAGATGCTCCATACAGACACTTGCCCCATATAGTACTGCACAAACGTTGATTATGGCCCCATACAGACATTTGCCCCATATAGTGCTGCACAAACGTTATGGCCCCATACAGACACTTGCCCCATATAGTGCTGCACAAACGTTGATTATGGCCCCATACAGCCACTTGCCCCATATAATGCTGTACAAACGTTATGACCCCATAAGATGCTCCATACAGACACTTGCCCCGTTTGCTGTTGCTGCGATAAAAAATAAAAATAAAAAATCACATACTCACCTCTCCGTCGCTCAGGTCCCCGGCACTTTCAATATTCACCTGACTTCGTTCCGGCGCCGTTCCGTCTTCAGCGTCTTCTGCACTGACGTTCAGGCAGAGGGCGCGCACTAACCACGTCATCACGCTCTCTGACCTGAGTGTCACTGCAGAAGACGCTGAAGATGGAGCGGCGCCGGAACAAAGAGCAGGTGAATATCGCGCAGTGTTACGCTCCCCTCCCCTTTATACTCATGTGCTCCTGGTGCGGTGCAGTCCCAGCTTCCCCGCCGCTGCTGCTTCTTCCTGTACTGAGCAGTCACCGTTACTGCTCATTACAGTAATGAATATGCAGCTCCACCCCTATGGGAGGTGGAGCCGCATATTCATTACTGTAATGAGCGGTACCATGTGACCGCTCAGTACAGGAAGAAGCTGAGGCGCCAGGCAGCCAGGGACCTACAGGGACTGCACCAGGAGCAGGTGAGTATAATTAGACAGCCCCTGCTCCCCCTACCCTGCCTCGAGTATAAGCCGAGAGGGGGACTTTCAGTCAGAAAAAAATGGGCTGAAAATCTCAGCTTATACTCGAGTATATACGGTATATAGATTTTAAGTGGTCAAAAATTTTTTGGGGAAATTTGCATGAAAAAAAATAAAACGTTGCCTTTGTAACCATTTTCCGAGACCCACACTGGTCTCGCTTTTTGGGATCTGCAGCTTGGGGAGGGCTCATTTTTTGCGCCCTAAGCTGAAGTTTTTATTGACACCATTTTGGGGTACATACCATGTTTTTATCACCTCTTATTGCATTTTATAGCATTGTTGTTGATGTAAAAAAAAATTGTAAATCTGTAAATATTCTGAATTGAGCCAGATCAGTGAAAACAGGGATTCTATCAAATGTACAGTAAGTGATACATTGTTGGAACTCTATGCAGCATTATGCTGCTCTCATATTACATAGCAAAAATCTGCTGACAGATTCCCTTTTACCCTAGATGTGCTCAGTGAGAAACAAGTCTGGAGACGCTGCCGACTATTGCAGCATATTTTGGCCACCCAGGCTGCTCTCAGTCAACAGTCTGTGGGACACTTTCACATTACTTCATGAAAGCTTCTTCATGGCATTGCCCACATGGTCTCCAGACCAATCTGCAGTTATCATTGTGTAATAAGATCAGACTCATCACTGAAGAGGATAGACCTCCACTCCAGCCTTCATTGTCGTCTTGCTCTGCACCATGATGGCCTTTCAGATTTGTGTTGTGAATCCAATGGAACAGTAGTTAAAGATCTGGATCATAGCCCAAGGCCACATAAATGGTTTTTGGAGACAATTTTTGATGCCTTAGTCTTAGCACATGATGACTAATTTCACTGGCCGTACATGATGGATTTCTATGCGCCATTATTCTAATCTGATGAGACCATGTAGGCAACACCATTAAAAAGCATTCCCAAATGAACATCATACTGGTCCTACACACAGGAATATGATGTACGGTGGCATACTGTATGGCAGCTTGACCCTACTAATCTTCATTCCATGTATGCCAAAAGCTCGTAGTTACATTGATTTAATCATGGAAGCAGTGGTGCTTCCATTTCTCCAAAGTGTCCGAAAAGCTGTTTAATCAACACAAAAATGCTAGGTCGCAAATTGCTTGTTCTACTGTGACAAGCCTGCGTGTCCTTAATGAACTACCGTGGCCTACAGAGTCTCTGGAAATGTCTCCATCGAGCACATCTGGGACATCATTGATCAGCAGTTGTACAGAGCTGCCAGCAGCAGATCTTGATGATTTGCCCAAGTGCATTCAGCATGTCAGAACCTTCTTCAGACAACCATTAATAACCTCATTAATAGCAGGCAAGGTTGTAAGAGTGGGAATTTCTGCGTGTGGAGCTCATATTTGATACAGATGAAACTGAAATATTCAAAAAATGTTTGTTTTTATAATTTGCGTTTCAGTACCATGTCTGTCCATTCTGTGATTTCCATGATTCCTCGACTTCTCTTTGGTGTCGCAATTTCAATGTTGAGGAGCATATTATAAGTGCAACTGATTTTGCTCTTTAAATAAAAACTCAGAGTGAAAAGTATTTCTCCCAGAAAATGATTGCAATTACATGTTTTGTTACACACGTTTATTTCCTTTGTGTGTATTGGAACAACACAAAAAAAGAGAAAAAAAAAAAGTCAAACTGGACATAATTTCACACAAAAACTCAAAAATGGGTAAAACAAAATTGTTGGCATCTTTCCAAAATTGTGTGTAAACAACTTTGTTTGAAGCATATGATGCTAATCCTCTCCTCCTGCTTTGTTGCTTTTCCCCCCATTTTCCACTACCTGGTGTTTTCCTCTGTTTGCGTGTGCATATTTGTATGATTGGTATTTTCATCTATCCCTTTTCTTATTACCTTGTTAGTCTGGTTGGTGTATTGCATTGTATTATACAACTTCTCCCCTATTCCCTGGGTGAGGGAGGGAACAGACTGAGGGCGGATTCAGGAGCTCAGCAAAGTACGTGGCCCAGCATCTTCACCATAAAAAGTAATCTGGGGAACAGGGATAGCTAACTTTAGGGACAAGGAAGGCGCCCCTGATTCCAAGACACCGGACAGAGTCGTGACAGCCACACCAAGTATGGAGAGAAGAGCACTGTCCTAGGACTTGAGAACCAAAGTCGTTAAACAATATCAACAATCTCATAGTTAAAGGTCCTTGTCCAGAGATCTTTATGTTCCTTTGTCCAAGGGGCGCAACATAATCAAGAAATTTACAACTCTTGGCACTGTAGCTAAATTCCCTGGAATTGGACGGCAGAGAAAAATTGATGAAAGTGTTCATTGCAGGATAGTCTCGGATGGTGGTTAAGCAGCCTCAAAGTTTAAAAAAAACCTGTCCTGTAGGCTCAAAGTGCATCAGTGTCAGAGCAAACTATCCGTCAACATTTGAAATAAATGAAATTGCACGAGACTCAGGAGGACCCCACTGCTGATACAAAGACGTAAAAAAGCTAGACCGCAGTTTGCCAAAATATACGTTAGTAACTAGTGATGAGCGAATATACTCGTTACTCGAAATTTCTCGAGCATGCTCGGGGGTCCTCAGAGTATTTTTTAGTGCTCGGAGATTTAGTTTTTCTTGCCGCAGCTGAATGATTTACAGCTGTTAGCCAGCATAAGTACATGTGGGGATTCCCTAGCAACCACATGTACTTATGCTGGCTAACAGAAGTAAATCATTCAGCTGCAGCAAGAAAAACTAAATCCCTGAGCACTAAAAAATACTCGGAGAACCCCCGAGCATGCTCAAGAAATTTCGAGTAACGAGTATATTCGCTCATCACTATTAGTATCCAAATGGTGGTGCTAAAGAGCAACATCACGTGAGTAGACTAATAGTAAACACTCACTGCTGCTCACTTGACGGACTAAAAACCGTACCAGTCGTAGCTGTATAATACAGAGAGGATGTGGAAACCACAAGAGAGACGACCAACAAGGATAGCTATAATTGAAGTAAAAAACTCTTTATTAAATACATATCTATAAAACATATTAGGACATAGATAGAACATGGGTGGGGAGATGAAACATGTTACAATACAGGTACTCCCCTATAAAGGACTAAATGTGCCGGCAAAGCTCTGACTCCCTAATTGAAAAGGATCTTAGTAGTGGGAGGAGACACCAACAAGATGGAAAGGCTAAATAGTAATTGAAGTACTATATACAGTGGGGCAAAAAAGTATTTAGTCAGTCAGCAATAGTGCAAGTTCCACCACTTAAAAAGATGAGAGGCGTCTGTAATTTATATCATAGGTAGACCTCAACTATGGAGACAAACTGAGAAACAAAAATCCAGAAAATCACATTGTCTGTTTTTTAACATTTTATTTGCATATTATGGTGGAAAATAAGTATTTGGTCAGAAACAAACAATCAAGATTTCTGGCTCTCACAGACCTGTAACTTCTTCTTTAAGAGTCTCCTCTTTCCTCCACTCATTACCTCTAGTAATGGCACCTGTTTAAACTTGTTATCAGTTTAAAAAGACACCTGTGCACACCCTCAAACAATCTAACTCCAAACTCCACTATGGTGAAGACCAAAGAGCTGTCAAAGGACACCAGAAACAAAATTGTAGCCCTGCACCAGGCTGGGAAGACTGAATCTGCAATAGCCAACCAGCTTGGAGTGAAGAAATCAACAGTGGGAGCAATAATTAGAAAATGGAAGACATACAAGACCACTGATAATCTCCCTCGATCTGGGGCTCCACGCAAAATCCCACCCCGTGGGGTCAGAATGATCACAAGAACGGTGAGCAAAAATCCCAGAACCACGTGGGGGGACCTAGTGAATGAACTGCAGAGAGCTGGGACCAATGTAACAAGGCCTACCATAGGTAACACACTACGCCACCATGGACTCAGATCCTGCAGTGCCAGACGTGTCCCACTGCTTAAGCCAGTACATGTCTGGGCCCGTCTTAAGTTTGCTAGAGAGCATTTGGATGATCCAGAGGAGTTTTGGGAGAATGTCCTATGGTCTGATGAAACCAAACTGGAACTGTTTGGTAGAAACACAACTTGTCGTGTTTGGAGGAAAAAGAATACTGAGTTGCATCCATCAAACACCATACCTACTGTAAAGCATGGTGGTGGAAACATCATGCTTTGGGGCTGTTTCTCTGCAAAGGGGCCAGGACAACTGATCCGGGTACATGAAAGAATGAATGGGGTCATGTATCGTGAGATTTTGAGTGCAAACCTCCTTCCATCAGCAAGGGCATTGAGGATGAAACGTGGGTGGGTCTTTCAACATGACAATGATCCAAAGCACACCGCCAGGGCAACGAAGGAGTGGCTTCGTAAGAAGCATTTCAAGGTCCTGGAGTGGCCTAGCCAGTCTCCAGATCTCAACCCTATAGAAAACCTTTGGAGGGAGTTGAAAGTCCGTGTTGCCAAGCGAAAAGCCAAAAACATCACTGCTCTAGAGGAGATCTGCATGGAGGAATGGGCCAACATACCAACAACAGTGTGTGGCAACCTTGTGAAGACTTACAGAAAACGTTTGACCTCTGTCATTGCCAACAAAGGATATATTACAAAGTATTGAGATGAAATTTTGTTTCTGACCAAATACTTATTTTCCACCATAATATGCAAATAAAATGTTAAAAAAAACAGACAATGTGATTTTCTGGATTTTTTTTTCTCAGTTTGTCTCCCATAGTTGAGGTCTACCTATGATGTAAATTACAGACGCCTCTCATCTTTTTAAGTGGTGGAACTTGCACTATTGCTGACTGACTAAATACTTTTTTGCCCCACTGTATCTATTACATCACTATGCCCTGAATACAGTGGGTCAAAACTTATATATATGTGGATCTCTATAATGCCCGTATATATTAACAGTACAGAGTAATGGGGCAGAGAACCAAAGACCCCTGGGACATCCCAAGTGGCCACTAATATCAGGCATGAGAGGTATACGATAAACCCGGTAACTCAACAATAAATGCCATAACCAAATGTGTAAAGCATGTCCCAAGGAATAGACCAGGGAGGTGCCAATGCACCTATGTGGAACATAAACACTGCGGTAAACCGATCATTATTACCTGGTCCTGGACTGCAGGCTGGTGTGCAACAAGAGCGTAGCCGGCACGTCTACCCGACGCGCGTTTCGGAGCTGACGAAGGAGCCGAGGCTCCGAAACGCGCGTCGGGTAGACGTGCCGGCTACGCTCTTGTTGCACACCAGCCTGCAGTCCAGGACCAGGTAATAATGATCGGTTTACCGCAGTGTTTATGTTCCACATAGGTGCATTGGCACCTCCCTGGTCTATTCCTTGGGACATGCTTTACACATTTGGTTATGGCATTTATTGTTGAGTTACCGGGTTTATCGTATACCTCTCATGCCTGATATTAGTGGCCACTTGGGATGTCCCAGGGGTCTTTGGTTCTCTGCCCCATTACTCTGTACTGTTAATATATACGGGCATTATAGAGATCCACATATATATAAGTTTTGACCCACTGTATTCAGGGCATAGTGATGTAATAGATATATAGTACTTCAATTACTATTTAGCCTTTCCATCTTGTTGGTGTCTCCTCCCACTACTAAGATCCTTTTCAATTAGGGAGTCAGAGCTTTGCCGGCACATTTAGTCCTTTATAGGGGAGTACCTGTATTGTAACATGTTTCATCTCCCCACCCATGTTCTATCTATGTCCTAATATGTTTTATAGATATGTATTTAATAAAGAGTTTTTTACTTCAATTATAGCTACCCTTGTTGGTCGTCTCTCTTGTGGTTTCCACATCCTCTCTGCTCATCACTATTAGTAACCGAAAATCCTTCTGGGAAAGAGTCTATTTGGTAAAGCACATCATTCTACTATTTACTGAAAATGGAATGACGCCTGCAATAAAAAAAGAACAGTCCCTACAGTCAAATATGGTGGAGGTTCAAAGATGTTTTGTGGTTGCTTTGCTGCCTCTGGCACTGGGTTCCTTGACTGTGTACAGGGCATCATGAAATCTGATTATCAAAGGATTTTGGGTTTCAATGTCATGCCTAGTGTCAGAAAGCTGGGTTTGCATCCTAGATCATGGGTCTTCCAGCAGGATAATTACCCCAAACATATTTCAAGAAGCACCCAGAAATGGATGGAAAACCATGCGCTGGAAAGTTCTGAAGTGGCCAGCAATGACTCCAGATCTAAATCTCACTGAACACCAGTAGAGAGATCTTAAAACTGCTGTTGGGATAAGGCAACCTTCAAATATGAGAGACATGGAGCAGTTTGCAAAAGAAGAGTGGTCCGAAATTCCAGTTGAGATGTGTAGGCTTGCTGATGCTTACAGAAAGTGATTTATTGCAGTTATTCATTCCAAAGGGTGTGCAAACAAATATTAAGTTGAGGGTGCCAACATTTTTGTATGGTCCATTTTTGGTGTTTTGAGTGAAATTATGTCCAATTTGCCCTTTTTACTCTGTTTTCTTGTGTGTTGTTTCAATACAGCCAAAGGAAATAAACATGTTGTAACAATTCTACCCACTTGGGAGCAATTTGAGATATCACAGGAACTGTTTCTATTTAAAGGGAACCTGTCACCCCCAAAATGGAAGGTGAGCTAAGCCCACCAGCATCAGGGGATTATCTACAGCATTCTGTAATGCTGTAGATAAGCCCCCCATGTATCCTGAAAGATGAGAAAAAGAGGTTAGATTATACTCACCCATGGGTGTTCCCTGCTGCGGTACGGTGGGTGTCGCTGTCCGGTCCGGGGCGGCCGGCGCAGGCGTACTTTGTCTGCCCTTTTGAGGGCAGAGCAAAGTATTGCAGTGTGCAGGCGTCGGCCCTCTCTGACCTTTCCCGGCACCTGCGCACTGCAGTACTTTGCTCTGCCCTCAACAGGGCAGACAAAGTACGCCAGCGCCGCAGCTGCGGCGTGAAGACAAGAACAGGACGTGATCGTAAAAAGATGGGAGGCCCTGGACCGGACCGCGATGCCCACCACAGAAGGACCATCCCTGGGTGAGTATAATCTAACCTCTTTTTCACATCTTTCAGGATACATCAGGGGCTTAACTACAGCATTCTAGAATGCTGTAGATATGCCCCTGATGCCGTGGGCTTAGCTCAACTTTCATTTTGGGGGTGACAGGTTCCCTTTAAAGTCCAGCTAGTTTATTTCAGTCCTCATAAACCACATCACAGGAAAACTTAAATACAGCCTTTGCCCGGCACAAACTAAAACATGAAGTAACAAGTCTATACAGTAGTGCTGGTTAGCGGCCTAGCTTAAGAGTCCAGCTTCTTAGCAAAGGCACTCAATCCAGGACAACGGCTCACCTTCATACACACAGACAGGTGAGAGCCACAGGTCAGTGAGCAGCTGTCTAGCCCAAATCTTCAGCAGCTTGCAATCAACCTGTCATCGCCGATTAACCCCTTTTAGTCCTATATATACTAAAACATTACTCCAGGTTTATTTCCCATCCAATAGGTGTCCTACAGCCACCTTAAGATGTGTATAACAAAACATGTAATTGCAATCATTTTCTAGGAGAAATACTTCATTTTCTGGAACAACTTCAAGCCTACCAACACTTTCGGCCATGACTGTACATACAAATGCAAAAGTCAGTTATAACAAGATTTTAAAAAAAAGCGCTGACATACATAAAGTGGCCCAGCCAAAGACTGCCACAACTGTAATTAAAGAGCGTTTTAAAACAGTTTGCTATTGAATACGTGTAACTGAGGTTTAAGCCGCACACAATGATTGACAGTTTTCTCATACTTTATAACATGTGAAAATTGGTCCCAATTTTAATTGGATTCTGCCTGTAACATTTCCTGTACATTTTTTTTTTACAAAGGCTCAATACATCCTCAATAGGCATTTAGGTAATACTTTCCAGATTTGGAAGTTTTGGTATATACACTACCTTTTGGCATTCGTGCCAGTGGTGGGTCACAGCACTCCATATGAAATCCTCTATCACAAGAATCACAAAAAAGCATATTATCCTGAAAGACAAAAAAAGTATTCTAAAAACTATTTCTATGGAGGGATGGGTGCATTTAATAATACTGTAAATTTTAGACAGTGTAAACCACGTCTAGGCCATCTTAAAATTTATCACAGTGGTTTCGAGCTGTTTATTATATTTTGTGCATCTTTAGACAGTCTAGTGTCAGTAGACACCACCCAATAGTTGGCTTACTGTGTGCCACAAATCTGCTTGCAAATATTAGCGAGTGGTGGCACATATTAGGCCACACTCCACTCACACTTAGCCAGGGGTTGGGGATCTTTTTTCTCTGTCAAGCTCGATTTTGCGATTTCCATCAGTCACAGACTGTACAAAATTATCAACCTGAAAATGATCCTGCTACATCTGTTCAACGAATTAAATAACTCGCCCCTAATGATGGCTGAAACTGCTTCTATTCGGTGCGGCTGTGATATTAGGTGGTATGGATTAATGTTGCTACTCATAACTGTTTTTCCAGCTTTGCGTTGTTCTGGAGCCCAGTTGACTCTTTGTGGTAAGTTTTGCAAAGAACTCGCAGCAGTAAGATGTCCTGAACACACGTGTATTGCACTGCATGTATCCTCAATTTGGGAAATTCTTAACTGCTCGCATTACATTTACAGAACTGAATCAGTGAGAAATTTGCTGTATACACAGCAAATAGGAGATACTGGAAAAGGTGCATGTACACTACATAGGTTACACTGAAACTGATGTATATACATCACATAGGAGACATGGTGACTGCTGTATATAAATCACATAGGAGATACTGAACGCTGTTTATACATCACATAGGATACACTGGGGTTGAGCATAAACATCACATAGTAAACACTGGAGCTGGAGCATAAACATCACATAGTAAACACGGGAGCATAAACATCAAATAGTAAACACTGGAGCTGGAGCATTAACATCACATAGTAAACACTGGAGCTGGAGCGTAAAGGTCACATAGGAGACACAGGAGCTGGAGCATAAACATCACATAGGAGACACAGGAGCTGGGGTACACTGCTCAAAAAAATAAAGGGAACACAAACAACAGAATATAACTCCAAGTAAATCAAACTTCTGTGAAATAAAACTGTCTACTTAAGAAGCAACACTGCTTGACAATCAATTTCACATGCTGTTGTGCAAATAGAATAGACAACAGATGGAAATTATTGGCAATTATCAAGACACCCTCAATAAAGGAGTGATTCTGCAGGTGGGGACCACAGACCACATCTCAGTACCAATGCTTTCTGGCTGATGTTTTGGTCACTTTTGAATGTTGGTTTTGCTTTCACACTCGTGGTAGTACAACCCACACAAGTGGCTCAGGTAGTGCAGCTCATCCAGGATGGCACATCAATGCAGCTGTAGCAAGAAGGTTTGCTGTGTTTGTCAGCATAGTGTCCAGAGGCTGAAGGCGCTACCAGGAGACAGGCCAGTACACCAGGAGACGTGGAGGGAGCCATAGGAGGGCAACAACCCAGCAGCAAGACCGCTACCTCAGCCTTTGTGCAAGGAGGAACAGGAGGAGCACTGCCAAAGCCCTGCAAAATGACCTCCAGCAGGAAACAAATGTGCATATGTCTGCATAAACTGTTAGAAACCAACTCCATGAAGATGGTCTGAGTGCCTGACGTCCACAGATGGGGGTTGTGCTCACAGCCCAATACCGTGCAGGACGCTTGGCATTTGCCACAGAACACCAGGATTGGCAAATTTGCCACTGGTGCCCTGCGCTCTTCACAGATGAAAGCAGGTTCACACTGAGCATATGTGAGACGTGACAGAGTCTGGAGACGCCATGGAAAGTGATCTGCTGCCTGCAACATCCTTCAGCATGACCGGTTTGGCAGTGGGTCAGTAATGGTGTGGGGTGGCATTTCTTTGGAGGGCCGCACAGCCCTCCATGTGCTCGCCAGAGGTAGCCTGACTGCCAATAGGTACAGAGATAAGATCCTCAGACCCCTTGTGAGAATATATGCTGGTGCGGTTGGCGCTGGGTTCCTCCTAATGCAGGACAATGCCAGACCTCATGTGGCTGGAGTGTGTTAGCAGTTCCTGCAAGATGAAAGCATGTAAGCTATGGACTGGTCCACCCGTTCCCCAGACCTGAATCCGATTGAACACATCTGGGACATTATGTCTCGCACCATCCACCAACGTTACGTTGCACCACAGACTGTCCAGGAGTTGGCAGATGCTTTAGTCCAGGTCTGGGAGGAAATCCCTCAGGAGAGCATCCACCGCCTCATTAGGAGCATGCCCTGGCATTGGAGGGAGGTCATACAGGCACGTGGAGGCCACACACACTACTGAGCATGATTTCCTTGTCTTGAGGCATTTCCACTGAAGTTGGATCAGCCTGTAACTTCATTTTCCACTTTGATTTTGATCATCATTCCAACTCCAGACCTTCGTGGGATATTAGTTGAGATTTACGTTGATCATTTTAAGGTTTTATTTTTCTCAACACATTCCACTATGTAATGAATAAAGATTTACAACTGGAATATTTCATTCAGTGATATCTAGGATGTGGGATTTTATTGTTCCCTTTATGTTTTTGAGCAGTGTATATATATCACATAGGAGACACTGATTCTGGTGTACTGTATGTACAACACATAGGAAACAGAGAGGATGTGCATATACAGTGCCTTGCAAAAGTATTCGGCCCCCTGAACTTTGCAACCTTTTACCACATATAACGCTTCAAACATAAAGATACCAAATGTAAATTTTTGGTGAATAATCAACAAGTGGAACACAATTGTGAAGTTGAACAAAATCTATTGGTTATTTAAATTTTTTGTGGAAAATCAAAAACTGAAAAGTGGGGCGTGCAACATTATTCGTCCCCTTTACTTTCAGTGCAGCAAACTCACTCCAGAAGTTCATTTTGGATCTCTGAATGATCCAATGTTGTCCTAAATGCCTAATGATGATAAATATAACCAACTGTGTGTAATCAAGTCTCCGGTATGAATGCACATGCTCTGTGATAGTCTCAGGGTTCTGTTTGAAGCGCAGAGAGCATCATCAAGACCAAGGAACACAACAGGCAGGTCCGTGATACTGTTGTAGAGAAGTTTAAAGCTGGATTTGAATACAAAATGATTTCCAAAACTTTAAACATCACAAGGAGCACTGTGCAAGCGATCATATTGAAATGGAAGGAGTATCATACCACTGCAAATCTACCAAGACCCGGCCGTCCCTCTAAACTTTCATCTCAAACAAGGAGAACACTGATTAGAGATGCAGCCAAGAGGCCCTTGATCACTCTGGATGAACTGCAGAGATCTACAGCTGAGGTGGGACAGTCTGTCCATAGGACAACAATCAGTCGTACACTGCACAAATCTGGCCTTTATGGATGAGTGGCAAAAAGAAAGCAATTTTTCAAAGATATCCATAAAAAGTGTCGTTTAAAGCTTGCAACAAGCCACCTGGGAGACACACCAAACATGTGGAAGAAGATGCTCTGGTCAGATGAAACCAAAATCGAACTTTTTGGCAACAATGCCAAACGATATGCTTGGCGTAAAGGCAACACAGCTTATCACCCTGAACACACCATCCCCACTGTCAAACATGGTGGTGGCAGCATCATGGTTTGGGCCTGCTTTTCTTCAGCAGGGACAGGGATTATGCTTAAAATTGATGGGAAGATGGATGGAGCCAAATACAGCACCATTCTTGAAGAAAACCTGTTGGAAGACAAATCTCCGTCCCAGTCTCCGGTCTTTTGCAGACTCCAACAAGACAATGATCCCAAACATAAAGCAAAATCTACAATGGAATGGTTCACAAATAAACGTATCCAGGTGTTAGAATAGCCAAGTCAAAGTCCAGACCTCAATCCAATCGAGAATCTGTGGAAAGAGCTGAAAACTGATGTTCACAAACAATCTCCATTAAACCTCACTGAGCTCGAGCTGTTTGCCAAGGAAGAATGGGCAAGAATTTCAGTCTCTTGATGTACAAAACTGATAGAGACATACCCCAAGTGACTTGCAGCTGTAATCGCAGCAAAAGGTGGCGCAACAAAGTTTTAAAGTTAAAGGGGCCGAATAATATTATGCATCCCACTTTTCAGTTTTTGATTTTCCACAAAATTTTAAAATAACCAGTAAATTTCGTTCAATGTCACAATTTTGTTCCACTTGTTGATTCTTCATCAAAAATTTACAATTGGTATCTTTATGTTTGTAGCGTGATATGTGGGAAAAGGTTGAAAAGTTCCAGGGGGCCGAATACTTTCACAAGGCACTGTAAATCACAACACTGAGGCTATGTGCACACGTTCAGGTTTTTTCGCGTTTTTTTTCGCGGTAAAAACGCTATAAAAACTCATTAAAAAACGCATACATTATGCATCCTATCATTTAGAATGCATTCTGCATGTTTTGTGCACATGATGCGTTTTTTTCCGCGAAAAAAACGCATCACGGTAAAAAAAGCAGCATGTTCATTAATTTTGCGGATTTTCTGCATTTTTCCCGCTATTCTATGCATTTGGGAAAAAACGCACCAAAAACGCACATACCCTGACTGCTGCCTTCTTAATAGGAACGGATGGGAGCGCAGAATACGCTAACACCACACACAAAGAAGGTCCTGACGCCGGCAGTGCCCAATTTTAGAATTTAATCCTTAATTGAACATGCCACAGTGCTCAGCAGTGAACACTGCATGTGAATGCTCACAGAGTAAAGAGAAATTAAAGGGAACCTAACAGTTGATACACGCTGCCCAAACTGTGGGCAGCATGCATCATCCCATTGGCTGTAGTATCCCAGCCATGTATGTTTGTCTCTGAAACACTTAATAGCTGCCGTGGACAAACAGTGACGGATAAGCCTCTGCCTGTGTGTGTTTATAGGGAGAGGTTTGTCAGTGACTTTTAATGAGCGGTGAGAAGCTGCCAGGAAAACGGTCTGCACCACTAATCAATAGTGCGGCTGGGTCCCTGACAGCTATTAAAAGTATGCCTTTCTTTGAAAAGCCACAGTATTTCAGAGACAAATATACATGGCTGGGATACTATAGCCAGTGGCTGATGCATGCTGCCCATGGCTTGCACAGTATGCATCAGTTGACAGGTTCCCTTTAAAAGGAATGGTGGCATGCAAAAAATGGCTGCCACCTAAGGCTACTTTCACACTAGCGTTTTTTTCAATACGTCGCAATGCGTCGTTTAGGGGAAAACACGCATCCTGCAAAGTTGTCTGCAGGATGTGTTTTTGCCCCATAGACTAACGTTAGCGACGCATTGACACACGTTGCAACCGTCGTGCGACGGTTGCGCCGTGTTGTGGCGGACCGCCGGGAGCAAAAAATGTTCCATGTAACGTTTTTTGCTGCCGACGGTCCGCTTTTTCCGACCGCGCATGCGCGGCCGGAACTCCGCCCCCACCTCCCCGCACCTCACAATGGGGCAGCGGAAAAATGCATCCGCTGCCCCGTTGTGCGGCGCTTTCGCTGCTTGCGTCAGTGCGCCGCAACATCGCATAGCGACGTGCAGTGCACGACGCAAGTGTGAAAGTAGCCTAGGGCTAGCGTTTTCTGGTGGCCGTTACAATGCGTCGGCGCGACGTATCGACGGATGCGTCAAAAATAGTGAAAAACTGATGCAACGCATACAGTATTTCAATGGATCCGTCGCAAATCTGCTAGACCGTTCCGTCGAAAAACTGTATCCGTTGCATCCGTTTTTACCATCCGTTACATCCGCTTTTTTGACGGATCCGTTTTCCCTGCCTAAAAATGGGAGTCTCCTAAATGTGATTGGCTACTGGAAAATAGGGAAAACTATATACTGACTGTTTTTACAGCCCATCTTTGAAAGGGTTTAGAGAAAGTGGCAGAGATGGAAGGAGTGCTTGTGAGGATTGCGAACGTAGTTACTCATGTGATTTTTGAGACCAATCGGCTGGATATAATGGTTCGGGAGAAGGAGGAAGCAGCAAGATGGAGGATTCTTCTGCAGCGACGTCGCAGACTATGGATTCATCCCATTAACGCACTGCGGATGACCCGGGGCGTCTATTCTACTCTCTACATGGAGTTGAGCCAGAACCCGGAGAAGTTTTTTAATTATGTTCGGTTGAGGCAGGAGCATTTTGATTTGTTGCTGGAACAAGTTGGTGATGTCATCCAAAGGCAGGACTCACGCATGAGGTTTTCCATTTCACCGGTGGAGCGGCTGATGGTGACCCTGCGGTAAGCTTATTTTTTTATTTTTTTTTTAATCATTGTTCATATTTAATGCCATGTAAACATATTTTAACATATGGAAAACCACATCAGCAGTGAACATGTTAATTTTTTTTTATTGTTTATTGTTTGCGGCCATTCCACATCTGCTCCATAATAGGACTGCACATAACCCCAGACTCATATTGAACAGGTACCGGGACACATATCACGGCCCCTACATATACTACTACAAAAATGCATATATCAAAAATAGGGGTCTGCGCTCAATTCAGGGATACCCAGTACCCGGTAAGATGGCTATGAGTGTTATCCGCATTGGGAGTACTTTTGCTATGCCACTTGGTGTTATATGTAGGTCTCCCTGAGGTAGCTTTCTTAGTACTGTTCCCCTTTGGTGGGCCGCTGTATTGCTATAGCCATATCTTAAACCAGCCAATATAGGCAGCACCTGCATAGATATAGTAGGCAGTATTGTTAGTTTTGCGGTTTGGGTCCCCTTGTAGGGGTACTTTGGAAGCTCATAAGCCCTGACATCTTGTATTATTGTATGCAAATTACCTCATGCCATAGTAACGGTCTGCTGGCTAAAACAGGGGTAGTGGGTTGATCTCATGGTGTCTTTTGTTATTGGTTTTTAAGTGTGTTACTATTTTAATGTTATTTCTTAATAAAATTTGTACATTTTAAAGTAAAACTGCTCCATAATAGGAATGCACAGATGTTAAAATGCTGGTTTTAATGTGCACTACAACAGAACAAAAACTTCCGCAGTGCCATTTATTGTAACTTTAAAAAAAAAATAAAAAATTAATATTTGTGTAAATTGCTTAAAAATGTTATGTTGGTCTTTGCAATTTTTACTAACATTTTCATTTGTTTTCCACAGATTCCTGGCTACAGGAGAATCCCTATGGCTATGTTCACATTTGCGTTGTGCGGTGCTGCGTCGGCAACGCAACGCACGACGCAAACAAGAACGCATGCAAAACGCATTGTTTTGTGACGCATGCGTCCTTTTTTGGCATGATTTTGAACGCAAAAAAAATGCGATTTTCTGCTTCCTCTGCGCCCTGACGCTTGCGCCAAAAATGACGCATGCGTCACAAAACGCAAGACAACGCATGTCCATGCGCCCCCATGTTAAATATAGGGGCGCATGACGCATGCGTCGCCGAACCTGCGCCCGACGCAACGCAAATGTGAACGTAGCCTTACTTCACTACACTACCAGTTCTGCCTTGGAGTATCAACTATTTCCGGAATTGTGAAAGTGACCTGCCTGGCTATCTGGGATACCTTGCACACGGAGTACATTCCACAACCGACAAAGGACATCTGGCTGACAAGTGCAGAACTGTTTGAGAAACTGTGCCATTTCCCACATTGCTTGGGTGCCGTAGATGGCAAACACATCCGTATTACAAAACCGGCAGGATCTGGCTCAGAGAACTTCAATTACAAGAAGTACTTTTCAATAGTACTCATGGGCATAGCAGATGCAAACTGCAAATTCCTGGCTGTGGACATTGGAGCCTATGGCCGGTCCAACGACTCGCAAGTCTTCAAAGCTTCACCGATGGGTCATTGTTTGTATGGAGACACGTATGACCTTCCACCAGCCAGACCACTCCCGGGAATAACTGGACCACCTATGCATTTTGTCTGTGTTGGTGATGAGGCATTCCAGTTGTCGCCATACCTACTAAAACCGTATGCAAGCAGAGACTTGACCCGAACAAAAAGAGTTTTCAATTACCGCTTAACTCGAGCCAGATGAGTGGTGGAGTGTGCATTTGGCATTCTAACTGCAAAGTGGCGCGTGCTGCTAACAGCCATAAGATTGCACACACAAACAGTGGATGAGGTTGTTAAGGCCTGTGTGGTGCTACATAACTATGTACTTTCCAAGGAGCCTGTTTCTGTGGATGATGAGGACTCTGAGACCCACCTGGTGGGATTACCACAGCAGCTCTGTACGCTCCGCCGGTTCTGTTTCCAGAATGAGGGACCACTTTGCAGAGTATTTTGTGTCACCTGTGGGCAGGGTCCCATGGCAAGAGAACATAGTGTGACATCTCTCTTTCATGTGTCTGTGATTTGTGTTGGGTAATAAACCAAATATTTGGGTAATAAACCAAATATTATACCTTCTAACGTGTGGTGTGTAATGTTTTTTTTCATTTAGTTAGCATACTTAAATGAAGGCACTTAACAAAAAAATTGTTTTTAAACCAAACCAAATTTTATTTTACATATTACAACATGATAAACTTTTGTCATTATCTTTTTTTTTTTTTTTAATTTTTTGGTAAACCTTTTTTTTTTGTGGAATACTATTATTATTATTATTCATTTTTATAGCGCCATTTATTCCATGGCGCTTTACATGTGAATGGGGCTAATATAGACAAGTACAATAAACATGAGTAAAACAAGGCACACACAAGTACAGGAGGAGAGAGGACCCTGCCCGCGAGGGCTCACAGTCTACAGGGGATGGGTGAGGATACACTAGGTGAGGGTAGAGCTGGTCATGTGGCGCTTCAGTAGACTGGGGATCACTGCAGGTTGTAGGCTTGTCGGAAGAGGTGGGTCTTCAGGTTCCTTTGAAGGTTTCCGTGGTAGGTGAGAGCCTGATGTGTTGGGGTAGAGAGTTCCAGAGTATGGGGGAAGCACGGGAGAAGTATTGGATGCGGTTGTGGGAGGAAGAGATGAGAGAGGAGTAGAGTAGGAGATCATGAGATGATCGAAGGTTGCGTGTAGGTAGGTAGCGGGAGACCATGTCACAGATGTATGGAGGAGTCAGATTGTGAATGGCTTTGTATGTCATTGTTAGTGTTTTGAACTGTAGCCTCTGGGCAATAGGAAGCCAGTGAAGGGCCTGGCAGAGAGGGGAGGCTGGGGAATAACGGGGAGACAGGTGGATTAGTCGGGCAGCAGAGTTTAAGATGGATTGTAGTGGTGCCAGAGTGCTAGAAGGGAGGCCAGAGAGTAGGAGGTTGCAGTAGTCAAGGCGGGAGATGATAAGGGCATGCACTAGTGTTTTTGTGGTTTCATGGTCAAGGAATGTACGGATCCGGGAAATGTTTTTGAGTTGGAATCGGCAAGAGGAGGCAAGGGCTTGGATATGTGGCTTGAAAGAGATGAGGAATGAGGAAGATAAGTTGGACAAGGAAGAAAACATTGGGGAAGACATTTGGTTTTGGGGCCGGGATGGGAATTGGGACTGGGTTGGGTATTGCGACTGTGTTTGGTATTGGGCCTCGGCTGGGAATTGGGCCTGGGTTTGGTATTGGGACCGAGCTGGAAATTGGGACCGGGCTGGAAATTGGGACCGGGCTGGAAAAGTTGTAGTGGCTGTGTGGGGAGGTGTGGGATTTTGGGTTTCGGACATGACCTGCACTAGACCAGCTTGGCAGGCTTGAATTACCCGCATCTGCTGGTCAAGAGTTAGCTTTTCCATGCTCCTGAGCATGGATTGAAAGAAAAGGTTGTTTGGTGAGTGACTTGGGTTGTTTGGTGAGTGACTTGCATCTGAATGCAGTCTATCCAAGCGACTGCTGTGTTCACTCATGCGTGTTTGCATCATGTTGAACCCAGCAGCCACTTGCTCTCCCAAAATTTTGAAAGAGCTCTGGAAGGCTGCATTCAGATGCAAAAACTCAGGAGCATAGCTCCTTTCCGGACCCCTCTGTCGCTGCCGCCACGAACCTGATGGTGGTCTAGAGGTGGCAGGATCAGAGGGGTGTTGTAAAGGGAACGCTAAGTCTTGACCAGCAGCTTCAAGTAACGAAGGCTGCGCTGATGCTCCAGTGCTGGCGGCGGTGGAAGTGGATGGGGCAGAGTTACCGGAATGGTCAGACAAGGGGTCAGAGGGGTGGGGTCTACCGATGTGGCCCTGGGTGGCGGACTCCTGAGTGATCGCTCCAGAGGGGTCCAAGGTAGATGCAGGCGCCCGATGGCTACAGACTGTGCTGTGAAAAAGGAAAAAAAAATAATATATTGATAGGAAAAAGCCCTGACTGAAACCAAAAAAGTTAGACAGGTAAACATGGTGATTTATTCAATGGCCTGTAGAATACTTACGTTCTACTCAGCATGGTTTCCCTGAGGAAGGACAGGGCATGGCTGTATTTGTACAGAGTCCTTCTCCGTCCTGCTGAGCCACTCGGGCCTGCATTTCCTGGTAAACTCCCTCTTGAAGCGATCCCTGAGTGACCGCCACAGCTTCCTAACCCTTTCACCTGTAAAGACAAGAAAGAAATTAAAACAAGTGTTAATTACAAAAACACATTCCGTTCAGCTCAAAACAGAACTGAAAAGTGAATACTTACATTCTTGAGTCTGCTGCCTTGGCGCAAGGTCCTCCCACCTCGGCAATAAGTTTTGGCAGACTTCCTCCCAGAGCCGACGGGTCACATGCGTATCAGTATGCCTGCGGTCAGCCATATTCCACAGCAGCTCCCGCTCGCGGACCTCCTCGATGAGGCGGTCCACATCGATGCCGATGTCCTCACCGTCTGAGTCGGGAGCACGCTGTGAATACTTTGAAAATTTTTAAAAAAAAATTAATACACTGAAAACACACAACTTAACAAGAGAAAAAAAAAACTCACTGCTTGCTGACCGTGGTGGCGATTACGTCGGCTCTGGGAGCGGCTGGGAGCATCTTGATGGCGTTGGCCAGAAGGTGCAGCAGAATAAAAAAAAAAGAAAAAATATGTTGTATGTGTACTGTGATGTATGATGAAGTGTTTTGTATGTGTTGGGTGCTCTGTGATGTGTGAAGCGACTGTTTCGGCACAACTTACACTCTGTGCGCCCGCTCCTTGGATTTCTCCACCCCTCTCGTCTCCTTCCGAGAGGCCCTCTGTTGCTTCAGCTTCCTGTGAAAACATAATTAATGCATATAGTGATTAACCGACATTTTAACTATAGCACCAAAAACTTAAAAAAAATTTAAAAATTACCGCAAAACGCTGTCGCTGTGGAGAAGGGCTCTCAGAAGAGGACATTCTTGATTGCAGTATTTCCAGGCAGGCGGCTGTGGTCCCTGGTGGCTCTGCAAGTATAAAGACCCTTGTAATCTACTTTACACATTGAAATGTCAGCTTCATAGAATGTAAGTCTTTATACTTACATCAGCAAAGCGGCTTGCTCCTGTGGTCCCTGGCGCAGTTTTTCCGGGCAGGCGGCTGTGGTCCCTGGCGCAGTTTTTACGGGCAGGCGGCTGTGGTCCCTGGTGGCTCTGCAAGTATAAAGAATGTATCGTTAGAACCACCCCCATAACTAGCTAATATAAAAAATTTAATAACCACCCTGCTCAAATGATGTGAGCAATGTTTATGCAGGCGTACACCAAAAGTTTTGAAACAAACCCAAATAAAAAAAAAAACAAAGCACACCAGTCTGAGCTGGATTACCTACTTCAATAGTATGTGCAAGCTGTAAAACCATTTCCCCCCACCCCAAAAACAAAAAAAATAAAGATACTCTCTTGTAAAATAGAAATGCCTACACACCAGTTGAAAATGTATTGAGAACATATATCTGATTTTAAAAGATCCCTTTTAAAATCACTTTTAAAAATTTTACCCTTTAAAATTTTTTAGATGACCTTTTATCTTAAACAATACACCCTAAAACTAACTCAGTATTGCATATGTGGCCATTTGTACATACAGCATTTTAAAATTTACCTTTGTGAAATGATACTACGGACATTTTTAAGAAAACATTTTTTATTAATTCTTTTTAAATTTTCTTTTTTTTTTTACAATCACAGGAGCTACAATGCTCTTTATTTTAAATACAAGTACATCAACTGGAAAGGTTTTCAACCATAACAAAAAAAAAAAAAAAAAAAATAGAAAGAAAAAACCTAACACACACACACAAGACACGCACTCACACACTGAAACCACATGCTGCACAGACCACACTACATGGTAAATACATCACATGGCAGGACACACACTGTCTGGATGCTGACAGGCCTGAGGCTGGAGCTGGACGCTGGCAGTCTTCACAGTCGCAGGCCTCAGGCTGGAGCTGGACGCTGGCAGGCCTCTGGCTGTATTCAGGTTTAGCTCTGGCTGTATTCAGTACCTCATAAAGACACAAACACATGCACACAAAAATGGTAGTACTCACACTGGTTTGAAGGCTGTAGCGTGATGCTGGCTTCTGGCAGCACAGTCAGGTCTCTGGGTAGGTTTTATAGCTGGCTGGCTGGCTGTATGGTGGCTGGAGTCTTACTGGCTGGAGTCTTGCTGGCAGGAGTCTTCCTGGCACATTTGGGGTTGAAGGCCCAGGCCAGGTTTATATAGATTTGGGGGTGTCTGGTGAATTGGCAACAAAATCCTGAATCTGAGCAGGCTTAGTGTAAAAAAAACGTATTGCAGCGCTGCATTCCATCATACGACGTGTCACGACGGATCCTGCGTCCATAGGTTTCCATTCTAGCCAACGACGCATGCCGCAGGATGCGTCGCGACACGTTTTCCCGGCGCAGACAAAAAACGTTACAATCAGCGTTTTTCCAGATGACGTGTCGCCAAATTTCGACGCATCCGTCGCTCGACGTACAAGACGCGTGACAATCCGTCGCAATGCATCGCCAATACAAGTCTATGGGAAAAAAACGCATCCTGCGCCTGCGGGAGATTTTGCAGGATGCGTTTTTTTCACAAAAAAACGCATTTTGACGTCCGCCGAACAACGCTAGTGCGAGAGTAGCCTAAAGCACAGATGTGCCTGGGAATCTGACTGACAAAAAATCAGATTGACACAAAAGTACTCCAAGCCATCATTACCACTATGAGGAATAGCATAAATTATGGTGTTTTATGGTGCTGGGCGATATGGCACCTACTGTGCAGTAACATGATTACGCACGTTAGTGGTGAGACGGCCAAGGATCTGTCTAGTCAACTGATAAGATAATAAAGCTTGATGCAGATAGTTCTACCCCAATGCCATGTGTTGGCATGAATGTCCTTGGTGTGCCAACTATCTATCCTAGACAAAGGCAAACCAATGAGCTAACATAAGTTATAAGTTGAAACAAAACATTAAAATTAGGATATTATTACAGAGGAGAACAGACTCACAGCATTTTTCCCCTGAATCCTACAGGCACTGCAGGTTTTGCATTCAATGCACTGCCACCTCAAAGCTTTGACGTTGGATGTGAGCTCCAGGCAGAACTTTAGACACGATGGATGACCTGTAGGACAAGAACACAGTTAATGTTACAAACTACAGACGAGTCCACAAAGAAAGACGTGCAGCCTGTCATTACCTAGAAGAAGGTTCATAAGACAAGAGAAAGACTCAACACACAATTGTACAATTCCCAAGAGACATTACCATTGTCATGTATAAAGAGCAGACTGGATTTTTTATTTGTGCGTACAGACATCACCAGGTGCTCAATAACGTATAAAGGATTCTGCGGACAATAAAGAGCAGACTGGGACGGTCCCGCGCTGCGATAGGTACAGGGTGCTGCATGGTGGGCAGCTGGACCATACTTGTGGTATAGAAATGACACTCACATGTGCTCCTCTCATTTCGAGGGTAAACATTTAAGCATTTATCCATATCAAAATGGCTCTTTTTTAGAGCTACAAAATGTCATCCATAGAGGTACATGGGACATCGACCGTACACAGCTATGTAACCAAGACAATGTATGTACATAACACCTCTATATGTACGGAGCTGTTCCCCCCAGGGAAAATAACTGTACACACAGACCCTATAGACTCTGCACAGGAAGCATGCGGCCTTCATACAGTCACATGCTGCACCATGTGAACGAGCCCGCAGAGCTCCCTGGAGATGTGCAGTATATATGTAGGCACAACATTCTCTTAGATCGGGTTCTTTACTAAACTGTACAAATACATAAAATGCACCTAATTATCGCTATGGAAACCAGTACAATATTCACGTGCCAGCTGCAATCACAAAAGCACGTTCCATTCCCAACAACAGAACACGATCGGCAGTTTGGATGCAATTTGTTTTCTAATTTAACCCTGCTTGTTGTCTTCGGTCAAAAATGACCGACCTTGAACTTCAATATTCTTTAAAATGTTCAAGATGCGGCTCTGAAACCCGTGGCCGACCGACCCATCCTCATTTAAGTCAATCAACCACAAGTTTCAGAACAGCATCTTGAACACCCCCAAAAATACCAAAGTTCAAAATAGGTCTCCCCAGACCGAAGACAACAGCAGGGTTAAGGGGTTGTCTAAGTTCAGGTCCACCAAGTTCAACCGTTCTCCACCAATTATACAGATAGGTTTTGTCACAGTTATCTGTAACCCACAATGTTTTGTCTGCTAAGGAAATCCTCCAGCCCTTTTTAAAAGCTGTTATAGTGTCTGCCTTTACTAGCTCCTGTGACAGGATATTCCACAGTCTGTTCTAACTGTAAAGACCCCTTTCCTATTTAGCTGCCTTAATCACCTTTCTTCCACCTATGAGTGTCCAATGGTCCTTACCATGGTCATTGGAAGGAATGAGTGATGTACCAGTCCTTTGTACTGACCACACATATTTATACATAAAAAAAAAAAAAGAGATCTCCCCAGACACATCTTTTTTCTAGACAAGGCCAACTTTTCCAACCTTTCATCATGAGAGGCCTTCCATCTCTTGTAATAATCTAGATGCCCGCCTTTGACATCATCATCAATCATCTGAAAGAGCTCATTATCAATCATCTTAGACCAGGAAACTTTCAGTACATAACACCCATACCACATATAAATCAAGAGTTAGATATAATTTAGCACTGTATGATTCATAAAATTCCTATAAGAAAGTCTAGAATGTGTTTGCTTTCACCTTATTTAACTAGCTCATTAATAACGCCAAAAGTAAAAATGTAATACTAGGCAATTGACTGAACACCTGAAAACTGTATTTTAAAACGCAGAAGTTATAATATTGGAAATACAAAATGTTATGGAAGCTGCAATGGGTAAGGAGCAAATGTTATAGCAGGGTTAAGCAGTCCTGAAGGGGACACTCATAGGGTCTCTTGTAGGACCCTGCTAACTCAAGACAGCCGCATAGTATATACGTCTAATGCAAATTGGGTGATGTGTGCAGTAGGAGAAAACGTCTCGAATATTAGAGGCCCAGGGGATGAAGCTACATAGGGAGACACCAATACACTCAAGTAATCCACTTTCCTACCAAATCTCTTCTGTATTATGTCACCTGGTAATAGATACACAGAGGGTCAGGCCTGCTGGACGCCTCTTGTAATGCGAGCAGGCAGACAGAAGTGCCTTCTCCTACATGACTAGAAAGAGAGCAGTCACTTATTCTGAAGAGGCCTCTAAACACGGCACATTACGTGGGACATTGCAGGAGCTAATTACAGATGATGTGATCTTAATGAGGCAGAGCGAGGATCAGCTGCTAATGTGGAGGGACTGATCCATGTAAGTCCTGGAGATTTTTCTCTCTGAGGAGAGGACGGTAGATGCACATGCTGTGGATCCTACACCACATACACATTAACGCCTAAAGCACCGAAAGTAAGAAAGCATTTGATCGGTTTATAAATTAGCAGGAATGAAATTTATTTCCTTGAGCCAAGGGAACCGGACATCAGAAAATGACCTCATAGCCTAACGCCATCAGCATCCAGGCAAGTACAGTGCTATTTGTAGCTAAACTATGGCCCTGATTCAGAAAAGCTTTTACACCAGAATTATTTTGTAAAAAGCTTTGAAGTATCAAAATAATAACAGAAAGCTGTGCAATAATTGCAAACATACAGAGCTGTCAGCTGTACTGCCTCTATTCTCCACACTGACTGCCTAGCATCTGAAGAGCTATGAAAGGACTGCAGCTGCAGATGTGTTTGTAATTAGACAAATCTCAGCTCTGCTTAAGGCCGGGCTCACACATGTGAGAAATACGGCCGAGTGTATTGCTATGCGGCCGCACGCTCAGCTCCAGAGTGACGGCGGCAATGCCGAGTATTAACATGCGAGACTCGGCCGTATTTCTCGCATGTGTGATCCCGGCCTAACAATATTAGTTGTAGCCACACTCAGCTCTGCAGTGAGATCAGGAGAGCAACCATTATATGTCTCACAGTGGTAAAACCCCTTTTTATTGTGAATAATCTATGTAGGCGTAGTCTAGTGCAGATCAGTATCTGAACAGCTCATTTACCGATAAGAAAAACATGGAAAAAACATTTCCCTGGAATAAAACATCAGATTGCCGATATCAAGCCATCATTTATTCAGCTTCCTATGACCTACATGTGCATGACAGGGTGGCAAGCACTGCTTCTGATTGGTGGTAAAAATCAAATGACAGCATGAGCACACAGCAGTGAGCAGAGGTTAAAAGGTTACCTCCGGTCACTGGCGTTGGCTGATGGGACTACTGCTCCCATCAGCATACACCTGCTGCAGCTAATGATAGCGAGAGCATGTGGCTGCTGATGGGCGTATTCATCATCCGGCTCCTGCAGTCTAAAGAAACAATAATAAAAAAAAACAGCCCACACCAGTAACTAGAGGTAAACCTTATACCTCCGATCACAGCTGCGTGCTACCGCTGTTATTTCACAGCGTCGGAAACGCAGCTGTCTGAATTGCGGCAATGATTTTACCGCTGGTCAGGAGCAGTGTTTGCTGCGCTGTTACGAACATGACAGCATGTCAAACATCCGGTGTTCGGTGGGCCGAATCCGAACAATAACAGACTTTCTAGTGAAGTCAGTGTTCGGTGTTCGTGCCCGTAGGTGTTCAGTACGGATGCTGACCTTTACTGTTCGGGTTCACCCATCTCTATTGGTGAGATAACTGCAGAGAAATTACCTCTAAATAATAGGAAAGGTCATCCAACTATGAGAATAAGTGACCAGAGGGAAAACGGGAATATTTATACAGTTTAAAAATATAAATAGTGACATGGAAAATTGACATGAAAGGGAATCTGTTAGCAGGTTTTTGCCATCTAATCTGACAGCAGCATCAGGTAGGGACAGAGAACCGGATTCCAGTGATGTGTCACTGGTTACTGTTGCGGTAGTTATGATTTTCCTATAGTTTGTAGGCTTGCGAGCAGGGCCCTCACTCCTCTTCGTATCTATTTTGAACTGTGTTTTATTACGCTGTAATGTCTATTGTCTGGACAAATCCCCTCTATAATTTGTAAAGCGCTGCGGAATATGTTGGCGCTATATAAATAAAATTATTATTATTATATAGTCACTGTTTCTCTGCTGCAGATCTAGCAGAGCTCTGAAGTTAAAATGTACAGTTGTGTGAAAAAGTGTTTGCTCCCTCCTAATCTCCTACTCTTTTGCAGGTTTGTCACATTTAAATGTTTCAGATCACCAAACAAACTTAAATATTAGACAAAGATAACACAAGCAGACTCAAAATTCAGTTTATGAATGAAGGTCTTTATTATTAAATAACTAGTTGGTGGCCCGATTCTAACGCATCGGGTATTCTAGAATATGCATGTCCACGTAGTATGTTGCCCAGCCACATAGCATATTGCCCAGCCACGTAGCATATTGCCCAGCCACGTAGCATATTGCCCAGCCACGTAGCATATTGCCCAGCCACGTAGCATATTGCCCAGCCACGTAGTATATTGCCCAGCCACGTAGTATGTTGCCCAGCCACGTAGTATATTGCCCAGTCACGTAGTATATTGCATAGTGACGTAGTATATTGCCCAGTCACGTAGTATATTGCCCAGCCACGTAGTATATTGCCCAGCCACGTAGTATACAGCACAGAGCCACGTAGTAGTGCAGCGTCCCAGAGACCTGGTCGTTGCAGTATGGCGCTCTGCTGCTAAGGGGAGCAGCGGTACGTCTGATGGCACTAAGGAGTTCTCCTGACCAGGTATCACCAGAACACATTACACTTCACACTCCGGCCACTAGGGGGAGAAAAAGGCTTTATTTATTGGGCCACTCCTCACACTGGTAAAACTAGGGGCTGGGGAGGAAGTTAGTTAGAAGCTGACTGGGTTGGAACCAGGCAACATCCTGTGGCAGGGGGTGTTGCAGGGAGAAGACACAGGGGGGTCCCTGTCAGGCGTGGGAACCTGGCAGGTGCCTAGCGAACAGAACAGAACGTAACGGAACCGTGCCTGCACACCCTGCGGCGGTATCCTAAGAAAGAGACACGAAGGGAAGGATATTGTGGAACCGTATAAACGAGATCAAGCACAAAGGAGAGCCAGTAAGAGTCGTGCCGTGAGAGAGAGAAAGGCAACATCTTACTGAGGCGCGTAGTCGGTGGCCGGAACACCGTAGGAGTAACTGACTTCAGGCCTTACTTCAAACTCTGCTGGACAGTTAATCATAGGTTGGCTGTCTACCTTCTACACCTACGAAGACATAGGGGGCAACATTGGGAGAGGGGCGTCTCTAGGGTCCCGGAAGACCTCCAAGCCTTCCCGTCAAACGGGTGGCATCCTAGCCATAACATATCTGGGGGACGTTAGAAACTAGTAACATATGGAACCAAAGAACGAGAGAGAGAAAGAAAGCAGTAGAGAACGAACGAACGAGAGCAGCAGTTGTGAGGACTATTCCGAATGCTCAACAGGGTAGGACTACAACACACAGGCGCTATTGGTAGGCAACGATTTCCATCTGCGAAGGAAACTCTGGATGTGCCCATCGGACCGGCCGGTCTCTGATAGCCCGGTTGAACGTGCTCTGGACTGAGGATATTGAAGCCTTCAGTAAAGAGGTAAAGAGACTGCAACCTTGTGTCCTCGTTATTGCCTGCACCTCACACCATCACCATCTACCTTACTGGGAAGCCCTGGGGACATACTTCACCTGTGGGAAGGTATACCATCCAGCTGCCATTCCATCACCCCAGCGGACCCCACAGCAGCGTCGGTCACCCTGACCGAACACCACAGGTGGCGTCACGAACCCCTGACAGACTGCTTTACTACTTTCATTGGACGCCCCTTAGCAGGGTCGCGGACCGGGTCTAGCCACCGTGACCGCCTCAGATCCGAACCAGAGAGGCCCGGTACCGAAACGCGTGGCCCTGTGTCTGGGGGCGCTCCAGTATACAGCACAGAGCCACGTAGTATACAGCACAGAGCCACGTAGTATACAGCACAGAGCCACGTAGTATACAGCACAGAGCCACGTAGTATACAGCACAGAGCCACGTAGTATACAGCACAGAGCCACGTAGTATACTGCCCAGTCACGTAATATATAGCAAAGCCCACGGAGTATATCACACAGCCCACATAGTATATAACACTGCCTATGTAGTATACAGCACAGAGCCATGTGGTATCTAACACAGCCCACGTAGTATACAGCAGTGTGGGCACCATGTCCCTGTTAAAAAAAATAATTAAAATAAAAAATAGTTATATACTCACCTCCTGGGATCCAGCGGAGCTCCGGCGATATACGCGTGGCTGCCGCCATCTTCCGTTCTCAGGATGCATTGCGAAATTACCCAGATGACTTAGCGGTCTCGCGAGACCGCTAAGTCTTCTGGGTAATTTCGCAATGCATCGCCGGGAACGGAAGATGGGGGCCGGCGCGGGCGGCTCAGTGGACAACGGAGGGTGAGTATAGCAGGTTTTTTGTTTTTTTCTATTATTTTTAACATTACATTTTTTTACTATTGATGCCACATAGGCAGCATCAATGGTAAAAGGTTGGGGACACACAGGGTTAATAGCGGCAGTAACGGAGTGCGTTACCCGCGGCATAACGCGGTCCGTTACCACCGGCATTAACCCTGTGTGAGCTGTGAGTGGAGGGGAGTATGCGGGTGCCGGCCACTGACTGCGGGTAGTAAGGAGCGGCCATTTTCTTCCGGACTGTGCCCGTCGCTGATTGGTCGTGGCTGTTTTGCTGCCTGTAATGCTGTAGATAAGTCCCAGATGTAACCTGAAAGATGAGAAAAAGAGGTTAGATTATACTCACCTGGGTGGGTGGTCCGATCCAATGGGCATCGCGGTCCGGGGCCTCCCATCTTCTTACGATGACGTCCTCTTCTTGTCTTCACGCTGCAGCTCCGGCGCAGGCATGCTTTGTCTGCCCTGTTGAGGACAGAGCAAAGTACTGCAGTGCGCAGGCGCTGGGCCTCTCTATTCTCACTCCCGAGTAGTGGGATATGGGATAATAAAGGGTTAATGTCACTTTTGTAAGGTGACATTAAGCTGGCTTAGTAATGGAGAGGCGTCAATAAGATACCTACCATTACTAATCCTATAGATGTTAACCCTGCTGTTCTGTTCACATTTGCTATACACTTGTACTGTTCCCGGGTCAATATGACCCGACCTATTAATTCTTGATTTTTAGCTACTCTAAGTGTTTTATTTGAATACGGTTTTCATTATTATACTGTATGTGAACATGGTTGATCATAAAGAAGTGAAAAATTTAAACTTAATAATTTATTTTTTTTCATAAAAAGGTTACACAGGCTTTTTACAATTATCTTTGACTGTTGGCATTCTGCACACAAAGAAGTTTTACATTACTATTACTAAAACATGAAATTTAACTTTTTGAAAACAATATTTATAAATCAGTTAGTATAAAAATATATATATATAGGGTGGCGCTCAGTGACCAGCTATGGAATAATGCTGCGGATAAAGACAACGACCACTGCGTTGTCGAAATAAACCTATAAATAAGTATAAATAAATGAATAAATAAATAAATCCGCGCAGAAAACCATATAGAAAACCCAAAAGCTTTTACTAGACAATATGTACAGATACCTACCACACATAAATATTACACTTCCCCTATTTTTATACAATAAATGCAAACACAATACACTGTATCTCTATGCGATGTAGCCTAAGCAAGAAACAGGCTATTGCACTGTAGTAGAGACTACGTATATGCTGCAGTTCAAATGGCCATATGATATATAGTCTGAAGTCTTGGTGGGCCGAACTAGGAATGCCCCGTCACAATGTAAAAATAGGAGACCATGAGTCTATATTATAATTAAAAAATTGAGAGATCTCTCATCTACAAGCGGAACACAGCGAGCAGAACAACGGAGAAAAAAAGGGGGGAGAAAAGAACAAAAGAAAAGAAAAAATCTTTGAGGAAACAAAATGAATCACTGTAACACCGCCCCGGCCGGTGGCGGGTGTTTCAAAGGATAGAAGCAGCAGCGTGGGACAGACGGGTTAACCGGGTCGGAAACCCGCTGTACAAGCCTACTGTTACCTTAGATGGAGCTCATATACTGACGTTGTATTTTCTTCGGTATACCTGCACTGTAGACAATAATCGATCCTGGGCTGGTGATGTAGTCGCGGCTTCCAGGCGTTCACTGCTTCCTCACGTCTGCGATCTTCGGAGCAGGACCTGCCGTGACGTAACCAGTCACGTGGAGAGCGGAGTAACTTGGAGACTGAACGTTCAGTAGGTATGGGTCGCCTCGTAGACCAAAGTCCTACGCGTTTCGGAAAGAACGCTTTCCTTCATCAGGAGGATGAATCAACAAATGAAAAATCATAAAAACTTCAACCTTCTTAGAAAGAAAAAAGAAAAACGAACATGTTCATGCGTTTTTACACTGAACACAATAATAAGACATGTCCTTTACACAGATATTTTGACCATCCAGCACGTCAGATTAGTCTTATTGTCACAGGAAGATGGACAGAAGCTACATCTCTTCCTTTTTTTGCTGGTAGCTGTGCTGCTGGTAGCTGTGCTGGTGGAGGCCGTGGATGTGGAGTCTCTTTCTTGAGCATGCTGGACACTTTTTACAATGGCTGTTGCTCCTTCACTTCTGGGGGTCACTTTTCTGCTCTCAATATATGGCCTAACCAGGGATTTGCCCAATTCCTCAAGAAATAATCTTTTTTTATGCAGCTTATTCCGGTTCCAATCGGGGTCGATTTCTCTCCATAAGACAAATGCATTGTATGCAGAAACGTCCAGTATGTTACAAAATAAAATCATTAGCCACCGATTGGTTTTGCGTTTGCATGTATATGTTGATATTGCTTGGTCTAAAGTATCAACTGCTCCCTTTGTGGCATTATAATCCAAATAATGTCAGGCTTTCTGTCTTCTCTATCACTCACGGCATTGTCATGGTGCATTGTGCTCATTAGAATTACCTGCTTGGTTTTTTTTGGAACATAAGAAACAACAGTTGTATTTCCAGAAAAAAAAAGTAGAACTGTACACCTCTCTCTTGCTAAGGATACCTTGCGGTAGTTCAGGTTTGTTTTTTCTTATAGTACCCAGCATGGTAAGTTGTTTTTTTCTTCAACATGTGGCCTAGTTGATAGGATGTAAAAAAAGTTGTCACGTGTGACATTTTGTCCTGTTAGTCCATGAGTCAAATCGAGAACAACATGCATACCCTGATTTTTTTTCAGGTCTTTCACCAGGGGTTTTTCCTGTATACACTTGAACATTTAGAGCATATGAACTTGCTGTCGCAAAGTGTCCAGATCTTGATGCCGTATTTTGCTGGCTTACTTGGTATATATTGTCTTGAATGATAGACAACCAGTCTCCTCTCTCACATACAGCAAATGGATAATACTAGATAATTACTTGTTTACTGATAAGAACAGGGAAACCACCACCATTTTGAGATAAAGTACACATAAAAAACATAACTTTTGTAGTCAGAAATAATCAGAGACCTGTAGAACAGCATCGCTATCGGGTCATATTGACCCGAACAGTACAAGTGTAACAATCAGCGTGTAGCAAAAAGTTAAAAAAAATAAAAAATTATTATATATATATATATATATATATATATATATATATATATATATATATATATATATATATATATATATATATATATTTATACACACACATACACTGTATATATTCGAGTATAAGCCGACCCGAGTATAAGCCGACCCCCTAATTTTGCCACAAAAAACTGGGAAAACTTATTGACTCGAGTATAAGCCTAGGGTGGAAAATGAAGCAGCTACCGGTGAATTTCAAAAATAAAAATAGATGCTCCATACCGTTCATTCTTGCCCCATAGCTGTGCCATATAGTGCTCTGCACCGTTCATTCTTGCCCCATAGCTGTGCCATATAGTGCTCTGCACCGTTCATTATTGCCCCATAGCTGTGCCATATAGTGCTCTGCACCGTTCATTATTGCCCCATAGCTGTGCCATATAGTGCTTTGCACCGTTCATTAATGCCCCATAGCTGTGCCATATAGTGCTCTGCACCATTCATTATTGCCCCATAGCTGTGCCATATAGTGCTCTGCACCGTTCATTATTGCCCCATAGCTGTGCCATATAGTGCTCTGCACCGTTCATTATTGCCCCATAGCTGTGCCATATAGTGCTCTGCACCGGTCATTATTGCCCCATAGATGTACCATAGAAAGCTGTGCAATTGCTGCTGCTGCTGCTGCAATAAAAAAAAAAAATGCCATACTCACCTCTCTTGCTTGCAGCTCCTCAGCGTCCCGTCTCGGCGTCTCTCTGCACTGACTGTTCAGGCACTATATGCGTCATCGTGCCCTCTGACCTGAACAGTCAGTGCAAGAGGACGCGAAGACAGAGCGGCGCCCGGCGTGTGGAACGTGGACAGGTGAATATGTAATACTTACCTGCTCCCGGCGTCCCGCTCCTTCCCCCGGATAGCTGGTCTTCGGTGCCGCAGCCTCTTCCTCTATCAGCGGTCACCATTACCGCTCATTAGAGAAATGAATATGCGGCTCCACCCCTATGGGAGTGGAGTCCATATTCATTTCTCTAATGAGCGGTCCCACGTGACCGCTGAACAGGGGAAGAGCTGCGGCACCCGGAGACCGTGGGACTGCAGGGACAGCGCCAGGAGCCCCGGAAGCAGGTAAGTATGCCTCAGCGCCCTCTGCCCTTCACCTGCCGACCCCATTGCCGACCGTGACTCGAGTATAAGCCGAAAATCTCGGCTTATACTCGAGTATATACGGGGTATATATATATATCTATATCTATATATATACGGTATATATATATATATACGGTATATATATTGAAAAAGGCTCAGTGTGAGCCGAAACGTCGCACAGAGATGTGGACTGAATAAACCTCACTGTTTTCACCCTGACAAGGACTTGGAGTGCTGCCTCCTTTTGCTTCTTTTTATATATAGTATATATATATATATATATACCGTATATATATATATATATATATATATATATATATATATATATAAAGCTCCACAAATGAGAAGTCAAGATACCACTAGTTTCAATTCGTCATATAAAAAAAAATCTACAGGGTCTCAAAAATCATTTCGCGTCATATTGACCCGAACAGTACAGCAGGGTTTTAAAGGGTTAATAAAACACACACACATGCAGAATAAAGTATTTTAATGAAATAAAACACCACACAATTTTGACCATATTTTTATTATACGCTCAATCCATGCGATGCCCTCGTCTCCCGGAAAAAAAGAAAAATAATAAACCAACAGTATACTCCCCGAGTCCGACGTAGTCCATTTAATACCGAGTGTCCCACGATGAGTCCAGCTCTGCTACATCTGGATGCCTGACATCCAGACATAGAAGAGCTTGTAGATGACTGCCGGAGAGAACTCTCCAGCGTTCACCTACACTGCAGTATTCTCACAGCTGATCAGCTGACCGTGAGAACCAGACTAGTGACCGGAGATAACCCCCGGTCACGTGCACGGCAGTTCTCTCGGTAAGACAAGTTATCGCGAGAACTTAGCTTACCGCGGGACAGGTAAGATTGTATGTAAGTTAGGAAACATGCGTAGTAAGCTGCCTTTACGCAGTTACTACGCATGTAATGAATATCTATGGGAACTTTACAGTGCGGCAACGTTCTGAAAAGATGCGCCGCATGTCCGTTTACGCGGGTCTGCCGCATACGTGTTTTAACGCATAGTGGAGACGGGATTTCATGAAATCCCCTCCACTATGCTGTAACATTTGGACGCGTGTTTGACGCTGCGGCTCTACGCAGCGTCAAAGACGCAGCGTTTCCTGACCGTGGAAATATTAGGGGTGCGGTCATGATGGACTCCTGGAAACAGCATTACCGGTAGGATTAATTCCTACTTTCTAGGATGTCCCTCCTGACAGCACCTGCAGGAGAAATACCAAATAACTCCTATTAGGGCGGGATTACTGCTTGGAGCACTTTCCTCCCAAAGGCAGCTTGTTGGTTTGACAGAACGTCCAACTTACGCCCCTTTCACACATCGGTTTTTGCCATCAGTGGCAATACGTCAAATTTTTTTAAAAACTGATCTGGCGACTGATACCACCAGATCGTTTTTTTTCTCATAGACTTGTATTAGCGACAGATTGTGACGGATGGCCTCGCGGTTTATCCGTCGTTCGCCGGATACATCGATAATTATTTGCCCGGCGGCCGGAGACAACGGACAAAGCAACTTTTTTTGTGTACTTTGAAAAAACGGACAGCAACGGATCCATCCCCGTCCATTAAAATTGAAGCCTATGGCACCGGATCCTTCAAATGACGGAATCCGGTGACGGATTCCATTTTTTTTTTTTTTAAACTGAGCATGTTCCGATCCAATTACCAGATCCACTAGTCGGAGCCGTCTAAAAAACAAATCCGTCACATCAGTTTTGCACAATCTGCGCCGGACCCGTTGAGCCAACGGATTGTGACTGACGGCAAAAAACTGATGTGTGAAAGGGGCATTCTAATGCCTGCAAAAGGTATTTGACTTAGACCAAGTTGCAGCCCTGCATATCTGGTCCATAGAAGGACCAGCGCTTTCTGCCAATGAAGCCGAGATTGCTTTCAGCGAGTGAGCTTTGAGGATTTCCGGTGGGGACTTTCCCGAGACATATGCTGTGGTAATAGCTGACTTTATCCATCTAGCTACAGTAGCTTTGGACGCCTTCTACGCTCTGTTTCTTCTGGCCATCTGAATGAAGAGATTAGAGTCCACTCTCCAGCTCTGTGATCTTTAAGTAATGAAGAACTGTCATCTTTACATCCAATGAGTGAAGAGAGCGCGCTCCTTCTCATTGCTATGGTTTTGGCAAAAAGTTGGCAATACAATTTCCTGATTTCTATGGAAGTCTGAAACAACTTTGGGAAAAAAGGCGGGATAAAGTCTTCGGATGAAACAGTCCTCTTGAATCTTCAAGTATGGGTCCCTTATAGAGGGCCTGAATATCGCCAATACGTCTTGCCGATGTTATTGCTACTAAAAAGAGGGCCTTGAAAGTTACCGATCTAAGGTGTGCCTGGTCTAGGAGCGCGTATGGTTCTTTGCATAGTTTGTTCAAAACCAAAGTTGAGATCCCAGGGAGGTACTGAGCTACGTATTGTGGGCCTGAGACGTTGAGTGGCCTTAACAAATCTGGATACCCAGGGGTGATTGGTAATGGAAAGTCAAAAAAGGAACTCGGGGCTGAAATTTGCACTTTTAACGTACTAGGCCTTAAACCTTTATCAAAGCCAGGCTGAAGGAAGTCAAGGATCTGAGGAATATCTGGGCCCTGAGAGATGGATACTGGAACTGTACTCGGTGAGCAGAGCTTCTTCCAGACTTTCTGATATATTGCTGAAGTCACCGGCTTCCATTGTAGAAATGACCGATTCTGCCAGGCCTTTTGACCTCAGGATCTCCTTCTCAGGATCCAAGCTGACAGTTGTAACATTTCCAGGTTTTGATGGACTATAGAGCCCTGAATTAAGAGGTCCGGTCTTGCTGGTAGATGGACTGGCTCTTCCAAAGACATCCACTTCAATATGGAGAACCTCAAGCTCCTCTTGGGCCAGTATGGTACTATTAGGATTAATGATGCCTGGCTCTCTTGGATCTTCAAGACGCTCGGTATTAGAGCCAGCGGTGGGAATGTGTAAGCGAGCCCCATATTCCAGCTCTGTGCCAAAAAGTCTATCGCTGTCGGGCTGTCTCCTGGATTTTAAGAGAAAAAATGTTTCTGTTTTTGTACTTTCACTTGAGGCAAAGAGATCTATTTCCGGTGTGCCCCAGCGTTGGGTCAGCTGGACAAAGACCTCCTGGTTTAGGGACCATTCTGTGAGTTGCACCTTCTCCCTGCTTAGAAAGTCTGGCACCTGATTTTCCAAGCCTTTCAGGTGTACTGCCGTAATTGACTTTACTGTGCATTCCGCCCAGGAAAATATTGCGTTTGACAGGTCCTATAAGTGATGGTGCCTTGGACCTCCCTGATGTAGTAGAAAGGCTACTGTTGTCTAGTTGTCTGAAGATTCGGATGTGTTGATCTTTTAATTCTTTCTGATATCTCTTTAGTGCTTCCCAGACTAATCTGAGCTCTCTGTGGTTGGATGACTTGTTGCGTGTTGATGCGGGCCAAGCTCCTTGGGAGGTAACTTTCCCCCATGTGAGCCACCCAGCCTTTGAGGCTTGCGTCCGTAGTGATGTTCACACACGGAAACGTTCTCCAGGGTCTTCCTTTCTCGAGGTTTGTTGTTGTGGTCCACCATGACAGTGACCTTTTAGCTTCTTCGGATAATCGCATCCTGTTGTCCAGTGATGTCTCTCTCCCGTCCCATGCTGAAAGGACCTCCTGCTGTAAGTGTCTCGAATGGTACTGGCTCCATTGGACACTGGGAATACATGAAGTCATCAGACCCAGGAATCTCATGGCTTTCCTTATGGAGATGTATTTTCGTTTTTGTATCATCTGAATCTCCTTTCTGATTGATTGTTGTTTGTGCTGCGGGAGGTATTAGTTTTCTTGTGTTGAATCTAGGAGAACTCCGAGAAACAGGTTCTTAGTTTCTGGTCTGAAATCTGATTTTTTTTAGATTTATTAGCCACCCTGGGCCTCTTCAGGACTGACACGGTTGTCAAATATTCTTCCATCTGTCGTGGGGAGACTCCCATGAGCAGGATGTCGTCCAAGTAAGGAACCATCAGAACCTCTGCCATGAGTTTGGTGAAGATTCAGGGGCAGAAAAGAGACCGAATGGTAGGCACCGGAATTGAAAGTGTTGTATTCCGTCTTGGTTTTTTATAGCAAACCTGAGGTATTGCTGATGAGAGGCGTGGATAGGCACATGGTAGTAGGCACTTTTTAAATCTAATGTGCTCATTAATGAGCCCTTCTGGATTAATAGTATAACGGATTTGAGAGACTCCATTTTGAATTGCTTGTAGGCAACCCACTGGTTTAGTGGTTTGAGATTGATTACTGTCCAATATTCCCCTCCTGGTTTCTTCATAGAAAATGGACTTGAATAATGTCCCCTAAAACTGAGAGTTTGTGGAACCTGGACTATGGCTGTTCTGTCCATTCCAGGAAGGAAAGTGTGGCTTGTATTATGCATTGAAGTTTAGTACTATAGTGTTTGGTTTGCTGTGCTATAGCACCATCTAGTGGTGGTTAAGTTTATAATCTGTGCCTTAGTAACAATTAGAGTGTTGCATTGTGGGATTGTACCAAGGTATGCTGGGAGAGGGAAACTCCATTATTTTCTGTGTACCTCCTGGGACACACGTGCTCATGTGCTGTGCTGGAAACATCTTACTTACTTGCCATCCTGGTTAAGTTTATCCAGTAAGATTGTTACCTCTGTTCTTGTAATATAGTGTTGTACAGAATGTGATTTACTGTATAGCAGCCAGTACATATTAAATGTATTATCAGAGACTTACTGTATGTAGTTACCGTATATACTCGAGTATAAGCCGACCCGAGTATAAGCCGACCCCCCTAATTTTGCCACAAAAAACTGGGAAAACTTATTGACTCGAGTATAAGCCTAGGGTGGAAATGCAGCATTTACCGGTGAATTTCAAAAATAAAAATAGATCATTATTTCCCCATAGCTGTGCCATATAGTGCTCTGCACCGTTCATTGTGCCCCATAGCTGTGCCATATACGGTGCTCTGCACCGTTCATTGTGCCCCATTGCTGTGCCATATACAGTGCTCTGCACCGTTCATTGTGCCCCATTGCTGTGCCATATACGGTGCTCTGCACCGTTCATTGTGCCCCATTGCTGTGCCATATACGGTGCTCTGCACCGTTCATTGTGCCCCATTGCTGTGCCATATACAGTGCTCTGCACCGTTCATTGTGCCCCATTGCTGTGCCCATATACGGTGCTCTGCACCGTTCATTGTGCCCCATTGCTGTGCCATATACGGTGCTCTGCACCGTTCATTGTGCCCCATTGCTGTGCCATATACGGTGCTCTGCACCGTTCATTGTGCCCCATTGCTGTGCCATATACGGTGCTCTGCACCGTTCATTGTGCCCCATATCTGTGCCCATATACGGTGCTCTGCACCGTTCATTGTGCCCCATTGCTGTGCCATATACGGTGCTCTGCACCGTTCATTGTGCCCCATTGCTGTGCCATATACGGTGCTCTGCACCGTTCATTGTGCCCCATATCTGTGCCCATATATGGTGCTCTGCACCGTTCATTGTGCCCCATTGCTGTGCCATATACGGTGCTCTGCACCGTTCATTGTGCCCCATTGCTGTGCCATATACGGTGCTCTGCACCGTTCATTGTGCCCCATTGCTGTGCCATATACGGTGCTTTGCACCGTTCATTGTGCCCCATTGCTGTGCCATATACGGTGCTCTGCACCGTTCATTGTGCCCCATTGCTGTGCCATATACGGTGCTCTGCACCGTTCATTGTGCCCCATAGAAATCTCTGCCGCCGCTGCTGCAATAAAAAAAAAAAACCACATACTCACCTCCCTTGATTGCAGCTCCCGGCGTCTCGTTCCGGCGCCTCCATCTTCCCGGCGTCTCTGCTCTGACTGATCAGGCAGAGGGCGCCGCGCACACTGTATGCGTCATCGCGCCCTCTGCCTGAACAGTCAGAGCGCAGACGCCGGTAAGATGGAGGCGCCGGCCGGGAAGATGGAGCGGCGCCCGGCGGCTGGAACGAGGACAGGTGAATATGCTATACTTACCTAGTCCTGGCGATCCTCGCGCTGTCCCTCTGCCTGGTCTTCGGTGCCGCAGCTCTTCCTGTCAGCGGTCACCAGCACCGCTGATTAGAGGACTGAATAGGCGGCTCCGCCCCTATGGGAGGTGGAGCCGCTTATTCATATCTCTAATGAGCGGTCCCACGTGACCGCTGAAGAGGGGAAGAAGCTGCAGCACAGAAGCCCGTGGGACGGCAGGGACAGCGCGAGGATCGCCGGGACTAGGTAAGTATACCTCAGCGCCCTCACCCCCTCACCCGCCGACCCTGCCACCCACATTGACTCGAGTATAAGCCGAGAGGGGCACTTTCAGCCCAAAAATTTGGGCTGAAAATCTCGGCTTATACTCGAGTATATACGGTATATACTCAAGCTGCATCATACTGTATACTTTCTCTGTAAGGCTACTTTCACACTAGCGTCGGTACGGGGCCGTCGCCATGCGTCGGCCCGACGTACAGACGCAAACTGCGAAAATATTGAACAACAGGAGCAGCGGATGCAGTTTTACAACACATCCGCTGCCCCAATGTAAGGTCCGGGGAGGAGGGGGCGGAGTTCCGGCCGCGCATGCGTGGTCGGAAATGGCAGACTCGATGCACAAAAAAAGTTACATGTAACATTTTTTGTGCCGACGGTGCGCCAAAACACGACGCATTCGTATCACGACGGATGCGACGTGTGGCCATACGTCGCTAATGCAAGTCTATGGAGAAAAAACGCATCCTGCAAGCACATTTGCAGGATGTGTTTTTTTCTCCAAAACGACGCATTGCGACGTACAGCAAAAAACGCTAGTGTGAAAGTAGCCTTAGTTGTAAAGTGTCAGCTGTGCCATTTGGCCCAATACTTATTTATGTCATTTGTATAGTTTTACCGCGTTTACAATACCTTTTTAGCAATAAACAAGTTAGACTACAGAGAACAGTCTGCTTATTTGGAGGACAGAAGTGGTTTATGCTGTATGTTGGATCACACACCGTATCAACGTGTATGAAGACAGAACAGTAAAACGGAGGCTAGATGCCAGCGATAGCAAATACCACTTACGGAGCCGCTGCCACACCGCACTGCCTGCAGATACCGCAGCGGCCGCCATACAGTCACAAGTACCGAGAGGGCAGCCCACCAAGCGCGACACGTCTCCGTCCACGCCGAAGTTCATTTCTACCCTCTCTGAGACGTCCTACAGTCTGCAAACAGACACAAAATGTCTGCAAGTCGAGCATCTTCACTTGGGACGAGGTCCCAAACAAGCCTCTCTAGCAAGTCGTCATCGAAAAGGTCTGCCGCTCTCGCCTGTGCGGCGAAAGTAAGATCCTCCTTCGCTGCACAAGAGATGCAGTTAAAGTTAAGACAAGCAGAGCAAGAAGCAGAAAGAGCCCGCCTGCAAGCAGATAGAGACACAGATACAGCACGCCTGCGAGTGACTTTGGAAAGGCTTTCCGCTGAAAAAGAAGCAGCAGCCGCAATAGCCAAAGCTGAATTCTTAGAAGCCGTGGAGTTTCCTGAATCTGAGCGAGACAGCGACGTACATGGCCAGACCTTGATCGACAGGACCCAGCTCAACGCGTCTCAGAATATGTTCACCAACATCCTAGAACAGACGATAACTCTGATCCGTTACCCCAACCAGCCTATACAGATTACCAGAGATCCTTCCTCCAAATGCCGTACTGGAAGCAGGAAGGTACACCGCGAAATGACGTCGACCACCATTACCGTCTTACAGAACAAAAGGTACGGCATCCTCCCAGACTGACAGGGACACCCTTCGCTTCGGAACGGTTTTCTACAGACTTTCCTAAGCCAGAAGCTCCTACCAGGTATGAGGATGCACCACACACCGCATGACAACAACAGCACACCAGCTCATGTCGGCACTGACTCAGCCACCATGAACTTTGCAAGGTTCTTTACCCGCCGGGAGCCGGTGACCAAGGGACTTGTAAAGTTCACTGATCGAGCTGAAAGCTATAGAGCATGGCGAGCCTCCTTCCAGAACGCCATCAGAGACTTGGATCTTTCCAGTAGTGAAGAGTTAGATCTACTGGTAAAGTGGCTTGGGAACCAGTCAGCTGAACACGCCAAAAGAAATCAGGAACATTAACATAAAGTACCCACACACAGGACTTCGTATGGTGTGGGAGAGACTCGAAGAATGTTATGGGTCAATAGAAACTATAGAAAACGCTTTGTATAAAAGAATTGATGATTTTCCCAAGATAGCAAATAAGGGTTATCAAAGGCTCAGGGAACTGAGCGACTTGTTAATGGAGGTACATGCTGCTCAGGCAGAAGGTGACCTACCAGGGTTGGCATTCCTGGACACTGCCAGAGGTGTCAACCCAATTGTCCAAAAGCTCCCTTACAACTTACAAGAAAAGTGGGTCAGTCACTGATCCCGTTACAAACAGGCTCATAAGGTACCATTTCCTCCTTTCAGGGTGTTTGTAGACTTTGTTGCTCAGCAGGCTAAAGTTAGAAATGACCCCAGTTTCGATTTCACTATGTCATGTACCACTGCCTCTGGTGTAAAACCCTGTAAAACACCAGTGGCAGTCCACAAAACTAATGTTACCTCCACAGGGTTTCCTTACAGGGCAAGTAAGTCCTCTCCAGAAGAGGACAAACCTCAGGATCTCAGCAAACACTGCCCCTACACAAGAAACCTCATCCTCTGCTAAAATGTAGAGCCTTCAGGGAGAAGTCTCTAGAAGACCGTAAGAGTTTCCTAAAGGAAAACAAGATATGCTTTAGATGCTGCACGACGACCTCACACTTCGCCAAGAACTTTGAAACCAGTGTGAAATGCACAGAGTGTAGTAGTGTAAAGCACAACGCGGCCTTACACCCTGGACCATCCTCAGGAGTATCATCGCGAGTAGAAGAGTCTGCCGAAAAACAGATGGACACTGTCATTGACAGCCCAGTGGTCACTTCTCTGTGTATAGAGATCTGCAAGGAACTTGTAGCAGGAAGATCCTGCTCAAAGATCTGTCTTGTCAGAGTATACCCAGCGAGCCAATGAGAAAGCAATCAAGGTATATGCAATCTTGGATGATCGGAGCAACAGGTCTCTAGCTAAGTCCTTTCTCTTCCCCACTTTCAACATTGTTGGTCCCGGCTCTCCGTACTCCTTGAAGACATGTGCAGGTACTGTCGAGACGGCGGAGAGAAAAGCGACCGGATTCAAAGTAGAGTCTATAGACGGTCAAACCTGCTTATCCTTGCCATCAATACTGGAGTGCAACCAGATCCCCGACAACGGGTCTGAGATACCTACACCAGAGGTAGCAGCTCATCATACCCACTTGAAACTTATCGCTCACCTGATACCGTAACTGGACCAAGGAGCTCCAATCGTCCTACTCCTCGGAAGAGACATACTACGGGTCCACAAGGCTAGAGGACAGATTAACGGCCCACAAAACGCCCCATATGCTCTGAGACTTGACCTAGGATGGGTCATCGTGGGAGACGTCTGTTTGGGTGGGGCACACAGGCCGACATCAGTCAACAACATGCTCACCAATACTCTCGAAAATGGACGTCCGTCTCTCTTCCAGCCATGCGAGAACAGTTTCCTGATTAAAGAATTGCCACACAACGCCCCTCCACCTTGTCTGTTAGCTGATCCTTCCTGTGAACACCATGCATGTGACGGTGAGCAAGATCATATAGGGTGCACAGTTTTCCACAGGACAAGAGAAGACAACCAGGTAGCAACGTCCAGAGGACAGACTGTTTTTGGACATCATGGATCGAGAGATAGTAAGAGATGAATCAAAGAGTTGGGTTGCACCTTTACCATTCAAACCACAGAGGCAACGCTTACCCAACAACAGAGAACTTGTCTACAGTCGATTCGTCTCCCTTACACGCAAACTGCAGAAGACACCAGAAATAAGAGAACACTTCTTTACCTTCATGGAGAGAATATTCCAGAGTGGCCATGCGGAAATTGCACCTGTAACTATCCAAGGTAAAATGATGTTGAGAGACTTCACCCAAGAGACGTCCGATTGGGATGATCCGCTTCACAGGGAGAAAAGAGACTTGTGGGTAAGATGGAAGAACTCTTTAGAAGCCCGGTCAAGTCTCTACGTGGCACGACCATATGCTTCTGTGCAATCGACAGAAGTCAAGATGCAAAGGCTTCGTATCTTCTGCGATGCCTCAACCAAAGCAATTGCAGCAGTAGCATATTTGAAAACTGACATCAACGAACAATGCCATGTAAGACTTGTTATGAGCCGGACAAAACTGGCCTCACTCCGTGAACACACAGTACCCAGACTGGAACTCTGTGCAGCTGTGCTAGCAGTATAGTTAGCTGAACTTATCTCGACAGAAATCGACCTGGAATCAAAGAAGTCGAGTTCTACACAGACACCAAGGTAGTGCTGGGGTACATTGGCAATGAAACTCGTCGCTTTTATGTCTGTCAGCAATCGGGTGCTAAGGATCCGGAGATCCACCTACCCTAAACAGTGGCACTATGTGTCCACACACCACAATCCTGCGGATCACGCAACCAGATCCGTTGAAGCAAGACACCTTAAGGACACAACCTGGTTTACTGGCCCTACATTCTTATACTGTTCAACGCCATACATTGACGGGTCAAACACCTTTGAACTGGTAGATCCAGAGGCAGATGAAGAAATCCGCCCTCATGTATCCGTTCTACGTATGGTGACTAAAGACAATCACCTCAAATCCCACCATTTCAACAGGTTCTCAACTTGGAACTCGCTTGTTCGTGCCCTCGTTTGTTTAATTCATGCGGCTCGATCCTATAAGTCAACATCACCCGCCTTTCAGAAACCTTGCAAGGGTTGGCACCACTGTAAGCTTGTCTATACCATTCTGAAGAAGGAAAATGCCAAGAACGTTATAATTCGTACCATACAACGTGAATGTTACGCCAAAGAAATAGATAACCTCAATAAAGGCCAACCTGTTTCTAGAGACAGTGTTTTGAAGAAGCTTGATCCAATCATCGACCAAGATGGGCTGTTAAGAATTGGAGGTCGTCTTCAAGAAGCTGAAGTGGAATTTGGAGAGAAACACCCTGTAATAATTGCCGGACATCATCATGTCACGACCCTGCTTGTGCAACACAACCACGTTTTGGTGAAAAATCAGGGCCGACTGTTCACCGAAGGAAATCTACGAACTGCTGGACTATGGATAGTTGGAGCAAAGAGATGTGTGAGTAGACTCATTTACAACTGTATGATTTGTCGTAAACTCCGAGGCGTGACTCAAAAACCAAAGATGGTCAGTCTCCTATCAGACAGACTTAGTACAGAACCTCCCTTTACCAACGTCAGACTGGATGTATTCGAGCCATGGTCTGTGGTTGAACGACACACTAGAAGAGTCCAAGCTAACGCCAAACGCTGGGCAGTTACAGTATGTTCACCTGTATGTCCATCAGAGCAGTCCACATCGAAGTAGCGTTTATAAATGCAACCGACGTTTCATCGCCACCAGAAGCCCCGTGAAGCACATACGCTCTGATAGAGGTACCAATTTTGTAGGAGCAGTGAAATAACTTCAAATTCCTTCCAACCTAGACACCACCAGTGTGGAAAGATACTTGAATGGGAAGGGATGCACCTGGACTTTCAATCTGCCACACTCTTCTCTCATGGGAGGTGCTTGGGAGAGGATGATAGGAATGGCACGCAGAATCCTTGACTCCATTTTCTTTCAAGCAGGTAGCGCAAGACTCACATGAAAGTTTGACCACATTCTTGGCAGAAGTTTCGTCCATCATTAATGCTAGACCATTGACTTCACTTTCTAGTGACTCTGGGGATCTGACCATTTTCACTCCTGCCATGCTACTTACTCAGAAAGCCAGCGTTCTCAGCGCTCCACCTGGAGAATTTAGCAACAAGGACCTCTACAGACGACAATGGAGATGAGTACAAAGTCTCTCCAATACCTTTTGGGACAGATGGAGGAAGCAGTACCTTTCCACCTTACAACCAAGGTAGAAGTGGCAGAACGACAAAGCAAAAATCAAAACCGGTGATGTTGTTCTCATGAAAGACAGCCAGTCTCGCCGCAATGAGTGGCCACTAGGCCTCATCACTAAAATATTCCCAAGCAAAGACGGGAAGGTGCGCAAGGTCGAGGTCAAAGTAGGCAAGTCTGGGGAGAGTAGATTATTCCTCAGACCAGTTGCGGAACTTGTCTTACTGTTTTCGCCAAAAGAGTTGATGCCACGCGGGGAGTGTTCTGACCATTCCAGAAAGGACAGTGTGGCTCGTATTATGCATTGAAGTTTAGTACTATAGTGTTTGGTTTGCTGTGCTATAGCACCATCTAGTGGTGGTTAAGTTTATAATCTGTGCCTTAGTAACAATTAGAGTGTTGCATTGTGGGATTGTACCAAGGTATGCTGGGAGAGGGAAACTCCATTATTTTCTGTGTACCTCCTGGGACACACGTGCTCATGTGCTGTGCTGGAAACATCTCACTTACTTGCCATCCTGTTAAGTTTATCCGGTAAGATTGTTACATCTGTTCTTGCAATATAGTGTTATATAGAATGTGATTTACTGTATAGCAGCCAGTACATAGGAAATGTATTATCAGAGACTTACTGTATGTAGTTATATACACAAGTTGCATCATACTGTATACTTTCTCTGTTAGTTGTAAAGTGTCAGCTGTGCTATTATTTGGCCCAATACTTATTTATGTAATTTGTATTCTTATAGTTTTACCGTGTTTACAATACCTGTTTACCAATAAACAAGTTAGACTACAGAGAACAGTCTGCTTATTTGAAGGACAGAAGTGGTTTATGCTGTATGTTGGATCACACACCGTATCAACGTGTATGAAGACAGAACAATGGCCTTTAATTGTAGAAGGTCCTGTATGTCTCTCAGGAGTCTTTGATGAACTGCCGGGGACTGGGTTTGAGTCATGGAAAATCTCCAGGGGGAAACTGGCTGAATTCTATTCTGTATTGCTACTCCACTGTATTTAGAATCCATGGATTCCGGGTGATTTTTCGCCAGTTTTCCAGGAAGTGTTGGAGTCTCACACCAACCCTTCTGACGACATTGCCTGATGGATCTTGGCCTTTGACCCTGGAAGCAACTTCTACCCTTACCACCTTTAGGGTATCTCCACCTCCTAGTTTTCCCTTTCCTTTTATAGTCCTGCCTGGTATGGTAGCGAGTCCACCGAAAAGACGGCATTTTCTTCGGATTTTCTTCAGGGAAAACTTTCTTTTAATCCGATGCTTTTTCAAGCAATACGTCCAGTATACATGTAGGCTGGAGAAAGGTATTGAACAAAGCTTGTTCTTTGATTGGGTATCACCTTACCATGACCTAAGCCACAAGGCTCGGCTTGCTGCATTGGATAGTGCATTGTTTCTTGCAGCAAAAAGGATCGATTCCTTTGAGGCGTCTGCCATAAAAATCGGTCGCCATTTTCAATAGTGGTAACGACTCCAGAATTTCCTCTCGGAGTTTTAATCGTAATCCGGTCTTCTAATTCCTTGACCCATAGACTCATTGATCTGGCCACAGAGGTAGCCGCTATATCAGCCTTCATAATGGCCGATGATGACTCCCAGACGTTTTTGAGTAGATCCTCTGATCTCTTATACATTCGGTCCTTAAAGGGAACCTGTCACCCCGTTTTTTCAGATTGAGCTATAAATACTGTTAAATAGGGCCTGCGCTGTGTGTTACTATAGTGTATGTAGTGTACCCTGATTCCCCATGTATGCTGAGAAATACATTACCAAAGTCACCGTTTTCGCCTGTCAATCAGGCTGGTCAGGTCGGGTGGGCGTGTTCACAGCGCTCTTTTCTTCCCCAGCTTTCCGTTGGTGGCGTAGTGGTGTGCGCATGTCCAAGGTCCGAATTCCCTGCGCCCACGTGAAGACACAGCGCGCGATCTGCGCTGTCATCCCTTTCATCGGTGGGGGCGGCCATCTTCCTGGGGCCGCGCGTGCGCAGATGGAGTGCTCTGCTGCACAGGGCTTCAGGAAAATAGCCGCGGGATGCCGCGCGTGTGCAGAAGAGATCGCGGCGGCCATTTTCCCAAAGCCGAGATGCAAACTCGGCTTTGGGAAAATGGCCACCGCGATCTCTTGTGCGCACGCGCGGCATCCTGCGGCCATTGTCCTGAAGCCCCGTGCAGCAGAGCACTCCATCTGCGCACGCGCGGCCCCAGGAAGATGGCCGCCCACACCGATGAAAGGGATGACAGCGCAGATCGCGCGCTGTGTCTTCACGCGGGCGCAGGGAATTCGGACCTTGGACATGCGCACACCACTACGCCACCAACGGAAAGCTGGGGAAGAAAAGAGCGCTGTGAACACGCCCACCCGACCTGACCAGCCTGATTGACAGGCGAAAACGGTGACTTTGGTAATGTATTTCTCAGCATACATGGGGAATCAGGGTACACTACATACACTATAGTAACACACAGCGCAGGCCCTATTTAACAGTATTTATAGCTCAATCTGAAAAAACGGGGTGACAGGTTCCCTTTAAGGCCGGATGAATCCTCAAAAGATATGGCGGTCTTCTTTGAAACTCTAGCCACTGGTATATCCACCTTCGGCACAGATTCCCATACTTTGGTTTCCTCTGGATCAAATGGAAGGCGGTATTTAAAGTCTCTTGGGACTATAAGCTTTTTGCCGACGCCTTCCCATTCCTCCAAAATCATTGCCGTTATGTTACGATTGACTGGAAACACTCTATTCCTGCGAGCTCTAAGTCCGCCGAACATCTAGTCTTGGCTTGTAAGAGGTTCCGTGGCGTCTTCCACCTTCATAGAGCTTCTGACAGCTTGCAGGAGCATGTTGGTATTTTCGGAAGAAAACAGATAGCACTTCCTTTCTTCTGGAAGTACGGCTGAGGAACATTCGCCTTCCCCGGAATCCGAAATAGAGTAGGCCGAGACTTCTCCTTCCTCCGAGCACGGATTCTCCTCTTACCTGGGTCTCTTAGGACGGGGGGATTGTGCTGGTACTAGCGTTGACACTGTAGTCTGCATTTCTTCTCTGATCATGGATCTTATGCGGTCCAGAAAAGAGGTCTTTTCCTCTTTCAATAGCCCCGACATACATCACTCTCATAGTTTTTAAGGTGTCCTTCGGGGAGTCTGGTCGAGCATAGGCGGAATATGTTAGCCTTCCGTTTAGTTACTGCAGCTGAATGCTTAGGTGCTTCTTTATCCTGAAATAGATCTATAAAGAAGGCCCTGTAGCTCTGAATCCGGCTACTATGTTCTACTCACATGGTCCGGGGCAAGCTCTGAGGACTGGATGTCAGGACGGTTAGCACTCTCCATTTTTACTAAGTCAATTGTGCTGTCAGCTGTTCGTCTTTAAGTAATCTGTCTTACCCGGCTTCAAGACATCGGATACGTCCTCTTTCCGAACTCAGCTGCTGGTAATCCTGTGGGAACGACCCCTGGCCATATTGCGCACGCTCCCGGTGGAACACATGCCAAAATCCACGTGCTCCAGACTCCTGTCTGAAGCTCCACCTCCCCGAGCCTACCCGGCATGACGACCAGCCCGGGCCGCGCACCTCCCAGCCATCGGCATCACTGTGGAGGATCTGAAGGGTGGCACTGGCCAGAAACTCCGCCTCAAAAGTCATCACCGGCACGCCCCCTTTTGACGCAGTGCGCCGAAAGTTCCAAGATCAAACAACGGCCGCGGTGGCCAGAATACCAGGTGTCTGCCCAGAGCCCCCCTGGAGGGATGCGGCAGAAGAAGGAAGCACCCAGCTCGACCTGTGCTGAGGGACCTCCCTCGGTATCAGCGCTATTACAGAGCCCTTTTGTGGACCGAGCCTCAGCTGCCCAGAGCCCTCTAGAGAGGGATGAAGTTGTTCCTGGGAGCCCTGCTTGACCGGGTTCTATATATATTAAAAAAAACAATTCCCAGTGAAGAACAATAATAGATAAACAACAGGATCCAGATGTGCACCTAACCTGTCAAATAGCCCTGAACTAAGCTACTATCCCTACCTAGGTGCACATTTGGATCCTGTTGTTTATCTATTATTGTTCTTCACTGGGAATTGGTTTTTTTAATATATATATATATATATATATATATATAAATAAATTGATGTTTTAAGGGATTATATGTTACACAACTGATTATTTTTCCCTAGGTTGTTTATATTCTTTCTTTGTATGTCTTGACCGGGTTCTAACATCAGCGGATCTTCAGTTAAGTAATCTTCGCACCTCTGCATCTGTCCCTGATAGGACACTGAAGGGTAGTGGTGTGGAGGGGCTATTTAACCTCTTCTGTGTTCCTGTCCTTATCAAATATACGAAGGATAACCTCCTGGTGGTCATATCAGGAGGGACGTCCTGGAAAAAAGCAATTTGAAAATGGCGCCTGCAGTTTTTTGAAATTTGTATTTACTAGCCTTTTGACAGAGCACTCTGCCTCTTAGCCACAGACAGGTGTTTTAATCGCAGCAGGTCCATTACCCCTCCACAGAGAGAGAGAAATTTAGTCTAAGAAGAGGTTTCACAGGTACCCATTCAGATGAAGACGTTTGTTCTCAGCAGGGAAAGCGTAGGACCTGGTATACGAGTGTAACGAGGTCTACCAATCTGGGGTACCTCTTTCAATACTACCCCGTGTTTTCGGAGGTCCACTCTGCTTTGACTGGAGTTCCTTGATTGCATGGGCGCATATAAAAGATCACTGATTCTCTACGTATTTCCAGTCTGAAAACTTTACTCACAGGACACAGAATATATCACACAGATACAGGCCAATAGAAAAGAGGCCACAGAGGGCAGGCCAATAGAAAAGCGGCAGGCCAGACATACATTACAATAGCCGCAGGTGGCCGGAGCCTGCCGATATTTACTGTGGGGGAGGACAAAAGGGAAATATCGTGTCCCCTCTGCCCAGGGGCGCAGCCTGTGGGCTGATGCATTAGGGACATGCGTTTCAAATGGAACCTATTATACATACTGTAGCATGGCTAAAGGGTGTGTAGTCGATGGGAGGTATGTGCCACATAAGTGCCTTGTTGCTGTAATGTAGCCCGGAATATTGCATTGTTTTATATAACCATATGTTTGTGTTTCAGGACCTGTGGTGATGTCAGACCACATGGCTAATCATGTGATAGATTACTGGGTGTGGTTAGTCCTATATAAGACTGGCTAATCCTTTACACAGCAGATATGTGTGGAGGTGAAACCCTCCTGAGTGTATTCGGCTTCAGGACTGAGCCGGATGAACTGGACACTTGTTTTCCTTTGCCTGAACCAAAGGCTATTTTGCTTTCTGTTGTTTTGCCACATGGTTTATGAAGCACTAAACCCAGTGAACTTTAAAGGAACACGTCTCCTGAGTGTCAGCCGTCGCAGCTGAGTGAGTGAAATCGCTACAATTGGTGGAGAATGCGGGCAGCGTTCCCAGCGGAGACGTGAGTTTATTTTTGAATGTCCTGGGTCAAGGCTGTTGCAAGCCAGCAAGCATTGCCGGAGAAAATGGAGGACCTGCTGAAACACTTGGTCCAGCAGGAGCAAAGGCAGCAAGAGACCAACAGGCTGTTGATGCAGCAGATACAACAGAGCCAGCAGCAGATACAACAGAGCCAGCAGGAGCAACGGCAGCAGATGCAGCAAAGCCAGCAGGAGCAACGGCAGCAGTTACAACAGAGCCAGCAGGAGCATCAGCAGCAGATGCAGCTTCTGGCAACCGCCATCCAGGGCAAGGCGAGCGCCCCAACCCCAGGTTTGGCTGATGACACCCATGTCCGGAAAACGGTAAGACGTGCATTGCAGAAAATGACTCCCGGGGATGATGTTGAGGCCTTCCTGACGGTGTTTGAGAGGGTCGCTGAGAGGGAAAAACTTCCGCCAGAGCAGTGGGCAGAGGTACTTGCGCCATACCTGACGGGAGAACCCCAGAAGGCGTACTATGATTTGACCTTGCAGGATGCCAAAGAGTATCACAAATTGAAAGCCGAGATTCTCGCACGTCTGGGGGTGACACTGACTGTCAGGGCACAGCGAGTTCACTCCTGGGGCTATCACCGGGACAAACCACCTCGTTCCCAAATGTTTGATCTGTTGCACCTGGTCCAGAAATGGCTGCAGCCAGAGACCTCTGCGCCTGCACAGATGGTAGAACGGGTGATGATGGATCGGTTTGTCCATTCCCTCCCGAGGCCTATACAGTCTTGGGTTGCCCAGGGTGATCCCCAGAATGCTGACGAGCTGATCGGACTGGTTGAGAGATACCAAGGGTTGGAAGGCTCCTTCGGGAGGCAGCCCATGCCGTACTGGGGGTCCCAGAGGGCAGCTGAGTCCCAAAAAGGGGTGGTGCGTCCAAGGTCACAAAGGGCGGGGGAGGTGGTGCCCAAGGTCCCCACGGGTGATGTTATTTGTTGGAGGTGCCACAAGCCAGGACATATAGCTGCCCGTTGTTCCCAAGCCACTGAGCAGATGGACTGCAGCATGGGACGCCGTTGTTCATACTATGCGTATCCAGTCTGTAGTGTGAACTCTCCATCCAACGAGGGACCTCAAGCGTGTCCCGTAAAGGTGAACGGTCGAGCAGTAACGGCACTGTTAGACTCGGGGAGCCTAGTGACCCTGGTGAGGGCCACTTTTCCTCTTCATCTGCTCCCAGGAAAGAAGGTCGGAGTGCGGTGCATACATGGTGATGCAAAGGACTACCCTATGGCCAGGGTGGACATTGAAACGGCATGTGGCACTGAATCCCACATAGTCGGCGTAGTTCAGGACTTGTTGCACCCTATAATTATTGGCCGGGATTTCTGTTTGTTTTGGGATTTGTGGGGAAAGGGTTCTGAGCTCCCTGGCAGGGAACCAGTGAACCCTGGAACGGTATCGCCACACCCAGAGGCAGACAGCTTTCCTTTTTGTGTTCTGGTTGGGGATGAGGAGGAAGTATCCCCTACATCTGACATTCTGGAGTTAGAGGTTACCGGTGAAAATTTTGGGACTGCCCAACATAGGGACCCCACTCTGAGGGAAGCCTTTAATAATGTCACAGTTATTGACGGGGTGGTACAGGAGCCGGGGGCAGACAAAAGATTTCCCCATTTTCTGTTGAGGGGGGAATTGTTGTACCGGGTCACGAAAATAAGGGAGGAGTTGGTAGAGCAGTTGATAGTGCCGGGTCCGTATAGACGGAAAGTGTTGGACATGGCCCATTCACACATCTTGGGTGGACACCTAGGGGTGGAAAAAATGCAGGAACGGGTTGTGCAGAGGTTCTATTGGCCTGGGTGTCACCGGGAAATAGTGAACTATTGCAGGTCCTGCCCTACATGTCAGCTAACTGCTCCTACTCCTCATTTCCGGAACCCCCTTGTGCCACTGCCCATTATTGAGGTACCGTTCGAGAGAATTGCCATGGACTTGGTCGGTCCCTTAGTTAAATCAGCTCGGGGCCATCAGTATATATTAGTCATCCTGGACTATGCCACACGCTATCCTGAGGCAATTCCCTTGAGGAATTCTTCCTCAAAGAGCATAGCCCGCGAGTTGGTCCATGTCTTTTCCCGGACAGGTCTGCCAAAGGAGATCCTGACTGACCAGGGTACACCTTTCATGAGCAAGGTGATGAGGGAGTTATGCAAAGCCCTGAAGATCTCCCAGTTGAGGACCTCGGTGTACCATCCCCAGTCAGATGGTCTTGTTGAGAGGTTTAACAAGACTCTAAAGAGCATGCTGAGAAAAGCTATAGAGAAAGACGGTAGAGACTGGGATTGTCTCTTACCCTATCTGATGTTTTCCATTCGTGAAGTTCCACAGGCCTCCACAGGGTTCTCACCGTTTGAGCTTCTATATGGCCGACATCCACGAGGACTCCTGGATATAGCCAAGGAAACCTGGGAAGCCGAAGTCACGCCCCACAGAAGCGTCATTGAGCATGTGGCCCTGATGCAGCAGAGGATTGCAAAGGTGATGCCTATCATGAAAGAACACCTTCTCCAAGCACAAGAAGCTCAAGCCAGGGTCTACAACCGGTCTGCAAGAGTGAGGCAGTTCAATTCGGGAGACCGAGTTCTGGTGTTAGTTCCAACGGTGGAAAGCAAGTTCTTGGCCAAATGGCAAGGGCCATATGAGGTTGTCGAGAAACTTGGTGAGGTAAATTATAAAATTCACCAACCAGGAAGACGGAAACCATTCCAAGTTTACCATGTCAACCTCATCAAGCCATGGCAAGATAGAGAGCCGACAGTTACTCCGTCATTGTTAAGCAACCCAGAAGGTGAGGTTGGAGCGGTTACTATAGCAGAGACGCTATCGAAAACCCAGAAACAGCAGTGCCGGGAGTTACTCCAGAAAAACAGGGACCTGTTTTCAGAATTGCCAGGATACACGAAGGTCATAGAGCACGAGGTCCTAACAGAGCCCCATGTGCGGGTGAATGTGAAACCTTATCGTATTCCTGAGGCTCGTCGAGAAGTTATCTCCAAGGAAGTGGAGCGTATGTTGAGGCTTGGAGTCATTGAGGACTCCAAGAGCGGTTGGTCAAGCCCAATTGTCCTGGTCCCTAAACCTGATGGAGAGTGGAGGTTTTGCAACGACTATCGGAAGTTGAATGAGGTCTCCAAGTTCGACGCTTATCCCATGCCCCGTATTGATGAGCTCATCGAAAGGCTTGGGCACGCCAGATATATATCCACCTTGGATCTGACAAAGGGGTATTGGCAGATCCCCATGGCGCAGGAAGCCAAGGAGAAGACAGCCTTTTCGACACCTGATGGATGCTTCCAGTATGCCCGGATGCCGTTTGGCCTACAGGGAGCTCCGGCGACCTTCCAGAGGGCTATGGATAGAGTTCTTGCACCCCATAAGGCCTACGCTGCTGCGTACCTAGATGATATCGTCATCTTTAGCCCGGACTGGGAGAGTCATCTGGAGAAAGTCCAAGCGGTGTTGGATGCTATAAGAGAGGCCGGATTTACTATAAACCCAAAGAAGTGTGCCTTGGGTAAAGAAGAAGCTAAGTACCTTGGATACATAGTGGGTCACGGAGAAATAAAACCCCAAATCAGTAAAGTGGAGGCAATTCAAACGTGGCCAAAACCAGTTTCCAAGAAGCAAGTTAAAGCCTTCCTGGGAATCGTGGGATATTACAGGAGGTTCATCCCAAACTTCGCCACGATGGCTGCGCCTCTGACTGACCTGCTAAAAGGGACAAAACCAGTAATGGTTAAGTGGTCCGAAGAAACAGAGTCAGCCTTCCAAGAAATGAAAAACGCTTTGTGTAAGCAGCCCGTTCTGATGGCCCCAAACTTCAAGAAAGAGTTTATTCTTCAGACAGATGCCTCAGATGTTGGGGTGGGAGCAGTCCTTTCCCAAGAACTACATGGGGAGGAGCATCCTGTTCTCTATCTGAGTAGGAAGCTGTCCTCATCTGAAAAGAACTACTCAGTCGTTGAGAAGGAGTGCTTGGCCATAAAATGGGCAGTGGACACATTACGGTACTATCTGCTGGGACGTAAATTTAGACTGATATCCGACCATGCCCCACTTAGGTGGATGAGGGAAACGAAGGGTAGAAATGCTAGGGTCACCCGTTGGTTCTTATCCCTGCAGGACTTCAGTTTCCATGTGGAACATCGGGCCGGAAAGCTGCACGGTAATGCGGATGCCCTATCAAGAATCCCTTGTTTAGTGGGAGAAAGTGCCAAGCCCCACGGCTTTAGGCAGAGGGGGGAGGTATGTAGCATGGCTAAAGGGTGTGTAGTCGATGGGAGGTATGTGCCACATAAGTGCCTTGTTGCTGTAATGTAGCCCGGAATATTGCGTTGTTTTATATAACCATATGTTTGTGTTTCAGGACCTGTGGTGATGTCAGACCACATGGCTAATCATGTGATAGATTACTGGGTGTGGTTAGTCCTATATAAGACTGGCTAATCCTTTACACAGCAGATATGTGTGGAGGTGAAACCCTCCTGAGTGTATTCGGCTTCAGGACTGAGCCGGATGAACTGGACACTTGTTTTCCTTTGCCTGAACCAAAGGCTATTTTGCTTTCTGTTGTTTTGCCACATGGTTTATGAAGCACTAAACCCAGTGAACTTTAAAGGAACACGTCTCCTGAGTGTCAGCCGTCGCAGCTGAGTGAGTGAAATCGCTACAATACATATAACTGCACAACATATTCTTGGTGCGGTGGGGTTCCGTAACAACGAGAGATGCCGTAAAGTGGCTACCAGGTACACGAAAATTGGCCAATTTATGCGCTAAACCAGGGGTCCCCAACTCCAGGCCTCGAGGGCCGCCAACAGTGCAGGTTTTCAGGATTTCTTTAGTATTGCATCGGTGGTAATGTGATCATCTGCACAGGTGATGATTCCAACCCCTGTGCAATACTAAGGAAATCCTGAAAACCTGCACTGTTGGCGGCCCTCGAGGCCTGGAGTTGGGGACCACTGCGCTAAACGCTCTCACTTTTTCATATTACTAGTGCAGTAATGCAGTCTAACTTTCATACTTTATGTTTGCATGTTTTGGCGCTACAGTGTGCTGCCTTGTTTGTTTGGGCTCTCCAAACACGACATGGCGCCCAATCTCAATTCTGCGATGAAAAAGTCAAATGGTGCTCCTCCCTTCCGAGCTCTCCCGTGCGCCCAAACAATGGTTTACCCCCACATATGGGGTATCGGCATACTCAGGACAAATTGGACAACAACTCTTGCTGACCAATGTCTCCTGTAACACTTGTGAAAATAAAAATTTGGGGGTTAAAAAATCCTTTTTGTGGAAAACAAAAATATTTTTTATTTTCACGGCTCTGCGTTATAAACTTTAGTGAAACACTTGGGGGTTCAAAGTTCTCGCAGCACATCTAGATAAGTTCCCGGGGGGGTCTAGTTTTCAAAATGGGGTCACTTCTATGGAGTTTCCACTGTTTAGACACATCAGGGGCTCTGCAAACGCAACATGAAGCCCGCAGACCATTCCATCAAAGTCTGCATTCCAAAACATTACTACTTCCCTTCCGAGACCCGACGTGTGCCCAAACAGTAGTTTTCTTCCATATATGGGGTACCAGCGTACTCAGGACAAAGTCTGCATTCCAAAACGCCGCACCTTCCCTTCCGAGCTCTGCCATGTGCCCAAACAGTGGTTCCCCTACATATGAGGTATCAGCGTACTCAGGACAAATTGCACAACAAATTTTGGGGTCCACTTTCTCCTGTTACCCTTGGGAAAATAAAAAATTGTGGGCTAAAAGATCATTTTTGTAGGAAAAAATATATAATTTTCTACATTATAAACTTTAGTGAAAGAATTGGGGGTTCAAAGTGCTCACCACACATCTAGATAAGTTCTTTGGGGGGGTCTAGTTTCCAAAATGGGGTCACTTGTGGGGGGTTTCCACTGTTAGGCACATTAGGGGCTCTCCAAACGCGACATGGCATTCGATCTCAATTCTGCGTTGAAAAAGTCAAACAGTGCTCCTTCCCTTCTGCGCCCAAACAGTGGTTTACCCCCACATATGGGGTATCGGCGTATTCAGGACAAATTGCACAACAATGTTGGGGGTCTAATTTCTCCTGTGATTCTTGTGAAAATAAAAATTTGGGGGCTAAAAAATCATTTTTGTAAAAGAAAATATTTTTTTTATTCTCACTGCTCTGCATTATAACTTTAGTGAAACACTTGGGGGTTCAAAGTGCTCACTACACATCTAGATAAGTTCCTTAGGGGTCCAGTTTCCAAAATGGTGTCACTTGTGGGGGGGTTTCCACTGTTTAGGCATATCAGGGGTTTTACAAACGCGACATGGCGTCCGATCTTAATTCCAGCCAATTCTGCATTGAAAAAGTCAAGCGATGCTCCTTCCCTTCCAAGCTTTGCTGTGCACCCAAACAGTGGTTTACCCGAACATATGAGGTATCGGCGTATTCAGGACAAATTGCACAACAAATTTTTTAGTTCATTTGCTCTTTTTACATTTGTGAAAATAAAAAAAATTGGTTCCAAAATAAAATGTTTGTGAAAAAAAAACTTAAATGTTAATTTTTTTCTTTCCACATAGCTTCAGTTCCTGTGAAGCATGTAAAGGGTTAATTAACTTCTTGAATGTGGTTTTGAGCAGTTTTTAGAATGGTGTCACTTTTGGGTATTTTCTGTCATGTACACCCCTCAAAGTGACTTCAAATGTGATGTGGTCCCTAAAAAAAAAAATGGTGTTGTAAAAATGAGAAATCGCTGGTCAACTTTTAACCCTTATTACTTCCTAACAAAAAAAAAAAAATTTGTTTCCAAAATTGTGTTGATGTAAAGTAGATATGTGTGAAATGTTATCTATTAAGACTTTTTTTGCGACATCTCTCTGATTTAAGGGCATAAAAATTTGAAGTTTGAAAATTGCTAAATTGTAAAAATTTTCGCCATATTTCCGCTTTTCCATAAATAAACTCAAGTCATATCGAAGAAATTTTACCACTAACATAGAGTACAATATATAGAAAAAAGAACCTTTGGCACTCACACAATGACTTATACGGAATATTTATTCATTCTCAGAAGTATTTATTCAACACCAAGCCGGTAAGAACAGCAGACATCAAAGTAATTCAATCCAACGTTTCGGCGTAATTAAGCCTTTCTCAAGGAAGTCTACAATATTAGAAAAAAATACAATAAACAATAATATAATACAAAAAAATTTTTATATTCAACATCAGAGGCTGAAGAAAAAGGAAATTAGAGAGAAACAGTCCACCCAGGACGTGAGGCTAAAATAATGATGAGAACAAATCTCCTACAGTAAATTAACATGTGCATAGGACAGAAAGTGCATAAGATAGTGGACCTACCGTCCAAAAGTAAATCAAGAAGCTATATCCATATCTAACTTGGGTAAGAAAAAAGCCTCATATGCCAATAGTAAGTGGAGAGACCAACCAACAGGAACAAACAAGAAAAAAAATGAAAAATCAGATAAGTGCTCACAAATAACCATATTAACCCCTTAGCGACCGCCGATACGCCATTTAACGGCGGCCGCTAAGGGTACTTAAACCACAGCGCCGTTAATTAACGGTGCTGTGGAAAAAGTGAATAGCGCCCCCCAGAGTCGGAGGTTCTCCGGGGTCTCGGCTGCCGGGGGTAGCCGAGACCCCAGAGAACATGATTCGGGGGGTTATTAACCGACCCCGCATTTGCGATCGCCGGTAATTAACCGTATACCGGCGATCGCAAAAAAAAACCGCAATCTCTTTTTAATTTCTCTGTCCTCCGATGTGATCGCACATCGGAGGACAGAGAAAAGGGGTCCCAGGTAGCCCCCCAATACTCACCTATCTCCCCCGATGCTCCTCGTGTCTCCCGGTGGGCGCCGCCATCTTCAAAATGGCGGGCGCATGCGCAGTGCGCCCGCCGGCCGGCACCGGGAGAATCTTTGGGGTCTCGGCTGCCGGGGGTAGCCGAGACCCCAAAGAACATGATCGGGGTCGGTTTTACCGACCCCTGTTTTGCGATCGCCGGTAATTAACTGTTTACCGGCGACCGCAAATAAAAAAAAAAAAAGTAAAGTGTAATTCTCTGTCCTCTGATGTGATCGCACATCAGAGGACAGAGAAATAGGGGGATTCGGGGACCCTAGCATACTCACCTGTGTCCCTGGGTCCTCCTGCTGCTCCTCCTGGCTGCCGGGGAAAAGAAAATGGCAGGCGCATGCACAGTGCGCCCGCCATCTATCGCCATCTGCCGGCCGGCAGGAGAAGAGCAGTTGGGGCTAAAATTAGGGTTAGGGCTAGGGTTAGGGGTAGGGCTAGGGTTAGGGCTAGGGTTAGGGCTAAATTTAGGGTTAGGGTTGGGGCTAAATTTAGGGTTAGGCTTCTTTCACACTTACGTCGGTACGGGGCCGTCGCAATGCGTCGGCCCGACATACCGACGCACGTTGTGAAAATTGTGCACAACGTGGGCAGCGGATGTAGTTTTTCAACGCAGCCGCTGCCCAATCTATGTCCTGGGGAGGAGGGGCGGAGTTACGGCAACGCATGCACGGTCAGAAATGGCGGATGCGACGTACAAAAAAACGTTTCATTGGACTTTTTTTGTGCCGACGGTCCGCCAAAACACAACTGATCCAGTGCACGACGGACGCGACGTGTGGCCATCCGTCACGATCCGTCGGCAATACAAGTCTATGGGCAAAAAACGCATCCTGCGGGCACATTTGCAGGATCCGTTTCTTGTCCAAAACTATGGATTGCGACGGATGCCAAACGACGCAAGTGTGAAAGTAGCATTAGGGCTAGGGTTAGGGTTGGGGCTAAAGTTAGGGCTAGGGTTGGGGCTAAAGTTAGGGTTGAGATTAGGATTAGGGGTGTGTTGGATTTAGGGTTTTGATTAGGGTTATGGTTAGGGTTGACATTAGGGTTGTTTTGGGGTAAGGGTTGTGATTATCGTTAGGGTTAGTGATTAGGATTATGGATCAGGTTGGGATTAGGGTTAGGGGTGTGTTGGAGTTGGGTTGGAGCTAGAATTGGGGGGTTTCCACTGTTTAGGTACATAAGGGGGTCTCCAAACACGACAGCCAATTTTGCGCTCAAAAAGTCAAATGGTGCTCCCTCCCTTCTGAGCTCTGGACAGTGGGTTACCCCCACATATGGGGCATCAGCGTACTCGGGATAAATTGGACAACAACTTCTGGGGTCCAATTTCTCTTGTTACCCTTGTGAAAATAAAAACTTGGGGGCTACAAAATCTTTTTTGTGGAAATATATATATATATATATATATATATATATATATATATATATATTTTTTTTATGATTCTGCATTCTAAACTTCTGTGAACCACTTGGGCATTCAAAGTTCTCACCACACATCTAGATAAGTTTCTTGGGGGGTCTAGTTTCCAAAATGGGGTCACTTGTGGAGGGTTTCTACTGGTTAGGTACATCAGGGGCTCTGCAAACGCAACATAATGCTCGCAGACCATTCTATCAAAGTCTGCATTCCAAAACGGCGCTCCTTCCTTCCGAGCTCTGCCGTGCGCCTAAACAGTGGTTTACCCCCACATATGGGGTACCAGCATACTCAGGACAAATTGGACAACAACTTTTGGGGTCCAATTTTTCTTGTTACCCTTGTGAAAATAAAAACTTGGGGGCTAAAAAATCTTTTTTGTGGAAAAAAAAAATATTTTTTATTTTCACGACTCTGCATTATAAACTTCTGTGAAGCACTTGGGCATTCAAACTTCTCACCACACATCTAGATAAGTTCCTTAAGGGGTCTAGTTTCCAAAATGGTGTCACTTGTGGGGGGTTTCCACTGTTTAGGCACATCAGGCGCTCTCCAAACACGACATGGCGTCCAATCTCAATTCCAGCCAATTCTACATTGAAAAAGTAAAACGGCGCTCCTTCACTTCCAAGCTCTGCGGTGCACCCAAACAGTGGTTTACCCTCACATATGGGGTATCGACGTATTCAGGAGAAATCGCACAACAACTTTTGTGGTCTAATTTCTCCTGTTACCCTTGTGAAAATAAGAATTTGTGGGCGAAAAGATCATTTTTGTGTAAACAAAAGCGATTTTTTATTTTCACGGCTCTACGTTATAAACTTCTGTGAAGCACTTGGGGGTTCAAAGTGCTCACCACACATCTAGATAAGTTCCTTAAGGGGTCTAGTTTCCAAAATGGTGTCACTTGTGGGGAGTTTCCACTGTTAAGGCACATCAGGGGCTCTCTAAACGTGACATGGCATCCCATCTCAATTCCAGCCAATTCTGCATTGAAAAAGTCAAACGGCGCTCCTTCACTTCTAAGTTCTGCGGTGCATCCAAAAAGTGGTTTACCCCCACATATGGGGTATTGGCGTATTCAGGAGAAATTGCATAACAAAATTTATGGTTACATTTCTGTTTTTACACATGTGAAAATAAAAAAAAAGGTTCGAAATTAAGATGTTTGCAAAAAAAAGTTAAATGTTCATTTTTTCCCTTCCACATTGTTTCAGTTCCTGTGAAGCACGTAAAGGGTTAATAAACTTCTTGAATGTGGTTTTGAGAACCTTGAGGGGTGTAGTTTTTAGAATGGTGTCACACTTGGTTATTTTCTATCACACAGACCCCTCAAAATGACTTCAAATGTGATGTGGTCCCTAAAAAAAATATGGTGTTGTAAAAATGAGAAATTGCTGGTCAACTTTTAACCCTTATAACTCCCTAACAAAAAAAATTTTGTTTCCAAAATTGTGCTGATGTAAAGTAGACATGTGGGAAATGTTATTTATTAACTATTTTTCGTGACATATCTTTCTGATTTAAGGGCATAAAAATACAAAGTTTGAAAATTGCAAAATTTTAAAAATTTTCGCCATATTTCCGTTTTTTTCATAAATAATCGCAAGTAATATCGAAGAAATGTTACCACTAACATGAAGTACAATATGTCACGAAAAAACAATCTCAGAATCAGCGGGATCCGTTGCAGCGTTCCAGAGTTATAACCTCATAAAGTGACAGTGGTCAGAATTGCAAAAATTGGCTCGGTCATTAAGTACCAAATTGGCTGTCACTAAGGGGTTAAATTAGTATGTGTACTAAGTGAAAAAAATAGAGGGACAAAGGTACAATATCTACCTGCAAAGAGCAATTGCCACTCCTATAATATATCCCTAACCATCAGGCTAACATCCGTAGCCAAGCTGTAAGAGGCAAACAGAAAAAAACGGCATCCATATGTCACCAAAGAGAAAAAGAATACTCTTAATAAACAAAACATGAACCGCTATGCACAACCATAATACTAAAACGTAGTTTACCTGCCATGAGTAATCGGTACGTGTCCGGCGGTGTCAGGAGGCGGTGTGCGCACTATAGCCAAAAAGCAAGTATAAATGCTTCAAAAAGTGTGACGCAACATCCGGTCTACGAACAGTGTATAGTCCGGAAAAACCCGACAGAGAAAACGAAAGAGGGCGCATGCGCAATGGTAAGCAAAGCCGCTAAGGGAAAAAAAAGAGAGAACTAAACGCACCAAATGCAAGCCGCTAATGCTCTTTGCAGGTAGATATTGTACCTTTGTCCCTCTATTTTTTCACTTAGTACACATACTAATTTAATATGGTTATTTGTGAGCACTTATCTGATTTTTCATTTTTTTCTTGTTTGTTCCTGTTAGTTGGTCTCTCCACTTACTATTGGCATATGAGGCTTTTTTCTTACCCAAGTTAGATATGGATATAGCTTCTTGATTTACTTTTGGACGGTAGGTCCACTATCTTATGCACTTTCTGTCCTATGCACATGTTAATTTACTGTAGGAGATTTGTTCTCATCATTATTTTAGCCTCACGTCCTGGGTGGACTGTTTCTATTTTCCTTTTTCTTCAGCCTCCAATGTTGAATATAAAAATGTTTTTGTATTATATTATTGTTTATTGTATTTTTTTCTAATATTGTAGACTTCCTTGAGAAAGGCTTAATTACGTCGAAACGTTGGATTGAATTACTTTGATGTCTGCTGTTCTTACCGGCTTGGTGTTGAATAAATACTTCTGAGAATGAATAAATATTCCGTATAAGTCATTGTGTGAGTGCCAAAGGTTCTTTTTTCTATATATTATATTTTTTCCTTTGGGCACCTACTTTTGTTGAGTGCACCACTCCTGACATTTTGGACTAGTTACTACTTTTTGAGTTGGTTGCACCACTGTGGATCGTGAACAATGTCCTTCAATACTCTCTCATATGGCCAAGTGGAGGTGGATGAGATCATGTCACATGTTAAAATTCCTGGAGAATTTCTACATACCCCAGTTGAAGAAATTCGGTCTAGAGACTGGGAAAGGGAGCTCAGGAAGAAGACTTCCTTGGAATTACATTATGTAACTTTAGCGGAGTATCATAAAGTGAAACGTATACCACGTGGGCTGCGAGTGTCTTTACGGCCGACCCCATTTCAGGTCAAACCAGACTATTGTTTGAAATTTGAGGGGATCCTCAATAAATGTTCCATGGACATTATTATCTTGACTATCGAGTATTTACAGAAGGAGATAACTGAGATGGATAAACAAATAGAGGGTATACAACAGCAACTTACTAGCACGTTAACAACAGATAAATTTGATACCTTGAAACAGAAAATTGATAAAACTATTGACGATTTTAAGAATGTATTACAGGAGAGGAAACGTACGAAATTCTTACGAGATACTGAGGATTATCATCGCAATACAGTGTATAGATGGCGTGATGTGAATACCCAAAGGGATCGGCGCCAATATAGGCGTGATACTAACAGTTTTTTTACTACTTCGTCCAGTTCTGATAATGATTCCCATTCTCGTACCACCTCTCCTTTTTTAGAGCAAAGGCGAGGGCGGTCAAGCAAAGGCCGACGAGGAGGGGTTCCGGATCACATCGACGGCAGCTCAAGGGTCAGAACCCGGTCTCAGGTAGGGACATGTTGGTCTATAACATCTCCTCGTACAATCTCTCACCACCTGAATTGACGGAATTACAAAAGGGCCTTTCATTTTGCCCCACGCCTCGTTTAGAGAGTTTCAATTGGATCAAGAACTTCATAGGTTCTTTAGGAATCTTAGATTAAAAACACATTTTGCTACTATTGATTCCAGTAGCTCTAGTTCGATGTCAATTTTGGATCCTGATAAGAGTGGTTTTAGCCTTAAAGGGCTCGGCCTATCACTTTTGAGTAACTACAATCCTCCCAAATCTTACCACCCGGTGGAGACTTACATAACATTTGTTTCACAAGATGTACAGAGGAAGTGTGCAGATATTAATCAGGGTTTGTTATCAGTGAAAAGGAATTGTACCCCACTTGAGAAGAGGGCCCTTGACAATCTCAAGAATAATACTTCCATTACTATTAAGCCGGCGGACAAGGGGGGAGCGATCGTGGTGATGGATAGTACATTTTATAATTCAATGGTCCGCCAACATCTAGATGATACCAACACGTATACGCCTATAGACAGGGACCCTACGAAGGAGATAGCACTTGAGATTCAACAGGTTGTGAATTCCTTTAGGGAACAAGGGGTTATTGATGCCAAGTTAGGTCAATATCTAATAAATGCGTACCCGATAGTCCCTGTCTTTTATGCGTTACCGAAGATTCACAAACATTTGACTCGCCCTCCGGGACGACCAATTGTGGCGTCGACCAATTTGTTACTCTCACCACTGGCTAAAACTGTTGAAAAAATTCTCACCCCCCTTCTCGGTCATATAGTTTCCTTCATTAAGGATACCCCGGATTTTTTAGACTGTTTGGGAAAATTGGGCACCTTACCAAAGGGTTGTTTCCTTTGAACTATGGATGTAAATAGTTTGTACACTAATATAGATCATGGTAAAGGTCTGGAGGCTGTTGGTTGGTTTTTGAACTCATATACAGATTTTGAGCCGTTACAAAAAACTTTTTGTCTGACTTTATTACAACTTATTCTCACTAAAAACTTTTTGCTGATCAGTTTTTTATTCAAAGGGTTGGGACCGCCATGGGTTCGAATATGGCACCACCATATGCCAATATTTTTATGGCTTATTTTGAGGAGAAGTTTGTTTATCCCCACACTTTGTTTAAACAATACGCATTGTATTGGAAAAGGTTTATTGATGACGTGTTTTTAATTTGGGGGGGGCGACGTTATCTCTCTGATGCATTTCTTCCAAGATATGAACGTTCAAATGGTGAATTTGACATTCACTATTTGTAAAAGTCAACAGAGTATAAATTTTCTAGACACATTGGTGACAATTAGAGATGATGGTCTCCTTGAGATCGATTTATACACCAAACCCACTGATAGGAACAATTTATTGCTCTTTTCCAGCTGTCACCCCTCCCACGTCAAACAATCATTACCGAAATCCCAGGTACAACGAGTCCAGCGTATTGTCACAAATTTGGACTTAAACGTCAACGGATAGCAGAGATGAATTTAAAATTTACTGATCGTGGTTATCCACAATCAGTTTTACTGAAAGCCTCAGAACCCACTCTTCGGCGTGAGGAGAACATGAAAAGGTTGGCTTTTGTTACTACCTACCACCCATATACCAACTTTTTTAAGAAGTCCATACTTGAACATTGGCCAATACTAAGTAGGGCCTATCCAAACATTCCTGAATTCTCCGTCCCCCCTCTTTTCTGTTATAAAAGACCGCAGAATATTAGGGACATCCTGGTTAAAGCCGATGTGGGTTCAACAAAAGCAGCTCATAGACAGTCCCTTTTAGCCACCCAGAGACATGGCACATTTCCGTGTTTACATTGCTCTCAATGCTCAAATGTTATCAAAGGGGACACTTTTTCTCACCCTAGATCTGGTAAGCGTTTCCAGATAAAAGGTTTTTTTTACATGCGATTCCTCATATGTCGTATATTTGATTAAATGTCCGTGCGGTCTCGGATATGTTGGGGAGACTACCCAACATGTCCGAGACTGCATTTCACAGCATAAGTCCACTATTAGACGTGAACGCATGATGTTACCTGTCCCCTTTCATTTTATCTCGGCTGGACATTCGGTTGCCTGTTATGGCTGGCAATCAGGCAACACAGCGTGCAGTAATCAGCGCACATACAGAGATCTGGCAATAACCAAAAACAATAGGACGAGCTCTGAGACGTGGAATCTCTGTAGACTGCAGTACCTGATCTATCCTCACACAACTATAAGCAGCAGTGGATTGCGCCTAACAACTACCTATGCAACTCGGCACTGCCTGAGGAGCTGACTAGCCTGAAGATAGAAATACAAGCCTGACTTACCTCAGAGAAATACCCCAAAGGAATAGGCAGCCCCCCACATATAATGACTGTTAGCAAGATGAAAAGACAAACGTAGGAATGAAATAGATTCAGCAAAGTGAGGCCCGATATTCTAGACAGAGCGAGGATAGCAAAGAGAACTATGCAGTCTACAAAAAACCCTAAAACGAAAACCACGCAAAGGGGCAAAAAGACCCACCGTGCCGAACTAACAGCACGGCGGTACACCCCTCTGCTTCTCAGAGCTTCCAGCAAAAGACAATAGCAAGCTGGACAGAAAAAAACAGAAAACAAACTAGAAGCACTTATCTAGCAGAGCAGCAGGCCCAAGGAAAGATGCAGTAGCTCAGATCCAACACTGGAACATTGACAAGGAGCAAGGAAGACAGACTCAGGTGGAGCTAAATAGCAAGGTAGCCAACGAGCTCACCAAAACACCTGAGGGAGGAAGCCCAGAGACTGCAATACCACTTGTGACCACAGAAGTGAACTCAGCCACAGAATTCACAACAGTACCCCCCCCTTGAGGAGGGGTCACCGAACCCTCACCAGAACCCCCAGGCCGACCAGGATGAGCCACATGAAAGGCACGAACAAGATCTGGGGCATGGACATCATATCAGGCAAAAACCCAGGAATTATCTTCCTGAGCATAACCCTTCCATTTGACCAGATACTGGAGTTTCCGTCTAGAGACACGAGAATCCAAAATCTTCTCCACAATATACTCCAATTCCCCCTCCACCAAAACAGGGGCAGGAGGCTCCACAGATGGAACCATAGGTGCCACGTATCTCCTCAACAACGACCTATGGAATACATTATGTATGGAAAAGGAGTCTGGGAGGGTCAGACGAAAAGACACCGGATTGAGAATCTCAGAAATCCTATACGGACCAATAAAACGAGGTTTAAATTTAGGAGAGGAAACCTTCATAGGAATATGACGAGAAGATAACCAAACCAAATCCCCAACACGAAGTCGGGGTCCCACACGGCGTCTGCGATTAGCGAAAAGCTGAGCCTTCTCCTGGGACAAGGTCAAATTGTCCACTACCTGAGTCCAGATCTGCTGCAACCTGTCCACTACAGAATCCACACCAGGACAGTCCGAAGACTCAACCTGTCCTGAAGAGAAACGAGGATGGAACCCAGAATTGCAGAAAAATGGAGAGACCAAGGTAGCCGAGCTGGCCCGATTATTAAGGGCGAACTCAGCCAACGGCAAAAATGACACCCAATCATCCTGGTCAGCGGAAACAAAACATCTCAGATATGTTTCCAAGGTCTGATTGGTTCGTTCGGTCTGGCCATTAGTCTGAGGATGGAAGGCCGAGGAGAAAGATAGGTCAATGCCCATCCTACCACAAAAGGCTCGCCAGAACCTCGAGACAAACTGGGAACCTCTGTCAGAAACAATATTCTCAGGAATGCCATGTAAACGAACCACATGCTGGAAGAACAAAGGCACCAAATCAGAGGAGGAAGGCAATTTAACCAAGGGCACCAGATGGACCATTTTAGAAAAGCGATCACAGACCACCCAAATGACCGACATTTTTTGAGAAACGGGAAGGTCAGAAATTAAATCCATCGAAATATGTGTCCAAGGCCTCTTCGGGACCGGCAAGGGCAAAAGCAACCCACTGGCACGTGAACAGCAGGGCTTAGCCCTAGCACAAATTCCACAGGACTGCACAAAAACACGCACATCCCGTGACAGAGATGGCCACCAGAAGGATCTAGCAACCAACTCCCTGGTACCAAAGATTCCTGGATGACCGGCCAGCACCGAACAATGAAGTTCAGAGATAACTTTACTAGTCCACCTATCAGGGACGAACAGTTTCTCGGCCGGACAACGATCAGGTTTATTAGCCTGAAATTTCTGCAACACTCTCCGCAAATCAGGGGAGATGGCAGACACAATGACTCCTTCCTTGAGGATACTCGCCGGCTCAGATAACCCCGGAGAGTCGGGCACAAAACTCCTAGACAGAGCATCCGCCTTCACATTTTTAGAGCCCGGAAGGTATGAAATCACAAAATCAAAACGAGCAAAAAATAACGACCAACGGGCCTGTCTAGGATTCAAGCGCTTGGCAGACTCGAGATAAGTCAAGTTCTTATGATCAGTCAATACCACCACGCGATGCTTAGCACCCTCAAGCCAATGACGCCACTCCTCGAATGCCCACTTCATGGCCAGCAACTCTCGGTTGCCCACATCATAATTACGCTCAGCAGCAGAAAATTTCCTGGAAAAGAAAGCACATGGTTTGAACACTGAGCAACCAGAACCTCTCTGTGACAAAACCGCCCCTGCACCAATCTCAGAAGCATCAACCTCGACCTGGAACGGAAGAGAAACATCAGGTTGACAACACAGGGGCACAGCAAAAACGACGCTTCAACTCCTGAAAAGCTTCCACGGCAGCAGAAGACCAATTAACCAAATCAGCACCCTTCTTGGTCAAATCGGTCAATGGTCTGGCAATGCTAGAAAAATTACAGATGAAGCGACGATAAAAATTAGCAAAGCCCAGGAATTTCTGCAGACTTTTTAGAGATGTCGGCTGAGTCCAATCCTGGATGGCCTGAACCTTAACCGGATCCATCTCGATAGTAGAAGGGGAAAAGATGAACCCCAAAAATGAAACTTTCTGCACACCGAAGAGACACTTTGATCCCTTCACGAACAAGGAATTAGCACGCAGTACCTGGAAAACCATTCTGACTTGCTTCACATGAGACTCCCAATCATCTGAGAAGATCAAAATGTCATCCAAGTAAACAATCAAGAATTTATCCAGATACTCACGGAAAATGTCATGCATAAAAGACTGAAAAACAGATGGAGCATTGGCAAGTCCGAACGGCATCACCAGATACTCAAAATGACCCTCGGGCGTATTAAATGCCGTTTTCCATTCATCTCCCTGCCTGATTCTCACCAGATTATACGCACCACGAAGATCAATCTTAGTAAACCAACTAGCCCCCTTAATCCGAGCAAACAAGTCAGAAATCAATGGCAAGGGATACTGAAACTTAACAGTGATCTTATTAAGAAGGCGGTAATCAATACACGGTCTTAGCGAACCATCCTTCTTGGCTACAAAAAAGAACCCTGCTCCCAATGGTGACGACGATGGGCGAATATGTCCCTTCTCCAGGGACTCCTTCACATAACTGCGCATAGCGGTGTGTTCAGGTACGGACAAATTAAATAAACGACCCTTAGGGAATTTACTACCAGGAATCAAATCGATAGCACAATCACAATTCCTATGCGGAGGTAGGGCATCAGACTTGGACTCTTCAAATACATCCTGAAAGTCCGACAAGAACTCTGGGATGTCAGAAGGAATGGATGACGAAATAGACAAAAATGGAACATCACCATGTACTCCCTGACAACCCCAGCTGGTTACCGACATAGAGTTCCAATCCAATACTGGATTATGGGTTTGTAGCCATGGCAACCCCAACACGACCACATCATGCAAATTATGCAGTACCAGAAAGCGAATAACTTCCTGATGTGCAGGAGCCATGCACATGGTCAGCTGGGCCCAGTACTGAGGCTTATTCTTGGCCAAAGGTGTAGCATCAATTCCTCTCAACGGAATAGGACACCGCAAAGGCTCCAAGAAAAATCCACAACGTTTAGCATAATCCAAATCCATCAGATTCAGGGCAGCGCCTGAATCCACAAACGCCATGACAGAATACGATGACAAAGAGCACATTAAGGTAATGGACAAAAGGAATTTGGACTGTACAGTACCAATAACGGCAGAGCTATCGAACCGCCTAGTGCGTTTAGGACAATTAGAAATAGCATGAGTAGAATCACCACAATAGAAACACAGTCTGTTCAGACGTCTGTGTTCTTGCCGTTCTACTTTAGTCATAGTCCTGTCGCACTGCATAGGCTCAGGTTTACTCTCAGGCAGTACCGCCAGATGGTGCACAGATTTACGCTCGCGCAAGCGACGACCGATCTGAATGGCCAAGGACATAGACTCATTCAAACCAGCAGGCATAGGAAATCCCACCATTACATCCTTAAGAGCTTCAGAGAGACCCTTTCTGAACAAAGCCGCTAGTGCAGATTCATTCCACAGAGTGAGTACTGACCATTTCCTAAATTTCTGACAATATACTTCTACATCATCCTGACCCTGGCATAAAGCCAGCAGATTTTTCTCAGCCTGATCCACTGAATTAGGCTCATCGTAAAGCAATCCGAGCGCCAGGAAAAATGCATCAACATTACTCAATGCAGAATCTCCTGGTGCAAGAGAAAACGCCCAGTCCTGTGGGTCGCCGCGCAAAAAAGAAATAATAATCAAAACCTGTTGAATAGGATTACCAGAAGAATGAGGTTTCAAGGCCAAAAATAGCTTACAATTATTTCTGAAGCTCAGGAACTTAGTTCTGTCACCAAAAAACAAATCAGGAATCGGAATTCTTGGTTCTAGCATCGATTTCTGATCAATAGTATCTTGAATCTTTTGTACATTTACAACGAGATTATCCATTGAGGAGCACAGAGCCTGAATATCCATGTCCACAGCTGTGTCCTGAAGCACTCTAATGTCTAGGGGAAAAAAAAGACTGAAGACAGAGCTAAGAAAAAAAAATGATGTCAGGATTTCTTTTTTCCCTCTATTGGGAATCATTGGTGGGGCTCCTTGTACTGTTATGGCTGGCAATCAGGCAACACAGCGTGCAGTAATCAGCGCACATACAGAGATCTGGCAATAACCAAAAACAATAGGACGAGCTCTGAGACGTGGAATCTCTGTAGACTGCAGTACCTGATCTATCCTCACACAACTATAAGCAGCAGTGGATTGCGCCTAACAACTACCTATGCAACTCGGCACTGCCTGAGGAGCTGACTAGCCTGAAGATAGAAATACAAGCCTGACTTACCTCAGAGAAATACCCCAAAGGAATAGGCAGCCCCCCACATATAATGACTGTTAGCAAGATGAAAAGACAAACGTAGGAATGAAATAGATTCAGCAAAGTGAGGCCCGATATTCTAGACAGAGCGAGGATAGCAAAGAGAACTATGCAGTCTACAAAAAACCCTAAAACGAAAACCACGCAAAGGGGCAAAAAGACCCACCGTGCCGAACTAACAGCACGGCGGTACACCCCTCTGCTTCTCAGAGCTTCCAGCAAAAGACAATAGCAAGCTGGACAGAAAAAAACAGAAAACAAACTAGAAGCACTTATCTAGCAGAGCAGCAGGCCCAAGGAAAGATGCAGTAGCTCAGATCCAACACTGGAACATTGACAAGGAGCAAGGAAGACAGACTCAGGTGGAGCTAAATAGCAAGGCAGCCAACGAGCTCACCAAAACACCTGAGGGAGGAAGCCCAGAGACTGCAATACCACTTGTGACCACAGAAGTGAACTCAGCCACAGAATTCACAACAGTTGCCCAGTTGAGATTTCAGGTATTGGAGTGTATTTCCTCCCCCAGACGTGGTGGTAATAGAATCCAAAAGTTGAAGGAAAGGGAGGCTTTTTGGATATATACGTTACAGACACTCCACCCATTGGGTATGAATAGGGAATATGATGCCCTATAAAATTGTTTTAAAGTATAATTGCTTATTGATGTGTTATATCATAGTAGAGTTTATGACAGCTATAACATTATATGTATACTGATGTGTTTTGCTTTTTTCTCTTTTTCTTATAGATCCCCTTGTGACTTCAACATTGTCTTTCAAGGCTGTTCTTCTACTGGGTGACACCCATTCCTTATCTATTCTTATTATTTATTCCTATTTCATTGTTAGACTGTAGTCTAGATTTTGGTCCTAGATTTCCGAAGGATATGGTTTTCCTGTCACATTCTTTCTTAATGTTGTTGGGGGATTATTCAGTTTTAGGGGAGACTCACCCATTATATTTGGTTTGATATTTTAGGCATTCAATGTGATCGGCCTCCGCTCTGTATAGAGTTCCTTCTGGAGGTTGCGCGTATGTGTGTTACCTACTAGCGGCTTGCATTTGGTGCGTTTAGTTCTCTCTTTTTTTCCCTTAGCGGCTTTGCTTACCATTGCGCATGCGCCCTCTTTCGTTTTCTCTGTCGGGTTTTTCCGTACTATACACTGTTCGTAGACCGGATGTTGCGTCATACTTTTTGCAGCATTTATACTTGCTTTTTGGCTATAGTGCGCACACCGCCTCCTGACACCGCCGGACACGTACCGATTACTCATGGCAGGTAAACTACGTTTTAGTATTATGGTTGTGCATAGCGGTTCATGTTTTGTTTATTAAGAGTATTCTTTTTCTCTTTGGTGACATATGGATGCCGTTTTTTCTGTTTGCCTCTTACAGCTTGGCTACGGATGTTAGCCTGATGGTTAGGGATATATTATAGGAGTGGCAATTGCTCTTTGCAGATAGATATTGTACCTTTGTCCCTCTATTTTTTCACTTAGTACACATACTAATTTAATATGGTTATTTGTGAGCACTTATCTGATTTTTCCTTTTTTTTTTTGTTTGTTCCTGTTGGTTGGTCTCTCCACTTACTATTGGCATATGAGGCTTTTTTCTTACCCAAGTTAGATATGGATATAGCTTCTTGATTTACTTTTGGACGGTAGGTCCACTATCTTATGCACTTTCTGTCCTATGCACAAGTTAATTTACTGTAGGAGATTTGTTCTCATCATTATTTTAGCCTCACGTCCTGGGTGGACTGTTTCTCTCTATTTTCCTTTTTCTTCAGCCTCTGATGTTGAATATAAAAATTTTTTTGTATTATATTATTGTTTATTGTATTTTTTTCTAATATTGTAGACTTCCTTAAGAAAGGCCTAATTACGCCAAAACGTTGGATTGAATTACTTTGATGTCTGCTGTTCTTACCGGCTTGGTGTTGAATAAATACTTCTGAGAATGAATAAATATTCCGTATAAGTCATTGTGTGAGTGCCAAAGGTTCTTTTTTCTATATGTTATATTTTTTCCTTTGGGCACCTACTTTTGTTGAGTGCACCACTCCTGACATTTTGGACTGGATAAAGTACAATATGTCACGAAAAAACAGTCTCAAAATCAGCGGGATCCGTTAAAGTGTTCCAGAGTTATAACCTCATAAAGTGACAGTGGTCAGAATCGTAAAAATTGGCTGGTCATTAATCTGGAAATTGGCTCCGTCACTAAGGGGTTAAAAAGAGAAAAAACAGTAGTTGAACAATAAATGGCTTCACCCAACCACTAACCATGAGTGGAGAAAAAGTTTTGGTGTTATCATTCATATTCTCTGAAAAAAAGGCCAAGGAAGCAAAAATTCTGCTGGGGTATGTAAACTTTTGAGCACAACTGTATAGTGACCTAGAGCTGTTAATCAGTGCTGTGGGAGGGGTTGGCCAAAAAGGCAGGAATGCAAGTGGTCCTGCAGTGATAATCTCCTGTAGATTAAACACTGATTGTATGGAAAAAGCAAAACACACTCCAGTAAGTGACACAGCAGTGTAATCAAGGTTTCTGCTCCTACTTTGCTCTCAGATTCACTTTAAAACAAAGAAACAGAAAAAGCCATTCAAACAAAAAAGCAATAGGCTGTTCGTATGATATGGTCTCACCAGAAAATGTCCCAAGTCTGGCAACTGCACACTTGCTTGAAATCTTCAGCAAAATCTACACGTGTTACATGGAAGTACGTTTAAAAAAGTCACCTGGGTGGCAAAAAATCTAGCCCCAGCCTGGGGTTTGCTCCCTCCATTTCATTCATCTATCGCCCTGCTACAACAGAGCACTGATGGAGGTGCCCATGAGGATGGCCAGGTGCTGTGACAATATAAGGTGAACATATCCAACCAATTCTCTATGATAATTGTAAATTGATTGGATTTAATATTCGCGATCTAAATTGTCTACTTACCGCTGCTACCACAGTCGGCACATGAGATGAGCTCTTCTGGCTTTTTCTCTCGATTGGATTCCTTTGTCCCAAGACAAAAACTACAAATAGGAATTGGATCTGCACAAGGCTGTGAAAAAAGAAAGACATGGCAATACTGAGTACAAATATATACAGTACAAGCAGTCACCATCGGTCAGTGAGAATAGAAACATTTAACCCTTCCCAACATAGCCATTTTTCATTCTTGCGCTTGTGTTTCTTCCCCTTTTTCCATTGACACAGCTATATGAGGACGAGCTGCACCATTTATTTCACCATTCAATGCACTAGAAAACTGGAAACATTTCCAAGAGCTGTGAAATTGCGAACTGTGAATTAGGCTGGTTTTTAGCAACACTATTTTGGGGTAAATACAAAATGTGGATTGCCTACTTTATTTTTTGTGGAGATACAGTGAGCAAAAAATAAATAAAAATCATACAATTTTTTTCTCATTACACAGATTACCGACTGGGTGACTTCATTTTAGATTGACTGATAGATAGACTGGATGACTTAAGGATGTGGAGAGATTTTCATTATTTTTACTGAGAGAAAAAATTCTATTCTAGTTTTTTAAACCATTTTGTTACTTTCTCCTTTAATTCTGTAGTCCCTTTAGTGGACTTGAACCCGTTATGTTCTGTTTGTATTATATGCCCTTTCTTCATGTGTTCAATACTTTTTCTCTGTGTCATTTCTCATTATTACACAGAATTTATGGACATCTAGGTGTGATTTCTTTGCCTGTGTGGATTGTTACCGACATCTGGTGAGAACTGCATGTCAGTAACAGCTTTAGAAATAGAATAACTTAGAAAATTGGGGACGTGTCCAATAGTTATTTCACCCGCTGTATGACAACCACAGGCTGATCTTCATAAGAGCACCATCATGCCAGGCATGGAGGCCTTCTGCGGGCGCCCTGCTACTAAAGCAGCCAATGATACCTTGTCATGGGGGCCGCTGAGCACATGGAACGACACTCTCCCCCAAGCAGTGCACTTGTAAATTAAGAAGACCCCCGCTCCACTCACTGCTATTAGAGGCAGATAAAGACTGAAGCATACAATGTTGTCAGGAGTAAAGGGAATCTGTCACCACATTTGACCAATCAAAACTATTAATATGGGCATACGGGCTACAGGCTGCTGAAAACAGTCCTCTCTGTGTCTCATCAGCTGCCTGGTTGCTGAGAAATCATCTTTTATCACTTTATATAAATTACCTCTTCCAGGCTCCGGGGCTGATGGTGCCTGGAGGATAACTCTGCCTCCAGAGCTTATTTTACATGGAGGGTGATAAGTAATGGTTACCACTGTTATGTGTAATGGCCGCTCTCCTAATCTCACTGCAGAGCTATATGTGATTATACCTGATACACCTGCAGGTTCCTCTCAACTTCAGTTTCCATCTCACAGGAGACATGGTTGCAATGTTGTTGCAGTACCGCAGAGCTGAGAGAAGTAAAAGATGTGTTTGCAAGAACACAAATGTCATTTCTCTGTTCTGTGTTAGGCCTCCCTCACATGCCCTGGTGATTCCTGTATGGAAAAACCAGTACTGTTGAGATCCGTGCGCCGTCCATATGTGACATCCATGCATCTGTTTGTTGTCTGTGTGCCAGTGTGACACGTACCGACACCTGGGAAAAGCAGTACAGTTTGCTGTTCAGGCGCCGGGTGCTGAAGGCAGCTCTCAGCATTATTGCCTGGTCTCCCTGAGATCAGTGCGGCCAGGAGACAATGATGGGAATTGCATTTAGAACCCGCCACATACATCATGTATAAAAAATTTTTTTTTTAAAGAATGGCATGGGCTCCTGCATAATTTTTTGAACCAGCAGAGGGAAAGTCGCTAGGGGCTAATATTAATGTTCTAGGAAAAGGGCCAATAGCCATAAATGTTCCCAGGCTATTAATATGAGCTCACAGCGGTTTTTTTTTAGCCTTTAATGGTTATTATAGGTAAGACCCCCCCCATCCCCCCGCCAAAAAATAAGTAAATAAATAAAAAATTGAGATGGTGTTCCCCCTATAATCAAAAACCAGCAAATGCTAAATAGACAGCCTGGAAATTCTTAGCCTGGAAATTATTAATGGGGAGGCATCTTTAACCCCTTAAGTGACAGAGCCAATTTGGTACTTAATGACCGAGCCAATTTTTACAATTCTGACCACTGTCACTTTATGAGGTTATAACTCTGGAACGCTTCAACGGATCCCGCTGATTCTGAGATTGTTTTTTCGTGACATATTGTACTTCATGATAGTGGTAACATTTCTTCGATATTACTTGCGATTATTTATGAAAAAAATGGAAATATGGCGAAAATTTTTAAAATTTTGCAATTTTCAAACTTTGTATTTTTATGCCCTTAAATCAGAGAGATATGTCACGAAAAATAGTTAATAAATAACATTTCCCACATGTCTACTTTACAACAGCACAATTTTGGAAAAATTTTTTTTTTTTTTTGTTAGGGAGTTATAAGGGTTAAAAGTTGACCAGCAATATCTCATTTTTACAACACCATTTTTTTTTAGGGACCACATCACATTTGAAGTAATTTTGAGGGGGGTCTATATGATAGAAAATAATGAAGTGTGACACCATTCTAAAAACTACACCCCTCAAGGTTCTCAAAACCACATTCAAGAAGTTTATTAACCCTTTACGTGCTTCACAGGAACTGAAACAATGTGGAAGGAAAAAAACATTTAACTTTTTTTTGCAAACATCTTAATTCAGAACCATTTTTTTTTTTTCACATGTGTAAAAACACAAATGTAACCATAAATTTTGTTATGCAATTTCTCCTGAATACACCAATACCCCATATGTGGGGGTAAACCACTTTTTGGGCGCACCACAGAACTTGGAAGTGAAGGAGTGCCGTTTGACTTTTTCAATGTAGAATTGTCTGGAATTGAGATCGGACGCCATGTCGCGTTTGGAGAGCCCCTGATGTGCCTAAACAGTGGAAACCCCCCATAAGTGACACCATTTTGGAAACTAGACCCCTTAAGGAACTTATCTAGATGTGTGGTGAGCACTTTGAACCCCCATGTGCTTCACAGAAGTTTATAACGTAGAGCCGTGAAAAAAAAAAAAAAAAAAAAAAAAAAATCGCATTTTTTCTACAAAAATGATCTTTTTTGCCCCCTCACACGGCCCAGTGTCCAAAGTGAGCAGAGACAAGTGCATCACCAGTTTCCTTATGGCCATCTTCCTGAAGTTGTGGGCCGCTGGAGGCTTCAGGAAAATGGCCGTCGGAGGCCGCGTGCACAGATTGAGATCTTGGCGGCACTCGGCTTCAGTAAATGGCCGCCGAGATCTCAATCTGCGCACACGCAGATGATGCACTCGGCTCCGCTCACCGTGGACCCCAGGCAGCAGCATCACCACATTTCTGCTGCCAACATCCTGAAGAAGGGACCCTGCTCCATGCTCTGCCTAACCACTGACACCAGACCCGCAGCATCGCAACCCGGGACTGCAGCATTGCCCTATTTCTGCCGCCGCTGGCTTCCTGAGGAAGGGACCCCTCTGTGACCCCGCCGTACCACCGCTGGCCCTCAGGTAAGATACCTTCAAATTCAGACAAAAAGGACCCCCATCTTATAAAAATCTTTTTTTCTGCTATTTTCCACCCCTAAATTTTGGGTGCGTCTTATGGTTCGGTGCATCTTATAGTCCGAAAAATACGGTGATTGAGAGTAGTTGATAAAATGGTTTCACTTATGGGAGGGGTTCTGGTACCTCAGGGGCTCTCCCAGTTGGTCATGGCACCCGCAAACCGTAACAGTAAAATCTCAATATAATATGGTGTTCCTTCCCTTCTGAGCTTTGCACTGTGCTAGAAAAGTATTTCCTGATTACATGTAGGGTAATGGACAACTCCGGAGAAATTGCACAACAAATTTAGAGGTCCATTTTTTACTATTTCCCTTATAAAAAAAAATAAAAAATTGGGGGTTAAAACAACATTTTAGTGGTAAAAATGTAATTATTCTTTCTTCACCACCTAAAAGTATAAAATGTCTGTGAGGCACATGTGGTCTCAACATGCTCAATGCACCCCTAGATGAATTTGTAAATGACATAATTTATAGAGGGTTTCTACTGTTCTGGCACTTCAGGATCTCTGCCAATGTGACATGGCACTGCAAACCATACCAGCAAAATCCGAACTCCAAAATGGCGTGTCTTTTCTTTTGAGCCTTGTACTGTGCATCAAAAGTAGGTTTTTTTAGACTACATATGGAGTATCAGTGTACTCAGGAGAAATTGCTCAACAAATTGTATGGTGCATTTTCTCCTGTTACTAGTGAAAATGCAAAATTTGGGGCTAAAAACATTTTTTTTTATTTTCACAGCTCAAGGTTGTAAACTTCTGTGAAGCACCTGGAGGTTCAAGGGGCTCACCACGTATCTAGATACATTCCTTGAGGGGCCTAGTTTCCAAACTGGCATAAATAGTGGGCGGTTTCCAATGTTTAGGCACATCCAGGGGTCTCCAAATGTGACATGGCATCCGCTAACTATTCCAGCCAATTTTACATTCAAAAAGTCAAGTGGTGCTCCTTCCCTTCGGAGCCCTGCTGTGCACCCAAACAGTAGTTTTCCCCCACATAAGGGTTATTGGTGTGCTCAGAAGAAAATGCGCAACAAATTTTGGGGTCCATTTTCTCCAGTTACCCATATAAAAAAGTGGGTCTAAATAAAAAATTTTGGGAAAAAAAGTGAAATGTTTATTTTTTCGTTCATCATGCCATTAATTCATGTGAAGCACCCGAAGGGTTAATAAAATTCTTGAATGTGGTTTTGAGGGGCATTGGCAATACCAAATCCACGGGTGTATTGTATTGCACCACAAACGCAACACTTTAAAGGGTGGGGGACAGAAGAGACATGTGATATAGGGAGAAGGTTGATATAAAAAAAAAGGGTAGAAGATGGAAAAACCCTGTGGGATCTCTGGAGGTACAGTGGGTACGGAAAGTACTCAGACTCCTTTAAATTTTTCACTCTTTATTCCATTGCAGACGTTTGGTAAATTCAAAAAAGTTAATTTTTTTTCTCATTAATTTACACTCTGGACCCCATCTTATAATAATAAAAACAGAAATGTAGTAATTTTTGCAAATTAAAAAAGAAAAACTGAAATATCACATGGTCATAAGTATTCAGACCCTTTGCTCAGACACTCATATTTAAGTCACATGCTGTCCGTTTCCTTGTGATCCTCCTTGAGATGGTGACGCCATGGAGAGCGATCTGCTGCCTGCAACATCCTTTAGCATGACCGGTTTGGCAGTGGGTCAGTAATCGTGTGGGGTGGCATTTCTTTTGAGGGACGAACAGCCATCCATGTGCTCGCCACAGGTGGCCTGACTGCCATTAGGTACTGAGATGAGATCCTCAGACCCCTTGTGAAACCATATGCTGGTGCGGTTGGCCCTGGGTTCCTCCTAATGCAGGACAATGCCAGAGCTCATGTGGCTGGAGTGTGTCAGCAGTTCCTGCAAGATGAAGGCATTGAAGCTATAGACTTGCTTGCCCATTTCCCAGACCTGAATCTGATTGAACATATCTGGGACATCATGTCTCGCACCATCCACCAACATCACGTTGCACCACAGACTGTCCAGGAGTTGGCGGAGGCTTTAGTCCAGGTCTGGGAGGAGATCCCTCAGGAGACCATCCGCCGCCTCATCAGGAGCATGCCCAGACGTTGTAGGGAGGTCATACAGGCAACACATACAACTGAACATCATTTCCTTGTCTTCAGGCATTTCCACTGAAGTTGGATCAGCCCGTTATTGAATTTTCCACTTTGAGTTTGAGTACCATTCCAAATCCAGACCCCCATGGGATATTTATTTTGATTAACATTGATCATTTTTATGTTTTACTGTTCTCAACATATTCCACATGATTGCCGCTAACTATAAAGGTACAGAGGAATACATCTATTCCGAAACATGTAGGATATTGGTCCACCCCGCTTCCTATAGCCAGCCACGTGAGCAATCATGTGCCTGTGACGTCATGTAAGGTCCTGTACCTACAGTGAACCTTCACGCGGGTAACGACTCCTGGGGGACGCTAGCCACCGGCCGGGGAGGCACCCAGGGTCCTCATATCTAAACATAGAATCATCGATTACAAAGCACGGAATGGTCCCACGACGGCACTGAAGAACTGAGTGATCTATCCAGTACCGCTGTGGAACAGGTATTTCAAATCATTTTAACCCAAGTGCCCTTATTCTCCCAAATTGCATTTCAGATTCATCTGCTACGCGGAGTAGAGGCAAAGTACGATTCTAACTCTTTGCCATCAGCCAAATGCTATACCATCATTACGGGCTATCAAGGTTCCCTGACAGCTTTTCATTAGTCAAATATTTTTCACCAAAGCACCAGCACTAACAAGGGATTGATCCGATCGCAAATTTTGAATTTCGTTTGGAAATCAAGGTCCCAGAATCTGGAGGAAGAGTGGAGAGGCACACAATCCAAGCTGCTTGAGGTCTAGTGTGAAGTTTCCACAATCAGTGATGGTTTGGGGATTCATGTCATCTGCTGGTGTAGGTCCACTTTTTTTTTTTTTTATCAAGACCAAAGTCAGCGCAGCCGTCTACCAGGAAACTTTAGAGCACTTCATGCTTCCCTCTGCCGACAAGCTTTTTGGAGATGGAAATTTCATTCTCCAGCAGGACTTGGCACCTGTCCACACTGACAAAAGTACTAATACCTGGTTTAAAAAGAACAGCATCACTGTGCTTGATTGGCCAGCAAACTCACCTGGCCTTTGTGGTATTGTCAAGAGGAAGATGAGAGACACCAGACCCAACAATGCAGATGAGCTGCTATCAAAGCAACCTGGGCTTCTATAACACCTCAGCAGTGCCACAGGCTGATCATCTCCATGCCACGCTGCATTGATGCAGTAATTGATACAAAAGGAACCCTGCTGAATAAGTATTGAGTGCATTTACTGAACATACATTTCAGTAGGCCAACATTTCGGCTTTTAAAATCATTTTTCACGCTGGTGTTATAAAGTATTCTAATTTACTGAGATAATGACTTTGGTGTTTTCATTGGCTGCAAGCCATAATCATCAACATTAACAGTAAGAAACACTTGAAATAGATCACCCTGTTTGCAATGACCTAATTTTTGAGTTTTTCTTTTTGTATTGAATAACTGAAATAAATTACCGTATATACTAGAGTATAAGCCGAGATTTTCAGCCCATTTTTTTGAGCTGAAAGTCCCCCTCTCGGCTTATACTCGAGTCATAAGCAGGGGTCGGCAGGGGAGGGGGAGCTGGGGCTCTCTAATTATACTTACCTACTGCTGCATATTCTTTACTGTAATGAGCGGTAACGGTGACCGCTCAGTACAGGAAGAATATGCAGCGCCGGGAGAAGCAGGGACGCGCAGGGACCGCACCAGGTAAGTATACAGGGAGGGGGAGCGCAGCGCTGCGTGATATTTACCTCTCCTCGTTCGGGTGCGGCTCCGTCATCAGCGTCTTCTGGCTGTGACGCTCAGGTCAGAGGGCGCGGTGACGTTGTCAGTGCACGCACTCTGCTGAACGTCAGTGCTGAGGATGGAGCCGCACCCGCACGAGGAGCAGGTAAAAGTGCCGGGGTCCTGAGCGACGGAGAGGTGAGTATATGATTTTTTTTTTTTATCGCAGCCACAGCATATGGGGCAAGTGACTGTATGGAGCATCTGTATGGGGCCATAACGATTGTGCAGCACTATAAGGGGCAAGTGTCTGTATGGAGCATCTTATGGGGCCCTTATTACCCTTTATGCAGGATTATATGGGTCATATTTTAATATGGAGCATTTAATGGGGTTCAGTTCAGAGGGCGCGATGACGCGCTTAATGCGCGCCGCCCTCTGACTGACCAGTCACAGCCAGAGGACCCGGAAGAAGGCGGCGCGCAGCGGTGGAACGGGGCCAGGTGAATATAGCCGATACCCTCCTGGCGGTCCCTGCTTCTCTGTTGGAGATCGCGGTGTGCGTTCAGTGTTTACGCATACCGCGATCTCCTGGGAGCGTCACTCTGTGGGGGCCAGACAGCGCCGGCGCTTGCGCAGTCTATAAAGGCTTCGGACAGAGTGACGCTCCCAGCGTGTATATATATATTATATGTGTGTGTGTGTGTGTGTGTGTGTGTGTGTGTGTGTGTGTGTGTATATATATATATATATATATATGCACATACATACATACATATATACACATACATATATACACACACACACACACACACACATATTGGTCCGGATTTCACTGTGACCAATGTTAATCTATTATTGTATTACTTACTGCTGTACATCCAGGCTAGGGTCACAGGAGATATTATCCTGTTCAAGGTGTTAGAGCATAGGTTTGCAGGCAGGCTCAGTGCCTTTGATCATGTAAACTTCCCTGGGGTGTTGGCCAATTGCTAATTTATCCCAAATAAGGACCCACAATCCCTCTCACCTGATCCTTTACTTTGCCCTATAAATTTAGTAGCTTCTTAAGAGGTGCACACGTGTGGGGTCAGGCACGCGCATTTCTGCTGCAAAGCATTGCGCAGATAAGCATAAAGACGCCGCAGTTATTTCAACGGCAGTTAGTCACGGCAGGAGTCAGGACCCCACACTATGATCTGTCTCTTTTGGGTATGTCTGCTGAGTTAGCACTTCTTATTACTTGGATCTAGCTTTTCTATTAACCCATCTTACTCCTTCACCATGTTACCTATGCCCTTACAGTGTTTGCTCCACTATTCCTCTCTCTCCTTCGCTATCACAGACCCCAGCACTCTCTAACCTAATAATCATTTCCCCTTCCCTCTTACCTCCCCACCTGTCCTCCTCTGCTGACCTGCTCCTAAACCTCAAATCTGTCCTAAGAAAACATAAAACAAGTCGGCCACCCTCTTTCTCCCACCTGCTCTCCCTTTCTCTGCTTCTTACTGCTTTAGACATATCTACCAACCCGGGACGCCCACAGCTCATACCTCCCACTATTACCCCCTCCTATCGCTCCCTATCTAATATGAACTACCGCAATCTTTCCAACATAAAACCCATACCCCTGATGCCCACCTCCCTGCTCCCTCTCTCTGGAGCACTCTGGAATGCCCGCTCAATCTGCAATAAGCTTCACGTGATTCACGACCTTTTTCTCTCTCGCAATCTTGCCTTCCTTGGCCTCACAGAAACATGGCTAACACCCTCTGACACCGCCTCCCCTGCTGCGCTGTGTTACGGAGGCCTCCACCTCACCCACACCCCTCGCCCGGCAACAAACATGGTGGAGGAGTGGGTCTTCTTCTTTCTCCTAACTGCACCTTTAACCCAATCTCACCTCTACCCTCCCTTATCCTCCCCTCTTTTGAAGTCCATTCTGTCCGCATCTACTCTCCCTCCAACCTCCAAGTGGCCATCATATACCAACCTCCAGGCCCGGCCACTGCCTTTATTGACTAATTCTCCACCTGGCTTCTTCACTTTCCCTCTGTTGACATTCCCACTATCATCATGGGTGACTTCAACATCCCCATCGATACTCTTCAGTCAACAGCCTCCAAACTACTGTCCCTTACCTCATCCTTTGGACTTACTCAGTGGTCCTCCGCAGCCACCCACATAGACGGACATACATTAGACCTGGTCTTCACCCGTCTCTGCTCTCTATCCAACTTCACCACCTCCCCTCTCCGACCACCATCTGCTCACCTTCTCATCCCTGTCCTCCCCACCGGTCATCCATGTCCAGCAAAATGCGCACCCCCACAGAAACCTTGCACACCTAGACACCCACACACTCTCTGACCCTATCCTACCACTAGCATCCATATCCTCACTCCACGACAGACACTGCTTTCTACAATGCCACTCTTGCATCAGCTATTGACACAGTTGCCCCTCTCGTCCATGGCAGAGTGAGACGTATCAATAGACAACCTTGGCACAATAACACCACTAAAAAGCTCTGGCAAGTGTCCAGGGTTGTGGAGCGGCGTTGGAAGAAAACACACCTGCAAGACGACTTCACTCCATTCAAACAGGCAACACTCGCTTTTAAATCTGCTCTCACCTCTGCTAAACAGGTCTACTTCACAACCCTCGTATCTTCCCTATCCTACAACCCCAGTTATTCAAAACCTTTAACTCCCTCCTCCGCCCCCCACTGCCCCCTACAACCTCCCTCATCTCTGCTGAGGACTTTGCCACACACTTTAAAAATAAGATCGACCAGACAAGGCAAGTCTTCATTGTTCAACCACCACAACCCCTTTGTATACCAGACCAATGCCCAAACCCCATAATCTCCCTATCCAATATCACCGAAGGGGGGCTTGATTGTCTCCTCTCCAAATCGCAACTCACCACCTGTGCGCTCGACCCCATCCCATCTCCTCCCCAACCTCACCACCACACTTATCCCATCCCTAACCCACCTCTTAACCTATCACTAACTTCTGGCACCTTCCCTTCTGCTTTCAAACATGCCACAGTCACGCCTATCCTTAAAAAGCCAACCCTCAATCCAACTGCTATGTCCAGCTATCGCCCAATACCACTGCTCCCATTCGCTTCCAAACTCCTGGAGCAGCACGTCCACTCTGAACTTTCCTCCCACCTCTCATCTAACTTGCTCTTTGACAATCTACAATCTGGTTTCCGCCCCATCACTCAACTGAGACAGCCCTGACCAAAATCACTAACGACCTACTTACCGGCAAAGCTAAAGGTACCATCACACTTAGCGACGCTGCAGCGATACCGACAACGATCCGGATCGCTGCAGCGTCGCTGTTTGGTCGCTGGAGAGCTGTCACACAGACCGCTCTCCAGCGACCAACGATGCCAGTAACCAGGGTAAACATCGGGTAACTAAGCGCAGGACCGCGCTTAGTAACCCGATGTTTACCCTGGTTACCATCCTAAAAGTAAAAAAAAACAAACAGTACATACTTACCTACCGCTGTCTGTCCCCGGCGCTCAGCTTCTCTGCACTCCTCCTGCACTGACTGTGAGCACAGCTGCCGGAAAGCAGAGCGGTGACGTCACCGCTCTGCTTTCCGGCTGACCGACGCTCACAGCCAGTACAGGAGGAGTGCAGAGCACAGCGCTGGAGGACAGACGGCTATAGGTAAGTATGTAGTGTTTGTTTTTTTAACTTTTAGGATGGTAACCAGGGTAAACATCGGGTTACTAAGCGCGGCCCTGCGCTTAGTTACCCGATGTTTACCCTCGTTACCAGTGAAGATATTGCTGAATCGGTGTCACACACGCCGATCCAGCGATGTCTGCGGGGAGTCCAGCGACCAAATAAAGTTCTGGACTTTCTTCCCCGACTAGCGACAGCACAGCAGGGGCCTGATCGCTGCTGCCTGTCACACTGGACGATATCGCTAGCGAGGACGCTGCAACGTCACGGATCGCTAGCGATATCGTCTAGTGTGACGGTACCTTAATGGACAATACTCTGTACTCCTCCTTCTAGACCTGTCCTCTGCTTTCGACACAGTTGACCACTGCCCCACTGCCTCCTACTACAGATTCTCTCCTCCTTTGGCACCAAAGACCTCGCCCTATCCTGGATCTCCTCATACCTATCCAACCGCACATTCAGCGTCTCCCACTCCCACACTACCTCCTCATCCCACCCTCTCTCTCTGTTGGAGTCCCCCAAGGCTCTGTTCTAGGACCCCTACTCTTCTCCATCTATACACTTGGCTTGGGGCAACTCAAAGTCCCATGGATTCCAGTACCACCTCTATGCTGATGACACTCAGATCTACATTTCTGGCCCAGACGTCACCGATCTGCTGTCCAGAATCCCAGAGTGCCTATCAGCCATATCCTCCTTCTCCTCTCGCTTCCTCAAACTCAATGTGGACAAATCTGAACTCATCATCTTTCCTCCATCCCATAGATCTTCCTTACCTGACCTATCTATCGTAATCAATGACATCATGCTTTCCCCCGTACCGGAAGTCCGTTGCCTCGGAGTAACCTTCGACTCTGCCCTGTCCTTCAAACCGCACATCCAAGCTCTTTCCACCTCCTGTCGCCTCCAGCTCAAAAATATCTCCAGAATCCGTCCTTTCCTCAACGGTCAATCTACTAAAATGCTTGTGCACGCCCTCATCATCTCCCGCTTTGACTACTGCAACATCCTTTTCTGCGGCCTCCCTGCTAACACCCTTGCACCTCTCCAGTCCATTCTTAACTCTGCTGCCCGACTAATTTATCTCTCTCCTCGCTACTCCTCTGCTTCCCCCTTCTGCAAATCTCTTCACTGGCTCCCATTCCCTCAGCGTATCCAGTTCAAATTACTAATACTAACCTACAAAGCCATCCACAACCTGTCTCCTCCATATATCTCTGAACTAATCTCCTGATATCTTCCCTCACGTGATCTCCGGTCCTCCCAAGACCTCCTTGTCTCCTCCACACTTATTTGCTCCTCATCCAACCGCCTCCAAGACTTCTCCCGAATATCCCCCATCCTCTGGAATTCTTTGCCCCAACACATCCGACTATCAACCACATTCGGATCCTTCAGACGGAACCTGAAAACCCATCTCTTCAGGAAAGCCTACAGCCTGCACTGACCCCGCTGCCGCCTCATCATTACCGAAGCTACCGCCTCACCAACACCGGAGCTCCTGCAACCCTCAACCTACTGTCTCCTTCCCCATAATCCTGTAGAATGTAAGCCTGCAAAGGCAGGGTCCTCGCCCCTCTGTATCAGTCTGAAATTGTTAGTTTGCTTACTGTAAGTGATATCTGTAACTTGTATGTAACCCCTTCTCATGTAAAGCACCATGGAATCAATGGTGCTATATAAATAAATAATAATAATAATCATCTATGATTCCCTGCTCATTTGCATTTTTCTTCTGAGCAGAAGAAGTCGGACTAAGAAAAAAATTTGCAGTATATAATTAGTACAGTGCTAGTACAGATTACTATACAAGCATTTTATTAGTGAATAAATTATGTTCTGAAATAAAATATAGCATGGAATCCCCCAAAATTTTATTAACCAGCAGAGGGAAAATGGACAGCTGGAGACTGATGTTTATATCCTGGGAAGGGGGTAATACACATGGAGCTTCCCAGGCTATTAATATCAGCTCACAGCTGCATATTTAACCTTTACTGGTTATTAAAATGGGGAACCAATCTTGGTATATTCCCCAATCTTGCTATATGGCACCCCTATCTTGGTATATGGCCTCCATTAATGTAAAAAAAATGAAATTAAAGGGAACCTGTGACCCCGAAAATCGCGGGTGAGGTAAGCCCACCGGCATCAGGGGCTTATCTACAGCATTCTGTAATGCTGTAGATAAGCCCCCGATGTTACCTGAAAAAGGAGAAAAAGACGATAGATTATACTTACCCAGGGGCGGTCCCGCTGTTGGTCAGGTCGGATGGGCGTCTCCGGTCCGCTCCGGCGCCTCCTATTTTCTTTCTATGACATCCTCTTCTGATCTTCAGCCACGGCTCCGACGTAGGCGTACTTTGCTCTGCCCTGTTGAGGGCAGACAAAGTACTGCAGTGCGCAGGCGCCGGGCCTCTGACCTTTCCGGCGCCTGCGCACTGCAGTACTATCCTCTGCCCTCAAGAGGGCAGAGCAAAGTACGCCTGCGCCGGAGCCGTGGCTGAAGATCAGAAGAGGACGTCATGGAAAGAAGATGGGAGGCGCCGCAGCGGACCGGAGACGCCCATCCGACCTGACCAGCAGCGGGACCGCCCCTGGGTGAGTATAATCTAACGTCTTTTTCTCCTTTTTCAGGTAACATCGGGGGCTTATCTACAGCATTACAGAATGCTGTAGATAAGCCCCTGATGCCGGTGGGCTTACCTCACCCGCGATTTTCGGGGTGACAGGTTCCCTTTAATTTAAATAAAACGCTTCTAATTACTTTCCACGTAGCGCTGTCTCTTCTTGGTGCTCTGAACAGGTTGGCGGTGAGCGGAGATTACAGCTAACAGGCTGCGATTACAGCTCCCCGCAGCAGCCAAAAATACTCACCTCATGCCGAGCCTCTGCTCCCCAGTATCTTGTCACCCAGGCAGCTCCTGCCATGGCACTTACTGTCTGAGCAGTATGTGTGATGATGGGCTCTACAAAGATGGCCACGATCTCCTCCCACAGCTGTGACCTGGACAGCCTAGGAGGCATGCTCATGCTCCGGGGCAGGACTGTAAGCAGAGTCTTATCTTTCCTGCTCTAAGCCAGAGAAACCAAGGAGACACCTGCCCAAAGCACAAACATGTTCCTCATCATGGAGACAGACTGTGCTTCGGAGCGGCCTGTGGGCAGCTCTTTCCTTGGTTTCTATGGCTAAGAGCAGGAAGATAAGACTACCTACAGTCCCGCCCCGGAGCATGAGCATATCATTAACTGAAAATTTCTAACACGGATTACACGAGAACCACAAGATAGATTTCTTCCCTCCAGGTATCATTTTAATCAGTTTAACACTGCCAACCTGACAGTCTGTAGGTTACTTAGCAAAATCCTGCTGACAGGTTCACGTTAAAGAAAATTAATATTCGCTGCTCCCCACAACCATAGTCCATCCCACCTATATGCATTGGAGCCGGCCGCTGTTACACGCTGCAGACAGATTTCAATAGATTTCCTAGAACCTGATAATTGAGCGCCCTGAAATGTACAGTTGCATGATTTTTTTTTTATGGACTCACACCTTCCCCTAAACAAGAAAAAACAAAAAAACATCCCAAAACTTTACTCTTAGATGTTTATATCATTTGCATCTGTTATTTATAAAACTGCATATACAAATACCGGTACAATTTCCCTCCCAAAAAAAAGCATGTACCTACACACAAATATTGCCTTTATTACTGGTGTAAATCACTCCTTAATGTGATGGGTTGGCTGGTAATATGTCACTTGGATAATGAAAATCTTCATGAAATCATCTTATGCAAATGTATAACTATGCAAACTGCCATTTGTAACGGCTTATACATATATGCAACTGAGATCAATGAAATGTAGCTGAAAGATCATGTCCTGGTACAGCTAGGTGGGGGTGCCAACGTTAGACCTCGCTGCCTGCCTGTTTCCTTACCCGCGCTCTTGGCTGTTGCTATGGGATCGTCGCTGATGTGCAGTCAACGAACGCATGTCTGCAGGCTGTCACTCGTCCTACAGGGGGCTGCTAGTTGTCTTCCAGGAGGCAGTCTGGCCTGCCTTGCAGATGGCAGGGGAAGCCCTGGATAAAGATTGTGAATTATGGAGAAACCTTTGTCATTGTGCCCCTCATCCTCATGTCGCAGCTGCTCCCTCTTCAATTCCATGTTTACAAGCGATTCAGCCTTTGGCAAACACGAGGCCTGAATCCCTGCTTTGTTCATGGCTGGAGTGAGCCTGTGATTCACAAGACGATCATGCCTCCATTGTAACTTGTCCTTAGGATATTATGACAGTAAGTGGTGTCTGATTAACAGAAGGAAGACGGCAGAAGACGACGCAGTCTAGAGGCGGGATATCTGTAATATGGATTAACCACTACACCTTTACTACGTCGCGGTCTTTAGTCTCAGAAAAATGAATTATTGTGTCAAGCAGCCAACCTATAAAAATAAAACCAGCCTACGATACATTTTCTCTTTTTCTAAGTAGATTTTATTTTCTCATCACAAAATGACATTTTATTTGATAAGCTGGGCGCCATCATGCCTGAGCTTTTGTGAGAGCATTAAGACATGCTTCTACAAGTGTCTGTCGTTTGTGCAGACGTAGGCGAACTGATCACTAGGGACTAATCATGGCCGTTTGGTCTGTTTAGTCAGGCTGACTATAATTCTACTAGATGGTGGCCCAATTTTAACACATCGGGTATTCTAGAATATGTATGTACCGTATATAGCAGCCACATAGTATATAGCACAGGCCACGACATATTCTTGAATACCCGATGCGTTAATACAGGCCACACAGCATATAACAGTGGCCAAACCGTGCATAGGCAGCATCAATAGTAAAAACTTGGTCACACAGGGTTAATAGCGGCGGTAACGGAGTGAGTTACCCGCGGCATAACGCGGTCCGTTACCGCTGGCATTAACCCTGTGTGAGCGGTGATTGGAGGGGAGTATGGAGCGGGCGTCGGGCACTGACTGCGGGGAGTTTGGAGCGGGCACTGACTGCGGGAAGTATGGAGCGGGCACTGACTGCGGGGAGTATGGAGCGGGCACTGACTGCGGGGAGTATGGAGCGGGCACTGACTGCGGGGAGTATGGAGCGGGCGCCAGGCGCTGACTGCAGGGGAGTAGGGAGGGACTAATCGGACTGTGGCCGTCGCTGATTGGTCGTGGCAGACATGACAGGCAGCTGGCGAGACCTATCAGCGACTTGGATTCCATGACAGACAGAGGCCGCGACCAATGAATATCCGTGACAGAAGGACAGACAGACAGAAAGACGGAAGTGACCCTTAGACAATTATATAGTTGACTAGATGGTGGCCCGATTCTAACGCATCGGGTATTCTAGAATATGCATGTCCACGTAGTATATTGCCCAGCCACGTGGTATATTGCCCAGCCGCGTAGTATATTGCCCAGCCGCGTAGTATATTGCCCAGACACGTAGTATATTGCCCAGACACGTAGTATATTGCCCAGACACGTAGTATATTGCCCAGACACGTAGTATATTGCCTAGTGACGTAGTATATTGCCCAGACACGTAGTATATTGCCCAGCGACATTGTATATTGCCCAGTTACGTAGTATATTGCCCAGTGACGTAGTATATTGCCTAGTGACATAGCATATTGCGCAGCCACGTAGTATATTGCCCAGTGACATAGTATATTGCACAGCGACGTAGTATACAGCACAGAGCCACGTAGTATACTACCCAGTTACGTAGTATATTGCCAAGTGACGTAGTATATTGCCCAGCGACGTAGTATATTGGCCAGTCACGTAGTATATTGCCCAGCCAGGTTTGTCACAGGTTAAAAAATAAAAACTAAACATATACTCACCTTTCCGAGGGAGCCCTTGTAGTCCACGGCAGGTTCCGGTCCCAGGGTTGGTATCAGCGCAGGACCTGTGATGACGTCGCGGTCACATGACTGACATCATGGCAGGTCCTTCTGCCACCGGAACCTGCAACGGAGGATGGCGGCCGGCGCGAGCGGCAACGGAGGGTGAGTATAGCAGGGTTTTTTTAAAATTATTTTTAACATTACATTTTTTACTATTGATGCCGCATAGGCAGCGTCAATAGTAAAAAGTTGGGGGCACACAGGGTTAATAGCGGCGGTAACGGATTGCGTTACCCGCGGCATAACGCGGTCCATTACCGACGGCATTAACCCTATGTTAGCGGTGACCGGAGGGGAGTATGTGGGCGACAGGCACTGACTGCCGGGAGTAAGGCGCGGCCATTTTTTTCCGGACTGTGGCCGTCGATGATTGGTCGCGGCATCCATGACAGGCAGCTGCCAAGACCAATCAGCGAATGAATAACCTTGACAGAAGGACAGACAGACGGCAGTTACCCTTAGACAATTATATAGTAGATGCGCGCACAATGACCAGTAATACAACCGCTTGATACGCATAGAACATCACGTTCTCGGCGGCACATGTACCCAAATATCTTCTCACCCAACCAATGAGACATTTCCTAAAAATGCTTTTTTTCCCCCACTATTCTGTCTAAATGGGCCCTTACTGATCAGGAATAGTGTCACCCTGTGTTATCTACATAAGGACTCTTCCAGATGTCAGACTGTTTTATGTGCACAAGCAAAACCACCAAGCTTCAATGAACCAAGCTTCAATTAACAGATTTACATAATTGTTTGGTCCATATGTCAACTTGTAGCATCAGACTTTTATCGTTTTTGTCAAACAGAAAAAACTCCCAAACAACGCACCATGTTGCAATTTTTGAGGCGTTAAATTTCTGCCGCCATATGCATGCGGATGCTTGCGGAAGGAGTGCATAAAAAAAGGAATTACAGTCTATGGGAAAGCATTGCTACGCAAGGACATACGTACGATTGCATTTGCGTACGCATGCGTTTTTATGAGTAAACATGTCCAGGAACCGGTTTTAAGCCACCCCCCCAAAGAAAGCTTTTAAAAGAAGGTGTGGGCACTGGAAGTCCATTTCTCTCCAGACTCTGGACGCGATACAAGGAATTGCAGCATCTTTTTTGAAAGACTATCAAAATGTGAGTATACAAGCTATATGTCTGCCTGTCTGTTTTTCTCCCTGCAGTCTGTAATCATGTCTGTCTCTCTTGCAGCATTCCTCATCATGTCCTCCAATGAAGAGCAGACATCACACAGTAGACAGGAGACTAAAGTGAGTGCATTTGCTAGTGATTGGTAAGTATTCACTGTCACTATACACATGTGGCTAAATATTTATTTTTCTTTACAGAAACCTTCCAGTGCAGATGAGCAGGAGCAGCAGACTCAGGTCCAACGTCCGGGGGCAAGACAGCGTGTAAGTATTCTTGACTGTTTTTACAGGAAAGATATATATCTTGGTACCGTGTTAGCCAGTAGATAGAAAAATATTTAGAATTGAGAGTCCTCAGTTGTTGATACCTTTTAATGGCTAACGAAAAAAAAAGTAACAAAATACAAGCTTTCGAGACTACTCAGGTCTCTTCATCAGGCACACACTAAAGCAAATTCTGAAGAATCACATATTTATACACAACATAGCACAGAACTGTCATTATGGGAGAGTGATAAGTGATAAACAGTTATGTCCATAAATATTGGAAAGTTTCTAGGTTAGGAGAGAATGTTTGGTTGTCCTCTGATTGGGGTCTGGTTCTGTTATGATGACCCCCACATGGTTTGAAGTGCAAATTCCTTAATTGATGTAAAAAGACACAAATCCATGCAACACATTCATTCCTGCACTAAGTGTGTCAAAGGTTGCCATAAATTTATACTCCCAAATTCTCCTGCCTCTCTTAGATTTGAAGTTACCCTTCAGTACAAGTAATTTCATGTCCGTAATGTTACGATTGGGGAGACAAAAATGTTTGGCCACAGGTAGATCCATTCTTTTTTCTCTTATTGTATGGCGATGAGAGTTCATTTTTGTTCTCAGTTTCTGCCCTGTATCCCAAACATACAGATCCCCAGTTGGACATTTAGTACAAATAATTAAGTACACCACATTATATATGATGCAGCTGAAGGTACCTGGTATCTTGTAGTCCTGCTGTGAATTGGGGATCTTTACCTTGTCCGTGGTCATTATAAATGGACAGGTTTTACATTTTGTCTGGTTGCAAGGAAAGGATCCTGCAGCTGTTAGAGAGGACAGGGGGCTTCTGACAATGATGCTTCTTAGATTTGGGGGCTGCCTAAAACACAGTAGTGGGGGGGTCTGGGAAAATGGACTGTATGCGGGCATCTTTTTGTAGTAAAGGTTGTAATTTCTGTGCAGCTCCCCTTAGCACCTCCAGATTTGGATTGTAGGTAACTATTAGAGGTACCCGGTTACTTTCTTCTTTATCTTTGTAATGTAGCAGGTGATTCCTGATATTCTGGTGGCTCTTGTAATCTGGTTTTCAATTGCTCTTGGATGGTAGCCCCGATTCAAAAAGGTCTTTCTAAGGCGACCAAGGTGTTCATCCCTATCCATTGGGTTGGAACATATACGATTGTATCTGATGGCTTGGCTGTAGACAATAGAGTTTTTTATGTGTTTTGGATGGAAACTGTCGCATGCAGGGGCGGATTATAAGAGGGTCAATCTGGGCGGTAGCCCAGGGCCCAGTGGTGTGGGGGGGCCCTGGGGTACCGCACAGATTGCCCGCCGGCCACTGCCATCAGGGCATTACTGCACGTGCCCAGGGGCGGGCTGGGCCGAGTTGCAGGAATGCATATGCCCCCGGGCCGGTGTGTAAGCAGCTGCTGAGGGCCGCTGGAGGACCTGCACTGCAGTGTGTGATGAGTAGGAACAGGAGGGCGGGACACGCAGCCTGCACCTGTGGCCGGAGCCATGGCCGGCTTCAGTAATGTGCAGGCTGCGGTGAGTGGGGGCAGCTCCTGGCAAACAGAAGAGAAGGATGGGTGCAATACTTACATTGTGATCGCACGCAGCCTCCTCCTCTTCTGTGTGCACTGTGCAGATCTGTCTCTGATGTCCGATCTGCCAGGACCTGGAGGGGGAGGAGCTACAGTGTGCAGAGCAGCAGCACAGGACAGGAGGGCAGGAGAAGATGAGAGGTAGGCAGCTCTGTGTGCCCACTGCCCAGTACATTCCAGCTAATCTCTCCAGCTGCTCATCTCAAGGTATGTTGTGCTAAGTAGCAGGTGGGAGGGGGCATTTGACAAATTAAATATGGCAGGTTAGAGTATGTGTTTTTTTTTTCTGAGTATGTGTTTTCCTGGGTGTGTGTGTGTGTGTGTAGGGGTGTAACTACCACGGTTGCAGCGGTGACCGCTGCAACCGGGCCTGGCAGGTCAGGGGCCCGGTACATCAGAGGCACACGGCTCCCCCCGTCGCATTGAACTGTACTGACGTCTATGATGCCGGTACAGTTCAAAGCAATGATGGAGGAGAGAGACCGGGAACAGGCAGCTCCGGGGCTGGCGGGTGGCGCGTGCACCGAGCCACCCAGGAGGGGGATGCCGCAGCAGCTCAGCCATGTGGAGGATCCAGGGATGAACATGGCGGTGTATGGGACTGGCGGCAGTGAGGTGTGTCTGCTGCCCATGTGTCGCCGTCCTCGGCCCCCAGTGTCCCCGGCCCCCTGTGACACCAGCCCCGTTTCCTCCCTGCTCTCCTGTGCCCCATGTCCTTGTAGGTCCCCAGATTTAGGTCATTGTGCTCCGGGCCCCCGAACACGACTTGTCCCTCCTCCCCTGGTCCCCCAATGCTCCCCATCTCCCATGCCCTGAGTCTTCCTGCACCCCCATGCATTCCCTGCCCCTTGTCCCCGTGTGACCCGTCTGCCCTGCTCTCAAGTCTCCCCTGTCCCCTTTCTCTCCGTGTGTTCCCCATCTACCCTGTCCTCATAATCCCTGTGCCCCCTTCTTCCCTGCTCCTATGTCTCCCCCGTCCCCTTGCAGCCCCGTCTCCCCGTGCATCCCTATCTACTCTGCCCTCGCTCGGAGTCCCCTTGTGTCCTCTTGTGCCTGTCTCCCTTGCTCCCTAGTCCCTGTGTGTCCCCTTGCGCCTGTCGTCCTTGTGCTTGTGTCCCTTGTCTCCGTCTGTCCCCTTGTGTCAGTCTCCCTTGCCCTCTAGTCCCTGTGCATCCCCTTGTGTCAGTCTACCTTGTCCCCTTGTGTCAGTCTCCCTTGCCCACTAGTCCCTTTGTGCCCTTCTCCCCTGACTCCTAGTCCCCGTGTGTCCCCTTGTGCCTGTCTTCCTTGCTCCCTGTCCCCCTTTTTGTGGAGTGGAGGGATAACTAAGATAAGCCCCCCTGCACATGTGATAGCCGTCTGTTGGCCTAAAGTTACCCCGACCCGTGACGTAGGGGTGACAGTCACGGTGTGAATCGTGACAAATATACTACGTGACTGGGCAATATACTACGTGTCTGGGCAATATACTACGTGGCTGGGCAATATACTACGTGGCTGGGCAATATACTACATAGTTGACCAATATACTACATACTACGTGGCTGTGCAATATACAACATTGCTGGGCAATATACTACGTGGCTGGGCAATATACCATGTAGCTGGGCAATATACTACATGGCTGTGCAATATACTACGTGGCTGTGCAATATACTACGTGACTGGGCAATATACTACATGGCTGGGCAATATACTACGTGAGTGGGCAACATACTACGTGACTGGGCAATATACTACGTGACTGGGCAATATACAAGGTGACTGGGCATGTAAGGTATGTTGGGCGGTCGACTGGCTTCTGATACAGGGATGTCTCTATTTTATTGTTCTGCAGCTTAATGGTGGTGTCCAAAAAGTTAATATCAGTACAGGAGTAGTTGTGTGTCAAGTTAATGGTGGGATGAAATTGATTAACTGTTCATGGAACGTCTTTAGCTGTGGCTCAGACTCCGTCCACATGATTCACAATGTCATCAATGTAGCGGTAGTAGGCCAGAGGCCTGATGGGACATGAGGACAAAAAGTCACTTTCAAGCTTGGCCATGAAAAGATTTGCATACTGTGGAGCCATTTTACTTCCCATTGCTGTGCCTGTCTCCTCCTGTAGATAGATCTTGATGTCAAATTAAAAGTAATTGTGGGTGAGGATGAATTTTATAAGTTGTGTATAAATATGTGATTCTTCAGAATTTGCTTTAGTCTGTGCCTGATGAAGAGACCTGAGTAGTCTCGAAAGCTTGCAATTTGTTACCGTCTTTTCAGTTAGCCATTAAAAGGCATCAACCACTGAGGACTCTCAATTCTAAATATTTTTCTGTTTTTAGTTATTCTTGACTATTTTTGGTTATTATTGAATGTTTTTGGTTTAAGTGTTTTATCTTTACAACATTAATGTCTTTCTTTCATTTCTAGGTGCCACAATGGGAGGAGGAAGCCATAGACAATGACCTCATCACACTTGTGCAGCAGCAAGTTGCGTTGTGGGACACACGGGAGCAGCAGCACTCAGACACTGGTGGTTCTGCGGCTGTGGAATGTAGTGACCCAAGCGCTGATGGATAACTGGGACAACGCCACGTCACGAGTCAAAAAGGCTTTTCGGAAGTATTGCAATGTGGTCTGATGCGGCAGTGAAGCTAAAGGCCAGGATCACACAACCATGTGTGATGCGATAAACTCCTACGAGTTTCTCGCATCACACACGGTTGTGTGATCCCGGCCTAAAGTGCATTGTTTAAGAATTTTTTTTCCCCCCTTCAAAGTAAGCAAAGTCAAAACCCGCTGGCGTTTGATGAAGGATCGCTTCAACAAGGACCAGAGACAGGCGATCCAAGTTCGCAGTGATGCTGCAGCTAGGATGGGGCAATACAAGTACCACCGACTGCTGGCTTTCCTGAGGCCTGTCCTTGCTCAGAGGAAAAGTATTTTTGTGTTGTATTCCCTAATCTGAATTTTTCTATTCCATAGGAGTTGGGGGTTTTACAATAGTTACTTTTTGGGGTAGTAATGTTTTATACTTTTCTTTTCACAGAACCTGGAGCAGAACCCTCGAACCTGGATCATCCTCTGGAGCGGTCCCTCATCGAACAGCCACGGACCGGTCCCAGCCATCCACCAGCGATGCAGCAAGTGGGCCGGCGTCACAGGCTGGAGAACAGGCAGCTGGTCCTTCAGGTGTTCACCTATCCCAGTCTTCTGCCTCTTTTTTTTGGGCTCTTCTCAACAGCGGCAGAAAGCCTCGGACAAGTCACTCATGCCCGAGTTTATTCACTTGAGCTCGGTCTTCCAGAATGGCTTGAAGGTGCTGGGAGATACACTGGAAAGTGGTCTGACCCATATTAACACACTTTTCCAGGATGTCAACCAACACTTTGACCGTCTGGAAGCTGACCTCCAGAGACCGTCACACCATTTTTTTTTTTAAATAAGGGTTATGTGGGAACACCTTACACTTGAACTTCAGCTCAATGTGATGCAGGCCTGCAATGCTGCTTACGTTCAGGCTATGCAGCAGACTCGGTACTTAAAGCAGCCACAGGTGGTATTTCCACCTGTGCCACCAATTACACACTTTACCTCAATACCGAGTTATGCTGCACACTACTGTATGGCCACCACAATGCGCAGTCCTGCCGCACACCACTACACCAACACCACCATGCCGGATACTGCTGAAAGCCACTCCACCACCATGCGGAGTCCTGCTCCTCCATGACCGTCCACCGCCACCACCATGGCGGTTCAGCAAACTGCACATCCGTCCACCGCCACCACCATGGCTGTTCAGCAAACTGCACGTCCTTCCACCGCCACCAACATGGCGGTTTAGCAAACTGCACGGCCGTCCCTATCCACCACCATGCCAGTTCCAGATCCTGCCCTCCCAAGGAGACGAAGAAGCCACCAGCCTACTCATGGCAAACCAAAAAAAAAGAAGAAATGGGCAGCCTCCACCCTCACCTCCCAATGTGTCTGTGTTGTCCAGTTTGTCTCTCCCTTCCAATGTGTCTCTCCCGTCCCATGCTTCCACTCCTAATGTGTCTACTTCAATCCTTGACCTCACAAATTTAGTAGGTCCTACCCCTGGAACCCCAGGTCCATAACATTTCCCCCTCATTGTATCGTAAAAATAAAATTTTTCTTGTTAAATAAATTTGTGTTGTTTTCCCCTATCACTGCTTGTTCTTTGTCTGTTTCATCGCCGGCAACACACACACGTCACCGTCTACACACACTGTGTTTTTGCCACCTCATAGCTGCATGACACACAATATGCTGCCCCTCTCCTTTATTTGCTTTACACTGCAGCTTTGCTTCTTGTGTCTGTCATGGAGCTATGAGGTGGCAAAAACAAAAAGAGGACTGAAAATCCTCAAAAAAAAAAATTTAATACAGCACAAAGGGTCAGGGGTCAGCAATGTCCACCTGCCCAGGTGTCAGCACTACTGCACTCAGGATGCTGGGTTTTCTGCATCCTGAGTGTACTAGTTCTGACACAAGGGCAGGTGAGTAAATATATGAGGTGGATTAGCTCCATCAACTTTTCAGTCGGCATTAATCTATTGGACTATAGAAATGCTGACTGAAGAGACGACAGAGCTAATCCAAGGTCACCTACCATAACACTGGCCTCAGAGAGTAAAGGTGTAGTATAAAGCATGGGTGACATAACCCAATTTGGTTACCGGTCTCATGCAATTTGCATTAAACAGGGAGTGGATTTTATAAAGACTGTAGTTGTGAATCAGTGATCACCTTATTAAACTGTAAAAAAAAAAGTAGTCATGTAGGGGGCACTTGGAACAGGTGTTTCACTAGAGGTGTTTCATTTTCAGCAAACATTAAAGTTACATTTTAACATTCCAGGTACATAACATTACAAGAACATTTTACTAAACCATTTTATCTTGCCATGACACATGGCCAATCTCAGACACAAAGTAGGTCGCAAATGTATCCTCATGTGGGCAACTTCATCTGTTGTCCTCAGAGGGTGATGATGGTAATCTGGTAATGGCTTACTAACATGTTCATCAAGGTCAGTGTTGAGTCACTCTTTAGCCATTATATAGCTGTGCAGAACCACACACGCCGTGACCATCTCATCGACTGCACCTGTGCTCAATTCCAATAGAAGTCAATAGTTCATGCAAAGCAAAAAATGGAGATAGGAAGGCACTAGGGCAGTAAATTAGATATGACCATCTTTTTATAAAACTATACTCTATAATGATATAGGTCTAAGTCGGAAAAGAAATGTCTAATTGAATAATGCCTATTTTATCTTATGTGCTTATTTACATTTGTTAGCAGGGATATCTTAATTGCTTTTAACATTCACCTGTTCACACTTAGTCACTGAGCCCTTTATAGAGGATATGACGTTTCTGATCCCCTCACCTGGACCCGTAGAAGTGCGCAAGCGCGAAACGGCCGTCGTCCTTCACCTCCTTCCCGCACCCTAACTGCTACCAGCCGCTGCTCCGTTTCATGCATGTCCATCTGTTCTCTTGAATAAAGGACATCTCTATTCAGCAATATCCGGGTGAGTGCCACTTTCATTTGTTCTTCTATGGATTTACAGCAGTATTTAGTTTTATGTTGAGCACCACCCGACAGTTGCTAATTTCGTTTTTGTGCCACTAACGTCCTGAATTGAATCCAGCGTGCAAAAGTGCAATATATGCCGACTAACTGCCCTAGTGCCTTCCTATCTCCATTTTTTGCTTTTTTTATAATTAAAGTACTCGGATCCAGTTCCAGCCAGCTTTATAATCTGGATATGTTTTCCATCCACTGCTCTCAAACAGTTGGGGAAACTATAAAGTTCCAAAAAAAATTTCAGCAGTTTCCTGCCAGATTTCCGTGGTGGGTAGGGGGATAAATTCCTCACGGAGAACATCCCACATAGCCCGGCAGGTGTCTGCGACAATCCCAGAAAGTGTTGAAATTCCAATCCGAAACTGGAAATGGAGCGATGATAGGCTCTCTCCGGTAGCCAAGAATCTGCAGAACAGAGAAAGAAAAAAAATCATAACAGTAATATTCATGACAGGAGTTTTGCAAAACACAGTAAGAAAAAGAAAAAAAGAAAAAAAAAAAAAAAAAAAAAAAAGGACAAGGACATGGCTTTTAGAACAATAATATTTAGGACAGTTTTTTTCAAAACAAAAAAAAAAGGAAAAAAATAAAGTACATTGCAGAATAATAATAATCATGACAGGCATTTATTTTTAAACATTACGTACCTTAGTGCCACCAGCAGACGTTCCTCAGCAGGAATCGCTCTAAGGAGCTGGGTGTCCTGCCAGCAAATCCATGAAGCTCTCTTGAGACATCTTCGTGTACTCAAAATATTTCTCCGGGCTTTCACGGAGCTCACTGTATAAGGAGTGGTAGGCTCCACGGCTCTGTCTGAGTTCAACAATTGGGTGCTGCCAAAAGCGCCGACGCTGTCTTCTCTGTCTTTCTCTTTTCCATTCTTGCTCACAAGCAAATGCAAATGCAAGAAACAAATCCAGATTCCGATGGATCTCCGCATGGATAGTTTCTATGTTGATGCTGGATACAGGAGCAAAATCTGAGGATTTCATCTGTACAGGGTCTATATACAGAAATCCCATGAGACACGCCCATTTGGCGTTGCTTGTGTCAAGGAAATTCTCCTGGAAAATCTTTTTTCTATCGAACGCATGCACATAAAAACCGCAAACACATGCAAAAACGAATGCAAACGCTGTTAGGGCTGGCGGAACGCACCGAGTAAATATAGATGTTATTATTGGTGTGTTCACAGCCCGGGGTCTACCGTGCAGGAGAAATTGCTGGTAGCAAATGGCACTATATGGCGGTATAAGAGAGCTGTTACTTCACAGAGTCGCCGTGATAGAAAAGCACTGTGTCCTGTTAAGCTCACAGGAGTACACAGCTAACTGCTGAGCTGATAGCAGTCAGTGGTCATGCAGTCAGACAAGCACACAAACAAATCCTCTCTGGAGGTGCCGGTATTCTAGTGGCTTATTTCAGCCGGGCCCTGACCACAAGCATACATGACCACACTAGTGCAAAGCTCATGACAAAGATTGATACAAGCACATGGCCGTGCGGCCATGCGAACCTTTTATAGTTGCAGCAACTTCAGGACCTTCCTAGAGGACCAATGGGAGTTGCTTCAGGACCTGAGCGTGTGACCCCTGACCTCCAATGAGAGGTCTTCCTTTGGGCATGCTCAGAAGGGAGAAAGTAGGACTTAGTCCCAGATGCGAGTCTTAGCTATAATGGCAGAGCCTGGAAGAACAGCAGTAGCCAGACGCAGAGTATCTGCCTGAGCCAGACGCTGGGACAGACGTCTCCGCTGAGCAAGCTCCATTGCGGCTGGAGAAGAATGGGAGACTGCACCGGAGATGGCTCGAGATTCCCCCTGTGCAGAGGCGGGAACTCAACCTCTAACATTACCCCCCTCCTTGGACCTCGAAGGCCGCAATGAGCTGCGGAGCTCGAATGTGCTCAGCAGGTTCCCAAGACCTGTCCTCTGGACCATAACCCTTCCAGTCCACCAAATAAACTTTCTTGCCACATACCACCTTCCTCCCCAAAATAGCGTTCACCTCGTAGTCATCCGTAGACGAGCCCAGTCTGCCACCCTGGAGTCGTCGGAAGACACGGGCATGGGCACAGGGACACGCGGATGCTGGCCGTAATTAAGGAGGAATGGAGTCTGACCGGTGGAGTCGGCTACGGCGTTGTTTAGCACAAACTCCACCCACGGTAGCAAGGATGCCCAGTCATTCTGCCTGGCAGAAACAAAATGACGTATATATGTGACCAGGGTCTGGTTGGCCCTCTCTACCAACCCATTCATCTCGGGATGATATGCCGAGGAGAGATTCAACTCAATGCTGAGCAGACAAAGCTCTCTCCAGAATCGAGACGCAAACTGGGGACCTCGGTCACTGACAATTTTGTCCGGCATACCGCGTAGGCGAAAGATATGTTTGATGAACAACGCTGCAAGGGCCTGTGCAGAATGTAGCCGTGGAAGAGGCACCAAGTGCACCATTTTGGAAAAATGTTCGGTGATTACCCAAATAATGGTGCAGCTACGAGACTTGGGTAAACCCACAACCAAATCCATCCTGACCATCTCCCAGGGCCTGTCCACCATCGGCAGGGAGTAAAGCAACCCAGCTGGCCGTTGACGAGGAGACTTGTTCTTGGCGCAGGAGACACATGCCCGAACATAGTTTGCGACGTCACGGGCCAAATGCGGCCACCAGTAAGTCCTCACCAGTAGCTCAGATGTCCTTTTGGACCCCAAATGTCCACCCACCCTGGATGAGTGAGCCCAAGAGAGAACCTCCGGACGCAGACTGGTTGGTACAAAAGTCTTCCCTGGGGCCACAGTTTTCAGACTCTCGGTAGGGACAATAGGCCGAGGCTCCTCTTCCTCCTCCTCAGATGATACAACGGAGCGAGAGAGAGCGTCGGCACGAATGTTCTTCTCCCCGGAAAGTAAATGGAGGGTGAAATGGAACCGGGAGAAGAACAAGGACCATCTGGCCTGGCGAGAATTTAACCGCTGGGTTGTTTTTAGGTAAACCAAATTCTTGTGGTCTGTGAATACTTGGAAAGGATAGCGAGCCCCCTCCAAAAGATGTCTCCACTCAGAGAAGGCCAACTTCATTGCTAGCAACTCCCTGTCCCCGATGAAATAATTCCTCTCTGCTGTTGTGAAGGTCTTGGAAGCAAGGATGCTTCCGACCTTCAGCATGCTTTTGAAAGAGGACTGCTCCAGCACCAACGGAGGAGGCATCCACCTCCATTACAAACGGCTTATCTACATCGGGGTGATGTAGGATGGGAGCGCTAGCAAAATAGGACTTAATAGAAATGAAGGCCTTGGAGACCTCTTCAGACCACAATTTGGGATTTGCTCCCTTCTTGGTGAGGGCTACCAAGGGAGCTACCAAAGTTGAGAAATGAGGAATGAACTGGCGATAATAGTTAATGAACCCCATAAAGCGCTGCACCGCTTTAAGAGAATGGGGTTCCTGCCAGTCCATCACAGCCTGTAGTTTGGCAGGATCCATAGCCAATCCCTGGCGGAGATGATATAGCCCAGGAAAGGTAAAGACTCCTCAAACACACATTTCTCCAACTTGGCATAGAGGGAATTAGCTCGTAAGAGGTCGAAGACTTTGCAAACATCTCTCCGGTGAGAGTCAATATCTGGACAGTAGATGAGAATATCATCCACATAGACTACGACCGAGGTGGAGAGCATATCCCGGAAGAAATCGTTTACAAAGTCTTGGAAAACGGCTGGGGCAATACAGAGCCCAAAGGGAATCACTAGATATTCATAGTGCCAATCCCAGGTGTGAAAAGCCGTCTTCCATTCGTCCTCCTCATGGATGCGAATCAGGTTGTAAGCACCCCGCAGATCTAGCTTAGTAAATACCCTTGCTCCCCGAAGCCTATCAAAAAGCTCAGATAGCAGGGGCAGGGGATACTTATTCTTAACGGTGATGGTGTTAAGACCTCTGCAGTCTATGCATGGATGTAGTTCACCGTTCTTCTTCTGCACGAAGAAGAACCCAGGCCCTGCAGGTGACACAGACTTCCTAATGAATCCTCTTGCCAGGTTTTCCTGGATGTACTGAGACATTGCCTCCATCTCCAGGAGAGATAACGTATAGACTCAACCCCAGTGAGGCTCAGCACCAGGCAAGAGGTCACTAGGACAGTCATATGGATGGTGAGGCGGAAGGGTATCAGCCCTTTTGGAGAACACATCCGCAAAGGGCCAATATTGCTTGGGGAGAGAGGATAGATCTGCAGGTACCTCAGTAGTAGCAACCTGAACGCTTTCCCTCTGACATCTACCCCCACAAGATTCACTCCATCACAAAATTCTGCCTGTGGACCACTCGATATGAGGAGTGGTACCGTAGCCAAGGTATCCCTAACAGGACCTCATCAATTCCCTCAGGAATGACGAGCAGAAATATAATCTCCTGATGGGATGGCGACATGGACAGAGAGAAAGGGATGGTCTGGAGTGTTATCTGAGAGGACAGTGTCGACCCATTCACCACTCATACGGTAACTGGTTGAGCTAGCATTACCAGGGGAATTGCGTGACGTTGGGTGAAGGCAGAAGACATAAAATTGCCCTCCGCCCCAGAATCCACGCAGAGCTCTACTGAGTGGGAGAATAAGCCTATAGTGATTGTCCCCTTAAAGGACAATTTGGAGGCAAACGTCGCCGTGTCTAGTGTACCTCCACCTACCACCACTAGACGCTGACGTTTCGACCACTAGGAAAATCTGGTGGCAAGATATCCTGACTGCTAGCAAACATGACAGACCGTGAGTGCACGAGCGGTCCGGGACTTAGATCCCGCTCGTGACACTTCCATGGCCTCATGTGACTCAGGGACCAGGACCGCAGACTCCAAAGGTTTGGCGAAGATGGGAGCCAGCCGAAACCTCTGCCTACACCGGGCTCACTCTAACCTCCGCTCGTGAAAACGGAGGTCAATACGAGTGGACACAGTTATTAACTCCTCCAGTGCTTCGGGAATCTCCCTAGTGGCCAGAGCGTCCTTCACGTGGTCAGCCATCCCCCTCCAAAATATAGGGATATGGGCTTTATCCGACCACTCCAGCTCAGATGCTAGGGTGCAGAAGTGGACGGCAAAATGGCTGACCAAGGACGAGCCCTAAGTCAACGCCAACAGTTGGAGCGCTGTATCATGGGTGACTCGAGGTCCTAAAAATACCTGTTTCAGTGTGCTCAGGAACAGCGGAGCACTCTGCACCACATGATCGCCACGCTCCCACAGCGGCGTAGCCCACTATAACGCCCTGTCCGACAGGAGAGACACTATAAATCCCACCTTTGCCCACTCTGTGGGGAAACGTGCGGCCAGAAGCTCGAGACGTATAGAGCACTGGCTCACGAAACCCCTACAAGATTTACTATCTCCAGAAAATCTCTTTGGCAGCGGGAGGCGAGAAAGAGTCGGAACAGGGGTGGCAGTGGACAAGGTTGCTGCAGCCACGCTAGCAGCCTGAACAGCAACTGCGGCAACATCCACTGCTGAGCTTAAGCGCTCAAGAGCCGCCAATCTACCCTCCAGCTGCTGGATGCAACGCAAAGATTGCTGTTGATCCGCCATTTACTAGCCAGACCCTGGCGCTAGTATTATGTTAGACCTGGCGGAACGCACCGAGTAAATATAGATGTTATTATTGGTGCGTTCGCAGCCCGGGGTCCACCGTGCAGGGGAACCTGCTGCTAGCAAATGGCACTATATGGCGGTATAAGCGAGCTCTGTTACGTCACAGAGTCGCCATGACAGAAAAGCACTGTGTCCTGTTAAGCTCACAGAAGTACACAGCTAACTGCTGAGCTGATAGCAGTCAGTGGTCATGCAGTCACCGGAGGTGCTGGTATGCTAGTGGCTTATTTCAGCCGGGTCCTGATGACAAGCATACATGACCACACTGGCGCAAAGCTCATGAGAAAGATTGATACTAGCGCATGGCCGTGCGGCCATGCAAACCTTTTTTTTTTTTTTTTTAATAGTTGCAGGAACTTCAGGACCTTCCTAGAGGACCAATGGTAGTTGCTTCAGGACCTGAGCGTGTGACCCCTGACCTCCAATGAGAGGTCTTCCTTTGGGCATGCTCAGAAGGGAGAAAGCAGGACTTAGTCCCAGAAGCGAGTTCTCGCCGCTGACCAGTACTAGCTATAATGGCAGAGCCTGGAAGAACAGCAGTAGCCAGGCGCAGAGTATGTGCCTGAGCAGGGCCAGACTGGCCATCTTGCACTTCTGGCAAATGCCAGAAGAGCCGCTGGCAGTAGTGGGCCGCTCGCCAGGGCCGACTCCCCCCCCCCCCCCCCCGCGCCGACGCATTCAACTATACCGGCATCTATGACGCCGGTACAGTTGAATGCAATAATGGAGGAAAGAGCGTCTGCTGTCGCTCCCTCTCCCATCATTCCCCACTCTGCCTCTGACACTGCGGGTGGGCAATGGCGTCATATCATCGCATGCCTGCTGTGTGTCGGGCGGGCAGACTGCAGCTGCTGAGACAGGAGCCGAGAGCAGCACGGGGCACAAGGAGATGTGGAGTTTTTTTTTTTTTAAATATATCAATGAGTGATGATAACTGCATTATGGGGCTATTGGGGGGGGGCTGTATTACATTCTATGGGAGCTGTGCTGTATTACATTCTATGGGGGGGATTTATTACAGTCTATGGGGTCTGTGCTGCATTACATTATATGGGGGCTGTGCTGCATTACATTCTATGGGGGCTGTGCTGCATTACATTCTATGGGGGCTGTGCTGCATTACATTCTATGGGGGCTGTGCTGCATTACATTCCATGGGGGAGAAACGTCTATCCGGATGTTCCCGGTGATGTTGGACCGTCCTCAAACTCAGGGTGAGAAGAGAAAACCCTATGAGACTGCTTGGTCCTCTTGAATGAAACCTTGTGATCCGAGGTCAAGGCGGGTTCGTCTTCTACTCCCAGGGTCTGGTTGACGGCCTCAATTAGGCTGTCTACTGACCCCTGAAAACCAGGTGTCTCCAAAGGGACCCCTCAGAATCATAGTCCGAACCGAGTTCACCGCTCTCTGCTGGGGAAGGTGAACGACAGGCGAAACTCCAAGATGCAGATGCACCTGATGGACCGGGAGACGCTGTGAGGGTTCGCTTCCCCCGCGTCTGCCTAGTGCAAGTGCGGCACCTGCAGGCCGAAGGCTCTTGAGAGTCGGAGGATCTCTCTAAGGCAGGCAAACCGCTGTCCCCGACTCCAGCTGGGGTCGGAAGGGACTCGATTGCCTTAGTTAGGGATGCCATAAAATCACGACAAGGACATGACCCATTCCGAAGGAAGCACCGCAGTTTCTGCCTGAGTCGCAAGGGAAATCGCAGGTGGGTCTCCTGATCGCGTTCAGAATCGCAGGCCTCACAGAGACGATTATTCTGGGCATGCGGAAAAGTGGACTGACAGGATACACATACGGTATACAAGACCGTGTGAGATTTGGAACTTCTAGACATGGTGCTCTGTATATGCTATAATCAGGGTCTCTAGAGAAGGAATGCAGATATTGCTGCTGTCAGGCTAGGGGGAGTAGCACTTACCCCAGTCCTGTGTCCCCGCACGTACTGTGGAACCGGTCACAGAGAGATGAGTGTGTGCTGTCTTTCTCTCTTTTAAAAAAAAAAAAAAACGCCCTCATTGGTGGGCGGAGCTGCCGGAAATGCAGCATCCCTGCGGCCTACAGAAAAGGGGCGGACCCAGAAGATGACACGCCGGTAGGGGCGTGGCTTCTGCCCGCGGCCTACTCCAGTCAGAAGCCGGGGAGTTTCTTTAATAATCGCCCCGGAAGGGACGCCGGAATACCAGCCCGTGGTGCGGCACCGCACTAGTAAGCCCGCTGCGCCACCCGCAGAAGACACTCCGCGGCGCCGCCAGACGCCAGGGAGGTCGCGGGGCCGACAGTAGACGAAAGACCGCGGCGCTGCTGGATGCCGCAAGCCGCCGAGAGAATGCGTTGCCGCAAATCTGTCCTGCCAGGTAAAAGATACGCTGCCACAGAAGCCCACTTTAACATTCAGAGGGGGGGGGCTAAGGTCAGGGGGGGTTGTAAAAAAGACGGTGCAGGCACCCCAACTCAATCTTCCTTTCAAAGGATGAGGAGAGGGACCGTCCGTCACCCTTCTATCACCGCTGTCTAGCATTGGGGATGCAGTGGGGGCCGCACGGTCAATCCACGAGCACCTGTACAACCTATAGTTCTGTTACCTTAGGCTAGGTTCAGATTGCGTTAATGGGACCGCGCTAACAAACAGCGTTGCACGGTGAAATTAACGCCGTGCAACGCGTCCGTTAGCGTGCCCATTGGCAGCAATGGGAACGCGCATCGCTAGCGCGTGCCATTTTCGCCACGCGCTAGCGATGTGCCGGTGTTTTGTGACGCGCCTCGGACGCTGCTTGCAGCGTCTGCAGCGCGCCCGAGGTCCGTTCCCCGCTCTCGCAGATCGGGGATCTGCGCTAGCGGGGACATTAAACGCGACCCCGAAAAAGATATTGCGTTAGCGCAATCCGCTAGCGCTTAGCGCTAAAAGGATTGCCCTAACGCAATCTGAACGTTGCGGGAAAGGATACGGAGAGGAATACTCACACGTGCTCGCCCGGTGATGGTTTGGGGAGATCAAACCCCTTCAAAAGGGTCCGTCACCCCTGTCTTACTTCCAAGATGTAGAGAAAAAGGGGTCCAAAAAGGTCTGGACCCAGACGTGTGCCTCCTTCAGACACTAAGCACGAACTAGGTTCTCCGGTGGCCATTGTCAGGGTGTATACGACGGAGGAGGAGCTAAACTTTTTTCATGTTTACTTAGTGTCAGCCTCCTGGTGGCAATAGCATACACCCACAGTCCTGTGTCACCCAATGAGGCAAAGGAGAAAAACGCAGCATGTTCATTAATTTTGCGGATTTTTCGCAGATTTGATGCTCTATTATTGCATTGGGACCCTTCGGAAAAATGATAATTACTTACCGGTAATTTGATTTTCCAGATCCATGACGTCACCTAACGTGAGAGATGGTCCCAGCCCCCCGAGGAACAGGAAACCTGCATAGGAGATAAAAGATGGGTGCGGCACCTCTCTCCTCAGTTTGTTGACAGAGTATGTAAGGTAACCGCTTTGTTAGTTCAGGTTTAATGTAAATTACATTTATCTCCATATCTGTATATATTTTTATCTTATATTATATATACACATTCTATATATATATATATACACCTCTTTTTTTGTGTTTTTTTTTTCTTTTTGTGCCAGTACCACACACAACCATCACCAAGATAGGGCGGGAATTAATACGGTGCCGTCATGGATCTGGAAAATCAAATTACCGGTAAGTAATTATCATTTTTTCCCTTCCCCATGACGGCACCTAACGTGAGAGGAGAAAATAGAAGACTCCTCCTAGGGTGGGACAACAGCCGATAAGACTTCCTCCCAAAGGCAAGACTTGAAAGCCCCAAGTTTAACCTATAGTGGCGAAAGAAGGTAGAAGGTGAAGACCATACTGCCGCAATACAAATTTGCTCTATCGACGCGTTTGCCCTCTCTGTCCAGGATGTGGCAATAGCTCTTGTGGAGTGTGCTGTCACCCCTAGTGGAGGGCATTGCCCTGCAGATGAGTAAGAGAGTGCAATAACCATGCGGAGCCAGCATGCAATAGTAGATATAGTACATTTTGTGGCTTTCTTACCCCTGTTTGCTCACTGAAAGGAAACAAAAAGGGCTGAAGACTGTCGCCATGATTTTGTCAGTTCCAGGTATTGGATTAGGCAACGTCTGACATCAAGGCAACGAAAAGTTTGTTCTCCCTGGGATTTTGGATTGGAACAAAATGAGGGTAAAACTATCTCCTGGTCCCTATGGAATTTTGAATTGACCTTTGGTAAGAAGGCCGGGTCAGTTTTGATTATTACAGAGATACTGAGTTACTGACATGTTATTTGCCTTACAAAGGCACTCACCAACCGAAACCTTTAGTACCACGGGGGGGGTGTGGAACGTCCACTGGCACCCGCTATTCCGCAGTCGGGTCCGCCATGTTTAGAGAGGCTATTGGCACTGCTGCTTATGCCTTGCCTCTTAATATAGTACAGAGGAGAGGCGGTGTGAGCGTCCGTGAACTTCCTCCGTCCCGGGAGTGTCAGCACAGCGCTCTCCTTGACGTGTGACGCTACTTCCGGTTGAACCCGGAAGTACTCCCATTCACCCCGGCGCCAGCCTAGTGATGGGACCCCCCTTACCACACTTATCAGAATACACGTACCATTAATACCCAGCAGCTTATGAACAATCTCCACACATCTTTAGCCCCCATCTCCTCCCTCTCCTGTCCAGACTAAGCATTGTCACGCTTCAATAATACACTGAAGAATGCCTTAGGCTACTTTCACACTAGCGTCGGATTCGGCCCGACGCAATGCGGTTGTTGTGCCGCACAACGGGTGCAGCGGATGCATTTCTCCGCCGCATCCGCTGCCCCATTGTGAGGTGCGGGGAGGTGGGGGCGGAGTTCTGGCCGCACATGCGCGGTCGGAAAAAGCGGTCCGTTCGTTGCAAAAAATGTTACATTTAACGTTTTTTTGCTCCCGGCGGTCCGCCACAACACGGCGCAACCGTCGCAAGAAGGTTGCGACGTGTGTCAATACGTCGGTAATGTAACTATGGGGCAAAAACGCATCCTGCAAACAACTTTGCACGATGCGTTTTTTCCCCTAAACGACGTATTGTGACGTATTAAAAAAAACGCCAGTGTGAAAGTAGCCTTAGATGAAGCAGCACCTTCTATACACAAAGACCCGACACAGACAATGGCAGCACTGGCACACTATGCAAACACGCTTTATTCAGTGTTGCTCAAGGTGTGCAGAGCGGCAGTGGAGAAAATCTCTCTTAGCAGAAGACTTCATCCACTATAAGTTCATGCTCAAAACCTATAACTTTGCCCTTCATCTGGCCAAATAATCCTACTTCACCACCCTCATTACCTCACTATCCAACAACCCAAAAACGACTTTTTGAAACATTACACTCCCTCCTGAAACCTAAAGTACAGGCCCCCATCACCAACCTCAGCGGTGAGGATCTGGCCAATTATTTCCTAGAAAGAAAAAAAAAAATCAACCACATCCATCAGGATATCTCAGCCCAATCTCCTCAGTGCCTGGATCCCCTTCCCTGCCGCACCTAAAGCTCACTAAACATCTTTGAGCCTGTTTCAGAACAAGAAGTTTCCAAGCTCCTCGCTTCTGCTCGGCCTACAACCTGCAACATTGACCCCATTCCTTCACATCTCCTGCAGTCTCTCTCACCAGTGGTCACCACTCACTTGGCTAAAATATTTAACCTCTCTCTTTCTTCAGGTATCTTTCCGTTCTCATTTAAACATGCAATCATAACCCCTTACTACTTTAAAAGCCATCCCTGGACCAGAACCGCACTGCTAACTACAGACCTGTCTCTAACCTTTCCTTCAACCTTTCCTTCATCTTTAAACTCCTGGAACGCTTGGTGCACTCCCGTCTAATCCGCTATCTCTCGGATAACTCTTCTCGACCCCTTACAATCTGGTTTCCGCTCTTTACACTCCACTGAAACTGCCCTCACTAAAGTCTCTAATGATCTAACAACTAAATCCAAAGGTCATTCCCCCTGCTGATTCTCCTGGATCTCTCTGCCACATTTGACACTGTGGATCACCAGCTCCTCCTCACTATGCTCCGCTCTATAGGCCTCAAGGACACAGCCCTCTCCTGGTTCTCCTCCTATCTCTCTGACCGCTCCTTCACTGTATTTTTGCTGGCTCCTCTTCCTCTCCTCGTCCCCTTACTATCGGAGTCCCACAGGGATCAGTCCTAGGCCCCCTCCTCTTCAGATTTGAGTTCCAGTATCATCTCTATGCTGACGACACCCAAATATACACTTCTTCCCCTGATATCACCCCTACCCTAATTCGAAATACCAAGGATTGTCTGTCTGCTGTCTCTAACATCATGTCCTCCCTCTATCAAACTAAATCTCTCCAAAACGGAACTTCTTGTGTTTCTCCCTTCTACTAACCTCACTCTACCCAACATCGAAATTACCCTGGAGGGTTCAACCCTAACTCTCAATCAGCATACCCGCTGTCTTGAGGTCATATTCGACACCGGATATAGGGTGTAAAGGAAAGTTCGATCACTCACTCGCTCTTGTCACCTGCATCTTAAAAACATCTCCAGAATCCGACCTTTTCTCACCTTTGAAACTGCTAAGACTCTTACTGTCGCTCTTATTCATACTCGTCTGGACTACTGCAACTCTCTTCTGATCAGTCTCCCTCTAACCAAACTTTCTCCTCTCTAATCCATCTTGAATGCGGCAGCCAGGGTCATATTTCTGTCCAGCCGCTTCACCGATGCCTCCATCTTGTGCCAGTCATTACACTGGCTACCCGTTCGCTACAGGGTCCAGTATAAACTCATCTCTCTCACCCACAAAGCTCTCCACAGTTCTGCACCGCCTTTTATCTTCTCTCTCATCTCTGTCTATCACCCTACACGTGCCCTCCATTCTACAAATGACCTAAGACTAACATCCCCTGTAATCTGAACCTTGCACCTCAGTCTCCAAGACTTCTCGTGCTGCGCCAGCTCTCTGGAATGCACTTCCCCAGACGATCAGAATGATACCCAGCCCTGACCTATTCAAGCACGCTTTAAAAACCAATCTCTTCAAACAAGCCTATCACATCAACTACTCAGTAAACTAAGTTTGCCCTGTTCCCTTCTTCGAAATATTATTCTGAATCTGCACCCTACTATTCATCTGTCTCCACACCCTCCATGCACTTGATACTTGACTATTGCACTTAAACACATGGGATGATGACCGGATCATGCAGCTTTACATGAAAATCCCTATCTATATATATAATTGTCTAAGGGTTTTTCCGTCTGTCTGTCTGTCTGTCCTGGAAATCCCGCGTCTCTGATTGGTCGAGGCCGCCAGGCCTCGACCAATCAGAGACCGGCACAGCATCGACGTAGAAATCCCGCGTCTCTGATTGGTCGAGGCCGCCAGGCCTCGACCAATCAGCAACGGGCACAGCGACGATGATGTCATAAAGGACGTAGACATCCTGTGTCTCTGATTGGTCGAGGCCGCCAGGCCTCGACCAATCAGCAACGGGCACAGCGACGATGATGTCATAAAGGACGTAGAAATCCCACGTTTCTGATTCAGCGACGGGCACAGTATCGACGTAGATGTCATAATGGTTGCCATGGCGACGATGATGTCCTAAAGGTTGCCTCGACCAATCAGCGACGGGCACAGTCTGCCGCGAATTCTGGAATCATCATTGTCCATATACTACGGGGATATGCATATTCTAGAATACCCGATGCGTTAGAATCGGGCACAATCTAGTTTATTATAATTGCCAGACCTGAAATACCAAGCACTTTTCATCTATTGTGTCCCCCCCATTTCCTTGTAGATTGTAAGCTTGCGAGCAGGGGGACCTCACCCCTAATGTCACTGTTTAAATAGTCTTAACTTGTATTGAATTTATTGTCTGTACATGTCCCCGCTTAATTGTTAAGTGCTGCGAAATATGTAAATATAAATAAAAACTATATAAATAAAAATTATTATTATTATTACTAGATGGTAGCCCGATTCTAACGCATCGAGTACTCTAGAATATGCATGGCCACATAGTATATTGCCCAGCCACATAGTATATTGCCCAGTGACATAGTATACAGCACAGAGCCACGTAGTATATTGCCCAGTGACGTAGTATACAGCACAGAGCCACGTAGTATATTGCAAAGCTACGTATTATACAGCACAGATCCACGTAGTATATTGCCCAGTCACGTAGTATATTGGGCAGCCACGTATGTCACAGGTTAAAAAATAATCATACTCACCTAACGATCCGATGGCCCCTTGTAGTTTAACATACTCACCATTCTGGTCGCTGCTCCTCAGCGTCCTGTCTCTCCGCCTCCTGGGATCCAATGGCGCTGTGTCGATGGGCGCGCGGCTGCCGCCATCTTCCGTTCCCAGGATGCTTTGCAAAATTACCCAGATGACTTAGCGGTCTCGTGAGACCGCTAGGTCTTCTGGGTAATTTCGCAAAGCATCGCTGGGAAAGGAAGATGGCGGCAGGAGCGAGCGCCTCAGCGGACAACGGAGGGTGAGTATAGCAGGTTTTTTGTTTTTTTAACATTACTTTTTTTTTTTTACTATTGATGCCGCATAGGCAGCATCAATAGTAAAAGGTTGGGGACACACAGGGTTAAGAGCAGCGGTAACAGAGTGCGCTACCCGCGGGCCGTTACCGCCGGCATTAACCCTGTGTTAGCGGTGACCGGAGGGAAGTATGGAGCGGGCGCCGGGGACAGTGACTGCGGGGAGTATGGAGCGGGCGCCGGGGACACTGCGGGGAGTACGGAGCAGGCGCCGGCCACTGACTGCGGGGAGTAAGAAGCGGCCATTTTCTTCCGGACTGTGCCCGTCGCTGATTGGTCGTGGCTGTTTTGCGGCGACCATTCAGTGACTTGGATTTCCATGATAGACAGAGGCCACGACCAATGAATATCCGTGACAGACAGACTGACAGACAGACAGACAGACAGAAGGACAGACGGAAGTACCCCTTAGACAATTATATAGTAGATAAGCACCTTTTAAAGTGGACTTGCTAAAAATCAGAAGTCCAAATCATGCAGACAAATCTCACATTCTGAATCACCATTTAGCCTTAAAAAAAAACACCTAACGGATTAAGGGGATTTAGAATACTAGAATTATGAGCAAAATTACAAACCTGGAGAAGTACTATTAATGCCAGCACAGAAACTTCTATGGTCTTTCAATTTCACTAAGTGTACTAAAGACACACGAAAACAGTACCAACATGAGAATATCAGCACTAATGGGAGAACACCGCAAATGCGTTAACCTACAGTTTTGCTGAAGTGGAATAAAAGGCCTGCAGCACATCTGTTTCAGTATCTGATCATTCAGACAAGAGGGCACAAAATCTAACCAACTTACCGTATATACTCGAGTATAAGCCGACCCGAGTATAAGCCGACCCCCCTAATTTTGCCACAAAAAACTGGGAAAACTTATTGACTCGAGTATAAGCCTAGGGTGGAAATGCAGCATTTACCGGTGAATTTCAAAAATAAAAATAGATCATTATTTCCCCATAGCTGTGCCATATAGTGCTCTGCACCGTTCATTATTTCCCCATAGCTGTGCCCCATATAGTGCTCTGCACCGTTCATTGTGCCCCATTGCTGTGCCCATATACGGTGCTCTGCACCGTTCATTGTGCCCCATTGCTGTGCCATATACGGTGCTCTGCACCGTTCATTGTGCCCCATTGCTGTGCCATATACGGTGCTCTGCACCGTTCATTGTGCCCCATTGCTGTGCCATATACGGTGCTCTGCACCGTTCATTGTGCCCCATTGCTGTGCCATATACGGTGCCATATGCTCCCTGCATGTCCCACATATATACACAGCTCTGCCGCCTGCATGTCTCACATATATACACAGCTCTGCCGCCTGCATGTCCCTCATATATACACAGCTCTGCTCCCTGCATGTCCCACATATATACACAGCTCTGCTCCCTGCATGTCCCACATATATACACAGCTCTGCCGCCTGCATGTCCCACATATATACACAGCTCTGCTCCCTGCATGTCCCACATATATACACAGCTCTGCTCCCTGCATGTCCCACATATATACACAGCTCTGCTCCCTGCATGTCCCACATATATACACAGCTCTGCTCCCTGCATGTCCCACATATATACACAGCTCTGCTCCCTGCATGTCCCACATATATACACAGCTCTGCTCCCTGCACCGTTCATTGTGCCCCATAGAAATCTCTGCCGCCGCCGCCGCCGCCGCTGCAATTAAAAAAAAAAACACATACTCACCTCCCTTGATTGCAGCTCCCGGCGTCTCGTTCCGGCGCCTCCATCTTCCCGGCGTCTCTGCTCTGACTGATCAGGCAGAGGGCGCCGCGCACACTATATGCGTCATCGCGCCCTCTGCCTGAACAGTCAGAGCGCAGACGTCGGGAAGATGGAGGCGCCGGCCGGGAAGATGGAGCGACGCCCGGCGGCTGGAACGAGGACAGGTGAATATGACATACTCACCTAGTCCTGGCGATCCTCGCGCTGTCCCTCTGCCTGGTCTTCGGTGCCGCAGCTCTTCCTGTCAGCGGTCACCGGCACCGCCGATTAGAGGAATGAATAGGCGGCTCCGCCCCTATGGGAGGTGGAGCCGCTTATTCATATCTCTAATGAGCGGTCCCACGTGACCGCTGAAGAGAGGAAGAAGCTGCAGCACAGAAGACGGGGAGGAAGGCAGGGACAGCGCGAGGATCGCTGGGACTAGGTAAGTATACCTCAGCGCCCTCACCCCCTCACCCGCCGACCCTGCCACCCACATTGACTCGAGTATAAGCCGAGAGGGGCACTTTCAGCCCAAAAATTTGGGCTGAAAATCTCGGCTTATACTCGAGTATATACGGTATGTGTTTTAGGCACCAACAAGGTAATCAATTCTCCATCTATTTCCATAGAGGAAAGAAATATATCTTGGTACCGTGTTAGCCAGTGGATAGAAAAATATTTAGAATTAAGAGTCCTCAGTGGTTGATACCTTTTAATGGCTAACTGAAAAGATGGTAACAAATTGCAAGCTTTCGAGACTACACAGGTCTCTTCATCAGGCAAAGACTAAAATAAATTCTGAAGAATCACATATTTATGCACAACATAGTATAGGAAAAAAAAAAAAAATAGAGGGGAAAAAAACCCATGGATAAGCCAGGTGACATGAAGCAGAATTACCATGTGTGATAAACAGTTGATTCTTCAGAATTTGTTTTAGTCTTTGCCTGATGAAGAGACCTGTGTAGTCTCGAAAGCTTGCAATTTGTTACCATCTTTTCAGTTAGCCATTAAAAGGTATCAACCACTGAGGACTCTTAATTCTAAATATTTTTCCATCTATTTCCATAATTTCCTACAGCTATTACAGGAGTGTTGCACATTTACAAATTATTTTTTAAACTTAACCTATTATAGAGTGGGCAGCTTTACCATCTGAGAAAATAAACAACGACCACAAAAGACTTCAAGCTGTCATTGATGTTACAGTGGGCAATACACGGTATTAAGAAATGGGGTATGTTAACTTTTGATCAGGGTCATTTGGATGTTTTGGGTTGTCAATATGATTTAAAAAGAGAAAACACAGTAGTCTGACAATAAATGGCTTCACCCAACCACTAACCATGAGTGGAGAAAAAGTTTTGGTGTTATCATTCATATTCTCTGAAAAAAAGGCCAAGAAAGCAAAAATTCTGCCGGGGTATATAAACTTTTGAGCAAAACTGTATACACATACATACACAGTCATAGCTGAAAGTGTTGGCACCCTTGAAGTGGTTTCAGAAAATCAAGTCTTTTTCCTAGATAATTACTGCAATAACACGTTTTGTTATACACGTTTATTTCCTTTGTGTAGATTAGAACAAAACAAAGAAAATTAGCTACAGTACCATGGGTTCTAAACTTCTTGAGTATACTGTGCACCATGGACAAAGGAACATCAAGATCTCTTGAGATAGATTATAGACATTGAGATTGTTGATATTTTTCAACAATTTTGGTTCTCTTCTCCTTCTGTGTCATGCACAGACACACAATGCAAAGATTGAGTCAACTTCTCCCCTATTATCTGGTTTCAAATGTGATTTTTATATTGCCCACACCTGTTACTTGCCACAGGTGCGTTTGAACGACCATCACATACTTGAAAAATAGGTATTAAGCTTACCGTTAATTATGTTTCCAGGAGTCCATCCTGACAGCACCCTGGAGGACGTCCTCCTCCCCTTGCTGGGACAGGAAACACACGAGTTTAAAAGGCCAAGTCCCACCCACAGTCCTCAGTGTTGTAACAAGAACCGCCTCAAGGAAATGCAGAAAAAATCTTTGTTTAATGGTAGTAAACATATCACATTATAACCAGGAACATATTACATCATATGCTAGGAATAGGTTACAAACATGCTAGAATACCATGCATCATATAATAATACAGGGAGGGAACTACCCGTGCTGTCAGGATGGACTCCTGGAAACATAATTAACGGTAAGCTTAATACCTATTTTCCAGGACGTCATCCTGACAGCACCCTGGAGAGTACCAAAGCACCTCCTCAGGGTGGGATAACCGCTTGGAGAACCTTTCTCCCGAATGCAGTATGCTGACCAGACGAAAACATCAAGTTTATAGTGTTTGCAAAAGGTATTGGCACTAGCCCATGTCGCGGCCTTACAAATCTGTTCTAGAGAGGCACCTGCCCTCTCTGCCCAAGAAGTAGCTATCCCTCTAGTCGAATGTACATGGAGACCCTCCGGAGGAGAGAGCCCTTCAGATTGATAGGCCTCAGAGATCACAGACGTGATCCACTGAGCAATAGAGGCCTTTTTACCCCTATTTTTGCCCCCATACAAAATGAATAGGTTTGGGTCGATGCGCCAAGTGTTGGTGCCTGCCAGGTAGTCAAGAACTGCATGCCTGACATCCAGAGAATGAAGGACTTTTTCTTTAGCATTAGCAGGGTTATTGCAGAAAGATGGTAACACAATCTCTTGATTTCTATTTTTAGATGTTCCTACTTTTGGAATAAAGGAGGGGTCGAGTTTAAGAATTATACAATCCTCTCTAATTTGAAGGTATGGGTCCCTAGTACACAGGGACTGAATTTCCCCCACTCTTTTAGCCGTAGTCACTGCTACAAGAAACGCCGTTTTACGTGTAAGAATGGAAATGGGCATATTATCCACTGACGCATAGAGGTCTTTGCAGAGAAATCTGAGGACCAAGTTAAGGTCCCAAGAAGGAGACATATGTCTGATAGTGGGGCGCAACCTCTGGGTAGCTCTGATGAATCTAACTATCCACGGGTGTGACGCTAGGGGATAGTCGAGGAAAGAACTAAGTGCCGAGATCTGCACCTTCAATGTGCTTGGTTTAAGACCTTTGTCAAACCCAGCCTGCAAGAAATCTAAAATTCTGGGTAAGTCGGGAGTGCCTGCCGTAACCTCAGACCTGCCACCCTCCAGACAGAACCGTCTCCAAATTTTCAAGTAAATTGCTGACGTAACAGGCTTCCTACTAGACTTCATAGTAGATATTACTTGGCTTGATAGACCCTTGGCCTTCAAGATGGACCCTTCAGGATCCATGCCGAGAGATGGAGCTTCTCTGGGTTTGGGTGGAATACCGGACCCTGGTGGATTATATCCGCTCTGAGAGGGAGCTCTACTGGATTCTCGATTGCTAGCTCTAGTAGAAGGGAAAACCAACTCCTTCTTGGCCAGTATGGAACGATCAATATGACGAGAGCTCGATCCTCCTTGATCTTTCTGAGAACAGCCGGAACCAACGCCAGAGGGGGAAATGCATACGAGAGAGGTTCCGTCCAATCCTGGCTCAGAGCATCTATTCCTTCTGGAAGATCCCGCGGGTTCAGAGAGAAGAATTTTGAGACCTTCGAATTTCTCCTGCTTGCGAATAGGTCTATACAGGGGGTTCCCCAGCGAAGACATAAGTCCTGGAAGACGTCCTGGTTGAGTTCCCACTCTGTTGCAGACACCTCCCTTCTGCTGAGATAGTCCGCTATAACGTTCTGGGAGCCTTCTAGGTGATCCGCTGAAATAGAAAGGACCGATCTTTCTGCCCAACGAAATATCTTCTCTTGTCAGTTCCTGAAGCGCATGGTGTTTCGCACCTCCTTGATGTTTCAGAAAAGAGACTGTTGTCACATTGTCGGACATTATCCTGACATGACGATTTTCCAGGATGTGTCGGTTCCTTCTCAAAGCTTCCCAGACCGCGTATAGTTCTTTGAAGTTGGAGGAGCTGTGGATGACGTCTTCCGGCCATCTCCCCTGAAGGATCCTGTCTTCTAGGTGAGCTCCCCAGCCCCAAGCGCTGGCATCTGTAGTAACTACTACGTATGGATCTGCGGACCATAATACTCCTTTTCTTAATTTCTCTGGCTTTGTCCACCAGAGGAGAGACCTTCTTACACAATGTGATAGGTGTAAAGTACTGTCCAGAGAAGACAGATTCCTGTCCCAACTGGAAAGAATCAATTTCTGTAGTGGTCTTGAATGGAACTGAGCCCATCTCACACACGGAATACAGGCCGTCATCAGGCCGAGGACTCGCATGGCCGTCCTTGTCGTCACCCTGTGCTCCAGCAGGAGCCAAACCTGAGACTGCACTGAAATCAGCTTGGACTCGGGTAAGAGGGATATTCTGTTCCTTGAATCCAGACGTACTCCCAGAAACGTCTTCATGCACTCTGGAGTCAAATCGGATTTCCGCCAATTTATGACCCAACCAAGTTCTTCCATCACTGAAATAGTTTGGTTCCTGTGGTCTGATAGAATTTCTGGCGTTCTTGCCACCAGTAGAAAGTCGTCGAGATAAGGGATTATTCTGATCCCTTGATTTCTTAGGAAAGCGACAATCTCCGACACCAGTTTTGTGAAGATACGAGGTGCTGAGGCAAGACCAAATGGAAGGCACTGAAACTGGAAGTGACAGGTCCCGGACGGTAGGACTACCGCAAACCTCAGAAGCCTCTGAGAAGAAGGGTGGACGGGAACCTGATAATAGGCACTCTTTAGATCTAGAGTGCACATCACAGCATTCTGGTCTATTAGGAGTATTGCCGAACGGATGGATTCCATACGAAACCTCTTGTACCTGACCCAGGCATTTAGAGGTTTCAGATTTATTATAGTGCGAGATTCGCCGGACGGTTTCATTATGGAAAAAAGGGAGGAGTAATGACCCAAGCCTATTTCCGGAGATGGTACCGGAACTATGACCTCTGAGGAGAGCATTTCCATCAGGTCTGTCAACATGGGAGAGTCTCGCGGTACTACCGTAGGACTGATGAATCTGTCTGGTGGGGGGGGGGGGGGGGGGGGGGGGGGGAGTAGAGCTCTATACTGTAACCTTCTGAGATGGTCCGAAGGACCCACTGATTTTGAGTGATCCGAGCCCAATTGTGCGAAAATTGGCGGAGTCGACCCCCTATGAGACTGGCGTCATTGCGATTTAGATTTTGAGGAAGGGCTGAAGAAGAAACCTCTGTTTCTATTGCCCTGGCTACGGGAGCCCCTATAAGATCCTCTACTGGATCTGCCTCCTCGAAACTCAGACTGCCTTCTGAAGGGGAATCCTCTCCGAAAGGACTGGGGCTTCTTAGATTTCTCCTCTGGAAACCCCTTCTTTTTGTCGGAGGCTGACTCCAAAATGGTATCCAGGGAGGGTCCAAAAACCCTTTCACCTGAGAAGGGAATTGAACAAAGTTTAGATTTGGAAGCATTATCCCCCGACCAGGACCTTAGCCAGACCGCCCTCCTAGCCGCGTTAGATAAGGAACTGCATCTGGCCGAAAACCTGACTGACTCAGCAGTCATATCAGACAGATAAGCCGTGGCAGATTTCATCATAGGGAGGGAATTTATGATTTCAGATCTCGGGGTCTTATTGGATAGGTGTTCCTCCAATTGACCCATCCATAGATACATAGACCGAGCCACCGAAGTAGCCGCTATATTTGTTTTTATTAGAGCCGCAGAAGATTCCCAGGCTCTTTTTAACAATATGTCGGCTTTCCTATCCATAGGATCACGCAAGTTTGATGAGTCTTCAAAAGGTATGGCCGTTTTCTTGGCCACCTTTGCCACAGGAACGTCAATTTTGGGAACTTCGTCCCATAGTTTTATGTCCTCCGGCTCATAAGGTAGACGAGCCTTAAAGTCCTTGGATAACACCAGCCGGCGTTCTGCCTCTTTCCATTCTTCCAGAATCATGGCCTTAATGTGCTCGCTAACCGGAAATACTGTCTGCTGACGTGACATAAGTCCACCAAACATCAAGTCCTGCCTGGTTTGTGGTTTAGATGTCTCCTCTATTTGCATAGTGCATCGCACCGCCTGCACCAGATCATTTGTGTCTTCTGCCTGGAAGAGGTATTTTCTTTGGTAATCCTGGCTTCCTGACGGAAGCTCTCCCTCTTCCTCTGAGACGAAGTCCTCTGAGTTAGACTTGTCCTCAGAAGTAACCTCCTGTTCTCTTAAGTCCTGCTCCCGTCTGGCCCGCTTACGGGTGGGGATAGGACTGGATTTCTGCACCATGGTAGACAAAGAAGCTTGTACTTCTTCACGTATAAGGGATCTCATCTCAGCCAGCAATGTGGGTTGTTCGTCCCTTACGACCTTAGCTGTGCAGTCCCCACATAAAGATTTCCCATGGGAGTCCGGGAGCTTCATATTACAAAGGGGACATCTAACAGATTTCCCAGATGCCTTGCCGGATTTCTTAATCTGAACAGGAGGACCCGCGGGGTTTCCCTTATCCTTAAATGACATAAGAAGGGATAAGCACTGGGGTGAGCCTGCTTCTGCATATAGATAGGGGAACTTGCGCCATGCGCACTTACCCCCTCCTCGGTTGGAGTACTTGCTTCCATGATGAGGGTAGCAGGTCCCCGCAGCTCTCAGCGCCAGATCAGGAGCGCTTCTGCCGCTGTGCGATTCACTGCACACTTTCCCCCGCGCATACAGCGTTACCGGAAGTAGCGGTAACGAAATGCCGACGGACCGGAAGTGACGCGTTCTGACGACTTCCTGCCGGGAGACGCCGTTCTGGATACCACGCTGCCCAGGATGGCCGCGCACCGCGTGGATAGCGTCCGCAGCCGAGAGCCTCCCACCGGGAGGAGCGGCTGCCACCAGGAGCTTCGTCCACTCCTGGTCTTTGGAGCAGAGGGACCCCCCACCGGAGGGTTTCTGCCCTGAGCCTCTTGACAGGGGGAAGGGTATTGGCAAGCCGCACGATCCCCCTGAGCACCGGTAAGTCCTGCGCAGCTTCTCACTCGTGAGTCCATTCCTTGCAGGGACAGGAAAAACACTGAGGACTGTGGGTGGGACTTGGCCTTTTAAACTCGTGTGTTTCCTGTCCCAGCAAGGGGAGGAGGACGTCCTCCAGGGTGCTGTCAGGATGACATCCTGGAAAAAGTTGTTTACTCCCAATTTTGCCTGATCCATTTCTGGGGTTGTGTGTGAAATTATGACCAATTTGCCTTTTTTCCCCTCTGTGTGTATTGGAACAATACAAAAAAACAACAAAGGAAATAAACATGTGCTTAACAAAATGTGTGTAATTGCATTTTCTGGGAGAAATGCTTCATTTTCTGGCACAAGGGTGCCAACACTTTCGGTCATGATTGTATATAGTTACTTACCTCCCAGAGCGCTAAAGTGTCTCCTGGTTGTGAAGTCACATTTTATATCACTTGATTGCTGTGACCGCTGATCGACTGCAGCCTTTCAGCACTCTGTCAGAGCGGAAGTCTGCTCTGAAGGGGTAGGAATATGTTTTTATTTTATGACATGCAATTTAGCGGTCAAGCAGGACAACCCATTCAACAAGTGTCTATCAGCTGCACAAGGTTCACATAAGATCATGGGACACCACATTTATCCAACATATCAAGAAGATAAGACATGGAAGACTAAACTAGAGTAGGGATATTATCAGTCTAAATCAAATAACACAACCACATGAGCATCAGGTTGTTGCCAGTGACAGCACTGTAACAAAGCTGGAAACAAGAGTTCTACTAGTCCACTTACCTGGTCCTTTTCATGAGGGAGAAGGCTAACTGGTGGGAGCAAGGAGATGGAAAAACTGCAATATCCAGAAGATCCTTTTCCTCCCAGACCTCCATAGTTAATCCTATACTGTGGACCATCTTTTAGCAGTCTTCCATTGCTAACAGCTCTTTTTGCTGCAAGACGCAATCGTCTTTGGAAGACAGGGTTCACAACAATTCCAGTCAAATCATTCTGGATACGCAAAAACTTCTCAATATTCTTCAGTGATGATCCATTGGACTCCTGCAGTCCTTCAATCGCTCTATGAAGGAGTTTATTCCAATCCACACTTCTCAAGTCAGCACTTAGTGGCCGGGGCCCCTTGTTTGGTTTAGCAAAATGATCAAGTGTGAGGGTTATAAGGCGTCCAGGGTTTTCTGGGTCCTTGTAGGAAGCCACACCTTTGTTAAGAACTCTGAGGACTGACCCATCCTGAACACCAAGTTCCAGTTGCTCAAGGACACGTCTTCTATCAAGCCCATGAGAAACGCACACAGCATGACAAATCCGTTCCTCCGATGGACGTTGCTTTTGACGTTTAACCTTTTGTATGGCTTCCAAAATCCACTCCGTATAAAGAGGGTTTGCAAGTTTTACCATGGTTAATAAGGTGTATCCAGAGGCCTGGTGCTGCCTATAGAGGTCATCCGTGCACCACTGTGATCACCCAGCCCATAACCAAATGTATCCTAGGTTGTATTCGGCAACAGCTTACACACATCCATCTTCAGAGCAGAAACCCATCAGAAGGGCACACATCAAAAGAACAGCTGGAACTCCATAAATCCCCGCCATAAAACAAAATCTAAGGAAAAAGAGGAAACAGACTTCATTGAAATGATCAAAGAAAGGGACATATAAATAAAGGACAGGGAGACACCACTATGAGCTTTCTGTGAGAAAGGAGCTCAAGATATTCAAGGTTAACCCAGGGATAAATACTGTCAAACATAAGAGCCAACAAGCAACTTCAACCAAGAATTATGCAGCAAACCATGTGCAATACAGCCACATAGGAAACTATTGGAACAGTACAAGGTGAATCCTAACACCGCTCCAGTAAGACTGAACCAGCATGGGGTTTGATGGATGTCCAGCATTGTGTCTGGAGTTTTACCAGGCTAACATAGCATCAGCGGCTCTGCCCAGAACCTCGGGCCCAGATATGCACGGAATCTGACAAGTGCATAGCTTATTACGAGAGGGGCCCATAATGTGTATCAATCTCCAGATGGAATCCGGAAGGTTTCTATTCTCTAACAGCAAATTTATACAATTTCATAAAATGTATTTATTAACATAAAGTTAAAATATGTCCTTTAGGCTAGGGTTACATACAGACTGGTGACCACGCAGTTCTTTTGGACAGCAGCTATAGCTTGGTTCTATGACTATGTTCACACGTTAAGCTTTTTTCTGCAGAGAGAGAGGTCAGTAAAGAAGCTGCTTACAAAAAGCAGGTTTTGCTGCGTTTTTTTTTTAGGATCCCAAAGTTCAGCTTTACTTCTACCACAGAAGCATGAACACAGGTCACCAATGTGAAACCATAAAACCATTTTTTGGAAAAAGGGAAATTTGATCAAATTATTTAGTTGAAAAAGATTTTTCTGTCTGAAAAAATAATGACTATTCTGGACAAAAAAAAATGTTCACATCAGTTCATGAAAGCAACTACAAATAACAGTGGGGGAGGTGAATTGGTCAGGACTAGTGATGAGCGAGCGTACTCATTGCTCGGGTTTTCCCGAGCACACTTGGGTGATCTCTGAGTATTTGTTAGTGCTCAGAGATTTAGTTTTCTTTGCTGCAGCTGAATGATTTACAGCTGCTAGGCAGCTTGATTACATGTGGGGATTCCCTAGCAACCAGGCAACCCCCACATGTACTCAGGCTGGCTAGCAGCTGTAAATCATTCAGCTGCAGCAAAGAAAACTAAATCTCCGAGCACTTACAAATACTCGGAGGTCACCCGAGCAATGAGCATACTGCTCATCACTAGTCAGGAATAGTTTACCTAAGATTCTGACAGAGAATTGAGTTTATAGGACATGGTTTACATAGTGTTTTGTCACAGGCATTGTTCAATTTCACACACTGGTCACCAATGTTTATATTGCACAGATCATGAATGTAATTAAACTGGACTAATCCCAACAGCTGCTTTGATGTGGGCTCCGGCGGTAAGCCAGCATCAAGTCTGGTACATGTCAGCTGTTTTAAACAGCTGACATGTGCCCGCAATAGGCGTAGGTGGAATCGTGATCCACCAGCGCCTATTAACTAGTTAAATGCTGCTGTCAAAGTCTGACAGAAGCATTTAAGAAGTGCTTCCAGCCATCCGGCTGGAAATACGCACACCGGTGACCCTCGTCACATGATCGGGGGTCATCGGTGCGTCGGCATGACAACCAGAGGTCTCCTTGAGACCTCTATGGTTGTTAATGCGCCAGATTGCTATGAGCGCCACCCTGTGGTCGGCGCTCATAGCAAGTATGGAATTCTGCTACATAGAGGCGATCTGAGCATCGCCTCTATGGAGCAGAACCAATCAAGTTGTGGCAGCTTCTAGCCTACCATGCATGGAGGCTGTTGAAGCATGCCAAAAGTAAAAAAAAAAAAAAAAAAGTTTTAAAAAAATATTAAAAAAATATAAAAGTTCAAATCACCCCCCTTTCAAAATAAAACAAATTATAAAAACTTAAAAAAAAAAAAATCAAACCTACACATATTTGGTATCGCCGAATTCAGAATTGCCCGATCTATCAAAAAACGGATGAACCTGATCGCTAAATGGCATAGCAAGAAAAAAGCCAAAATGCCAGAATTACGTTTTTTTGGTCGCCGCAACATTGCATTAAAATGTAATAACGGGCGATCAAAAGAACGTGTCTGCACCGCAATGGTATCATTAAAAAAAAACAGCTTGGTACGCAAAAAATAAGCCCTCACCCGACCCGAGATCACGAAAAATTGAGACACTAAGGGTATCAGAAAATTGGGTGATTATTTTTTTTTTTTTTAGCAAAGTTTGGATTTTTTTTTCCATCACTTAGATAAAAAATAACCTAGACATGTTTGGTGTCTATGAACTCGTAATGACCTGGAGAATCATAATGGCAGGTCAGTTTTAGCAAGTGTGGGATTGCACTTTTTTTTGCAATTTCACTACACTTGGAAATTTTTCCCCGTTTTCTAGTACACAACATGGTAAAACCAATGGTGTTGTTCAAAAGTACAACTTGTCCTGCAAAAAAACAGCCCTCACATGGCCATATTGACGGGAAAAAAAAAAAAAAATAAATAAAAGTTATGGCTCTGGGAAGGAGGGGAGCGAAAAAACTAAAACGCAAAACCGAAAAAAGCTCCAGGGGTTAAACTTTTGGATAACAAAAATAAATGGGTTTCACATACTGGTGTACCTTCTGTTTTTTCACTAAAAGTTTTATGCTATGCTCACATGTTGCATTTTTGCAACAGGTTTTTTTTTTTGCGGCATTTATGCAAATTTTTAGCGGCATCTCAAAGTACCAGCAAAGTCTAAAAGATTTCAAAAATCTCATGCACACAGTTTTTGTCAAACGTTTTTGAAAAATGCAGCATGTCACTTCTTTCAGGGTTTTCCTCCCATTGAAAGAAATAGGTCAGTGCAAAAACCGCAGGTATCAGGTTTTACCTCGTTTCTGGTGCCAGACCCTGATGAAGTTGAATCAGATTATTTGTTATACACTAATGAGCGTGTACACCAGATAAATGTACCCTGACAAAAAGGCAGTAAAAGGACCGCACTAGAAAACACCAACAATTTTTGGTAAGAGTATTTTTTTACATTGCTTCTTTACTGGAGAGAGAGCAGGTTTTGCCTGCAGCAGTAAAAACGCAAAGTGTGAACACAGCCTAAGGCCGGGGTCAGACCTAACGTATAAAAACACGGTCCGTCTTTTACGGCCGAGATACGCAGAAAAGTTCCTGAACAGTGATCCGTATTCAATGCGAGGATGCGATTTTTTCTCCAAAAATTATTCGTATGGCATCCGCACAGCAAGATTTTATCGCCGGCTTGCAAATTGGACATAGAATGGATCTATGGGTTTAAATATTCGTGAAAATATTCTGAAAATTTTTCTGAATATTTTCCCACGCTAGAGTTCATATGAGTTTATGCATGCAGGGGGCGCAGCACCTCAAGTCAACGAAGCTGCATTCTATTCATTCCCCAGTTTTTACAGCCAGGGGCAGCTGCATTAGCAGCGCTCCTGGTTGTAAGGCTATGTGCACACGTATAATGGTCCTCTGCGGATTTTTCCGCAGCGGAATTGATAAATCTGCAGGGCAAAAAACGCTGCGTTTCTGCTGCAATTTATCGCGGATTTACCGCGGTTTTTCTGTGGATTTCACTGCGGTTTTCTATTGGAGCAGGTGTAAAGCCGCTGCGGAATCCGCAGAAAGAAGTGACATGCTGCGGAATGTAAACCGCTGCGTTTCCGCGCATTTTTTTCCGCAGCATGGGCACAGCGTTTTCTGTTTCCCATAGGTTTACATTGTAATGTAAACTCATGGGAAACTGCTGCGGATCCGCAGCTGCGGAAACGCAGCAAAATCCGCAGCGTGTGCACATGCCCCAAATGTATTTAACCCCTTCAGATGGATTTACATAGTGTGATATGACTGTATGGCGGACATGTATGGTATATTGTTGCTTTTTTATTTTCCTTTTTTTTCAGGAGAACGAGGCTCTTCAGTTGGATTAATCGTACAATTAAGATATTAAAACCCCATGTGTTTATTTCATTAAAATAGTGTGTGTATGTATTTTTAACCCTTTATTACTATTGGATTAATAATGGATAGGTGTCTTATTGACATCTCTCAATTATTAACCCGGCTTAATGTCACCTTACAATAGCAAGGTGACATTAACCCCTTATTACCCCATATTCCACCGCTACTCGGGAGTAGGAAGAGAGTGGCCAAGTGCCAGAATAGGCGCATCTTACAGATGTGCCTTTTCTGGGGTGGCTGGGGGCAGGTGTTTTTAGCCAGGGGGGGGGCAATAACCATGGACCCTCTCCAGGCTATTAATATCTGCCCTCAGTCACTGGCTTTACCACTCTGGTGGAGAAAATTGCACGGGAGCCCACGCCAGTTTTTTCCGTGATTTAACCCTTTATTTTAACACCTAGAGCTCCCAAATTTTGCACACCGACACTTCTTACATTAGTAGTCAGGAATATGTAAAAAAAATAAGGGATATGAAATGGTTTACTGTATGTAAACCATGTGTCATATCCTATTGGGTTTGGGAAGGAGATAGCAAAAGCCGGCAATTAAATTCCTGGCTTTTCTGCTATCTAGCTGTTTGTAGACATTAATTTTATCTGTTCTATTCTAACCTGTTAGTGTTATTTTACTGTACATCGCACTGAATTACTGGCTTTTCTATAGAACACCGATGCGTATTTCTCGCAAGTCACACACATGGTCCGTGAGTAATCCGTATTTTTCTCGTCTCCATAGACATTCATTGGCGGATTTTTGGAGAAAAATATTTAGAATTGAGAGTCCTCAGTGGTTGATACCATTTAATGGCTAACTGAAAAGATGGTACCAAGATATATATCTTTTCTGTATCAAAACGGATTTTTGTAGGAATACACTGACAATCGATTTTCTCAGCCCGTAAAATATGGCCGAGAAATAGACGGCTAATGGAAGCTGCCCCATAGAGAAACATTGGTCCATGTGCAATGCGTTGGTTTTGCGCCTCTCCCTCGCCCGTATTTCTCTAGTGTGACCCCGGCCTAAGGGTGTACAGGCAGCATATTGTACATTCAGATTATGGTCCGCTCACACACATGCAGAGCAGTACAATGCGGATTCTGGAGAAATCCCCAAAAACAAAGCATTCTAACAGGACCCTTCACTTCAATGAGTCACGGTGGACTTTTATATGGTCATAGATCGGACTTTCAGGAAAGCAGCAACACCAAACATGTGATTATTCATGGCTTGATTTCTAATGGGGCAAAAGGAGGTGATTTGAACTTGTTTTTTTCTATTTCTCATGTTTAAAAACTTTTTTTTCTCACTTTATACTGTATTTGTGAAAATATAAAGCATACACTGAAATGATGTAGATTAAAGGGAACCTGTCACCTCGTTTTGCCGCTATAAGATGCGGCCACTGCCTTTAAGGGCTTATACACCACATTCTGTAATGCTGTAGATAAGCCCCCGGTTCGACCTAAAAGAGAAGAAAAATACGTTTTATTATACTCCCCCGAGGGGCGGTGCGGTCTGACGGTGCCCCCATCTTCGTGAATCCTGCTTCTTCCTCGCTCCGGAGCAGGCGCACGGAGCTGCCCCGCTGAGGTAAAGTACTGCAGTGCGCAGGCGCCTCTCTGACCTTTCCAGGCACCACAAGATGAGAGCCCCGGACCCGCGACCCCCACCGGACCCGCGACCCCCACCGGACCCGCGACCCCCACCGGAGCTGCGACCCCCACCGGAGCTGCGACCCCCACCGGACCCGCGACCCCCACCGGACCCGCGACCCCCACCGGACCCGCGACCCCCACCGGACCGGACCGCCCCCGCTGAGTAGAATAACTTACCCTCCTTCTCTTGCAGTCGCCCGGGCTTATCTACAGCATTATACAATGACCTTGTTTGGCAGTAGACGTCAATATTGGAAAGTGTAAAAGTTTATTTAACCCAGACGATAAATTTCAAGGGAATTTTTTTTCTTTTAGAAACTTCTGAAATGTTACCAAGCATTACCATTATAACAAGGGCCGTGACCGGTGACAGTGACAGCACAGCCGTCCCGTCCTCTAACCATTTACATGAGACCGTTCTGCCTCTCGCAGGAAGCCACCGTGTATTTGGCCATGACGGAAGGGGTTAATGGCGCAGAGCCGAGCCGCACACGGAGCCGCTGAGACCAGCAGTGACGTCACGGGCGGCAGGTGCACAGCGCTAGGGGGCGTCACACTGGCACAGCGCCCGCTGGCGGCAGGACACCACCCGCTGCACTCACCGCACTGCAGGCTGCACGAAGCCACATACCTGATGACGTCACAAGCGCGTCACAGGCATGACGTCACCTACATTACCGCCACCTCATCACCCACCCTGAGACACCAACTCAAAACAGCGCTACTCAGAGGCGAACTGCTGCACTCACCCGACAGCGAATACATCGTTAAGAATCCTCCGCCATTTTGTTGCTCTGTATTCGGGTCCGATTTGACACTGATTACACCGAGTCTCATTACACCTCACCTACCTCGCCGGCCCCACCCCCTGCAATGCTAATTGGCCCAAGTGCCTGTCAGTTATACATTTCCATAAATCCTGGCTGGTTTAAGCAGTGGGGCGGGGCTAATACGCTAATGAGGCTCCGGCTGTGTCCGCCCCCCTGGACGCTGGGTCCGGGATTGCGGGGCTGTGATTGGCGGGCTCGTGGCTCGGGCGCAGCTGGCTCCTGAGTGCTCGCTCCGTCCGTCCGGCTGCAGAGAGCGCTGCTGTCCGGACCACACTGACCCAATGCTGATCTGTGGGCGTCAATATCGTGTACAGCTCCCGGAGCGAGGGGGGACCAGAAAACAGCTAGTGCGGCCGCAGGGTGGGATGGAGGAGACCCCCAACTGTCACCTGCTCCGGGGCTCATGGCCGCCGGGGACCTCCAGCAGCCTCCTCTGCAGCCGCAGCGACCCCGGCTAATGGGCGCAGCTTCCCGGGGCTCCCGGCAGGCAGCTGGCCACAAGTCCGACTCCGACACATCGACTGTCACCTCTACCCGCAGCCGGTGTGACAGAAGCTGCTGTGGGGACAGGGGTGGTGGTGGCCCCTCACCTCCGGGGCCCCACATGCCCAGGTACGGACTGGTCCGGCCCTACCTGTGCCAGTGGTATGTCTGCCCCAATCCGGGGAGTAGTGTGCCACGGTGTCATCATCTATATAGAAATTATGTATAGTACAGGGCTACCCACTAAGCCACCACACTGCCCTATATATAGGGCACAGTGCTACCCACTGAGCCACCAGGCTGCTCTCTATACATTAGTGCTAACTACTGAGCCACCGTGCTACCCTATATAGTACAGTGCTACCCACTGCGCTGCCCTAAATATAGTACAGTGCTACCCACTGCGGCTGGAGAAGACTCGAGTAACGAGTATACTCGCTCATCACTAGTGCTAACCACTGAGCCACCATGCTGGCCTATGTAGCGTACAGTGCTACATACTGAGCCATTGTGCTACCCTATATATAGTACAGTGCTAACCACTGAGCCACCATACTGCTCTTTGTACATTAGTGCTAATCACTGAGCCACCATGCTGGCCTATATATAGTACAGTGCCACAGAGTCACCGTGCTGCTCCATATATAGTACAGTACTGACCACTGAGCCACCATGCTGGCCTATATATAGTACAGTGCCACAGAGTCACTGTGCTGCTCCATATATAGTACAGTGCTGACCACTGAGCCACCATGCTGGCCTATATATAGTACAGTGCCACAGAGTCACCGTGCTGCTCCATATATAGTACAGTGCTGACCACTGAGCCACCATGCTGGCCTATATATAGTACAGTGCTACAGAGTCACCGTGCTGCTCCATATATAGTACAGTGCTGACCACTGAGCCACCATGCTGGCCTATATATAGTACAGTGCCACAGAGTCACTGTGCTGCTCCATATATAGTACAGTGCTGACCACTGAGCCACCATGCTGGCCTATATATAGTACAGTGCCACAGAGTCACCGTGCTGCTCCATATATAGTACAGTGCTGACCACTGAGCCACCATGCTGGCCTATATATAGTACAGTGCTACAGAGTCACCGTGCTGCTCCATATATAGTACAGTGCTGACCACTGAGCCACCATGCTGGCCTATATATAGTACAGTGCCACAGAGTCACCGTGCTGCTCCATATATAGTACAGTGCTGACCACTGAGCCACCATGCTGGCCTATATATAGTACAGTGCTACAGAGTCACCGTGCTGCTCCATATATAGTACAGTGCTGACCACTGAGCCACCATGCTGGCCTATATATAGTACAGTGCCACAGAGTCACTGTGCTGCTCCATATATAGTACAGTGCTGACCACTGAGCCACCATGCTGGCCTATATATAGTACAGTGCCACAGAGTCACTGTGCTGCTCCATATATAGTACAGTGCTGACCACTGAGCCACCATGCTGGCCTATATATAGTACAGTGCCACAGAGTCACTGTGCTGCTCCATATATAGTACAGTGCTGACCACTGAGCCACCATGCTGGCCTATATATAGTACAGTGCTACAGAGTCACCGTGCTGCTCCATATATAGTACAGTGCTGACCACTGAGCCACCATGCTGGCCTATATATAGTACAGTGCCACAGAGTCACCGTGCTGCTCCATATATAGTACAGTGCTGACCACTGAGCCACCATGCTGGCCTATATATAGTACAGTGCCACAGAGTCACTGTGCTGCTCCATATATAGTACAGTGCTGACCACTGAGCCACCATGCTGGCCTATATATAGTACAGTGCCACAGAGTCACCGTGCTGCTCCATATATAGTACAGTGCTGACCACTGAGCCACCATGCTGGCCTATATATAGTACAGTGCTACAGAGTCACCGTGCTGCTCCATATATAGTACAGTGCTGACCACTGAGCCACCATGCTGGCCTATATATAGTACAGTGCTACAGAGTCACCGTGCTGCTCCATATATAGTACAGTGCTGACCACTGAGCCACCATGCTGGCCTATATATAGTACAGTGCCACAGAGTCACCGTGCTGCTCCATATATAGTACAGTGCTGACCACTGAGCCACCATGCTGGCCTATATATAGTACAGTGCCACAGAGTCACCGTGCTGCTCCATATATAGTACAGTGCTGACCACTGAGCCACCATGCTGGCCTATACAGTGGGGCAAAAAAGTATTTAGTCAGTCAGCAATAGTGCAAGTTCCACCACTTAAAAAGATGAGAGGCGTCTGTAATTTACATCATAGGTAGACCTCAACTATGGGAGGCAAACTGAGAAAAAAAAATCCAGAAAATCATATTGTCTGTTTTTTTAACATTTTTTTTGCATATTATGGTGGAAAATAAGTATTTGGTCAGAAACAAACAATCAAGATTTCTGGCTCTCACAGACCTGTAACTTCTTCTTTAAGAGTCTCCTCTTTCCTCCACTCATTACCTGTAGTAATGGCACCTGTGTAAACTTCTTATCAGTATAAAAAGACACCTGTGCACACCCTCAAACAGTCTGACTCCAAACTCCACTATGGTGAAGACCAAAGAGCTGTCAAAGGACACCAGAAACAAAATTGTAGCCCTGCACCAGGCTGGGAAGACTGAATCTGCAATAGCCAACCAGCTTGGAGTGAAGAAATCAACAGTGGGAGCAATAATTAGAAAATGGAAGACATACAAGACCACTGATAATCTCCCTCGATCTGGGGCTCCACGCAAAATCCCACCCCGTGGGGTCAGAATGATCACAAGAACGGTGAGCAAAAATCCCAGAACCACGCGGGGGGACCTAGTGAATGAACTGCAGAGAGCTGGGACCAATGTAACAAGGCCTACCATAAGTAACACACTACGCCACCATGGACTCAGATCCTGCAGTGCCAGACGTGTCCCACTGCTTAAGCCAGTACATGTCCGGGCCCGTCTGAAGTTTGCTAGAGAGCATTTGGATGATCCAGAGGAGTTTTGGGAGAATGTCCTATGGTCTGATGAAACCAAACTGGAACTGTTTGGTAGAAACACAACTTGTCGTGTTTGGAGGAAAAAGAATACTGAGTTGCATCCATCAAACACCATACCTACTGTAAAGCATGGTGGTGGAAACATCATGCTTTGGGGCTGTTTCTCTGCAAAGGGGCCAGGACGACTGATCCGGGTACATGAAAGAATGAATGGGGCCATGTATCGTGAGATTTTGAGTGCAAACCTCCTTCCATCAGCAAGGGCATTGAAGATGAAACGTGGCTGGGTCTTTCAACATGACAATGATCCAAAGCACACAGCCAGGGCAACGAAGGAGTGGCTTCGTAAGAAGCATTTCAAGGTCCTGGAGTGGCCTAGCCAGTCTCCAGATCTCAACCCTATAGAAAACCTTTGGAGGGAGTTGAAAGGCCGTGTTGCCAAGCGAAAAGCCAAAAACATCACTGCTCTAGAGGAGATCTGCATGGAGGAATGGGCCAACATACCAACAACAGTGTGTGGCAACCTTGTGAAGACTTACAGAAAACGTTTGACCTCTGTCATTGCCAACAAAGGATATATTACAAAGTATTGAGATGAAATTTTGTTTCTGACCAAATACTTATTTTCCACCATAATATGCAAATAAAATGTTAAAAAAACAGACAATGTGATTTTCTGGATTTTTTTTTATCAGTTTCTCTCCCATAGTTGAGGTCTACCTATGATGTAAATTACAGACGCCTCTCATCTTTTTAAGTGGTGGAACTTGCACTATTGCTGACTGACTAAATACTTTTTTGCCCCACTGTATATAGTACAGTGCCACAGAGTCACTGTGCTGCTCCATATATAGTACAGTGCTGACCACTGAGCCACCATGCTGGCCTATATATAGTACAGTGCCACAGAGTCACTGTGCTGCTCCATATATAGTACAGTGCTGACCACTGAGCCACCATGCTGGCCTATATATAGTACAGTGCTACAGAGTCACCGTGCTGCTCCATATATAGTACAGTGCTGACCACTGAGCCACCATGCTGGCCTATATATAGTACAGTGCCACAGAGTCACTGTGCTGCTCCATATATAGTACAGTGCTGACCACTGAGCCACCATGCTGGCCTATATATAGTACAGTGCCACAGAGTCACTGTGCTGCTCCATATATAGTACAGTGCTGACCACTGAGCCACCATGCTGGCCTATATATAGTACAGTGCTACAGAGTCACCGTGCTGCTCCATATATAGTACAGTGCTGACCACTGAGCCACCGTGCTACACTAAGCATAGAGGGTTTTATGCTGAACCATAGTGAACAAGTAGGCACATATGCAAGATTTCTAAACGATGTCCTTCCCTTTAGAAGACCCCCGGCATTAGAAGCCCTGTGCTGGTTTTCCTGGTGCTCTGCAGTTACAGCCCTAGTGACAAGTACCAAGAAGATGCCGGGCGGGTCTCACCAGGAGAGCTCCGTGCCGAGGGAACCATGTGTCATCCATACTGCGCAGCGCCTCCGCCAGGAATGTTACTGCTGGCACAATTGAGGGCCCCTAGGTACCACCTGTAACCCCATATACTGCAAGAAAGATGCCAGTCTGCTGGCCTGAAATGACATTCGAGCAGGCAGGCAAATGAGAGGCAGCAGTGCGCTCCTGAACCACAGAGATAGATTCCTTTTAATGATCAGCTCCCCCCACAATGTCATCACGGGGGTCTGATTGTTGCTAGCCTGTTAGACCATGCAATGCATTATACATTAAGCACAAATTTTCCCAAAGAGGATATCAAGAAAAAATTACAATAGGGAAACTCAAAATATCAATGTCACACAACAAACCCTAATTGGGTACGAAAGGCCACAATAGAAGGGTCAAGAGTATATTTTCTCTAGTCACCTTCCACGACGGCATATGGAGGTTGTCTCTTTGCCCTAATGGGGAACAGGAAACACAGAGAGGTTTAAAAGGACCTCCCACCTGCCAGTGTCTTTCCTGTTCCCCATGGGACAGGGAGAGGTCTCCAGGTGCTGTTGTGGCCGGCGACTGCGGTACCTTTGTGCAGGCTCTGCCTGTTATAGCCGGGCAGCTGATGGTCGCGCTCCGCCTCCTCCCCTGCTGCTCCCGTCGTCCTGCTATGCAGGTGCCTCAGGGACCCCCTCCCGGCCTTCCCGCGCCCCCACGAGGGCAAAGCAGGCCTGGGATCCCTCGCCGGGCTCCTCCATGAGCTGCTCGGCGTTCTCCCCCTCCATTGCCGGCTCGGCGTTCCGGATGTGACGTCGGCGGTCTCGCGCGTCACTTCCGGTCCTTCGTTCTCCTGGAGGCCGCTTCTTCCGGGTTCGCCGGCCGGCGTGTCGGACTGATGGCGTCCCCTCACATGGATCCCGGAGGGGGAGGGGGAACTGTTGATTGCTGGAGGCAGGTGCGGACAGCGTTCTTAAACCCTGCTGAACCACCACTGAGGTAAGACTATTTTTCCCAGTATGGATGGTTCCTTGTGCCCTGCATCTGCGGAGCCCAGCGCTACCCCTGCTACAGTAAGTGTTTTGCAGGGATAGGATCCGGGAGGTAGTACCTATAGGGGGTTTAATGTCCTCACTCCCCTCTCCCTTGTCATTTCAGGGAGAGAAGTCTGCCCCTAAAGCCGCTATTAAAAAGAAGTGCCCAGTCTGTTCTACTAAATTCCCTCTTAACTGGGACAAAAGACTCTGCCAGCCATGTACTGACAAGATTGTAAAAGCTGAGCAACCATCTCTGCTGGATGAAATTCGCTCCTTAGTAAAACAGGAGGTGCAATCTTCGTTAGCAGCTTTTACTACTCCTCCACCTCCGCCACCACATTCCCCAGCTAAAAAGAGAAAAATTCAGGTGGTCGAATCGGACTCTGATTCAGACCTCTCCCATACTTCATCTGTGGGCTGGGAAGATCCTGTATCACCTAAAGCTGAGGTCAGGAAATACCTCTTTTCCTCAGATTATATTGAGGATTTAGTATCTGCTGTCCGTAATACTATGGGCCTAGAAGAGGAATATGAACCACAGTCCGTACAGGATCAGATGTTTGGTGGACTCAGATCGGAGAAGAGAGTGGGGTTCCCGGTGCACGCTAACATCGTTAGTATGATTAATCAGGAATGGGAACAGCCTGAGAAACGCCTCACTACCCCTGCAGAAATGAAGCATAGATTTCCTCTAGAGGGTGAAGTAATCAAATTGGACATTCCAAAGGTTGATGTGCAGGTGGCTAGAGTCGCCAAAAGAACAGCACTCCCTTTTGAGGATTCTTCACAATTAAAGGATCCTATGGACAGAAAGATTGAAAGTCTCCTAAAGAAATCTTGGGAAACTTCTACGTCTATCCTTAAGGCCAATGTCGCTTCCACTTGTGTTGCCAGGGCCCTCTCCTGCTGGTTGGAGAAATTAGAGTCTCATATATCTCAGGGTACCCCGAGAGGTGAGTTATTAGATTCACTTCCCATCCTGCATAGAGCCTCTGGGTTTTTTGGCTGACGCTTCTCTAGAATCTGTTAGAGTGGCTGCCAGATCTCTCGTACTCTCCAACTCTGCTAGAAGAGCCCTCTGGCTTAAAATATGGAGCGGTGATATCACCTCAAAGGCCAAGTTGTGTGCTATACCCTTTAAGGGAGATTATGTTTTCGGTCCGGCCTTAGACGATATTCTTGACAAGGCTACTGACAAGAAAAAGGCACTCCCGGAGCAAAAACAACCGAGAAAACGTTTTTTTCGTGCCCCACAGTCTCAGCCCCCTCAAAGAGGGAAAGGCAAAACCGGCAGGTGGAGTTACGCAAAAGGTAGAGGGAAAAATATTTTTGTCCCCCAGCAGCAGCAGCAACAGTCCCAACAGGACAAGCAATGACTCCGACCCGGTAGGGGGGAGACTCTCGAAATATGTGGGTCAGTGGGAAAATATCACCAGTTCCCACTGGGTCCTCAATGTCATCAAGGAGGGCCTATTAATAGAGTTAATTTCTTCCCCCCCTCAGGGTCTAAAAATTACTACCCTGCCGACTTCAAGAGATCACAGTTTGTTGACTCTAGGTCTCAGGGATCTTATGAAATCAAATGTGATCTCCCCAGTTCCACTTTTGGAACAGGGAAAAGGACATTATTCCCGGCTGTTCTTAGTACCCAAACCCTCAGGGGATGTAAGAATTATTATAAACCTAAAGGGTCTAAACCAACATGTGAAATATCGCAAGTTCAAGATGGAGTCTGTAAGATCTGCAATTCCTCTGATAGGACATCACTCCTTTATGGCAACCATCGACCTAAAGGATGCATATTTTCACATCCCTATCCACCCGAGACACAGAAAATACCTCAGGTTTGCGATACAGGGGAGTCATCGTATGGAGCACTATCAGTTTGGAGTCCTTCCCTTCGGCATTTCCTCAGCACCAAGAGTATTCTCCAAAATCATGGCAGAAGCAGTGTCATTTATCCGGAGTCAAGGTGTCTGCATAGTGCCCTACCTGGACGATCTCCTGATAGTAGCCCCCACCAAGATGACCCTGATGTCCCATGTGTCAACCACTTTGGAGATATTGAAGTCTCTGGGTTGGATTCCAAATATGAAGAAATCACAGCTTCAACCCTCAAAAACCAGAAAGTTCTTGGGTGTGGTTCTGGACTCAGCAAAACAGATGTCCTTTCTCCCAGACGATCACAGGCTACCATTAGTAGCAAAAGTCAGAAGATTCAAGGAGACGAGATTTCCTACTCTTCGGGAGGGAATGTCTCTCTTAGGCTCCATGACAGCCTGCATACAATCAGTGGCTTGGGCTCAAGCTCACTCGAGAATTCTTCAAACCCACATTCTAGACAGATGGGATGGTCGTCCTGGCACTCTAATAAAAAGGATTCACACACCCGGTCGAGTGAAAGCATCCTTAACATGGTGGATGAATTCCACAAACCTCCTGAAAGGTGTAAGTTGGATTCAGCTTCCGCTAGTCACAATCAAGACAGATGCCAGCAGGAGGGGCTGGGGAGCCATAATAAATCATGTTCCTTACCAAGGTCTTTGGAACCAGTCAATCAGCAACAAATCGTCAAATTTCAGAGAACTCAAAGCTGTGGAAGAGGCCCTGTTGGCAGCAAGCCGTCAGATTTCTGGTCAACATGTCCAGATCTATTCAGACAATATGACCACGGTGGCTCATATCAAGCACCAGGGCAGTACAAAAATCCTCAGTCTGAAAAAGATCTCCGCTCGAATTTTTTATTGGGCCGAAAAACACTTGCTGTCCCTGACGGCAATTCACCTAAAAGGGACTGCAAATATTCAAGCAGATTACCTGAGTCGCCAGGACATTCATCCTGGCGAATGGAGCCTGGATCTTCAGACGTTCAATATGCTAGTTCAAAAGTGGGGTCTTCCAGAGGTCGACCTCTTTGCCTCTTACCAGAACGCAAAAGTCAAAACCTTCTTTTCCTTGAACCCAAGAGGCAATCCCAGAGGTCTGGATGCCCTAGTCCAAGATTGGCACTTCCAGCTTGCCTACGCATTTCCGCCAATCCCAATCCTGGCAAAGGTTCTAAGGAAGATACGATCAGAAGGGACTCCGACTATCTTGATAGCTCCTTTTTGGCCCAAGAGAAGTTGTTCAACTTGGTCATCCAACTACAAGTGGATGGACCGGTAATATTACCTCAAAAGAACAATCTCCTCTCTCAGGGTCCTATTCTCCACGCAGACCCTCAGAAATGGAACTTAGCAGCGTGGTTACTGAAGCCCACGTGTTGAAAGCAAAAGGTCTATCGGACCCCGTCATAGCTACTCTCCAAAAGTCGAGAAAGCCAGTAACCAACGCCATATACAACAAAATATGGAAAAAGTTTTCGTCTTTTTGTTTACCTAACCTTCCAGACCCTCTCAAGCCTAATATACCTAACATCTTAGATTTTTTACAAAAAGGCTTAGAAATGGGTCTTAGGCCCAGTACTCTCAAAGTCCAGGTCTCGGCACTTAGCTCCTTTTTTGATCAAGATCTAGCAGGTCATCGCTGGATCAAAAGATTCTTAACATCAGCAACTAGGATGAATCCTAGAAAACATAATAGTTCCCCCATGAGATCTTAATGTGGTGCTTCAAGGTCTTACAGGCCCGCCTTTTGAACCTTTGTCCTCCTGCTCTCTTCAAAATCTTGCCTATAAAACTGTGTTTTTGGTAGCCATAACTTCGGCTAGAAGAGTGGGTGAACTACAAGCCTTATCTATAAGAGAGCCGTATCTTCTAGTGAGAGATGACTCAATAGTACTTCGTCTAGATCCTTCTTTTCTTCCGAAGGTAGTCTCTGATTTTCATCGTTCCCAAGAGATTGTTCTACCAACCTTTTGCCATAATCCTGCAAATTCGGAAGAAAGAAGATTCAACACTCTGGACGTCCGACGTATTGTGCTGCAATACAGGTCCTTCTCAAAAAATTAGCATATAGTGTTAAATTTCATTATTTACCATAATGTAATGATTACAATTAAACTTTCATATATTATAGATTCATTATCCACCAACTGAAATTTGTCAGGTCTTTTATTGTTTTAATACTGATGATTTTTGGCATATAACTCCTGATAACCCAAAAAACCTGTCTCAATAAATTAGCATATTTCACCCATCCAATCAAATAAAAGTGTTTTTTAATAACAAACAAAAAAAAACAACAAATAATAATGTTCAGTTATGCACTCAATACTTGGTCGGGAATCCTTTGGCAGAAATGACTGCTTCAATGCGGCGTGGCATGGAGGCAATCAGCCTGTGACACTGCTGAGATGTTATGGAGGCCCAGGATGCTTCAATAGCGGCCTTAAGCTCATCCAGAGTGTTGGGTCTTGCGTCTCTCAACTTTCTCTTCACAATATCCCACAGATTCTCTATGGGGTTCAGGTCAGGAGAGTTGGCAGGCCAATTGAGCACAGTAATACCATGGTCAGTAAACCATTTACCAGTGGTTTTGGCACTGTGAGCAGGTGCCAGGTCGTGCTGAAAAATGAAATCTTCATCTCCATAAAGCATTTCAGCCGATGGAAGCATGAAGTGCTCCAAAATCTCTTGATAGCTAGCTGCATTGACCCTGCCCTTGATGAAACACAGTGGACCAACACCAGCAGCTGACATGGCACCCCACACCATCACTGACTGTGGGTACTTGACACTGGACTTCAGGCATTTTGGCATTTCCTTCTCCCCAGTCTTCCTCCAGACTCTGGCACCTTGATTTCCGAATGACATGCAAAATTTGCTTTCATCAGAAAAAAGTACTTGGGACCACTTAGCAACAGTCCAGTGCTGCTTCTCTGTAGCTCAAAAGTGGCTTTACCTGGGGAATGCGGCACCTGTAGCCCATTTCCTGCACACGCCTGTGCACGGTGGCTCTGGATGTTTCCACACCAGACTCAGTCCACTGCTTCCTCAGGTTCCCCAAGGTCTGGAATCGGTCGTTCTCCACAATCTTCCTCAGGGTCCGGTCTCCTCTTCTCGTTGTACAGCGTTTTCTGCCACATTATTTCCTTCCAACAGACTTACCATTGAGGTGCCTTGATACAGCACTCTGGGAACAGCCTATTTGTTGAGAAATTTCTTTCTGGGTCTTACCCTCTTGCTTGAGGGTGTCAATGATGGCCTTCTTGACATCTGTCAGGTCGCTAGTCTTACCCATGATGGGGGTTTTGAGTAATGAACCAGGCAGGGAGTTTATAAAAGCCTCAGGTATCTTTTGCATGTGTTTAGAGTTAATTAGTTGATTCAGAAGATTAGGGTAATAAGTCGTTTAGAGAACCTTTTCTTGATATGCTAATTTATTGAGACAGGTTTTTTGGGTTATCAGGAGTTGTATGCCAAAATCATCAGTATTAAAACAATAAAAGACCTGACAAATTTCAGTTGGTGGATAATGAATCTATAATATATGAAAGTTTAATTGTAATCATTACATTATGGTAAATAATGAAATTTAACACTATATGCTAATTTTTTGAGAAGGACCTGTACTTAGATCAGTGTTGTGAGTTCTGTTTTTGGGCTCCCTCTGGTGGTTACTGATGGTACTGGGTGACTTGTCTTTCCGGGGTTTCTGGGTTCCACCTGTTCCATCAGCATATGGGAGTTTCCTATTTAACCTGGCTTTGCTGGCATTTCCTCGCCGGTTAGCAATGTATCCAGTGTGTCTTTTTACCTCTGCTCCCTGCTCCTAGAACCTTCTGGTCAAGCTAAGTTTGGATTTTCCTGTTTTGGTGTTTTGCTTTATTTGGTTTTTAGTCCAGCCTGCAGATATGTGATCCTTGCTGCTGGTTGCTCTAGTGGGCTGAAATTGCTCCTCATGTACCATGAGTTGGCACATGAGTTCAAGTAATTTCAGGATGGTTTTTTGAAGGGTTTTTCGCTGACCGCGCAGTTCACTTTTGTATCCTCTGCTATCTAGCTTTAGCGGGCCTCATTTTGCTGAAACTGTTTTCATACTGCGTATGTGCTTCCCTCTCATTTCACCGTCATTATATGTGGGGGGCTGCTATTTCTGTGGGGGATTTCTCTGGAGGCAAGAGAGGTCTGTGTTTCTTCTAATAGGGGAAGTTAGATCTTCGGCTGGAGCGAGACGTCTAGGATCATCGTAGGCACGTTCCCCGGCTACTTTTATTTGTGTGTTAGGTTCAGGGTCGCGGTCAGCTCAGGTTCCATCGCCCTAGAGCTTGTTTGTATCTGTGCTTGTCCTTTAGTGATCCCCTGCCATTGGGATCAGGACAGTATAACCGGCCCACAAAGTGTTAATTGTATTGGCTGAAGTAGGAGGATAAGTAGTCTGAGGAAGTTTTTTTTTTTTTTCTCTCTTTCCCTCAGAGTTTGCTGCCTAGCCTTATTGCAGCGTGGCTACTTCCTCCTCCTCTTAATCTTTGAATGGCTCTGATCCCAGCTGTTTATCATGGACGTCCAGAGTTTGGCTTCCAGCCTGAATAATCTTGCCACTAAGGTTCAAAATATACAGGATTTTGTTGTACATGCTCCTATGTCTGAACCTAGAATTCCTGTCCCAGAGTTTTTTTCTGGAGATAGATCTCGTTTTCTGAATTTTAGGAACAATTGCAAGTTGTTTCTTTCTTTGAAATCTCGCTCCTCTGGAGACCCTGCTCAGCAAGTCAAGATAATTATATCTTTCCTGCGGGGTGACCCTCAGGATTGGGCATTTGCATTGGCACCAGGGGACCCTGCGTTGCTTAATGCGGATGCGTTTTTTCTGGCATTGGGTTTGCTCTATGAGGAACCTAACCAAGAGATTCAGGCTGAAAAAGCTTTGTTGGCCCTCTCTCAGGGGCAAGATGAAGCAGAAATTTATTGTCAAAAATTTCGGAAGTGGTCGGTACTTACTCAGTGGAATGAGTGCGCTCTGGCTGCAAAGTTTAGAGATGGCCTTTCTGAGGCCATTAAAGATGTTATGGTGGGGTTCCCTGCGCCTGCTGGTCTGAATGAGTCTATGACTATGGCTGTTCAGATTGATCGGCGTTTACGGGAGCGCAAACCTGTGCATCATTTGGCGGTGTCGTCTGAACCGTCACCTGAGATAATGCAATGTGATAGAATTCAGTCCAGAAGTGAACGGCAAAAGTATAGGCGGAAAAAAGGGTTGTGCTTTTATTGTGGTGATTCAGCTCATGTTATATCAGCATGCTCTAAACGCACAAAAAAGGTTGATAAGTCTGTTGCCATTAGTACTTTACAGTCTAAGTTCATTCTGTCTGTGACTCTGATTTGTTCATTATCATCCATTTCCGCCGATGCCTATGTGGATTCAGGCGCTGCCCTGAGTCTTATGGATTGGTCATTTGCCAATCGCTGTGGGTTTAGTCTGGAGCCTCTGGAAGTCCCTATTCCTTTGAAGGGAATTGACTCTACACCTTTGGCTATGAATAAACCTCAGTACTGGACACAAGTGACCATGCGTATGACTCCCGTTCATCAGGAGGTGATTCGCTTCCTGGTACTGTATAATTTGCATGATGTTCTAGTACTTGGTCTGCCATGGTTACAAACTCATAATCCAGTCCTTGACTGGAAATCAATGTCTGTGTTAAGCTGGGGTTGTCAGGGGGTTCATGATGATGCACCTCCGATTTCTATCGCTTCATCTACTCCTTCTGAGATTCCTGTGTTTTTGTCTGACTATCGGGATGTTTTTGAGGAGCCTAAGCTCAGTTCGCTTCCTCCTCACAGGGATTGCGATTGTGCTATAAATTTAATTCCAGGCAGTAAATTTCCTAAAGGTCGTTTGTTCAATCTGTCAGTGCCAGAGCATACTGCTATGCGGGATTATGTTAAGGAGTCCTTGGAAAAGGGACATATCCGTCCATCTTTGTCCCCTTTGGGAGCAGGTTTTTTTTCGTGGCCAAAAAAGATGGTTCCTTGAGGCCTTGTATAGATTATCGTCTTTTGAATAAGATTACCGTAAAATATCAGTATCCTTTGCCATTGTTGACTGATTTGTTTGCTCGCATTAAGGGGGCTAAATGGTTCACTAAGATTGATCTTCGGGGTGCGTATAATCTTATACGAATAAAGCAAGGTGATGAGTGGAAAACCGCATTTAATACGCCTGAGGGCCATTTTGAGTATTTGGTAATGCCTTTTGGACTTTCTAATGCTCCTTCAGTCTTCCAGTCCTTTATGCACGATATTTTCCGTGAATATCTGGATAAATTTATGATTGTGTATTTGGATGATATTTTGTTTTTTTCTGATGACTGGGAGTCTCATGTTCAGCAGGTCAGGAAGGTGTTTCAGGTCCTGCGGGCCAATTCCTTGTTTGTAAAAGGCTCAAAGTGTCTCTTTGGAGTCCAGAAGATTTCTTTCTTGGGGTATATTTTTTCCCCTTCTACTATTGAGATGGATCCCGTCAAGGTTCAGGCTATTTGTGACTGGACGCAGCCTACATCTCTTAAGAGTCTACAGAAGTTCTTGGGCTTTGCTAATTTCTATCGTCGTTTTATAACTAATTTTTTTAGTGTTGTTAAGCCTTTGACGGATTTGACTAAGAAGGGTGCTGATGTTGCTAATTGGTCTCCTGCGGCTGTGGAGGCCTTTCAGGAACTTAAGCGCCTGTTTTCTTCTGCTCCTGTGTTGCGTCAGCCAGATGTTTCGCTCACTTTTCAGGTTGAGGTTGATGCTTCCGAGATTGGAGCAGGGGCGGTTTTGTCACAGAGAAGCTCCGATGGCTCAGTGATGAAGCCATGCGCGTTTTTTTCTAGAAAGTTTTCGCCGGCTGAGCGGAATTATGATGTTGGTAATCGGGAACTTTTGGCCATGAAGTGGGCATTTGAGGAGTGGCGTCATTGGCTAGAGGGTGCTAGACATCGTGTGGTGGTCTTGACTGATCACAAAAATTTGATTTACCTTGAGTCTGCCAGGCGTCTGAATCCTAGACAGGCTCGTTGGTCACTGTTTTTCTCTCGTTTCAATTTTGTGGTTTCATACCTGCCAGGTTCAAAGAATGTGAAGGCGGATGCTCTTTCTAGGAGTTTTGTGCCTGACTCCCTTGGAAATTCTGAGCCCTCTGGTATCCTTAGGGATGGGGTGATTTTGTCTGCTGTCTCCCCAGACTTGCGACGTGCTTTGCAGGAGTTTCAGGCGGCTAAACCTGATCGTTGTCCGCCTGAGAGACTGTTTGTTCCGGATAATTGGACCAGTAGAGTCATCTCCGAGGTCCATTCTTCTGCGTTGGCAGGTCATCCTGGAATATTTGGTACTAGAGACTTGGTGGCCAGGTCTTTTTGGTGGCCTTCCTTGTCGAGGGATGTGCGTTCTTTTGTGCAGTCTTGTGAGGTTTGTGCTCGGGCTAAGCCTTGCTGTTCTCGGGCCAGTGGATTGTTGTCACCTTTGCCTATCCCGAAGAGGCCTTGGACGCACATTTCCATGGACTTTATTTCGGATCTCCCTGTCTCTCAAAAAATGTCCGTCATCTGTGTTGTGTGTGATCGCTTTTCTAAAATGGTTCATCTGGTACCCTTGCCTAAGTTGCCTTCCTCCTCTGAGTTGGTCCCTCTGTTTTTTCAGAATGTGGTTCGTTTGCATGGGATTCCTGAGAACATCGTTTCTGACAGGGGATCCCAGTTTGTGTCTAGATTTTGGCGGACGTTCTGTGCTAAGATGGGCATTGATTTGTCCTTTTCGTCTGCATTCCATCCTCAGACGAATGGCCAGACTGAACGAACTAATCAGACCTTGGAAACTTATTTAAGGTGTTTTGTTTCTGCTGATCAGGATGACTGGGTTACCTTTTTGCCGCTGGCCGAGTTTGCCCTTAATAATCGGGCTAGTTCTGCTACCTTGGTTTCTCCTTTCTTTTGTAATTCGGGGTTTCATCCTCGTTTTTCCTCTGGTCAGGTGGAACCTTCTGATTGTCCTAGAGTGGACATGGTGGTGGATAGGTTGCATCGGATTTGGAGTCATGTGGTGGACAATTTGAAGTTGTCCCAGGAGAAGGCTCAGCAGTTTGCTAATCGCCGTCGCCGCGTGGGTCCTCGACTTCTTGTTGGTGACTTGGTGTGGTTGTCTTCTCGTTTTGTTCCTATGAAGGTCTCTTCTCCTAAGTTCAAGCCTCGGTTCATCGGTCCCTATAGGATCTTGGAAATTCTTAACCCTGTGTCGTTTCGTTTGGATCTCCCGGCATCGTTTGCTATTCATAATGTGTTTCATCGGTCGTTGTTGCGGAAGTATGAGGTACCTGTTGTTCCTTCTCTTGAGCCTCCTGCTCCAGTGCTGGTGGAGGGAGAATTGGAGTATGTTGTGGAGAAGATCTTGGATTCTCGTGTTTCCAGACGGAAACTCCAGTATTTGGTCAAGTGGAAGGGTTATGGTCAGGAGGATAATTCTTGGGTGGTTGCCTCGGATGTTCATGCTGATGATTTGGTTCGCGCTTTTCATAGGGCTCATCCTGGTCGCCCTGGTGGTTCTCGTGAGGGTTCGGTGACCCCTCCTCAAGGGGGGGGTACTGTTGTGAGTTCTGTTTTTGGGCTCCCTCTGGTGGTTACTGATGGTACTGGGTGACTTGTCTTTCCTGGGTTTCTGGGTTCCACCTGTTCCATCAGCATATGGGAGTTTCCTATTTAACCTGGCTTTGCTGGCATTTCCTCGCCGGTTAGCAATGTATCCAGTGTGTCTTGTTACCTCTGCTCCCTGCTCCTAGAACCTTCTGGTCAAGCTAAGTTTGGATTTTCCTGTTTTGGTGTTTTGCTTTATTTGGTTTTTAGTCCAGCCTGCAGATATGTGATCCTTGCTGCTGGTTGCTCTAGTGGGCTGAAATTGCTCCTCATGTACCATGAGTTGGCACATGAGTTCAAGTAATTTCAGGATGGTTTTTTGAAGGGTTTTTCGCTGACCGCGCAGTTCACTTTTGTATCCTCTGCTATCTAGCTTTAGCGGGCCTCATTTTGCTGAAACTGTTTTCATACTGCGTATGTGCTTTCCTCTCATTTCACCGTCATTATATGTGGGGGGCTGCTATTTCTGTGGGGGATTTCTCTGGAGGCAAGAGAGGTCTGTGTTTCTTCTAATAGGGGAAGTTAGATCTTCGGCTGGAGCGAGACGTCTAGGATCATCGTAGGCACGTTCCCCGGCTACTTTTATTTGTGTGTTAGGTTCAGGGTCGCGGTCAGCTCAGGTTCCATCGCCCTAGAGCTTGTTTGTATCTGTGCTTGTCCTTTAGTGATCCCCTGCCATTGGGATCATGACAGATCAGACCCGTGCTTTCAGAATCGATCATAACCTCTTTGTCCATCCCTCTGGGCAAAATAAGGGTAAAAAAGTAGCTAAAAGTACCATTGCTACATGGATCAAAAAGGCTATAACGGAAGCCTACCTTGCTCAAAACAAAATACCTCCAGTAGGGATCAAGGCCCATTCAACAAGATCTACGTCAGTCTCCTGGGCAGAAAGAGCAGGTGCATCCCCAGAGCAGATCTGCAGGGCAGCAACGTGGTCTTCACTTCATACTTTCTCTAAACATTACAGATTAGATGTATTGTCCAATAAGGACTTAGTCTTCGGCCGTAAAGTTCTGCAGGCCGTTGTCCCTCCCTAGTGCCAAATTAGTTGGTATTCCTCCATATGCCGTCGTGGAAGGTGACTAGAGAAAATAGAATTATTCTTACCGTTAATTCGGTTTCTAGGAACCTTCCACGACGGCACTAATTTCCCACCCGATACATATTCCTGGACTAGTTCTGGGATTCAGAAGGTAAACCGGTGCTATGGTTTCAGTTGTAAGTCACTGGCAGGTGGGAGGTGGGAGGTCCTTTTAAACCTCTCTGTGTTTCCTGTTCCCCATTAGGGCAAAGAGACAACCTCCATATGCCGTCGTGGAAGGTTCCTAGAAACCGAATTAACGGTAAGAATAATTCTATTTTTCAAAATGTTATCATTTATTAATATGAAGACGGGCGAAACGCATGTAGGGGCGGCAGGCCTGGGCTTAATCTTGTCACTCATTCTACTTAATGTCTATCCCACTAATTTGAGGGCACTTCATATCAATACAACTAAATCCCACAAACTATATATGTGAGAACAAGAGATCCCAAAATCATTAAAAACCAGTATTTATTGGTAATTAGTTTAAAATACATACATATAAAGGAAAGCAAAAAAGTACCGTAGGGGACACCACGAAAGACACCAAATACACCTATGCACAATACAGGTATGTTGTGTCGCTAGACACACCAAATGTGCATATAAAACAATTAAATAAGGGATGCCAAAATCTCTATTAACAATATCCAAATATTTAGCCTAAATATACCACCAACCTATGGAAAATATAGGATCACACTCAAATACAAAAGATGGAGGTTATCTATTTACTGTAGTTCATAATAGGTAGTCCGGTTACTACCAAGCCGAGCACAATGGCTCATGGGTTATACAATCCCCCAAACCTTCATAGGCTAAACCATCTTCAGCCACCCATCTGGTGCTAAGATCTAATGTGGCATCACCTGTCGTAATTCCCCCATAGTGAGGAATGATTACCTGATGCACGTGCTGGTGTCCACGGTGTCAAAATGGTCACTGCACCCCTAGATTAATTCATGGGGGGAGGGGTGTAGTTTGTAAAATGAGGTTCTGCTGTTACGGCACATCATGGGCTCTGCCAATGTGACATGGCACACTCAAACCATTCCAACAAAATCTGGACCCAGTATGGCGCTTCTTCACTTCTTAGCTTTGCACTGTGCTTCAAAACGACCACATATGGTGCATGGGCATACTCAGGAGAATTTGGGTAACAAATTATACCATTCATTTTCTCCTATTATCCCTTTGGAAAATTAAAAAGTTGGGGCCACATCAACATTTTAGTGGGAACATTTTTTTAAATTCTCCATTTACTCAGCCTAATTTTATACAATTCTGTGTATCGCCTGAAGGTTAAAAATGTTCACTACACCCCTAGAAAAATGGGGTCACTTGTGGGGGGTTATACTATTTTGGCATGTCAGATTCTCTTCAAATGTGACATGGCATCCGCAATATATTCCAGCCAAAATTCAGTTGGTGTTCCTTCCCTTCTGAGGGTTGCAGTGAGCCCAAACAGTAGTTTTCCACCACATGTGGGGTATCGGTGTACTCAGGAGAAATTACACTGCAAATTGGGGAGTCCATTTTCTCTTGTTGCCCTTGTGAAAATGAAAAAATTTGAGCAACACCAACATTTTTTTTCCTGGAAAAATGTGTTGTTTCATTTTCACGGCTCAACGTTGTAAAATTCTAAGCAGCACCTGTGGGTTCAACGTGCTCACCCCACCTCTAATTAATTTCCTTAACCCCTTCAAGACCCAGCCTATTTTGACCTTAAAGACCTTGCCGTTTTTTGCAATTCTGACCAGTGTCCCTTTATGAGGTAATAACTCAGGAACGCTTCAACGGATCCTAGCGGTTCTGAGATTGTTTTTTCGTGATATATTGGGCTTCATGTTAGTGGTAAATTTAGGTCAATAAATTCTGCATTTATTTGTGATAAACACGGAAATTTGGCGAAAATTTTGAAAATTTCGCAATTTTCACATTTTGAATTTTTATTCTGTTAAACCAGAGAGATACAGTGGGGCAAAAAAGTATTTAGTCAGTCAGCAATAGTGCAAGTTCCACCACTTAAAAAGATGAGAGGCGTCTGTAATTTACATCATAGGTAGACCTCAACTATGGGAGACAAACTGAGAAAAAAAAATCCAGAAAATCACATTGTCTGTTTTTTTAACATTTTATTTGCATATTATGGTGGAAAATAAGTATTTGGTCAGAAACAAAATTTCATCTCAATACTTTGTAATATATCCTTTGTTGGCAATGACAGAGGTCAAACGTTTTCTGTAAGTCTTAACAAGGTTGCCACACACTGTTGTTGGTATGTTGGCCCATTCCTCCATGCAGATCTCCTCTAGAGCAGTGATGTTTTTGGCTTTTCGCTTGGCAACACGGACTTTCAACTCCCTCCAAAGGTTTTCTATAGGGTTGAGATCTGGAGACTGGCTAGGCCACTCTAGGACCTTGAAATGCTTCTTACGAAGCCACTCCTTCGTTGCCCTGGCGGTGTGCTTTGGATCATTGTCATGTTGAAAGACCCAGCCACGTTTCATCTTCAATGCCCTTGCTGATGGAAGGAGGTTTGCACTCAAAATCTCACGATACATGGCCCCATTCATTCTTTCATGTACCCGGATCAGTCGTCCTGGCCCCTTTGCAGCGAAACAGCCCCAAAGCATGATGTTTCCACCACCATGCTTTACAGTAGGTATGGTGTTTGATGGATGCAACTCAGTATTCTTTTTCCTCCAAACACGACAAGTTGTGTTTCTACCAAACAGTTCCAGTTTGGTTTCATCAGACCATAGGACATTCTCCCAAAACTCCTCTGGATCATCCAAATGCTCTCTAGCAAACTTCAGACGGCCCGGACATGTACTGGCTTAAGCAGTGGGACACGTCTGGCACTGCAGGATCTGAGTCCATGGTGGCGTAGTGTGTTACTTATGATAGGCCTTGTTACATTGGTCCCAGCTCTCTGCAGTTCATTCACTAGGTCCCCCCGCGTGGTTCTGGGATTTTTGCACACCGTTCTTGTGATCATTCTGACCCCACGGGGTGGGATTTTGCGTGGAGCCCCAGATCAAGGGAGATTATCAGTGGTCTTGTATGTCTTCCATTTTCTAATTATTGCTCCCACTGTTGATTTCTTCACTCCAAGCTGGTTGGCTATTGCAGATTCAGTCTTCCCAGCCTGGTGCAGGGCTACAATTTTGTTTCTGGTGTCCTTTGACAGCTCTTTGGTCTTCACCATAGTGGAGTTTGGAGTCAGACTGTTTGAGGGTGTGCACAGGTGTCTTTTTATACTGATAACAAGTTTAAACAGGTGCCATTACTACAGGTAATGAGTGGAGGACAGAGGAGACTCTTAAAGAAGAAGTTACAGGTCTGTGAGAGCCAGAAATCTTGATTGTTTGTTTCTGACCAAATACTTATTTTCCACCATAATATGCAAATAAAATGTTAAAAAAACAGACAATGTGATTTTCTGGATTTTTTTTTCTCAGTTTGTCTCCCATAGTTGAGGTCTACCTATGATGTAAATTACAGACGCCTCTCATCTTTTTAAGTGGTGGAACTTGCACTATTGCTGACTGACTAAATACTTTTTTGCCCCACTGTATGTGACACAAAATAGTTAATAAATAACATTTCCCACATGTTTACTTTACATCAGCACAATTTTGGAAACAAAATTTTTTTTTGTTAGGAAGTTATAAGGGTTAAAATTCGACCAGCGATTTGTCATTTTTACAACGAAATTTACAAAACCATTTTTTTTAGGGACCACCTCACATTTGAAGTCAGTTTGAGGGGTCTATATGGCTGAAAATACCCAAAAGTGACACCATTCTAAAAACTGCACCCCTCAAGGTACTCAAAACCACATTCAAGAAGTTTATTAACCCTTCAGGTGCTTCACAGCAGCAGAAGCAACATGGAAGGAAAAAATGAACATTTAACTTTTTAGTCACAAAAATTATCTTTTAGCAACAATTTTTTTATTTTCCCAATGGTAAAAGGAGAAACTGAACCACGAAAGTTGTTGTCCAATTTGTCCTGAGTACGCTGATACCTCATATGTGGGGGTAAACCACTGTTTTGGCGCACGGCAGGGCTTGGAAGGGAAGGAGCGCCATTTGACTTTTTGAATCAAAAATTGGCTCCACTCTTTAGCGAACACCATGTCACGTTTGGAGAGCCCCCGTGTGCCTAAAAATTGGAGCTCCCCCACAAGTGACCCCATTTTGGAAACTAGACGCCCCAAGGAACTTATCTAGATGCATAGTGAGCACTTTGAACCCCCAGGTGCTTCACAAATTGATCCGTAAAAATGAAAAAGTACTTTTTTTTCACAAAAAAATTCTTTTAGCCTCAATTTTTTCATTTTCACATGGGCAACAGGATAAAATGGATCCTAAAATGTGTTGGGCAATTTCTCCTGAGTACACCAATACCTCACATGTGGAGGTAAACCACTGTTTGGGCACATGGTAAGGCTCGGAAGGGAAGGAGCGCCATTTGACTTTTTGAATGAAAAATTATTTCCATCGTTAGCGGACACCATGTCGCGTTTGGATAGCTCCTGTGTGCCTAAACATTGGCGCTCCCCCACAAGTGACCCCATTTTGGAAACTAGACCCCCCAAGGAACTAATTTAGATGCCTAGTGAGCACTTTAAACCCTCAGGTGCTTCACAAATTGATCTGTAAAAATGAAAAAGTAATTTTTTTTCACAAAAAAATTCTTTTCGCCTCAATTTTTTCATTTTCACATGGGCAGTAGGATAAAATGGATCATAAAATTTGTTGGGCAATTTCTCCCGAGTACGCCGATACCTCATATGTGGGGGTAAACCACTGTTTGGGCACTCGGCAGGGCTCGGAAGAGAAGGCGCGCCATTTGACTTTTTGAATGGAAAATTAGCTCCAATTGTTAGCGGACACCATGTCGCGTTTGGAGAGCCCCTGTGTGCCTAAACATTGGAGCTCCCGCACAAGTGACCCCATTTTGGAAACTAGACCCCCCAAGGGACTTATCTAGATGCATATTGAGCACTTTAAACCCCCAGGTGCTTCACAGAAGTTTATAACGCAGAGCCATGAAAATAAAAAATAATTTTTCTTTCCTCAAAAATGATTTTTTAGCCTGGAATTTCCTATTTTGCCAAGGATAATAGGAGAAATTGGACCCCAAATATTGTTGTCCAGTTTGTCCTGAGTACGCTGATACCCCATATGTGGGGGTAAACCACTGTTTGGGCGCACGGCAGGGCTCGGAAGGGATGGCACGCCATTTGGCTTTTTAAATGGAAAATTAGCTCCAATCATTAGCGGACACCATGTCACGTTTGGAGAGCCCCTGTGTGCCTAAACATTGGAGATCCCCCAGAAATGACATTATTTTAGAAACTAGACCCCCAAAGGAACTAATCTAGATGTGTGGTGAGGACTTTGAACCCCCAAGTGCTTCACAGAAGTTTATAACGCAGAGCCATGAAAATAAAAAAAAAATTATTTTCTCAAAAATGATCTTTTAGCCTGCAATTTTTTATTTTCCCAAGGGTAACAGGAGAAATTTGACCCCAAAAGTTGTTGTCCAGTTTCTCCTGAGTACGCTGATACCCCATATGTGGGGGTAAATCACTGTTTGGGCACATGCCGGGGCTCGGAAGTGAAGTAGTGACGTTTTGAAATGCAGACTTTGATGGAATGCTCTGTGGGCGTCACGTTGCGTTTGCAGAGCCCCTGATGTGGCTTAACAGTAGAAACCCCCCACAAGTGACCCCATTTTGGAAACTAGACCCCCAAAGGAACTTATCTAGATGTGTGGTGAGCACTTTGAACCCCCAAGTGCTTCATAGAAGTTTATAATGCAGAGCCGTGAAAATAATAAATACGTTTTCTTTCCTCAAAAATAATTATTTAGCCCAGAATTTTTTAATTTTCCCAAGGGTAACAGGAGAAATTTGACCCCAATATTTGTTGTCCAGTTTCTCCTGAGTACGGTGATACCCCATATGTGGGGGTAAACTACTGTTTGGGCACATGCCGGGGCTTGGAATTGAAGTAGTGACGTTTTGAAATGCAGACTTTGATGGAATGCTCTGCGGGCGTCACGTTGCGTTTGCAGAGCCCCTGATGTGCCTAAACAGTAGAAACCCCCCACAAGTGACCCCATTTTGGAAACTAGACCCTGAAAGGAACTTATCTAGATGTGTGGTGAGCACTTTGAACCCCCAAGTGCTTCATAGAAGTTTATAATGCAGAGCCGTGAAAATAATAAATACGTTTTCTTTCCTCAAAAATAATTATTTAGCCCAGAATTTTTTATTTTCCCAAGGGTTACAGGAGAAATTGGACCCCAAAAGTTGTTGTCCAGTTTCTCCTGAGTACGCTGATACCCCATATGTGGGGGTAAACCACTGTTTGGGCACACGTCGGGGCTCAGAAGGGAAGTAGTGACTTTTGAAATGCAGACTTTGATGGAATGGTCTGCGGGTGTCACGTTGCGTTTGCAGAGCCCCTGGTGTGCCTAAACAGTAGAAACCCCCCACAAGTGACCCCATTTTAGAAACTAGACCCCCCAAGGAACTTATCTAGATATGTGGTGAGCACTTTGAACCCCCAAGTGCTTCACAGACGTTTACAACGCAGAGCCGTGAAAATAAAAAATCATTTTTCTTTCCTCAAAAATTATGTTTTAGCAAGCATTTTTTTAGATTCACAAGGGTAACAGGAGAAATTGGACCCCAGTAATTGTTGCGCAGTTTGTCCTGAGTATGCTGGTACCCCATATGTGGGGGTAAACCACTGTTTGGGCACACGTCAGGGCTCGGAAGTGAGGGAGCACCATTTGACTTTTTGAATACGAGATTGGCTGGAATCAATGGTGGCGCCATGTTGCGTTTGGAGACCCCTGATGTGCCTAAACAGTGGTAACCCCTCAATTCTAACTCCAACACTAACCCCAACACACCCCTAACCCTAATCCCAACTGTAGCCATAATCCTAATCACAACCCTAACCCCAACACACCCCTAACCACAACCCTAACCCCAACACACCCCTAACCCTAATCACAACCCTAATTCCAACCCTAACCCTAAGGCTATGTGCCCACGTTGCGGATTCGTGTGAGATATTTCCGCACCATTTTTGAAAAATCTGCGGGTAAAAGGCACTGTGTTTTACCTGCGGATTTTCCGCGGATTTCCAGTGTTTTTTGTGCGGATTTCACCTGCGGATTCCTATTGAGGAACAGGTGTAAAACGCTGCGGAATCCGCACAAAGAATTGACATGCTGCGGAAAATACAACGCAGCGTTCCCGCGCGGTATTTTCCGCACCATGGGCACAGCGGATTTGGTTTTTCATATGTTGACATGGTACTGTAAACCTGATGGAACACTGCTGCGAATCCGCAGCCAAATCCGCACCGTGTGCACATAGCCTAATTCTAAAGGTATGTGCACACGCTGCGGAAAACGCTGCGGATCCGCAGCAGTTTCCCATGAGTGTACAGTTCAATGTAAACCTATGGGAAACAAAAATCGTTGTACACATGCTGCGGAAAAACTGCACGGAAACGCAGCGGTTTACATTCCGCAGCATGTCACTTCTTTGTGCGGATTCCGCAGCGGTTTTACAACTGCTCCAATAGAAAATCGCAATTGTAAAACCGCAGTGAAATGCGCAGAAAAAAACGCGGTAAATCCGCCATAAATCCGCAGCGGTTTAGCACTGCGGATTTATCAAATCCGCAGCGGAAAAATCCGCAGAGGACCAGAATACGTGTGCACATTCCTAACCCTAACCCTAGCCCTAACCCTAGCCCTAACCCTAGCCCTAACCCTACCCCTAACCCTACCCCTAACCCTAGCCCTACCCCTAGCCCTACCCCTAGCCCTACCCCTAACCCTACCCCTAACCCTAACCCTAACCCTATTCTAACATTAGTGGAAAAAAAATATTTTCTTTATTTTTTTATTGTCCCTATCTATGGGGGTGACAAAGGGGGGGGGTCATTTATTATTTTTTTTATTTTGATCACTGAGATAGATTATATCTCAGTGATCAAAATGCACTTTGGAACGAATCTGCCGGCCGGCAGATTCGGCGGGCGCACTGCACATGCGCCCGCCATTTTGGAAGATGGCGGCGCCCGGGAGAAGACGGACGGGACCACGGCTGGATCGGTAAGTATGATAGGGTGGGGGGGGACCACAGGGGGGGGATCGGAGCACGGGGGGGGGAATCGTAGCGCGGGAGGGGTGGAACGGAGCGCGGGGAGCGTGGAACGGAGCACGGGGGGGGCTGGAATGGAGCACGGGGGGTGGAACGGAGCACGGGGGGGGGTGGATCGGAGTGCAGGGGGGGTGATTGGAGCACGGGGGGGGTGATTGGAGCACGGGGGGAGCGGACACGAGCACGGGGGGGAGCGGAGCACAGGGCGGAGGGGAGCCGGAGCAGTGTACCGGCCAGATCGGGGGGGTGGGGGGGCGATCGGAGGGGTGGGGTGGGGGCACACTAGTATTTCCAGCCATGGCCGATGATATTTCAGCATCGGCCATGGCTGGATTGTAATATTTCACCCGTTATAATGGGTGAAATATTACAAATCGCTCTGATTGGCAGTTTCACTTTCAACAGCCAATCAGAGCGATCGTAGCCACGAGGGGGTGAAGCCACCCCCCCTGGGCTAAACTACCACTCCCCCTGTCCCTGCAGATCGGGTGAAATGGGAGTTAACCCTTTCACCCGATCTGCAGGGACGCGATCTTTCCATGACGCCGCATAGGCGTCATGGGTCGGAATGGCACCGACTTTCATGACGCCTACGTGGCGTCATGGGTCGGGAAGGGGTTAAGGGGTGTAGTTTCCAAAATCGGGGTCACTGTTTTGGCACATCAGGAGCTCTGCAAATGCAACATGGTGTCTATCTACAGTGGCTTGGCTTGCTAAAGTATTCACCCCCTGGCATTTTTCGAGTGTTGCTACCTCACAACAATTTGTTTTGAGGGTTTGCGTCAGTTCATGTTTGCCCACTGAGAAAGACATGAACTGTCTATAAGGGTAGGTTAATATTAACATTGAGAGATAGAATATCAAAACTAAAATCCAGAAAATCACATTATATAAATTATATAAATTTGCATTTTGCAGTGAGAAATAAGTATTTGATTCCTCTGAAACAAAACTTAAAACTTGGTGGCAAAACCCTTGTTTGCAAGCACAGCAATCAGACATAGGACCTGTGATCCGGCGGTGTCCATCTTTTTAGGATTGCATAAAATTGCTGTCAGCCAGTTTTGTACAATTCTGAAAAGAAGGACACGGCTGAACAGAGGCTAGACAGAGTCCAGAGTAACTCTGCTGCCTGATTATAGTGAATGGATCCCTCGGGCGTTTCATCTGAATCATGCCACTGCGAAATTCAGATAGAAACCCCAAAGTAAGTGGTCAGCGAAGAACACCAGATAAGGCTGGAGTCACACTCAGCGTAAGACAATACGGTCCGTATATTACGGCCGTAATACGCCGAAAAGTCCCCAAAATAGTGGTCCGTAGCTCCTTCGTAGGCAGGGTGTGTCAGCATTTTTTACGCATGGCATCCTCCGTATGTAATCCGTATGGCATCCGTACTGCGTGTTTTTCTCGCAGGCTTGCAAAACCAACATACGGCTATACAAGGGATCCATGTGTCAAAAAAATATATATATATACAGTGGGGCAAAAAAGTATTTAGTCAGTCAGCAATAGTGCAAGTTCCATCACTTAAAAAGATGAGAGGCGTCTGTAATTTACATCATAGGTAGACCTCAACTATGGGAGACAAACTGAGAAAAAAAAATCCAGAAAATCACATTGTCTGTTTTTTTAACATTTTATTTGCATATTATGGTGGAAAATAAGTATTTGGTCAGTAACAAAATTTCATCTCAATACTTTGTAATATATCCTTTGTTGGCAATGACAGAGGTCAAACGTTTTCTGTAAGTCTTCACAAGGTTGCCACACACTGTTGTTGGTATGTTGGCCCATTCCTCCATGCAGATCTCCTCTAGAGCAGTGATGTTTTTGGCTTTTCGCTTGGCAACACGGACTTTCAACTCCCTCCAAAGGTTTTCTATAGGGTTGAGATCTGGAGACTGGCTAGGCCACTCCAGGACCTTGAAATGCTTCTTACGAAGCCACTCCTTCGTTGCCCTGGCGGCGTGCTTTGGATCATTGTCATGTTGAAAGACCCAGCCACGTTTCATCTTCAATGCCCTTGCTGATGGAAGGAGGTTTGCACTCAAAATCTCACGATACATGGCCCCATTCATTCTTTCATGTACCCAGATCAGTCGTCCTGGCCCCTTTGCAGAGAAACAGCCCCAAAGCATGATGTTTCCACCACCATGCTTTACAGTAGGTATGGTGTTTGATGGATGCAACTCAGTATTCTTTTTCCTCCAAACACGACAAGTTGTGTTTCTACCAAACAGTTCCAGTTTGGTTTCATCAGACCATAGGACATTCTCCCAAAACTCCTCTGGATCATCCAAATGCTCTCAAGCAAACTTCAGACGGGCCCGGACATGTACTGGATTAAGCAGTGGGACACGTCTGGCACTGCAGGATCTGAGTCCATGGTGGCGTAGTGTGTTACTTATGGTAGGCCTTGTTACATTGGTCCCAGCTCTCTGCAGTTCATTCACTAGGTCCCCCCGTGTGGTTCTGGGATTTTTGCTCACCGTTCTTGTGATCATTCTGACCCCACGGGGTGGGATTTTGCGTGGAGCCCCAGATCGAGGGAGATTATCAGTGGTCTTGTATGTCTTCCATTTTCTAATTATTGCTCCCACTGTTGATTTCTTCACTCCAAGCTGGTTGGCTATTGCAGATTCAGTCTTCCCAGCCTGGTGCAGGGCTACAATTTTGTTTCTGGTGTCCTTTGACAGCTCTTTGGTCTTCACCATAGTGGAGTTTGGAGTCAGACTGTTTGAGGGTGTGCACAGGTGTCTTTTTATACTGATAACAAGTTTAAACAGGTGCCATTACTACAGGTAATGAGTGGAGGAAAGAGGAGACTCTTAACCCCTTCATGACCGGGGGATTTTTCGTTTTTCCGTGTTCGTTTTTCGCTCCCCTCCTTCCCAGAGCCATAACTTTTTTATTTTTCCGTCAATTTGGCCATGTGAGGGCTTATTTTTTGCGGGACGAGTTGTACTTTTGAACGACATCATTGGTTTTAGCATGTCGTGTACTAGAAAACGGGAAAAAAATTCCAAGTGCGGTGAAATTGCAAAAAAAGTGCAATCCCACATTGGTTTTTTGTTTGGCTTTTTTGCTAGGTTCACTAAATGCTAAAAATGACCTGCCATTATGATTCTCCAGGTCATTACGAGTTCATAGACACCAAACATGACTAGGTTATTTTTTATCTAAGTAATGAAAAAAAATTCCAAACTTTGCTAAAAAAAAAAAAATTGCGCCATTTTCCGATACTCGTAGCGTCTCTATTTTTCATCATCTGGGGTCGGTTGAGGGCTTATTTTTTGCGTGCCGAGATGACGTTTTTAATGATAGCATATCGGTGCAGATACGTTCTTTTGATCGCCCGTTATTGCATTTTAATGCAATGTCGCGGTCGACCAAAAAAACGTAATTCTGGCGTTTCGAGTTTTTTTCCCGCTACGCTGTTTAGCGATCAGGTTAATACTTTTTTTTATTTGATAGATCGGGCGATTCTGAGCGCGGTGATACCAAATATGCGTAGATTTGATATTTTTTTTATTGATTTATTTTGATTGGGGCGAAAGGGGGGTGATTTAAACTTTTATGTTTTTTTTATTTTTTTCACATTTTTTTAAACTTTTTTTTTTTAACTTTTGCCATGCTTCAATAGCCTCCATGAGAGGCTAGAAGCAGGCACAACCCGATCGGCTCTGCTACATAGCAGCGATCTGCTGATCGCTGCTATGTAGCAGAATTGCACGTGTGCTGTGAGCGCCGACCACAGGGTGGCGCTCACAGCGACGGGCAATCAGTAACCATAGAGGTCTCAAGGACCTCTATGGTTACCATTCACAAGCATCGCCGACCCCCGATCATGTGACGGGGGTCGGCGATGACGTCATTTCCGGCTGCCCGACCGGAAGCGGTAGTTAAATGCCGCTGTCTGCGTTTGACAGCGGCATTTAACTAGTTAATAGGTGCGGGCAGATCGCGATTCTGCCCGCGCCTATTACGGGCACATGTCAGCTGTTCAAAACAGCTGACATGTCCCGGCTTTGGTGCGGGCTCATCGCGGAGCCCTGCATCAAAGCAGGGGAGCCGGCATCGGACGGTATAGTACGTCCAATGCCGGTAAGGGGTTAAAGAAGAAGTTACAGGTCTGTGAGAGCCAGAAATCTTGATTGTTTGTTTCTGACAAAATACTTATTTTCCACCATAAAATGCAAAAAAATGATTAAAAAAACAGACAATGTGATTTTCTGGATTTTTTTTTCTCAGTTTGTCTCCCATAGTTGAGGTCTACCTATGATCTAAATTACAGACGCCTCTCATCTTTTTAAGTGGTGGAATTTGCACTATTGCTGACTGACTAAATACTTTTTTGCTCCACTGTATATATACTGTGTATGTATATATATATATATATATATATATATATATATGTCAGTAGACACATATATGTATATATATTAACATTTATTCCAGCGCTAGATAGCTTTAAAGCCGGTAATTCAATTGCCGGCTTTTGCTATCTCCTTCCTAAACCCGACATGATTTGACACATGGTTTACATACAGTAAACCATGTCATATCCCCATTTTTTTTGCATATTCCACACTTCTAATGTTAGTAGTGTGTATATGCAAAATTTGGCCGTTCTATCTACTAAATTAAAGGCTTAAATGGCGGAAAAAATTGGCGTGGGCTCCCACGCAATTTTCTCCGCCAGAGTAGTAAAGCCAGTGACTGAGGGCAGATATTAATAGCCTGGAGAGGGTCCATGGTTATTGCCCCCCCCCCCCTGGCTAAAAACACCTGTCCCCAGCCGCCCCAGAAAAGGCACAACTGGAAGATGTGCCTATTCTGGCACTTGGCCACTCTCTTCCCATTACCGTGTAGCGGTGGGATATGGGGTAATGAAGGGTTAATGTCAACTTGCTATTGTAAGGTGACATTAAGCCAAATTAATAATGGAGAGGCGTCAATTATGACACCTATCCATTATTAATCCAATAGTAGTAAAGGGTTAAAAAATACACAAACACATTATTAAAAAGTATTTTGATGAAAAAATCACAAAGGTTGTAATATTTTATTGAACGCCCAATCCACTCACTGAAGACCCTCGATCTGTAACAAAAAAAAATAATAAACCAACAATATCCATACCTTCCGAAGATCTGTAACGTCCAACGATGTAAATCCATCTGAAGGGGTTAAAATATTTTGCAGCCACGAGCTCTGCTAATGCAGCGTTGCTCCTGGCTGCAAAACCCCGGGGAATGAAGGTAAAGTAGGTCAATTACCTATATTTACCTTCATTTGCGGTGAGGCACCCTCTGCTGGTTGTCCCTAGATCGTGGGAACTTTCCTAGAAAGCTCCCAGGCTCGAGTTCATATGAGGACAACCAGCAGAGGACGCCTCTTATGAACTCGAGCCTGGGAGCTTTCTAGGAAAGTTGCCACGATCTAGTGACAACCAGCAGAAGGCGCCTCACCGCAAATGTGAGGTAAATATAGGTTATTGACCTACTTTACCTTCATTCCCCGGGGTTTTGCAGCCAGGAGCAACGCTGCATTAGCAGAGCTCGTGGCTGCAAAATATTTTAACCCCTTCAGATGGATTTACATCGTTGGACGTTACAGATCTTCGGAAGGTATGGATATTGTTGGTTTATTATTTTTTTTGTTACAGATCGAGGGTCTTCAGTGAGTGGATTGAGCGTAGAATGAAATATTACAACAACCTTTGTGATTTTCTCATTAAAATACTTTTTAATAATGTGTTAGTGTATTTTTTAACCCTTTACTACTATTGGATTAATAATGGATAGGTGTCATAATTGACGCCTCTCCATTATTAATTTGGCTTAATGTCACCTTACAATAGCATAGTTACATAGTTATTAAGGTTGAAGGAAGACTATATGTCCATCTAGTTCAACCCATAGCCTAACCTAACATGCCCTAACATGTTGATCCAGAGGAAGGCAAAAAAAACCCATGTGGCAAAGAGTAAGCTCCACATTGGGGAAAAAAATTCCTTCCCGACTCCACATACGGCAATCAGACTAGTTCCCTGGATCAACGCCCTATCAAGGAATCTAGTGTATATACCCTGTAACATTATACTTTTCCAGAAAGGTATCCAGTCCCCTCTTAAATTTAAGTAATGAATCACTCATTACAACATCATACGGCAGAGAGTTCCATAGTCTCACTGCTCTTACAGTAAAGAATCCGCGTCTGTTATTATGCTTAAACCTTTTTTCCTCCAAACGCAGAGGATGCCCCCTTGTCCCTGTTTCAGGTCTATGATTAAAAAGATCATCAGAAAGGTCTTTGTACTGTCCCCTCATATATTTATACATTAAAATAAGATCACCCCTTAGTCTTCGTTTTTCCAAACTAAATAGCCCCAAGTGTAATAACCTATCTTGGTATTGCAGACCCCCCAGTCCTCTAATAACCTTGGTCGCTCTTCTCTGCACCCGCTCCAGTTCAGCTATGTCTTTCTTAAACACCGGAGACCAGAACTGTGCACAGTATTCTAAGTGTGGTCGAACTAGTGACTTGTATAGAGGTAAAATTATATTCTCCTCATGAGCATCTATGCCTCTTTTAATGCATCCCATTATTTTATTTGCCTTTGTAGCAGCTGCCTGACACTGGCCCCTGAATATGAGTATGTCATCCACCCATACACCCAGGTCTTTTTCATTGACGGTTTTGCCCAGAGTTTTAGAATTAAGCACATAATTATACATCTTATTACTTCTACCCAAGTGCATGACCTTACATTTATCCCCATTAAAGCTCATTTGCCATTTATCAGCCCAAGCTTCTAGTTTACATAAATCATCCTGTAATATAAAATTGTCCTCCTCTGTATTGATTACCCTGCAGAGTTTAGTGTCATCTGCAAATATTGAAATTCTACTCTGAATGCCCCCTACAAGGTCATTAATAAATGTTAAAAAGAAGAGGGCCCAATACTGACCCCTGTGGTACCCCACTGCTAACCGCTACCCAGTCCGAGTGTGCTCCATTAATAACCACCCTTTATTTCCTATCCCTGAGCCAGCTCTCAACCCACTTGCACATATTTTCCCCTATCCCCATTATTCTCATTTTATGTATCAACCTTTTGTGTGGCACCGTATCAAAAGCTTTTGAAAAGTCCATATACACTACATCCACTGGGTTCCCTTGGTCCAATCCGGAACTTACCTCTTCATAGAAACTGATCAAATTAGTCTGACATGAACGGTCCCTAGTAAACCCGTGCTGATACTGGGTCATGAGGTTATTCCTCTTCAGATACTCCAGTATAGCGTCCCTTAGAATGCCCTCCAGGATTTTACCCACAGTAGAGGTTAAGCTTACTGGTCTATAATTTCCGAGTTCAGTTTTTGTTCCCTTTTTGAATATTGGCACCACATTTGCTATACACCAGTCCTGTGGCACAGACCCTGTTATTATGGAGTCTTTAAAGATTAAAAATAATGGTCTATCAATGACTGTACTTAATTCCTGCAGTACTCGAGGGTGTATCCCATCCCGGCCCGGAGATTTGTCAATTTTAGTGATTTTTAGACGCCGCCGCACTTCCTGCTGGGTTAAGCAGGTGACATTTAATTGGGAATTTTTATCACTAGACATTTTGTCTGCCATGGGATTTTCTTGTGTAAATACTGATGAAAAAAAGTCATTTAGCATATTGGCTTTTTCCTCATCCTCATCCACCATCTCACCCAGACTATTTTTAAGGGGGCCAACACTATCATTTTTTAGTTTCTTACTATTTATGTAGTTAAAGAATATTTTAGGATTATTTTTACTCTCTCTGGCAATGAGTCTCTCTGTCTCAATCTTTGCTGCCTTGATTTGCTTTTTACAGAATTTATTTAATTTTCTGTATTTATTTAATGCCTCCTCACTACCTACTTCCTTTAATTCTCTAAATGCTTTCTTTTTGTCACTTATTGTGCCCCTTACAGCTCTATTTAGCCATATTGGTTTCCTCCTATTTGTAGTATGTTTATTCCCATACGGTGTATACTGTGCACAGGTCCTATCCAGGATGTTAATAAACGTCTCCCATTTTCTTTGTGTATTTTTGTGTCTCAGGATATCGTCCCAGTTAATTGCACCAAGATCCTCTCTCATCCGTTGGAAATTTGCCCTCCTGAAGTTTAGTGTCCTTGTAACCCCTCTACTACACATCTTTTTAAAGGATACATGAAAACTTATTATTTTGTGATCGCTATTTCCCAAGTGACCCCCAACCCTTATATTTGATATGCGGTCTGGCCTGTTGGTTAATATTAGGTCTAGCAGTGCCCCCTTTCTTGTTGGGTCCTGAACCAGTTGTGAAAGGTAATTGTCTCTCATAGTTGTCAAAAACCGATTACCTTTGCTGGAACTGCAGGTTTGGGGAACTGCAGGTTCCCCAATCTATTTCAGGGTAGTTGAAGTCCCCTATAATAATGACTTCTCCTTGAGTCGCAGCTTCATCTATTTGCTTTACGAGGATATTCTCCATTGCTTCCATTATTTTTGGAGATTTATAACAAACCCCTATCAGTAATTTATTATTTTTTCCCCCTCCCCTTATCTCCACCCACAGGGATTCTACATTTTCATTAAATTCACCTATATTATCGCGCTGGATGGGTTTTAAGGATGATTTTACATATAGACACACCCCTCCCCCTCGCTTATCTGTACGGTCATTTCTGAACAGGCTATAGCCCTGCAAGTTAACAGCCCAGTCATGGCTCTCATCCAGCCACGTTTCAGATATCCCCACCATGTCATAATTATGCTCCAACAACATTAGTTCTAATTCGTCCATTTTGTTGGCGAGGCTTCTGGCATTAGTATACATGCACTTTATGTTCCTCTCTGTACTTCTATTTCTTAAATTATTAACTTCTATTATTACTTAATTATTACTTCTTATTATTACTTCTATTATTACTTCTATTACTTAATTATTACTATTATTACTTAATTATTAATTATTATTAACTTCTATTTCTTAAATTATTAACTAAATTCTAACCCCACCCCCCCATGCCACCGCCACCCCCAACTTCCTTATTTGTGCCCAGGTCTCTGTCTGCACTATCTTCCCCTCCTATAAATTGAATACCCTTCCCCCCAATTCCTAGTTTAAACACTCCTCCAACCTTCTAGCCATTCTCTCCCCCAGCACAGCTGCACCCTCCCCATTGAGGTGCAGCCCGTCCCTAGCGTAGAGCCTGTAGCCAACTGAGAAGTCGGCCCAGTTCTGCAGGAACCCAAACCCCTCTTTCCTACACCAATTCTTGAGCCACTTATTAACCTCCCTAATCTCCCGTTGCCTCTCTGGCGTGGCACATGGTACCGGCAGTATTTCGGAAAATACCACGTTGGAGGTCCTTGCTTTCAGCTTGCAGCCTAATTCCCTGAAATCATCTTTAAGGACCTTCCACCTACCTCTAACTTTGTCATTAGTGCCAATGTGCACCATGACCGCTGGGTCCTCACCAGCCCCTCCCAATAATCTGTCCACCCGATCAGCGATGTGTCGGACTCGAGCGCCAGGTAGGCAGCACACCGTTCGACGATCCCTGTCTTTGTGACAGATTGCCCTATTTGTTCCCCTAATAATTGAGTCGCCCACTACCAGCACCTGTCTGGCCTGCCCTGCTCTCCTATTTCCCTCCTTACTGGAGCAGTCACTCCTCCGGCTTTCAGAGGACATGCCTGGCTGCAGCAGTGCTACCCCTGTACTGGCACCCCCCTCATCTGCCAACTTAGCAAACTTATTGGGGTGTGCCAGGTCAGGACCAGCCTTCCTGGCACTCTTCCCTCTACCCCGCTTTCTAACTGTCACCCAGCTTGCTACTTCATTGTCCTGCAGCTCCATCCCACCATCCCCCCCCTCATCTGTCCCATTGAGCGTCTGCTCCGTGAGCAGAAGACTCCTCTCCATATTGTCTATGGATCTCAGTGTTGCCAGCTGCACATTTAGAGTCAGAATCTGGGTTTCCAAATGCACAACGTGCTCACATCTCGCACAGCAGTATGCACCCTCGATCGGCTGCTCAAGGATTGCATACATGTGGCAAGATGTGCACTGGATGGCATTAACAAGAGTGGAGCACATTTCCTAATGGGGATTGCACCAGACAGAACAGTTCAATAAATAAAAAAAATAAAAAATAAATACAAAGTATTAATAAAATACAGACAAGGTGACATTAACCCTTCATTACCCCATATCCCACCGCTACATGGGAATGGGAAGAGAGTGGCCAAGTGCCAGAATAGGCGCATCTTCCAGATGTGCCTTTTCTGGGGTGGCTGGGGGCAGGTGTTTTTAGCCAGGGGGGGGCAATAACCATGGACCCTCTCCAGGCTATTAATATCTGCCCTCAGTCACTGGCTTTACTACTCTGGCGGAGAAAATTGTGCAGGAGCCCACGCCAATTTTTTCCGCCATTTAACCCTTTAATTTAATAGCTAGAACGGCCAAATTTTGCATATACACACTACTAACAATAGTGTGGAATATGCAAAAAAAAAGGTGATATGTCATGGTTTACTGTATGTAAACCAGGTCTCATATCATGTCGGGTTTAGGAAGGAGAAAGAAAAAGCCGGTAATTGAATTACCGGCTTTAAAGCTATCTAGCGCTGTATGAAGTAATAATATATTTCTACTGTAAGCTGTCAGTGTGATTTTACTGTACACCGCACTGAATTGCCGGCTTTTCTCTCTAACACCGCTGCGTATTTCTCGCAAGTCACACTGCTGGTCCGTGTGTAATCCGTATTTTTCTGGCTTCCATAGACTTTCATTGGCGTTTTTTTTGTGCAATACGGTGACAAACGCAGCATGCTGCGATTTTTTTACGGCCGTAGAAAGCCGTATAATACTGATCAGTAAAATACGGCAGATAGGAGCAGGGGCATAGAGAATAATTGGGACGTTTGTTAGGCGTGTTTTACGGACGTATTTTCTGCACTCATACGTCCGTAAAACTCACTAGTGTGACTCCAGCCTAAATGTGATCCCAAATATTATGTAAACTGTTCCCAATAAAAGCTTCAACTCAATCCATAAAAAATGCAAGTACCCACTCAGGTCTGTCATCTGTTAATGGAAATATAGAAGGCTTCCACATTACTGGTAGCACAAAGGCTCTGGAAAAGCAAAATGGCTCCTCACCTGGCAAAAGAAATTTAGCACATTATTATTATTATACATTTTTAGCATATTCTCCGTTCCTAATCCCAAATGCCCCTCCCTTGTGAGCCCCACAGTGTACCTAAACCATATATATTCTACAACTAAGGGCTACGGCCCAAAACGCGTTAGTCGTTGGACTCTCTTTAATTTGTCTGGACAACACTTATTTCCTTTTAACGGAATAAAATAAAAAGAAAATTTTATTTGTATCTAGCCTATAGATCCTTTATTTCTCTCCTTTTTTTCTGAAACCACATAGATCAGGAGATGTGACCGCTCTCCAGGGGCCTCTGGTGTACAGGATATAATGCTCCCACGCTGTATCGCTCCGCCGCCTAGAGGTCACTGGAGTTCGGCCTGTCACTTGCGGCACCACTGAGTGGGAAAATTCTCACGCAGCAGTGCTGTAAATTAAGAGCATGAACTCCAGTGAACCCTCAGTGACAACACTGCAGGAGCCATTGCCTCCCGTCAGTGTGTCACTGGAGGCCGTGTAGGGCAGTCACATCTCCTCATGTGACAGTTCTACATGGGAGATCGTCGTGGGACACTTGTTATTAAATGGGCTACATCGTAACAGGGAGTATTTGTGTTGGCTTATTTTTTTTTTACAGGTAATCAAGGGCGTCAGGGAATTAGGAGTAATAATAAAGATGGGAAACTGTGTAGTGTTTTATTTCATTAAAAGACTTTATTCTGGCTGTGTCTTTAACCCCTTAACTATAGGATTAGTAATGGATAGGTATCTTTTAGACGCTTCTCCATTACTAAGCCGGCTTGATGTCATCTTATAATACAAAGGTGACATCAACCCCCCAAATATTACCCCATATGCTACCGCTACAGGGCAGTGGGAAGACAGAGTCTAATCATCTTAGAGATGCGCCATTTCGGGGGAGGCTGTGTGCTGGTGTTTGTAGCCGTGGGGGCAATATCCATGCCCCCTTCCTAGGCTATTATTACCAGCCCGTAGCCATCTGCATAGCCTTTTCTGGCTATAAATTATAAGGGAAACCCACGTAGTTTTTTTTTGGGGGGTCCCCCTATTTTAATAGCCAGTAAAGGCTAAGCATATAGCTGTGAGCTAATATTAATAGCCTGGGAAGCTCCATGGGCTTTACTCGCTTCCCAGGCTATAAACATTGGCCCCGAATCGCTGGCTTTCCCTTTCTGGTTTTGAAAATTGCGCGGGAGCCCACACAATTTTTTTTCCTTTTTTTAATTTTAATTAAACATATTGCATGTAAGGCCTCAATACCGACACTGCCGCCGGCACTTGGGATCGGAGTGTGTGGCTGCATGTATTTCTATGCAGCCGAATGCTGCGGTCCGAGTGCCGGGGGCAGTGGCGGATATGGATGTGCGAGACTCATGCGAGTTTCTTGCAAGTGTGACCTTGGCCTAACACAGATTTTTTCTATCTATAGATATATCTATAGATACCGTATATACTCGAATATAAGCTGACATTAAAAGTGCCCCTCTCGGGTAATATTCGAGTCATTGTCCCAGGGGGTCAGCAGGGGAGCGGCGGCTGTCACATCATAACTGCTTGTTCCTCTGTTCAGCGGTCACATGGTACCGCTCATTAAAGTAATGAATATGGACATGATTCCACTCCCATAGGGGTGGAGTGCATATTCATTACTTTAATGAGCGGTACCATGTGACCGCTGAACAAGCTGCTGGCGCTAGAGACCATCGCATTGGAGAAGCCGGGACCGCGCCAGGAGGTCACCAGGGGAGGGTGAGCCATGCGATATTCACCTGTCCCCGTTCACCCGCCGGGCTCCGACTTCCGCATCCTCTGGTTGTGACGTTAAGGTCAAAGGGCGTGATGACGTGTTAAGTGCACGCCCTCTGCCTGAACAGTCACTGCAGAGAGCCGAGAAGACACAGTGGCGCGCTGCTGTGGAACGGGGACAGGAGAATATCGCAAGTGCCGGGTGCCTGAGAAACGACAGGCATCATTTTTATTTTTTTTTATCGCAGCAGCAGCATATGGGGCATAATATGCTATAGAGCATCTTATGGGGCCATCAACCTTTGTGCAGCGTTATATGGGGCATAATCTATGGAGCATCTTATGGGGCCATCAACCTTTCTGCAGCATTATATGGGGAATAATCTATGGAGCATCTTATGGGGCCATCAACCTTTGTGCAGCATTATATGGGGCATAATATTCTATGGAGCATCTTATGGGGCCATCATTAACCTTTTATGCAGCATTACATAAAGTTCCTCTGGAACTCTCTGCCCCAACACGTCCGACTATCAACCACAGTCGGATCCTTCAGACGGAACCTGAAAACTCATCTCTTCAGGAAAGCCTACAGCCTGCACTGACACCGCTGTCGCCTCATCACTATCGAAGCTACCGCCTCACCAACACCGGAGCTCCTGCAACCCTCAACCTACTGGCTCCTTCCCCATAATCCTGTAGAATGTAAGCCCGCAAGGGCAGGGTCCTCGCCCCTCTGTATCAGTCCGTCATTGTTAGTTTGTTGACTGTATGTGATATCTGTAACTTGTATGTAACCCCTTCTCATGTACAGCACCATGGAATCAATGGTGCTATATAAATAATAATAATAATTACATGGGTCATATTTTAATATGGTGCATCTTATGTGGCCCATCATCAATTTTATGAAGCATTATATGGGGCATATTTTGTATGGAGCATCTTATAGGGCCTATCATGAACTGTATGGAGCATTATATGGGGCTCCTGATTGAATATGGATATTCAAAAACACTTCACCTACTGAGGTCTCAATCAACTTTACTTTTATTGGTACCTATTTTTAGTTTTGAAACTTACCAGTAGCTGCTGCATTTCCCATCCTAGGCTTATACTTGAGTCAATAGTCCCAGTTTTTTTGTGGCAAAATTAGGGGGTCTCAGCTTATACTCGGGTCGGCTTATTCTCGAGTATATACGGTAGATATATCTATCTATAGCTATTCACTTATATTTGATTTGTTTGTGTAAACATATGTGAACATCGTATGTGAGGATATTATGGTCTTCAATGGAGTATGTAAAAGAAGAGGTTGGACAAAGAAATGGCATCACAATTTTTTTTGTTGATCTTTAGCTTACAAAAACGCATACAAATTCGAATGAAAAATGCATAAAAATCCGCATAAAAAACACATGAAAAAAGCATCTGTTGAGGGCAGAGCAAAGTACTGCAGTGTGCAGGCGTAGGGAAAGGTCAGAGAGGCCCGGCGCCTGCGCACTGCAGTACTTTACACTGCCCTCAATAGGGCAGATAAAGTACGCCTGCGCAGGAGCCGCATCAGGTAGGCAAAGAGGACTGTTGTGAATTCTGTGGCTGAATTCACTCCTGTAGTCACAAGTGGTATTGCAGCCTCTGGGCTTCCTCCCTCAGGTGTTTTGGTGAGCTCGTTGGCTGCCTTGCTATTTAACTCCACCTGAGTCTGTCTTCCTTGCTCCTTGTCAATGTTCCAGTGTTGGATCTGAGCTACTGCATCTTTCCTGTGGCCTGCTGCTCTGCTAGATAAGTGTTACTTTGTTTTTGTTTCCGTTTTTTATGTCCAGCTGTGCTATTCTCTTTTGCTGGAAGCTCTGAGACGCAAAGGGTGCACCGCCGTGCTGTTAGTTCGGCACGGTGGGTCTTTTTGCCCCCCTTTGCGTGGTTCTGCTTTAGGGTTTTTTGTAGACTGCATAGTTCTCTTTGCTATCCTCGCTCTGTCTTGAATATCGGGCCTCACTTTGCTGAATCTATTTCATTCCTACATTTTGTCTTTTCATCTTGCTAACAGTCATTATATGTGGGGGGCTGCCTATTCCTTTGGGGTATTTCTCTGAGGCAAGTCAGGCTTGTATTTCTATCTTCAGGCTAGTCAGCTCATCAGGCAGTGCCGAGTTGCATAGGTAGTGTTAGGCGCAATCCACTGCTGCTTTTAGTTGTGTGAGGATAGGTTCAGGTATTGCAGTCTGCAGAGATTCCACGTCTCAGAGCTTGTTCTATTGTTTTTGGGTTATTGCCATATCACTGTATGTGCGCTGATTACTGCACACTGTGTTGCCTGATAGCACAGCATAACAGTACAAGGAGCCAAACCAATGATTCTCAATAGAGGGAAAAAAGAAGTCCTGACATCATTTTTTTTTTCCCCTCAGCTCTGTCTTCAGTTTTTTTTTTTTTTTCCCCCTAGACATTAGAGTGCTTCAGGACACAGCTGTGGACATGGATATTCAGGCTCTGTGCTCCTCAATGGATAATCTCGTTATAAATGTACAAAAGATTCAAGATACAATTGATCAGAAATCTATGCTAGAACCAAGAATTCCTATTCCTGATTTGTTTTTTGGTGACAGAACTAAGTTCCTGAGCTTCAAAAATAATTGTAAGCTATTTCTGGCCTTGAAACCTCATTCTTCTGGTAATCCTATTCAACAGGTTTTGATTATTATTTCTTTTTTGCGCGGCGACCCACAGGACTGGGCGTTTTCTCTTGCGCCAGGAGACCCTGCATTGAGTAATGTTGATGCGTTTTTCCAGGCGCTTGGATTGATTTACGATGAGCCTAATTCAGTGGATCAGGCTGAGAAAAATTTGCTGGCTTTATGCCAGGGTCAGGATGATGTAGAAGTATATTGTCAGAAATTTAGGAAGTGGTCAGTGCTCACTCTGTGGAATGAATCTGCACTGGCGGCTTGGTTCAGAAAGGGTCTCTCTGAAGCTCTTAAGGATGTCATGGTGGGATTTCCTATGCCTGCTGGTTTGAATGAGTCTATGTCCTTGGCCATTCAGATCGGTCGTCGCTTGCGCGAGCGTAAATCTGTGCACCATCTGGCGGTATTGTCTGAGAGTAAACCTGAGCCTATGCAGTGCGACAGGACTATGACTAAAGTTGAACGGCAAGAACACAGACGTCTGAACAGGCTGTGTTTCTACTGTGGTGATTCCACTCATGCTATTTCTAATTGTCCTAAGCACACTAGGCGGTTCGATAGCTCTGCCGTCATTGGTACTGTACAGTCCAAATTCCTTCTGTCCATTACCTTGATATGCTCTTTGTCATCGTATTCTGTCATGGCGTTTGTGGATTCAGGCGCTGCCCTGAATCTGATGGATTTGGATTATGCTAAACGTTGTGGATTTTTCTTGGAGCCTTTGCGGTGTCCTATTCCGTTGAGAGGAATTGATGCTACACCTTTGGCCAAGAATAAGCCTCAGTACTGGGCCCAGCTGACCATGTGCATGGCTCCTGCACATCAGGAAGTTATTCGCTTTCTGGTACTGCATAATCTGCATGATGTGGTCGTGTTGGGGTTGCCATGGCTACAAACCCATAATCCAGTATTAGATTGGAACTCTATGTCGGTAACCAGCTGGGGTTGTCAGGGAGTACATGGTGATGTTCCATTTTTGTCTATTTCATCCATCCATTCCTTCTGACATCCCAGAGTTCTTGTCTGACTTTCAGGATGTATTTGAAGAGCCCAAGTCTGATGCCCTACCTCCGCATAGGAATTGTGATTGTGCTATCGATTTGATTCCTGGTAGTAAATTCCCTAAGGGTCGTTTATTTAATTTGTCCGTGCCTGAACACACCGCTATGCGCAGTTATGTGAAAGAATCCCTGGAGAAGGGACATATTCGCCCATCGTCATCACCATTGGGAGCAGGGTTCTTTTTTGTAGCCAAAAAGGATGGTTCGCTAAGACCGTGTATTGATTACCGCCTTCTTAATAAGATCACTGTTAAGTTTCAGTATCCCTTGCCATTGATATCTGACTTGTTTGCTCGGATTAAGGGGACTAGTTGGTTTACTAAGATTGATCTTCGTGGTGCGTATAATCTGGTGAGAATCAGGCAGGGAGATGAATGGAAAACGGCATTTAATACGCCCGAGGGTCATTTTGAGTATCTGGTGATGCCGTTCGGACTTGCCAATGCTCCATCTGTTTTTCAGTCTTTTATGCATGACATTTTCCGTGAGTATCTGGATAAATTCCTGATTGTTTACTTGGATGACATTTTGATCTTCTCTGATGATTGGGAGTCTCGTGAAGCAAGTCAGAATGGTTTTCCAGGTACTGCGTGCTAATTCCTTGTTCGTGAAGGGATCAAAGTGTCTCTTCGGTGTGCAGAAAGTTTCATTTTTGGGGTTCATCTTTTCCCCTTCTACTATCGAGATGGATCCGGTTAAGGTCCAGGACATCCAGGATTGGACTCAGCCGACATCTCTGAAAAGTCTGCAGAAATTCCTGGGCTTTGCTAATTTTTATCGTCGCTTCATCTGTAATTTTTCTAGCATTGCCAGACCATTGACCGATTTGACCAAGAAGGGTGCTGATTTGGTTAATTGGTCTTCTGCTGCCGTGGAAGCTTTTCAGGAGTTGAAGCGTCGTTTTTGCTGTGCCCCTGTGTTGTGTCAACCAGATGTTTCTCTTCCGTTCCAGGTCGAGGTTGATGCTTCTGAGATTGGAGCAGGGGCGGTTTTGTCACAGAGAGGTTCTGGTTGCTCAGTGTTGAAACCATGTGCTTTCTTTTCCAGGAAATTTTCTGCTGCTGAGCGTAATTATGATGTGGGCAACCGAGAGTTGCTGGCCATGAAGTGGGCATTCGAGGAGTGGCGTCATTGGCTTGAGGGAGCTAAGCATCGCGTGGTGGTATTGACTGATCATAAGAATCTTACTTATCTCGAGTCTGCCAAGCGCTTGAATCCTAGACAGGCCCGTTGGTCGTTATTTTTTGCTCGTTTTGATTTTGTGATTTCGTACCTTCCGGGCTCTAAAAATGTGAAGGCGGATGCTCTGTCTAGGAGTTTTGTGCCAGACTCTCCGGGGTTGTCTGAGCCGGCGAGTATCCTCAAGGAAGGAGTCATTGTGTCTGCCATCTCTCCTGATTTGCGGAGAGTGTTGCAGAAATTTCAAGCTAATAAACCTGATCGTTGTCCGGCCGAGAAACTGTTCGTCCCTGATAGGTGGACTAGTAAAGTTATCTCTGAACTTCATTGTTCGGTGCTGGCTGGTCATCCAGGAATCTTTGGTACCAGAGAGTTAGTGGCTAGATCCTTCTGGTGGCCATCTCTGTCACGGGATGTGCGTGCTTTTGTGCAGTCCTGTGGGATTTGTGCTAGGGCTAAGCCCTGCTGTTCACGTGCCAGTGGGTTGCTTTTGCCCTTGCCGGTCCCGAAGAGGCCTTGGACACATATTTCGATGGATTTCATTTCTGACCTTCCCGTTTCTCAAAAGATGTCGGTCAATTGGGTGGTCTGTGATCGCTTTTCTAAAATGGTCCATCTGGTGCCCTTGGTTAAATTGCCTTCCTCCTCTGATTTGGTGCCTTTGTTCTTCCAGCATGTGGTTCGTTTGCATGGCATTCCTGAGAATATTGTTTCTGACAGAGGTTCCCAGTTTGTCTCGAGGTTCTGGCGAGCCTTTTGTGGTAGGATGGGCATTGACCTATCTTTTTCCTCGGCCTTCCATCCTCAGACTAATGGCCAGACCGAACGAACCAATCAGACCTTGGAAACATATCTGAGATGTTTTGTTTCTGCTGACCAGGATGATTGGGTGTCATTTTTGCCGTTGGCTGAGTTCGCTACCTTGGTCTCTCCATTTTTGGCTACCTTGGTCTCTCCATTTTTCTGCAATTCTGGGTTCCATCCTCGTTTCTCTTCAGGACAGGTTGAGTCTTCGGACTGTCCTGGTGTGGATTCTGTGGTGGACAGGTTGCAGCAGATCTGGACTCAGGTAGTGGACAATTTGACCTTGTCCCAGGAGAAGGCTCAGTTTTTCGCTAATCGTAGACGCCGTGTGGGTCCCCGACTTCGTGTTGGGGATCTGGTTTGGTTATCTTCTCGTCATATTCCTATGAAGGTTTCCTCTCCTAAATTTAAACCTCGTTTTATTGGTCCGTATAGGATTTCTGAGATTCTCAATCCGGTGTCTTTTTGTCTGACCCTCCCAGACTCCTTTTCCATACATAATGTATTCCATAGGTCGTTGTTGAGAAGATACGTGGCACCTATGGTTCCATCTGTGGAGCCTCCTGCCCCTGTTTTGGTGGAGGGGGAATTGGAGTATATTGTGGAGAAAATTTTGGATTCTCGTGTCTCTAGACGGAAACTCCAGTATCTGGTCAAATGGAAGGGTTATGCTCAGGAGGATAATTCCTGGGTTTTTGCCTCTGATGTCCATGCCCCAGATCTTGTTCGTGCCTTTCATGTGGCTCATCCTGGTCGGCCTGGGGGTTCTGGTGAGGGTTCAGTGACCCCTCCTCAAGGGGGGGGTACTGTTGTGAATTCTGTGGCTGAATTCACTCCTGTTGTCACAAGGGGTATTGCAGCCTCTGGGCTTCCTCACTCAGGTGTTTTGGTGAGCTCGTTGGCTGCCTTGCTATTTAACTCCACCTGAGTCTGTCTTCCTTGCTCCTTGTCAATGTTCCAGTGTTGGATCTGAGCTACTGCATATTTCCTGTGGCCTGCTGCTCTGCTAGATAAGTGTTACTTTGTTTTTGTTTCCGTTTTTTCTGTCCAGCTGTGCTATTCTCTTTTGCTGGAAGCTCTGAGACGCAAAGGGTGCACCGCCGTGCCGTTAGTTCGGCACGGTGGGTCTTTTTGCCCCCCTTTGCGTGGTTCTGCTTTAGGGTTTTTTGTAGACTGCATAGTTCTCTTTGCTATCCTCGCTCTGTCTAGAATATCGGGCCTCACTTTGCTGAATCTATTTCATTCCTACGTTTTGTCTTTTCATCTTGCTAACAGTCATTATATGTGGGGGGCTGCCTATTCCTTTGGGGTATTTCTCTGAGGCAAGTCAGGCTTGTATTTCTATCTTCAGGCTAGTCAGCTCCTCAGGCAGTGCCGAGTTGCATAGGTAGTGTTAGGCGCAATCCACTGCTGCTTTTAGTTGTGTGAGGATAGGTTCAGGTATTGCAGTCTGCAGAGATTCCACGTCTCAGAGCTTGTTCTATTGTTTTTGGGTTATTGCCATATCACTGTATGTGCGCTGATTACTGCACACTGTGTTGCCTGATAGCACAGCATAACAGAGGACGTCATCGTATTAAGATGGGAGGCGCTGGACCCGGACCACGACGACCATCGGACCGGACCGCATCGGGACCGCCCCTGGGTGAGTATAATATAACCTGTTTTTCTTATCTTTCAGGTGACATCGGTGCTTATCTACAGCATTCCAGAATGCTGTAGATAAGCCCCTGATGCCGGTGGCCTTAGCTTATAGACGAATTTTGGGGTGTCAAATTCCCTTTAAAGGGAAGGTGCCACCAGTTTTCTTGTATTTTGTTTTTTTGTGAAATTAAGCTTAACATAGTAATTAAAATGTATTAATGCAATGTTTGCACTGTTTGCCAACATTTCTATATGAAAAATATTATATATTTTTCTACAAATATACATATTTACCACTAAGGGGGGGGGGGGCATTTTCCGTTTTAGACCTCAAGCAGCTATAGTAAGATTTAGCAGCTTTACTCTTTGCTGGAAAATTGGGGCAGTAACTGCTGACATCACCATTTCCCTCCCCTTTTGGGTGGTCTAATATCCCTGGGGCAGAATGAAGAGCAGCATCACAGGGCAGCACTATTTTGTGTGTGACTGCCCTGTGACCTGCTATCACCAGCAGTTACTGCATCAGAGGCACAGCTTGTTTACAGAGGAGCAGAACACAGTGGGCTTAGCAGCATTTTTTGTGAATAATATTCTTGCCATCCCCCTTCCCCCCTCTTAAATCCCTGTCCTGTCAGCTGCCCTGCTCTCTCTCTCCAGGTGTCACCTCCCTCTCTGCAGGCTGTGAGTGCAGCTTACTGGAGATCACAGGGACTGTGTGTGAGGGGGAGGCACAGACACAGCAGGAGAAGCACACAGGGCAGCGTGTGAGGAGCAGAGGATGTGTGCCTGCTTGGAGTACAGAGGAGCAGTGAGCGCTTCTTCTGTCCTGCGATAGAGAGTAAGTGGAGCTCGGCAGATAGCACAGGGCTATAATAAAATGGCAGCTAGTTACACCTACAGCAGTGAGTTGTGCAGCCCACAGAGGTGTTCCCAGCTCACTGCTAATGCTGCTGCAATGTTACAGATAGGAGATAATAGACCGGCGCTGACCCTATGTCCATGGGGTGCCGTAATCTGACACGGATAGTGCCCTGCTACTGCTGCAAAACCAAGATGTCAGCCCCCAATGCATTCTTTAAACTCGTATAACACATGAAATCTGTTTCACATGCATTTCAAACTTGCTTATAGCAGCATGTTATGCTACATTACAGTGATTTATTAATGAACTACAAACGCGGTACCTTCCTTTTAAAGACAGAGACTAAGTGGGGAGCTAAAATTTGAAAAAATAATTGAACTACTCATAGCAGAATCCATCTGATACTGGAGATTTTTGGGGTGTTAATTTGCGGATTATGTTAATTATCTCCTCTTCTGTGAAAGGACTGTTAATAAAGTCTAGATCTAATGGGGCGATTTTGGGAAGATTTATACTTGATAAAAAGGTGTTAATAGAGTCAGAATCTGCACTGGGAGTAGAAGAGTCATCTTTCAAATTGTACAAATTAAGAAAAAATTCAGCAAAATAATTTACTATATCTTTTGGGTGGACCATGGTTTCACCTGAAGATGTTATTTTAACAATTATCTTAATACGCTTTTTTTTAAATTTCATCATCATATATCTTGTTGGCTTATTAATGGAGGAGTAGACTTTAAATTTCGAGGATTTAATGACAGTCGTATTCAAAAAAATTTTTAGATCTCAGTTGCTTCCTGAGTTTTAAGATTTCCAGTTGAATGGCAGAGGATAGTGCTTTTGAATTATTTTGTTGATCTTTTATACTAATTTGCTTCTGTAAGTTGCTAATTATGAAAATTGTCTCTTCAGAGAGGAAAAGAACTAGAACTCTATTGCCACCTATTGGAAGGTACCAATCCTTCATGTCAATATCGACACTTTAACGAGCCTTGTCACATGACGAGTTCTAGTTCTCTTCCTCTCTGAAGAGACAATTTGCATAATTAGCATATTTCCCAGAGGAGCATTGCGGCTTTAAGTCTCCTCATCTCAGCATACTTCTTGGATATCATGTCTATAAGTTGAAAATTTTTGCTTTTTCTTTTTTTATATCTGGATGAAATTTGGATAAGGCCTCCTCTAAGGACAGCTTTGTGCGCGTTCCAAACAGTAAAGGGACTAATTTCGTCTGAAGTGTTTTCTTTGAAGTAATGATTAGGTTTTCTATTTCTGCCTTGAATTCCGGGATTTTAAATAAGGTAGAGTTACATTTCCACAGGAAAGTATTCGCAATGGGAGGACTTAGTAGAAATTCTGCTAAAACTGGGGAGTGGTCTGAGAGAGGTTTTTTTTTTGAAAATTAATACTCTTCAACTTGGCTAAGGTAAAGACGTCAGTGAGGAATAGGTCTATGCGGGAGGATGTCTTGTGAAAAATATCAAAAGCTCATTCTGGATGAGTCTGTACTTTAATGACGGTGCTTTGTGGCTAACTTAAGAATAAGGGACCAGGCTACTATCAGGGACAATGTTAAAATCACCTAGCCATATTATGCCACCTTTCTTGATTTCTTTGACTTTTTTTTTAGTTTGTTTAGAAATGAGATTTGTCTCCTTTTAGGGACATATACATTTACAACCGTGCAAGGGTTATTATTCAGCTGCCAAATGAGAATATGAAACCTTCCCAAGAGTCAATCACTTCAGCAAATTGGAATGGGACAGCATTACTTACAATCGTAACAACACCTGCCTTTTTAGATGTATTCAGTGATTTGATTATGTGTAGGTAGTTTTTATGGTGGATGTTAGGGTGATTATCTCTTGCCATTTTCACTTCCTGTAAGCAAACCAGATCAGCGTGGTTCTGTTTGATTTCTTTCCATAATGTGTATCTTTTGTTGGGACTATTAAGTCCTCTAACATACGATGGAATCTTAATTTTCATTAAACTGTAGAGATTTTAATTTGTAGAATACAATATAATGTGAAAGCAAAACGCTAACACAAAACACACTAAAGGCAGCCTGTATAAAAAAAAAGGCCAAAAAAAACTACTGAAAATAGAAAAATAAAAATTCTCAAAAAGTTCTCCTGGAAGATTGCAATCTCATTGGTATCTCTCCTAAGTTTGGGGGATAAAAAAAAACATTGTGGCTGAGATCCCACAAAAGGTACCTCTATGATAGAGGTTGTTTGGTTTTTGATTGAGAAGTAAGGCAAAAATATTTTAAGGGACAGTAAAAGTGGCCTTCTACACCCTAGCCTTTGTCCTTAAATGCTGGTTCATCCTGGAGGAAATTAATGAACCGTAATCCCTCCTGATATGTGTTAAGCAGGTATTTTTTTCCATTGTACCAAACTAAAAGTTTTGTGGGAAAACCCCATCTGTAAGGGACTCCAAATTCCTGAAGTTTAGAAGTTACTTCTTTGAAGGCTCTCCTTGCATCCATGGTAGCTTTGGAGTAATCAGAAAATATCTTAATGTGTTTATAAGGATCAGGAAAGGAGCCTCTCTCTCCAATATATTTTAGAATTTTTTCCTTGGTTTAAAAATGACCCACAGAGGAGTGATGGACTCCCCAGTCTTGTAGAAACAAGAGAACAATTATAGAACCAAAAACACATGGGCTACTTGCACACTGAACAATTGTAGGAACCTGTTCACACCACCAAAAAAACTTGAAAACAAAAGAGCACAGTGAGGTCAAAATACTCTGTTGTAAACAGCATTTAAGCTATTCAATCCTCATGTCCACTGTTGTGAATTCTGTTGTCGAGCTCCCTCCTGTGGTCTTGAATGGTACTTCGGTGAGTTCTGTCCGTGGGCTCCCTCTGGTGGCTGTGAGTGGAGCTGCTGCTTCTGAGGTTCCTTACACAGGTGACGTGGTTTATCCTTTGGCTGGCTGCTCTATTTAACTCCACTTAGATCGTTACTCCATGCCAGCTGTCAATGTTTCTGCATTGCTTCAGTTCGCTCTTACATAGTTACATAGTTATTAAGGTTGAAGGAAGACTATATGTCCATCTAGTTCAACCCATAGCCTAACCTAACATGCCCTAACATGTTGATCCAGAGGAAGGCAAAAAAAAAAAAACCCATGTGGCAAAGAGTAAGCTCCACATTGGGGAAAAAAATTCATTCCCGACTCCACATACGGCAATCAGACTAGTTCCCTGGATCAACGCCCTATCAAGGAATCTAGTGTATATACCCTGTAACATTATACTTTTCCAGAAAGGTATCCAGTCCTGTTGTGAATTCTGTGGCTGAATTCACTCCTGTGGTCACAAGTGGTACTGCAGCTTCTGAGCTTTCTCCCTCAGGTGTTCTGGTGAGCTCGTTAACTGCTTCATTACTTAACTCCGCCTGATGCTGCTATCCTTGCTCCTTGTCAATGTTTCAGTGTTGGATCTGAGCTTCTCCTGATTGTTCCTGTGACCTGCTGCTCTGTATAGCTAAGTGCTTTTTGCTTTTTTGTTGCTTTTTTTTCTGTCCAGCTTGTCTTTTGTTTTGCTGGAAGCTCTGAGACGCAAAGGGTGTACCGCCGTGCCGTTAGTTCGGCACGGTGGTTTTTTTTTTGCCCCCTTTGCGTGGTTTTGCTTTAGGGTTTTTTGTAGACTGCAAAGTTCGCTTTACTGTCCTCGCTCTGTCCTAGAATATCGGGCCCCACTTTGCTGAATCTATTTCATCCCTACGTTTTGTCTTTTCATCTTATTCACAGTCATTATATGTGGGGGGCTGCCTTTTCCTTTGGGGAATTTCTCTGGGGCAAGTCAGGCCTATTTTTCTATCTTCAGGCTAGCTAGTTTCTTAGGCTGTGCCGAGTTGCCTAGGTAGTTGTTAGGCGCAATCCACAGCCGCTTTTAGTTGTGTTTAGGATAGGATCAGGTGTGCAGTCTACAGAGTTTCCACGTCTCAGAGCTCGTTCTTGTATTTTTGGGTATTTGTCAGATCACTGTGTGCGCTCTGATCGCTAAGCACACTGTGTTTATGGATTGCCTTCATAACACCTGTCATTAGCAAACATAACAGTACAAGGAGCCTAACTAATGATTCTCAATAGAGGGAAAGAAAAAGTTCTGACATCATTTTTTTTTTTTTTTTCTGCACTGTGTTCACTTTTTTTTTTTCCCCTAGACATTTGGGTGATTCTGGACACAGGTGTGGACATGGATATTCAGGGTCTGTGCTCTTCAATGGATAATCTCGTTATAAATGTACAAAAAATTCAAGATACTATTGATCAGAAATCTATGTTAGAACCAAGAATTCCTATTCCTGATTTGTTTTTTGGAGATAGAACTAAGTTTCTAAGTTTCAAAAATAATTGTAAGCTATTTCTGGCCTTGAAACCTCATTCTTCTGGTAATCCTATTCAACAGGTTTTGATTATTATTTCTTTTTTGCGCGGCGACCCTCAAGACTGGGCATTTTCTCTTGCGCCAGGAGACCCTGCATTGAGTAGTGTCGATGCGTTTTTCCTGGCGCTCAGATTGCTGTACGATGAGCCTAATTCAGTGGATCAGGCTGAGAAAAATTTGCTGGCTTTGTGCCAGGGTCAGGATGATATAGAAGTATATTGTCAGAAATTTAGGAAATGGTCAGTACTCACTCAGTGGAATGAATCTGCGCTGGCAGCTTTGTTCAGAAAGGGTCTCTCTGAGGCTCTTAAGGATGTCATGGTGGGATTTCCTATGCCTGCTGGTTTGAATGAGTCTTTGTCTTTGGCCATTCAGATCGGTCGACGCTTGCGCGAGCGTAAATCTGTGCACCATTTGGCGGTACTGCCTGAGGTTAAACCTGAGCCTATGCAGTGCGATAGGACTATGACTAGAGTTGAACGGCAGGAATACAGACGTCTGAATGGTCTGTGTTTCTACTGTGGTGATTCCACTCATGCTATTTCTGATTGTCCTAAGCGCACTAAGCGGTCCGCTAGGTCTGCCGTCATTGGTACTGTACAGTCCAAATTCCTTCTGTCCATTACCTTGATATGCTCTTTGTCGTCGTTTTCTGTCATGGCGTTTGTGGATTCGGGCGCTGCCCTGAATCTGATGGATTTGGATTATGCTAAACGTTGTGGGTTTTTCTTGGAGCCTTTGCGGTGTCCTATTCCATTGAGAGGAATTGATGCTACACCTTTGCCCAAGAATAAACCTCAATACTGGGCCCAGCTGACCATGTGCATGGCTCCTGCACATCAGGAAGTTATTCGCTTTCTGGTGTTGCATAATCTGCATGATGTGGTCGTGTTGGGGTTGCCATGGCTACAAACCCATAATCCAGTATTGGATTGGAATTCCATGTCGGTATCCAGCTGGGGTTGTCAGGGGGTACATGGTGATGTTCCATTTTTGTCGATTTAGTCATCCACCCCTTCTGAGGTCCCAGAGTTCTTGTCTGATTATCAGGATGTATTTGAAGAGCCCAAGTCCGATGCTCTACCTCCGCATAGGGATTGTGATTGTGCTATCAATTTGATTCCTGGTAGTAAATTCCCTAAAGGTCGATTATTTAATTTATCCGTGCCCGAACACGCAGCTATGCGCAATTATGTGAAGGAATCCCTGGAGAAGGGACATATTCGCCCATCATCATCACCACTGGGAGCAGGGTTCTTCTTTGTAGCCAAGAAGGATGGTTCGCTAAGACCGTGTATTGATTACCGCCTTCTTAATAAGATCACTGTTAAATTTCAGTATCCCTTGCCATTGTTATCTGACTTATTTGCTCGGATTAAGGGGGCTAGTTGGTTCACTAAGATAGATCTTCGTGGTGCGTATAATCTGGTGAGAATCAGGCAAGGAGATGAATGGAAAACTGCATTCAATACGCCCGAGGGTCATTTTGAGTATCTAGTGATGCCGTTCGGACTTGCCAATGCTCCATCTGTGTTTCAGTCTTTTATGCATGACATCTTCCGTGAGTATCTGGATAAATTCCTGATTGTTTACTTGGATGACATTTTGATCTTCTCAGATGATTGGGAGTCTCATGTGAAGCAGGTCAGAATGGTTTTTCAGGTCCTGCGTGCTAACTCTTTGTTTGTGAAGGGATCAAAGTGTCTCTTCGGTGTGCAGAAAGTTTCATTTTTGGGGTTCATCTTTACCCCTTCTACTATCGAGATGGATCCAGTTAAGGTCCAAGCCATCCAGGATTGGATTCAGCCGACATCTCTGAAAAGTCTGCAAAAGTTCCTGGGCTTTGCTAATTTTTATCGTCGCTTCATCTGTAATTTTTCTAGGATTGCCAAACCATTGACCGATTTGACCAAGAAGGGTGCTGATTTGGTTAATTGGTCTTCTGCTGCTGTGGAAGCTTTTCAGGACTTGAAGCGTCGTTTTTGTTCTGCCCCTGTGTTGTGTCAGCCAGATGTTTCTCTTCCGTTCCAGGTCGAGGTTGATGCTTCTGAGATTGGAGCAGGGGTGGTTTTGTCACAGAGAGGTTCTGATTGCTCAGTGATGAAACCATGTGCTTTCTTTTCCAGGAAGTTTTCGCCCGCTGAGCGTAATTATGATGTGGGCAATCGAGAGTTGCTGGCCATGAAGTGGGCATTCGAGGAGTGGCGTCATTGGCTTGAAGGAGCTAAGCATCGCGTGGTGGTATTGACTGATCATAAGAACTTGACTTATCTCGAGTCTGCCAAGCGCTTGAATCCTAGACAGGCCCGTTGGTCGTTATTTTTTGCCCGCTTCGACTTTGTGATTTCGTACCTTCCGGGCTCTAAAAATGTGAAGGCGGATGCTCTGTCTAGGAGTTTTGTGCCCGACTCTCCGGGTTTATCTGAGCCAGCGGGTATCCTCAAGGAAGGAGTCATTGTGTCTGCCATCTCCCCTGATTTGCGGCGGGTGCTGCAAAAATTTCAGGCGAATAAACCTGATCGTTGTCCAGCAGAGAAACTGTTCGTCCCTGATAGGTGGACTAATAAACTTATCTCTGAACTTCATTGTTCGGTGTTGGCTGGTCATCCTGGAATCTTTGGTACCAGAGAGTTAGTGGCTAGATCCTTCTGGTGGCCATCTCTGTCACGGGATGTACGTACTTTTGTGCAGTCCTGTGGGATTTGTGCTAGGGCTAAGCCCTGCTGTTCTCGTGCCAGTGGGTTGCTTTTGCCCTTGCCGGTCCCAAAGAGGCCTTGGACACATAGTTCGATGGATTTCATTTCTGACCTTCCCGTTTCTCAAAAGATGTCAGTCATTTGGGTGGTCTGTGATCGCTTTTCTAAAATGGTCCATCTGGTGCCCTTGGTTAAATTGCCTTCCTCCTCTGATTTGGTACCTTTGTTCTTTCAGCATGTGGTTCGGTTGCATGGCATTCCTGAGAATATTGTTTCTGACAGAGGTTCCCAGTTTGTTTCAAGGTTCTGGCGAGCCTTTTGTGGTAGGATGGGCATTGACCTATCCTTTTCCTCGGCTTTCCATCCTCAGACTAATGGCCAGACCGAACGAACCAATCAGACCTTGGAAACATATCTGAGATGTTTTGTTTCTGCAGACCAGGATGATTGGGTGTCCTTTTTGCCGTTGGCTGAGTTCGCCCTTAATAATCGGGCCAGCTCGGCTACCTTGGTTTCTCCATTTTTTTGCAATTCTGGGTTCCATCCTCGTTTCTCTTCAGGACAGGTTGAGTCTTCGGACTGTCCTGGTGTGGATTCTGTGGTGGATAGGTTGCAGCAGATCTGGACTCAGGTAGTGGACAATTTGATCTTGTCCCAGGAGAAATCTCAACTTTTCGCTAATCGCAGACGCCGTGTGGGTCCCCAACTTCGTGTTGGGGATCTGGTTTGGTTATCTTCTCGTCATATTCCTATGAAGGTTTCCTCTCCTAAATTTAAACCTCGTTTTATTGGTCCGTATAGGATTTCTGAGGTTCTCAATCCTGTGTCTTTTCGTTTGACCCTCCCAGACTCCTTTTCCATACATAATGTATTCCATAGGTCGTTGTTGCGGAGATACGTGGCACCTATGGTTCCATCTGTTGAGCCTCCTGCCCCGGTTTTGGTGGAGGGGGAATTGGGGTATATTGTGGAGAAGATTTTGGATTCTCGTGTTTCTAGACGGAAACTCCAGTATCTGGTTAAATGGAAGGGTTATGCTCAGGAAGATAATTCCTGGGTTTTTGCCTCTGATGTTCATGCTTCCGATCTTGTTCGTGCCTTTCATGCGGCTCATCCTGGTCGGCCTGGGGGCTCTGGTGAGGGTTCGGTGACCCCTCCTCAAGTGGGGGGTACTGTTGTGAATTCTGTGGCTGAATTCACTCCTGTGGTCACAAGTGGTACTGCAGCTTCTGAGCTTTCTCCCTCAGGTGTTCTGGTGAGCTCGTTAACTGCTTCATTACTTAACTCCGCCTGATGCTGCTATCCTTGCTCCTTGTCAATGTTTCAGTGTTGGATCCGAGCTTCTCCTGATTGTTCCTGTGACCTGCTGCTCTGTATAGCTAAGTGCTTTTTGCTTTTTTGTTGCTTTTTTTTCTGTCCAGCTTGTCTTTTGTTTTGCTGGAAGCTCTGAGACGCAAAGGGTGTACCGCCGTGCCGTTAGTTCGGCACGGTGGGGTTTTTTTTGCCCCCTTTGCGTGGTTTTGCTTTAGGGTTTTTTGTAGACTGCAAAGTTCGCTTTACTGTCCTCGCTCTGTCCTAGAATATCGGGCCCCACTTTGCTGAATCTATTTCATCCCTACGTTTTGTCTTTTCATCTTACTCACAGTCATTATATGTGGGGGGCTGCCTTTTCCTTTGGGGAATTTCTCTGGGGCAAGTCAGGCCTATTTTTCTATCTTCAGGCTAGCTAGTTTCTTAGGCTGTGCAGAGTTGCCTAGGTAGTTGTTAGGCGCAATCCACAGCCGCTTTTAGTTGTGTTTAGGATAGGATCAGGTGTGCAGTCTACAGAGTTTCCACGTCTCAGAGCTCGTTCTTGTATTTTTGGGTATTTGTCAGATCACTGTGTGCGCTCTGATCGCTAAGCACACTGTGTTTCTGGATTGCCTTCATAACACCTGTCATTAGCAAACATAACACAGTCCCCTCTTAAATTTAAGTAATGAATCACTCATTACAACATCATACGGCAGAGAGTTCCATAGTCTCACTGCTCTTACAGTAAAGAATCCGCGTCTGTTATTATGCTTAAACCTTTTTTTCTCCAACCGCAGAGGATGCCCCCTTGTCCCTGTTTCAGGTCTATAATCAAAAAGATCATCAGAAAGGTCTTTGTACTGTCCCCTCATATATTTATACATTAAAATAAGATCACCCCTTAGTCTTCGTTTTTCCAAACTAAATAGCCCCAAGTGTAATAACCTATCTTGGTATTGCAGACCCCCCAGTCCTCTAATTACCTTGGTCGCTCTTCTCTGCACCCGCTCCAGTTCAGCTATGTCTTTCTTAAACACCGGAGACCAGAACTGTGCACAGTATTCTAAGTGTGGTCGAACTAGTGACTTGTATAGAGGTAAAATTATATTCTCCTCATGAGCATCTATGCCTCTTTTAATGCATCCCATTATTTTATTTGCCTTTGTAGCAGCTGCCTGACACTGGCCACTGAATATAAGTTTGTCATCCACCCATACACCCAGGTCTTTTTCATTGACGGTTTTGCCCAGAGTTTTAGAATTAAGCACATAATTATACATCTTATTACTTCTACCCAAGTGCATGACCTTACATTTATCCCCATTAAAGCTCATTTGCCATTTATCAGCCCAAGCTTCTAGTTTACATAAATCATCCTGTAATATAAAATTGTCCTCCTCTGTATTGATTACCCTGCAGAGTTTAGTGTTACCTCTTCATAGAAACTGATCAAATTAGTCTGACATGAACGGTCCCTAGTAAACCCGTGCTGATACTGGGTCATGAGGTTATTCCTCTTCAGATACTCCAGTATAGCGTCCCTTAGAATGCCCTCCAGGATTTTACCCACAGTAGAGGTTAAGCTTACTGGCCTATAATTTCCGAGTTCAGTTTTTGTTCCCTTTTTGAATATTGGCACCACATTTGCTATACGCCAGTCCTGTGGCACAGACCCTGTTATTATGGAGTCTTTAAAGATTAAAAATAATGGTCTATCAATGACTGTACTTAATTCCTGCAGTACTCGAGGGTGTATCCCATCCGGGCCCGATTTGTCAATTTTAGTGATTTTTAGACGCCGCCGCACTTCCTGCTGGGTTAAGCAGGTGACATTTAATTGGGAATTTTTATCACTAGACATTTTGTCTGCCATGGGATTTTCTTGTGTAAATACTGATGAAAAAAAGTCATTTAGCATATTGGCTTTTTCCTCATCCACCATCTCACCCAGACTATTTTTAAGGGGGCCAACACTATCATTTTTTAGTTTCTTACTATTTATGTAGTTAAAGAATATTTTAGGATTATTTTTACTCTCTCTGGCAATGAGTCTCTCTGTCTCAATCTTTGCTGCCTTGATTTGCTTTTTACAGAATTTATTTAATTTTCTGTATCTATTTAATGCCTCCTCACTACCTACTTCCTTTAATTCTCTAAATGCTTTCTTTTTGTCACTTATTGCGCCCCTTACAGCTCTATTTAGCCATATTGGTTTCCTCCTATTTCTAGTATGTTTATTCCCATACGGTATATACTGTGCACAGGTCCTATCCAGGATGCTAATAAATGTCTCCCATTTTCTTTGTGTATTTTTGTGTCTCAGAATATCGTCCCATTTAATTGCACCAAGATCCTCTCTCATCCGTTGGAAATTTGCCCTCCTGAAATTTAGTGTCCTTGTAACCCCTCTACTACACATCTTTTTAAAGGATACATGAAAACTTATTATTTTGTGATCGCTATTTCCCAAGTGACCCCCAACCCTTATATTTGATATGCGGTCTGGCCTGTTGGTTAATATTAGGTCTAGCAGTGCCCCCCTTCTTGTTGGGTCCTGAACCAGTTGTGAAAGGTAATTGTCTCTCATAATTGTCAAAAACCGATTACCTTTGCTGGAACTGCAGGTTTCTGTTCCCCAATCTATTTCAGGGTAGTTGAAGTCCCCCATAATAATGACTTCTCCTTGAGTCGCAGCTTCATCTATTTGCTTTACGAGGATATTCTCCATTGCTTCCATTATTTTTGGAGATTTATAACAAACCCCTATCAGTAATTTATTATTTTTTCCCCCTCCCCTTATCTCCACCCACAGGGATTCTACATTTTCATTAAATTCACCTATATTATCGCGCAGGATGGGTTTTAAGGATGATTTTACATATAGACACACCCCTCCCCCTCGCTTATCTGTACGGTCATTTCTGAACAGGCTATAGCCCTGCAAGTTAACAGCCCAGTCATGGCTCTCATCCAGCCACGTTTCAGATATCCCCACCATGTCATAATTATGCTCCAACATCATTAGTTCTAATTCGTCCATTTTGTTGGCGAGGCTTCTGGCATTAGTATACATGCACTTTATGTTCCTCTCTGTACTTCTATTTCTTAAATTATTAACTGTTCTGACCCCACCCCCCATGCCACCGCCACCCCCAACTTTCTTATTTGTGCCCAGGTCTCTGTCTGCACTATCTTCCCCTCCTATAAAATGAATACCCTCCCCCCCCCAATTCCTAGTTTAAACACTCCTCCAACCTTCTAGCCATTCTCTCCCCCAGCACAGCTGCACCCTCCCCATTGAGGTGCAGCCCGTCCCTAGCGTAGAGCCTGTAGCCAACTGAGAAGTCGGCCCAGTTCTGCAGGAACCCAAACCCCTCTTTCCTACACCAATTCTTGAGCCACTTATTAACCTCCCTAATCTCCCGTTGCCTCTCTGGCGTGGCACATGGTACCGGCAGTATTTCGGAAAATACCACGTTGGAGGTCCTTGCTTTCAGCTTGCAGCCTAATTCTCAGAAATCATCTTTAAGGACCTTCCACCTACCTCTAACTTTGTCATTAGTGCCAATGTGCACCATGACCGCTGGGTCCTCACCAGCCCCTCCCAATAATCTGTCCACCCGATCAGCGATGTGTCGGACTCGAGCGCCAGGTAGGCAGCACACCGTTCGACGATCCCTGTCTTTGTGACAGATTGCCCTATCTGTTCCCCTAATAATTGAGTCGCCCACTACCAGCACCTGTCTGGCCTGCCCTGCTCTCCTATTTCCCTCCTTACTGGAGCAGTCACTCCTCCGGCTTTCAGAGGACATGCCTGGCTGCAGCAGTGCTACCCCTGTACTGGCACCCCCCTCATCTGCCAACTTAGCAAACTTATTGGGGTGTTCCAGATCTGGACTAGCCTCCCTGGCACTCTTCCCTCTACCCCGCTTCCTGTCACCCAGCTTGCTACTTCATTGTCCTGCAGCTCCATCCCACCATCCCCCCCCTCATCTGTCCCATTGAGCGTCTGCTCCGTGAGCAGAAGACTCCTCTCCATATTGTCTATGGATCTCAGTGTTGCCAGCTGCACATTTAGAGTCAGAATCTGGGTTTCCAAATGCACAACGTGCTCACATCTCGCACAGCAGTATGCACCCTCGATCGGCTGCTCAAGGACTGCATACATGTGGCAAGATCTTTCTGGTGACCTGTCTACTCCAGCAGAAGCTAAGTTCCTGATATTATCTAATTCGTTCATTGGTTTCTTGTCCAGCTGGATATCATGATTTTGTCTTGCTAGCTGGAAGCTCTGGGATGCAGAGTGGCATCTCCGCACCATTAGTCGGTGCGGAGGTCTTTTTTTGCACACTCTGCGTGGTCTTTTGTAGTTTTTTGTGCTGATCGCAAAGCTACCTTTCCTATCCTCTGTCTATTTAGTAAGTCTGGCCTCCCTTTGCTGAAACCTGTTTCATTTCTGCGTTTGTGACTTTCATCTTTACTCACAGTCAATATATGTGGGGGCCTGCCTTTTCCTTTGGGGAATTTCTCTGAGGCAAGGTAGGCTTTATTTTCTATCTCTAGGGCTAGCTAGATCTTAGGCTGTGACGAGGCGCCTAGGGAGCGTCAGGAGCACTCCACGGCTATTTCTAGTGTGTGTGATAGGATTAGGGATTGCGGTCAGCAGAGCTCCCACATCCCAGAGCTTGTCCTGTTTGAGGTTTAACTATCAGGTCGTTCCTGGTGCTCCTAACCACCAGGTCATAACAGTCCACATGGATATTCCTTCTCTGAACCCTGCTTATACAGGTACTATACAGATGATCAGGTTTTAAATACATCAGATAGGGATTATATACATTAGATAGGACTGCTCTATAAGGGTATACCTTGACGATTGGTGGAGCAGCTTAGTATACATTTTTTTGCAAAGAAATGTATCAACTAAATACCGTTTTTTTTTCATCTTTTGACAAGCACTTGCTTATTACTGTGATTTTTTTTGCAACAGAGTATTTTTGACCTCACTGTGCTCTTTTGTGTTTTCAGGATTGCTGCATATAGTAGAAATCTTGGTCTCCTCTGAAGCATGGCCACAGGCACGGTTTCAAAGGAGCGCCCTAATAACAAACACTAATGTCCACGATGTGCTCCCATGCCGGCATGCGTTAAATGCCACAGTTTAACAGCATTTAACCCGCTATTGTTATAAGCAAGTCCTGGATGTAATACACAGCTATCACTTGCTGAGTATGGGGCAGCATATGTCATGAAGGGGTTAAGAGAAGGGTTGATCGAATAGCTTTGGAAAAGTGCTTATCCGTATACAAATGACAAAAACACTGGCTGGCACTTCCAAGCTAATGTGAACAGGTGTATATTAGGAGCAGCTACCTCCATATACAATAAACAAAAAAAACCCTCTGTATTGCTAAAGCAAGTCATTATGGAATATATGAAATTCAGACTTCAGTCTTAGAGAGGTATTACACTAGACACGTTAGGACCCAGCAGATTTGAGACCACCTAGTCATTGGTTGCTGAGCATTCATGAACTGGCCAAATTATGTGCCAAGCGATTTTTCCTAGTATCCAGAAGCAATATTGCTATTCATATTTCATATATTCCATATTGACATGCTTTAGCACTAGAGTGCAACTTTTTTTTGTTTATTGTATATGGTGGTAGCTGTTGTGAATTCTGCTTTTGGGCTCCCTCCAGTGGTTATGAGTGGTAGTGCTGCGGTAGTTGGATCGCAGCATTTATCAGGCGTTTCTATTTTTTGCAATTTGGGCTGGGCTATTTAGTCCTGCTTTGTCCTTTAGTCAGTGCCAGTTGTCCATTGTTTTTGGAGGATTCACATCCATACCTGGTCTCTTCTGTTCTGCTGTTCATTTCAACAAAGAGAAGTTCTGGCTTTGTTTTTGCTGTCCACCTGCTGTGTACCTTATAGTTCTGTGCATTTTCATTTTTTGTCTAGTCCAGCTTTGTCTGTGAAGGATTTTTTGCAGCCAAGCTGTGTCTCTGGAGATGCAGATATACCCTCCATGTCTTTAGTCAGATGTGGTGATTTGTATTTTCTGTGGTGGATATTTTCTAGTGTTTTAATACTGACCGCATAGTACTCTGTCCTATTCTTGCTTTTTAGCTATTATGGCCTCCTATGCTAAAGCCTGATTTCATGTCTGCGTACGTTATTTCCCGCTCCTCTCACAGTCAATATTTGTGGGTGGCTGTCTATCCTTTGGGGATTTTCTCTGAGGCAAGATAGGTTTCCTGTTTCTGTCTTTAGGGGAAGTTAGTTCTTAGGCTGTGTCGAGGGGGTCTAGGGAGTGTTAGGTACCCCCCACGGCTACTTCTAGCTGCGCTGCTAAGTTCAGGGTTTGCGGTCAGTACAGGTACCACCTTCTCCAGAGTACGTCTCATGCTGCTCCTAGGCCACCAGATCATAACAGGTAGCTGCGCTGTTGTGAATTCTGCTCTTGGGTTCCCTCCAGTGGTTGTAGGTGGGAATGCAGTTGTCTCTGAGTCACAGACCTGGCCAGGTGTATCGGATGATTACAATTCGGACAGGGATATTTAAGTGGGCAGGATCCTTTAGCCCTTGCCAGTAGTCAATGTTCCTTGTGAAGTGTTGGATCACTTTCTGGCTTCTCCTGCTCGCTGCCAATTTCAGCAAAGATAAGTGTTTGGTTTTTGTTTCTGTGGCACACTGCCGGTGTGCTTGTTTCAGTTTTATTCCTGCTCTGATTGTAGGATTCACTGGAATTGCAGATTTACGCTCCTACATCTTTCAGTAAGATGTAGGAAGTTTTTGTATATTCTGCTGTGGATGTTTTGAAGGGTTTTTATTCTGACCGCACAGAACTCTGTCCTATCCAGCTAGAGTGGCCTCCTGTGCTAATCCTGTTTTTCTGCCTGTGTATGTTTTTTCCTCATCGACTCATCGCCAATATTTGTGGGGGGCTGTCTATCCTTTGGGGATTTTTTGAGGCAAGATAGTATTCCCATTTCCATCTTTAGGGGTATTTAGTTCTCCGGCTGTGACGAGGTGTCTAGGTGTGTTAGGTACACTCCACGGCTACTTCTAGTTGCGGTGTTAAGTTCAGGATTGCGGTCAGTACAGTGGCCAATAATAACACTGCGCCTACTATTCACCTGTTCACATTAGCCAGTCTTTTTCTCATTGTATATTAGCTCTCTGACAGAGCACTCCGCCCTTCAACATGGGGTGGTTTTTTAATTGCAACAGGGTCCTACCTAGCCATAAAATCAGATTTTAAGAGGTATTCACATTTACCCAGGAATTCAGACTTCAGTATTAGTATCAGAGCGGTATTCACACTAGACATGTTAGGACCCAGCAGATTTGAGACCACCTTGTCGTTGGTTGCTGGGCATGCATGAATTGGCTGAATTATGTGCTAAGCGTCTCATTTTTTCCTAGTATCCAGAAGCGGTATTGCTATTCATATTTCATGTATTCCATATTGATATGCTTTAGCACTAGAGTGCAAATTTCTGTTTATTGCTTATCTGAATAGCTATAGCGCTTACCGAATAGCTGCATCGGTAACCTCCCGATAATCAGCTGTTCAGCGTCGCAGCTGCTTGGATGCGTCTGTGTGACAGAACACATGCATGAAGAGTCCAACAAACAGGCTATCCACGCATGTGTTATGACTCACACAGCTGCGACACATTCAGCTGCGGCGCTGAACAGCTGATTATTGGGAGCGATAATGGTTACCAATGCAGCCATTCGGTAAGCGCTATAGCTATTCGGATAAGCACTTATCCGAAGCTATTCGATCAACCTTAGTTAAGAGGTATGTACCTCCTAGTTAATTAAAAGCCTCTTGTACTCAAACAAGACTGGTATGTGCCAGTCTTGATGACTCAGTCCCATACAGTTTATAAAAAAGAATAGTCTGCCCTTTGAAAAAAAAAACCATTACACTAGTACCAAACCTAAAGGCTTAATTAGAATTGTGAAATTCTGAGCTGCAAGGTACAGAATGGAACACGAAAGGTCTCCCACCACATTAGACTAACATCAACGAAAACCACTGAAAGATGCAAATACACTTGAATTTAGGAAAAAGTGTGCTGCCATCTCCCGGACAGCTCTGCTCTGCAATCCTTTGGAGGGCCAAATGCAGCCCGCTGTTTGCATGTTGTGCCGGTCTTGTTTAATGTATATGGGGGAGCCACCAGCTCTCCCTCAACAGATGATGACGAGGCAGATAAGGATCCAGCATTTCAATTTCCGACTATCTTTTTGTTCTGTCGCCAGAGGAGTACGGCAGCAGCTCCGTCACAGCTCCGTCACGTAGAGAACAAAGGAATGTTCGGTAGACAGAGCCCTTCTTTGCATGGAGCGGTCAGGAGAGCTAGCTGCCTGCCGAACCATTGGCCAAACGATCATTCATGGTGTAAGGGGCCCCTAAGCTGGGATCTGCAAAAGCTACTGTAGAAGCAGAATTAGAAACACTCTAGCTGCACACATTGCATACTATGGATACATATGCGATGCGGGCATTATTTTGTTATTGTGTGAAAATATGCATGGATTTTCTGATTTCCTAGCATGAAATTGTTTTATCGAGCCCAGGATAGGGTGGCACTAGTATAGTGCTCTTCACTGAACATTCTCGGAGAAGCATATGTTATATCACCAAAATAAAATTCTGAAATATCCCCTCTATTTACTTGTTTCTACATTTAATCCTGACACAGAGAATTTTAACAAAATACTAAATCCTGTTAGAATTTGCAAGTGTCATGTAAAAAGAAGCCAAGAAGGAGAAATTATATAAGTAATTTCTGTTTATTTGTCAGTATCAAATTACACATTGTATTACAGAGACTGTGCCAACATCACATACTAATAAAAAGGGAACGGGGAGGAAAAGAGAGAAAAGCTTTTGTCAAAGTTAATAAACTGTGCGTTTTTATCCAAACACTGCAATAGAGAATAGCCCCCGCTTAAAGATGGCGTTACATCTATCGACCATGCTGGGATTTAAAATACATTTTGGCATACCATGTTTAATAAATCAAGACAATCCTGCTTGAATAATTCTGTACCTGATGCTGACAGTATTTGCACCATATTTAAATAAAGAGAACATGACAAAAATCATCCGTAGCTTACATTGAGGACACCGATGATAGAAAGTAATTGGATTAGAAAATTGGTCTAAGCTCTGCATCGTTCATCATGTCTTCATGTGTTCACAGACCGGGCCATTCAGCACCAGAATGAAATCCATGCACGTTGGGAGATGGTGGCAGAAGATGCCAATTCTGCACTGAATATATGGGAACTGTAAATGCCATTCACCGGTGTTATTGAGCCTATGGGGATTTTCTGAAACAGCATTTAGCAATGCAGAACTGGGATGATGTTACAGAAAAATCTGGCTTCGTGTTATCTGTTTAAGCTTTTTTACTACCAAAAGACATTTATGACCACAGGATATGCCACAGTTCTGGTAGTTGGGCATAATCATACAGCAGGAAAACTGGGGTCCCATGATCCCACTTTTGCAAATCAAGGTGCTGCCTCAAATGCGAGTGGTGCAAAACCAGCTCTCCTTTCAGGTGGGAGTCCCAGAGGGGGCACCTCCAACTTACATTTACAGCATGTGCAAAGGATAAACTAAACATCTCATCTGAAACATCCTTTGAAATCATCACGTTCAATTTATGTTCGTGAATTTTTTTTTACTTTTCCCTCCCCAAATACTGGACAAGAGGCAATGGTGCAGAGGTAGAGCGGTATGGGGGAGAGAACATAGTACAATTTACTAGAAGTTACAGACAAAAAAACAAATACAAGTTTCCTTTATCGGTCGGTGAAAAGGAGATTGTGGAAGTAGGGTCTTCAGGGCATGTGGCTCATTATTTTTCTCCCTTTATTTATTTGAAATCTGGTTTTTCTGGGAAAGTACAACCAGCCCGTCTGATGACTACATTAGCAGAATAATGGCCGGCTCTAATGCACTCCTCTGTGGGTTTGTCAGACACCAACTGAGAGAGGAAACCTGTAAAGAAAACATAAGTTGTCCTTTAGTATTGAAGCTCATGGGTCTACAATAGTCTGAGTTTACATTACAAAGACAAAAAAAACCATGGAAAAAATGGAGGTGTGTTAGCAGTAGCAAAGTGCTTTAATATATATATGAAAAAAATACTAAAAGGATATCGTGAAAGACACAAGAAATGCAGCTTGCCTCAAAAACAGTTATTAACTTTCTGCACGTTAGTAGCGTTGTGATCTTGCCTGGCGCAGTCACTTTAATTTCTTCCCGGCAGTGTGGTTATCTTTACTACACCCCACCCCCCCACACAGCGTTCCGATTTCATTCATGGGGGCAGCGTGGTTTTAGTCACCGCTCTGTATATGTAGACCAGCGGCTATAACAGCGCCCCCTGCACTGATAGTCGGCCTTAATGCGGAGCCAGTGTCAGTAGCGTGCGGTTACAGCCGCCACTTTCGATATACAGAGCAGGGACGAAAAGTGCCGTGACTGAACACTGCCGGGGAAAATAAAGCTAATTTCCTCCCTTGGATATAAGTCTAAGTGACGGCGCCAGGCAGTTTCACAACGCTATTAACTTGCAGATTAACACCATATCTGCAGGTTAATGGAGTTTTTTCAGGTGACAGGTTCCCTTTAAAAAAATCCAAATCAAAAAATGACCAATTACACAATTATCTCAATAAAAATAATCAGATAAAATAATAACTACAAACAATCTGATAGAATGGTAGAATGCTCTTAATTGTAATACAGAAAATTGATTGGTTTCTTCAGTAATTGTTCTTTCCCTGCTTTCATTTTTTGGCACAAGTAACAGATGCATTCCTGTTCATGGGAGGTATTGTGCTGAAGAAAAGGTTTTATGTCGCATGTACAACCAATAAGATCATTTTTCAATTTTACACTGGGCAATAATTAGTGGTCACCCCATCTAAAAGGTTATTAAGTCCAAATGTTACTGCAGAATTCGCATTATACATTAACCCCTTCACCCCACAGACCATTTTCGTTTTTGCTTTTTGCTCCCCTTCTTCCCAGAGCCATAACTTTTTGATTTTTCCGGCAATATGACCATGTGAGGGCTTGTTTTTTGCAGGATGAGTTGTACTTTGGAACAACACCATTGGTTTCACCATATCGTGTACTGGAAAACGGGAAAAAATTCCAAGTGCGGTGAAATTGCAAGAAATGTGCAATTCCACATTTTTTATTTATTTTTTTACCATGTTCATTAAATGCTAAAACTGACCTGCCATTATAATTCTCCAGGTCATTACAAGTTCGTAGATAAAAAAAAAACCAATCTATAATGTTTGGTATCTAAAGTGGTGAAGAAAATTCCAAATTTAGTAAAAAAAAAAAAAAAAAAAGTTGCACCATTTTCCGAGACCCGTAGAGTCTCCATTTTTCGGGATCTGGGGCTGGGTGAGGGCTTGTCGAGCTGACGTTTTTATTGATACGATTTTGGTGTAGATATGATCTTTGACTGCCAGTTATTGCATTTTAATGTTTTTATTTTTTTTGCTACGCAGTTTTCCTAAAAAAAAAACAAAACAATAAAACTATCTTGGTCTCATCTGTCCAGAAAACGCTTTCCTAGAAAGATTTTGGCTTACTCAAGTGGCAAACTGCAATCTAGCTTTTTTATGCCTCAGTGTCTCTGTGACCCCTCCTGGGTCTCCTGCCATAGCATTTAATTTAGTTCACATCCTCCGTGGACAAAGGAACATTAAGATCTTTGGAGATGGTAACCTTGAGATTGTTGATATTGATCAACAATTTTGGTTCTCAAGTCCTCAGATAGTGGTCTTCTCTTTCTATTCTCCATGTTTAGTGTGGCACACACAAACACACGATGCAAAGATTGAGTCAACTACAAAGTTGTTTATGCAAAATTTTGGAAAGGCCCATTCTTGGGGTTGTGTCCAACTTACTGTACCTTTTTACTCTGTTTTTTTTTGTGTGTTGTTCCAATACACACAAAGGAAGTAAACGTGTATTGCAAAATGTGTAATTTTCTGGGAGAAATACTGCATTTTGAACTGAGGAAAGGTCGACCTGAAAATGATTTGCTTTCTCCTGCTTTGTGGGCATCCATTTTCAAAGTGCTAGGCAGCTGCTTCGAAGAACCCATGGCTGCTTTTTCTTGGCACAATATTAGAGGCTAGGATTTTATAAAGCTGGGAAATTTGCATCACCTGGCCATTCCTAACGATGATCGTGAACAAACAATAACTAAAAGGCTAATTAAGATCCGAAACCTTGGTCAAAGTTAGACCGGGGTGCCCAAATTTTACATGCCACTGTAGCTGAACTACAATGGGTGCAGAGAAGAGCAACCAAGGTTATTAATAGAATGGGTAGACTGCAATACCAAGACAGGTTATTAAATGGGGGTTTATTCATTTGGAAAAAGACAAAGGATCAGGGGTGATCTTATTACACTATACAAATATATGAGGGGATTGTACAGAGATCTTTTTAATGAGATTTTTACACCTAGGCCTGCAGCAGGACAAGCAGCATTCTCTACGTCTAGATGAAATAAGGTGGAATTATGATCACAGACGCAGATTCTTTACCGTAAGAACAGTCAGACTATGGCACTCTCTGCCACGTGATGTTGTAATTGGTGATTCACTACCTACTAAAATTCAAGAAAGTATTGGATGCCTTTGTTGATAAGTATAATAATATAGGCTATGGGTAGTAGATACTGTGATGGGCATTGGTCCAGGGAAGTAGTCTGATTGCTGTATGGAGTCAGGATGGAATTTTCCCCTAATATGGCGCTATTAATGTCTAACCCATTGGGTGTTTGCCTTCCTCTAGATCAACATATTAGACTATAGTTGGAACTCTATGGACTTAAGGCTACCTTCAACATTAAAAACAATGAAACTATTTATCACATACCATGGTATAAAGAAAAAAACATTAACATTTCATATAACCCATTTTGTGTTCAGAACGAGTGGAGAGCACTTGAAGTGTACCCATCACCAACCTGGAGCTGTGCTTTTTATGTAGTAAGCAGTGGGGAGCCCCATACTGGCAATTTGTTTGAATATGATATAGCAACAAAACAACTTAGAAGTTGTCCCCTGAAAGGGCCGAATTTTCTAGCAAAGCTGGATTGAAGTTTAGAATCCTTCAAGCCTCCGTGGCTGTTCCTGCAGTGGAAGTGACATCTTGCTCTTTTCACTAGAGCAGAGCTGTAGTGTACTTTACTTGGCTCTTACAGACCAGTAACATCATTAGAGCAGTTACCATTCAGTAAAGCTTAATAAAGTATGTGGCAGCACTGGGCTAGTGGAAAGAGCGAGGTCCCCATAGATCTGGCTCTTTCACTATGAGAGAAGCCGCAGAGGGTTGTGATCCCATAACCTGGATGTTTATGCATTACTTTGCAAGAAGTTCAGACCCTTTTGGGAGAAATTAGGGAATATTCTGAGCAGTTTTATTACGTTATTATATATAGACAAATAATCCACTGTTTATTAAATAAAAAGGGCTGCTGCAGATGTGTGACAGTCCTCTTTTTTCTGAAGAGACAATTTGCATATTAAATTTCCCAGAGGAGCATTGCACGGTGAATAAGCCTCCTTACCTTGACAAGCCAGAGCTGGTGTCACTCTCCACAAGGAGAAACGTTACCCCTTAGACCCCAGCCAGAGCCTCTCACCTAGACAAATCAGTTCTCATGCTTCGCACTGACGAGGGCCAACAGCCCCAAACACAGTGTCTGCGAATTGAGATACTGATTTGGCTTTTATCCTAAAGGTACTGTCACACTAGACGATATCGCTAGCGATCCGTGACGTTGCAGCGTCCTCGCTAGCGATATCGTCCAGTGTGACAGGCAGCAGCGATCAGGCCCCTGCTGGGAGATCGCTGGTCGGGGAAGAAAGTCCAGAACTTTATTTCGTCGCTGGACTCCCCGTAGACATCGCTGAATCGGCGTGTGTGACACCGATTCAGCGATGTCTTCACTGGTAACCAGGGTAAACATCGGGTAACTAAGCGCAGGGCCGCGCTTAGTAACCCGCTGTTTACCCTGGTTACCAGCGTAAAAAAACAAACACTACATACTTACATTCAGCTGTCTGTCCCTTGCCGTCTGGTTCCTGCACTGACTGCTGGCCGTAAAGTGAAAGCAGAGCACAGCCACAGCGGTGAGTCACCGCTGTGTGACTCACCGCTGTGCTTTCACTTTCACTTTACGGCCAGCAGTCAGTGCAGGAACCAGACGGCAAGGGACAGACAGCTGAATGTAAGTATGTAGTGTTTGTTTTTTTACGCTGGTAACCAGGGTAAACATCGGGTTACTAAGCGTGGCCCTGCGCTTAGTTACCCGATGTTTACCCTGGTTACCGGGGACCTCGGGATCGTTGGTCGCTGGAGAGCGGTCTGTGTGACAGCTCTCCAGCGACCAAACAGCGACGCTGCAGCGATCCGGATCGTTGTCGGTATCGCTGCAGCGTCGCTAAGTGTGACGGTACCTTAAGTCATATTGCACGACTCGTTAAAGGGTTGATTGTGACTTGTAGGATCGCTACTTCCAACAGGTGGCGCTATAGTTCAAGTCCTCTTTTTCTCTGAAGAGGCAATTTGCATATAGGTACTCTTTAAAGTCTTTTTTCACGTCAGGTCTCATTCAGATGTCCATTTTATGTGAACAAGTGCTAGCTATAATTTTCAAGGATAGCACTCATGCCTATAATAATCTATGAAGCCATTCACATGTCTGATTTTTTTCCTATGACTGAGTGGTGCACGGAAAATATTGGAGACACATCTGATTTTGACCTGAGAGTCAAATAAAAATCGGCAATGCAAGTCAATGGGTCCGTTAAAAAAAAAAAAAAAAAAAAAAAAAAACAGCTTCTTTCGGATTACATCTAAGTGTGGTCCGAATTTCACGGACTGTCACAATGGAAATGGAGGAGAAAAGTAGATTTTTTAAAATTTTACATACGAGAAAATCGGAGGACGCTCAAATTACACTCTAATAAAACTCTGATCGGAATAATTGATCCAATTTTATCATACGTGAAAAATTCGGACGTCTGAATGAGGCCTTGATGTGCACAAAATCCTCTCTTAACATTTTGTAGTACTGGTAAGGATCATATGTGCTGTGAAGCCCCACCATTTACAAAGTGCCTTCTGTGCTATTAAAGCTGCATTCACACATCCATGTGTCACGGCCTGGTCGCAGGTCTCCCAACCAAAACACAGCGGCCTTGTAGTCATATATAAGGCCGTCAAGGTCTGGTTGGAGATCCGAGGTCAGTCTGCACATCACGGTATCGATACACATGGATGTGTATATCCGGCCTTAGAGCACACATTGTCATTTGGGACCAATCAGTATTGCTCATATACACAAGCAGAGTCTGTACCGCACCCTGACATATTCTAGTACAGCATCATGCCATGACATGCGGAAAATAGATATTCTACCATAGAAGCAAAGTCAGCATGTAAGGCTTTTTTGTTACAGATCCTTTAAAAACAGAATTTAAAAAATGAATCTAAAATTAGAATAAAATCACAAAAGAAAAGTAACTTACCTCCAACAAAAGCATCCCCTGCTCCATTGGTGTCCACAATTTTACTCTGGTCAATTTCTAACACAGGGAATGACACAACTTCATCAGCTGGAGAGAAAACAAATTGTCATTATATCACCATAATTAATGTGGATCATACCCACATGGCATGTCAATGAAAGCAATTTATCAAGTAGAAAGGTTTATCCAGGACTTTGCCATGTGTTTATTGGAAATTCAGGATGTATCAGACCTATGAAAACCACTCAGCAGAAAGAACCACAACTTTAAGGCTACATTCACACAGCTGTGTGACACATCCTAGTGCTCTCCGCATTTTTTTAAAATGGCATGTTAGATATAAATAAAGTGCCAATGCATGTGCAAATGTGGAGCCTATGCACAAGGATATAGGACAAAGGCGAGCTATAGGTAAAATCAAACGCATAATATAGAGGAAGCAGATGCGAAACGCGCGTCGGGGTTACGGAGGCTCAGCGTGCCACGAGGCTAGGACTGCGGCGAACACAGAGAGGTAATATGTATGAGACCATACCATGATCTCTTGACTTTGTTTGTGTGACATATGTGGGCCGTGCGGGAGGTGCTATAGGGGATTGTGTGGGGATTTTCCTGTCAGGTTTGTATACCTTCCTTACACCGGACCTGGGGATGTGTCGGGTGATACATGCAGGTGATATGGGTTATCCCTGGTGATCGGGCCAGTGGTTTTATATGGATACAAGGTCTATCCACGCTGTATCTGTATTGGGCAATTGCTCCTGAAGTGGGGAAGTAATTTTAGCTCCCCCTCACGATTTTTCCTGGCCGGTTGCGGTAAGGGGACAGGAGTATACAGTGTGCTTCGGCACTTTTAGACGGTCCCTAATATATACAGTCTGTACCGCCATTGTAAATCTATTAGAGCTATGTGGCCATCCCAATTGTGGGGTAGCATATGCCATACGCATAATATCACAAGATGTATGTGTTCTGCCGACTTTTGAGCTGATCTCTGTTTTATTTCACCAATCTTGATTGTGAGGCATTTTTTAATATGTTTGTGGTTTTTGTGTTAATGAAGTTATTGGTTTTAAATTTAAACGCTTCTTGATTAGGTGAAGTCTAATAACTTCACTATCAGTATGTATTTAGTATCTCTGGAGTGTTGCCCATCTTGGAGTTAGGGGAAATGGGCTGGTGCATTGTGCTTACTGCTCCTAATAGCCAGATTCCTACTCCACACTGATGAGGGGCAAAAACCCCGAAACAGCTGTCTGTGGATGGATACCATGCTTGGCATAGGTGGCTTTCCTTCATAGGATGCTGCCTTTCCCGTGGTTGTTCCTTCCCGGGGAAAGGCCTGGCTATTCACTGCTTGCGTCGAGAAACACGTGATGGTGTCTTCGCAGCTTCTTTACATGCATCTGCATATTTCACATAAGGGATGGGGGCAGTGTTCTGGAATCACTGCGTTGAGAAACACGTGATGGTGTCTCCGCGGTGTTGGATGTTTTGGTCTCCCCGAGGCCAATCATCTGTGCCTTTATAGCCTTTTTACTAGGCACTGCTCCTAATAGCCAGATTCCTACTCCACACTGATGAGGGGCAAAAACCCCGAAACAGCTGTCTGTGGATGGATACCATGCTTGGCATAGGTGGCTTTCCTTCATAGGATGCTGCCCTTCCCGTGGTTGTTCCTTCCCGGGGAAAGGCCTGGCTATTCACTGCTTGCGTCGAGAAACACGTGATGGTGTCTTCGCAGCTTCTTTACATGCATCTGCATATTTCACATAAGGGATGGGGGCAGTGTTCTGGAATCACTGCGTTGAGAAACACGTGATGGTGTCTCCGCGGTGTTGGATGTTTTGGTCTCCCCGAGGCCAATCATCTGTGCCTTTATAGCCTTTTTACTAGGCACTGCTCCTAATATCCAGATTCCTACTCCACACTGATGAGGGGCAAAAACCCCAAAACAGCTGTCTGTGGATGGATACCATGCTTGGCATAGGTGGCTTTCCTTCATAGGATGCTGCCCTTCCCGTGGTTGTTCCTTCCCGGGGAAAGGCCTGGCTATTCACTGCTTGCGTCGAGAAACACGTGATGGTGTCTCCGCAGCTTCTTTACATGCATCTGCATATTTCCCATAAGGGATGGGGGCAGTGTTCTGGAATCACTGCGTTGAGAAACACATGATGGTGTCTCCGCGGTGTTGGATGTTTTGGTCTCCCCGAGGCCAATCATCTGTGCCTTTATAACAAGATATTGCCATTATAGCCTGTAATGCACTGACACTTTAGTAGTCTTTCTCTTGTGGTGTAGCCTCTCGTCTCTGGCACACCTCATTAACCCTTCATGCCCCTTATTTACTACGGGACTATTGACTTACATGTCTTTATGAGCTATACCAACACATACATGTAGGTATATGGACCCTTTTGTAGTGTTGTATTGACTATTATGAACTCTGAGCCTGCTGGTGTATATATTCTTATTATTTATTGGACATGATTCGTTTTATGTATATGTACCTGGTTATTTAACCTTTATATGGATTGCTCTAGGGTTACTCTGCCTTGTTCCCATTTTTTCCTTGCATAGTGTATATTCTTTATTATTTTGTTTTAATTGTTATCAATAAAATATTTAATATTTTATATTTGGTTGGTACTTCCTTTTCCTTTGGATATATAACAATTATAGAACAAGTAATAGCACCACTCCAGCGGTCCAGTAATTTATATTTATTGGGAGGCAGAGATTATCGTTATTGGGGGAACAGTGCTGCTTATCACTTTATATTGGTGCATGGCTAATAGCACATTAATAGTGGGGCATATATCTGTAGCGTGGGGTGCAGTGCGGGGGAAGACATGTATGTATACAAAGTATGTGACCTTGTTATTTTTAGGGCTGCGACGATCTCCGTGACAAGACGAGTCGTGGCTGGGAGATGTTGATATGAAGGTCTAACCAGATGGAGAACAAACAGCATAAAACCACTCTAATCAGATGAGACATCAGTGGTAAGTGCCTGGATGGAGATATTATTCTGTATCTGCACTGTGTGATTTGGAGTGAAAATCCCTTAAGCCACATTCTCACATTCATGTGATATGTCTGTGTGCTCCCAGATTTATTTATTTTTTTAATCGGACAGCACACAGACTCGTAGAGTTTTATAGATCCATATACAAATCTGTGAAAATCATGGATCGATATAGAACATGCTCAATATGGCTGTAAAAGCAAGCAGCCTACCAACACTGCATACGGATACAGGGATGTAGCATAGTCCCTTAGTATACTCAGTTATTGTATATAGCGCCGTCCTTAGATACAGTTCATTACATAGTTTCCTCTTATTACGTATAACACCGTCGTTTATTACGTACCATCCTCTCTAGTTATATATGGGGCAGTCCCTTATAAAGCATCCTCTGCTGTTATGTACAGTACTGTCCCTTACATAACGTATTCTCATTATATTTATTATTCACAGCGCTCTCTTCCTTACATAGTCCCCTCTCTTATTACAATATAAAATGACTGCTGATGGAGTAGACGGTGACCTGATGATTAGTCACCTCCATCAGCCGTCATTGCATTATATATCTAACAAGAAAGGACGGCATGTAATAAAGACAGGGCCCTATAAAACCTGATAAATAAGGGATGGGGCTGCACATAAAAGAGGGAACTGTGTAATAAGGGACGGCAATATACATGATAAAGGAGACAGTGATTATGAAAGATTAGGACTATGTATATGATTAAGACTATGTAAAGGTGTGTGATATATATATCGCCATAAAAGGAGGGGGCCAGACATTTCTTTCACAGGGACCCCAAGCTGTATCAGCCCCTGGTGAGTTTATATTATTAGCACTGCTCCGATACAGAAATAAAACAACCCTGGATTGGTGCATTCTAAACAAACAAATACGTTGTCTATTACCACCTGCTCTTGTTTGGGGTAATCGGCCAATGCTATGCTTCCCTTGAATAGAAACTAATGTTACTAGCTGAAGCTAACAGCTGATATGTTGGAAGGCCCAATGTCAGACTCCACTGATCTGATATGAATAATAGCTGCCAAGAAAACCCTTTTCCTTGGGAATTCTCTGCCCCAACATGTCCAATTATCCACCACCTTCAAGACGAAACTTGAAAACCCATCTTTTCAAGAGTTACTTCCTGAATGACCCCGTTTGCGGCTCGCCCCTACCAGAACAGCCACAATCCCCCACCTGCTGTCTCCTTCTCTATCACCCTGTAGAATGTAAACCCGCAAGTGCAGGGTCCTCTTCCCTCTGTGCCACTCTGCCATTGTTAATTTGTTCACTGTAATCTACTTGTATTTTGTATGTATACCCTTATCATGTACAGCACCATGGAATCAATGGCGCTCTAAAAATAAATAAGAAGACTATACACTTACATTATGTATCTCAGAGACATTTTGTAATACATCGATATAAAAAAACCAACATAATGAGCTTGGATAATAAATTAGTTGTAATACCACACTTGCCGGACAAACCCAAGTAGTTGTGAATGCTTGTTTTGTAACATTACCTATGTTATATTGGTTAGCCAAAAGGTCTCTAGAGGAGGAGGTCCGGCACCATATGTTGCCTTATTAGCCTGTTAATCCAAAACATTGAAAAAAAAACAAACATCCAAAACAACTGGGATCCTGGGTGCTGCACTGGTGTATCTGCCAGCTATAGCAACAACAACATAAGGAGGAAAAGGTGGCACTCGCCATCCTTTAAAAACTCCTTCATTGAACGAAAAATGAAAACTTGGTTGCAGGAGAAATGGAATACGTAATGGATGATGACCGTTTCAAGCCTCAACAGGTCCTTGAATTTCAAGAACCCATTGAGACTCGGACTTGTTAAATGGCTGTTGTACATTACGTGGTCGATTTCTCCAGCAATATGCTTTTAATTTTTCATGCAATAAAAGGAGTTTTTAAGGGACGGTGAGTGCCACCTTTTCCTTATGTTTATGTCATTTAAATAGGTCTCATAGCTAAAAGATTATTATTTTTTTTTCTCTTATTGAGATCAGTCAATCTTTTTTCTAACTGGCTTGAAAGGTACCAAATCATTTTTTTGGGACTATAACTAAACGGAAATATGTAAATGACAAAAACTGTAAAGCATTAGTAAGACCAAAACCTCAAAACCCGGTAATGCCAACAAGTCCTTGGGTCAAATCGAAAGCGATAAGCAGGAAGGGAAGACTGGAATGTTAGATACCCAACAATAAGCAGAGCTGCGTAGCAGTCAGACAATCAGCTTTGCCACCATTTATTAGAAGATTAAATATTTCTGACTGATTCTTTTGGATTTTAATCAGCTCAATGTAATAAAGAATACAGCTGCTAAGAAATGTATAACTTTCGCATATGAATATCTGTGTACTCTGCAACTTTACTGTAATGTTATCTGTCTAGGTTCTCCCTGACCCAAGAGGGCCTCAAAATCTAGCATTTGGAGACTCTCACATAGATCAGCTTTCATAAGTTAGAAGAATGTGTGCAGATTTCTGGATAACAGCTGTTCATTACAGCTTGTGGTTAGTATAAGCTGGATACAGGAAATGCATTATAGACATGTAAAATGAGTCAGTAATTTTAACCCTTTTTCACCAAACTGCAATATTTTCCCTCAAATGTTTTTATTAAACTACTAGATGGTGGCCCGATTCTAACGCATCGGGTATTCTAGAATATGTATTTATGTATGTATATAGCAGCCACATAGTATATAGCACAAGCCACGTAGTATAAAGGAGCCATGTAGTATATAGCAGACAAATACTACGTGGTCTGTGCTATATACTATGTGGCTGCTATATACATACATATTGTAGAATACCCGATGCGTTAATACAGGCCACGCAATATATAACAGTGGCCACGCAGTATATAACACAGCCACGTACTATATAACACAGCCCACGCAGTATATAGCAGCCACGCAGTATATAACACAGGCGGCGTAGTATATAACACAAGCCACACAGTATATAACACTGGCCACGTAATATATAGCACAGCCCACGCAGTATATAGCAGCCACGTAGTTTATAATACTGCCCACGCAGTATATAGCAGCCACGTAGTATATAACACTGCCCACGCAGTATATAACAGTGGCCACATAATATATAGCACAGCCCACGCAGTACATAACACAGCCCATATCTATATATATAATTGACTAAGGGGTACTTCCGTCTTTCTGTCCTCAACTTCCGTAACGGAAATTCTGCGTCGCTGATTGGTCTCGGCAGCTGCCCGTCATGTCTGCCGCGACCAATCAGCGACGGGCACAGTCCGATTAGCCCGCTCCATACTCCCCACAGTCAGTGTCCCCGGCGCTCTGCTCCATACTCCCCGCAGTCAGTGTCCCTGCCGCCCGCTCCATACTCCCTGCAGTCAGTGTACCCAGCACTCCGCACTCCCCGCAGTCAGTGTCCCCGGCGCTCCGCTCCATACTGCCCGCAGTCAGTGTCCCCGGCGCTCCACTCCATACTACGCAGCATCAATAGTAAAAAGATGTAATGTTAAAAATAATAATAAAAAAACCCTGCTATACTCACCTTCCGTCGTCAGACGATGCGCTCGCGCCGGCCGCCATCTTCCGTTCCCAGAGATGCATTGCGAACTTACCCAGAAGACTTAGCGATCTCGCCAGACCGCTAAGTCATCTGGGTAATTTCGCAATGCATCTTGGGAACGGAAGATGGCAGCCGCATCACACAGCTTCGCTGGATCCCAGGGGTGAGTATAGAACTATTTTTTATTTTAATTATTTATTTATTTTTTAACAGGGATATAGTCCACACACTGCTAAATACTGCGTGGGCAGTGTTATATACCTACGTAACTGGCCAATATACTATGTGGCTGGGCAATATACTACGTGGCTGGGCAATATACTACGTCGCTGGGCAATATACTACGTGACTGGGCAATATACTACGTGGCTCTGTGCTGAATACGTCGCTGGGCAATATACTAGGTGACTGGGCAATATACTACGTGTCTGGGCAATATACTACGTGACTGGGCAATATACTACGTAGCTGGGCAATATACTACGTGACTGGGCAATATACTACGTGACTGGGCAATATACTACGTGACTGGGCAATATACTACGTGACTGGGCAATATACTACGTGACTGGGCAATATACTACGTGGTTGGGCAATATACTATGTGGTTGGGCAATATACTACGTGGACATGCATATTCTAGAATACCCGATGCGTTAGAATCGGGCACCAATCTAGTAGTATATAACGCTGCCTATGTAGTATATAGCAGCCACGCGGTATCTAACACAGCCCACGTAGTATACAGCAGTGTGGGCACCATATCCCTGTTAAAAAAAATAATTAAAATAAAAAATTGTTATATACTCACCCCTTGGGATCCAGCGAAGCTCAGGTGATACGCGCGCGGCTGCCGCCATCTTCCAATCCCAGGATGCATTGTGAAATTGCCCAGATGACTTAGCGGTCTCGCGGTCTGTGGTCGGCACTCATAGCAATGCAGTAAATCTACTACATAGGAGCAATCTAAGCATCGCTCCTATGTAGCAGAGCCGATCAGGCTATGCCAGCTTCTAGCCTCCCATGGGGGCTATTGAAGCATGGCAAAAGTAAAAATAAAAAAATAAAGTAACATAGTAACATAGTTAGTAAGGCCGAAAAAAAGACATTTGTCCATCCAGTTCAGCCTATATTCCATCATAATAAATCCCCAGATCTACGTCCTTCTACAGAACCTAATTGTATGATACAATATTGTTCTGCTCCAGGAAGACATCCAGGCCTCTCTTGAACCCCTCGACTGAGTTCGCCATCACCACCTCCTCAGGCAAGCAATTCCAGATTCTCACTGCCCTAACAGTAAAGAATCCTCTTCTATGTTGGTGGAAAAACCTTCTCTCCTCCAGACGCAAAGAATGCCCCCTTGTGCCCGTCACCTTCCTTGGTATAAACAGATCCTCAGCGAGATATTTGTATTGTCCCCTTATATACTTATACATGGTTATTAGATCGCCCCTCAGTCGTCTTTTTTCTAGACTAAATAATCCTAATTTCGCTAATCTATCTGGGTATTGTAGTTCTCCCATCCCCTTTATTAATTTTGTTGCCCTCCTTTGTACTCTCTCTAGTTCCATTATATCCTTCCTGAGCACCGGTGCCCAAAACTGGACACAGTACTCCATGTGCGGTCTAACTAGGGATTTGTACAGAGGCAGTATAATGCTCTCATCATGTGTATCCAGACCTCTTTTAATGCACCCCATGATCCTGTTTGCCTTGGCAGCTGCTGCCTGGCACTGGCTGCTCCAGGTAAGTTTATCATTAACTAGGATCCCCAAGTCCTTCTCCCTGTCAGATTTACCCAGTGGTTTCCCATTCAGTGTGTAATGGTGACATTGATTCCTTCTTCCCATGTGTATAACCTTACATTTATCATTGTTAAACCTCATCTGCCACCTTTCAGCCCAAGTTTCCAACTTATCCAGATCCATCTGTAGCAGAATACTATCTTCTCTTGTATTAACTGCTTTACATAGTTTTGTATCATCTGCAAATATCGATATTTTACTGTGTAAACCTTCTACCAGATCATTAATGAATATGTTGAAGAGAACAGGTCCCAATACTGACCCCTGCGGTACCCCACTGGTCACAGCGACCCAGTTAGAGACTATACCATTTATAACCACCCTCTGCTTTCTATCACTAAGCCAGTTACTAACCCATTTACACACAATTTCCCCCAGACCAAGCATTCTCATTTTGTGTACCAACCTCTTGTGCGGCACCATAGTCTAAGTCTAAATCACCCCCCCTTTCGCCCCATTCAAAATAAAACAATAAAAAACACAAACCTACATAATATCTAGTATTGCCACGTTCAAAATAGCCCGATCTATCAATAAAAAATATGGATTAACCTGATCGCTAAACGGTGTAGCGAGAAAAAAATTGGAAACGCCAGAATTACCTTTTTTATTTGTCGCCGCGACACTGCATTAAAATCCAATATAATGGGCAATCAAAAGACGAATCTGCACCAAAATGGTATCATTAAAAACGTCAGCTCGCCACGCAAAAAATAAGCCCTCACCTGACCCCAGATCATGAAAAATGGAGACGCTATGGGTATAGGAAAATTGCGCAATTTTATTTTTTTTTAGCAAAGTTTGGAATTTTTTTTTACCATTTAGATAAAAAATAACCTAGACATGTTCGGTGTCTATGAACTCGTAATGACCTAGAGAATCATAATGGCAGGTCAGTTGTAGCATTTAGTGAACCTAGCAAAAAAGCCAGACAAAAAAACCAGTGTGATATTGCACTATTTTTGCAATTTCACCGCACTTGGAATTTTTTTCCTTTTTCTAGTACACAACATGCTAAAACCTATGATGTCGTTCAAAAGTACAACTTGTCCCGCAAAAAATAAGCCCTTATATGGCTACACTGACAGAAAAATAAAAAAGTTATGGCTCTGGGAAGAAGGGGAGCGAGAAACGAAAACTCAAAACTGATAGAAGCTGGGTTTTTTAAGGGGTTAAAGGATTTTCTTAGTATTGCGCTGGTGAGAACCTGTGGCAGTTTCTGATACCTTAATAATTCAATCACCTGTGCAATACTAAGGACGTGTTGGGGCAGCGAGGACTGGAGTTTGGGAAATACTGCTCTAGAGAATCCATAGCATTTCAGAAACTGTGGGGCCTTTTGACTGTCGTGCAATAATATATTTGGAGGTGCATCACCCCATGAGTTTTATGAGGAGTGGCAGTGTGTTGTGTAGACTGTGTTGTAGTGTGATTTATGCTCACTTTACATCCTATAAAAGAGGTCAAGTGCAAGATGGAGTGAGGAGATAAATTATCATTTATAGTCATACCTCACGTCATGTGCCAAGTAGAAATGAGCGGAGAGAGAGATTTTCCAGCTCCAACGTTCGAGTCTCCATTGATTTTTATGAGATTTGGGTTAAGGTTCAAGTTCGGCCACAGTTCTTCTACCTTAACTGAACTTTGGACTAAAGTTTATTAGAACCCGCTCATCCTAGTGCTGAGAAGTGTGTACAAGACAATGTCCAAAATTGATGTGGTTATTTTTTCAGAGGATATTTCTGGCAGAATAAAAAAAAGGGTATACTATGAGGCCAGAGGCTTGTGGTCGATTTGAACATGCCTGCACCTACCTTTTAAATGTTGGTCCTTCCTTTGTTCATAGAATAGAAAATGACGATAATACATCTGAACTAATTCATTTTTAATTATAATGCGAAAACACCCTTTTTAATAGTTTAGGACATGATTAAACCTCCTATTAGATGATCCTATATGAAGAAACATCACCAAACGGTGGCTTTTCTCCTTTGTGATGCTTTGCCAGGCCTTTACTGGAGCGGACATTAGTTGTTTGTTTATAGGTTTTTCTAATTAAATATCTTGTCTTAAGCATATGAAATGCATGATCAATGGGTTTGACATCTGGTGATTGACTCTTGCAAAAGTGGAATATTCTGGCATTACATTGCAGAATATTCCACTTCTTTGCCTTAATAGACTCATGGGTTTCTTTTGCAGTATACTTTGGGTCATTATTCATCTTAGCTATGAATTGCCGTCCAATCAAGCTTAGTGCATTTAATTGAATCTGAACGTACACTTTAGCCCTGTACACTTCAGAATTCATCTGACTGCATCTGTCTTCAGTAACATCATCAATAAACACTAGTCATCCAGTGCTACTGGAAGCCATGCATGCCCATGTCATCACACTGCCTCCACCATGTTTGACAGAAGATGTGGTGGGCTTTGGATTATAAATAGTAATTGGCGAACCCAAACAGTAAAGTCTGGGGTCCGTGCATGGACCCTGAACAAGGACTTCTCATGAAAGTCTGTGTTACTGTTCAGGTTCCGCAGCCTGTACAAAGCTTGTTGAAATGCTGCAGCGCAGTCAATCATCAAGCCTATCTGGTGTGGACACTTTGGGCCCCATCACAGCCATATCAAGTATTGGCATGGCAGTGAATGTTTGATGTAGTATGTAAAAAAAAAAAATAAGACATGGTGGTCTCCTATTTTTTATATAAAGTGGATGTATAGCAGACAGCTGCGGACTGCAGTGCTCAGGTGTCTGCTTCATCTTGACTGGTTATATAAAAGAGGGGCCCAACAGTTTTTTTTAAATTATTTAAAGAAATAATTTAAAGAAATGGCATGGAGTCCCTCCTATTTTTGATAACCAGTCACGGTAAAGCAGACAGCTGGGTGCTTGTATTCTCAGTCTAGGAAGATCCACGGATATTTGGCTCTCCACAAGCCTAAAAAGAGGCCCGCAGCCACCCCACAAAAGGTGCATCAATTTGATGTGTCAATTCTGACACTTTGCCCCGCTCTTCCTGCATCTCCTTGTGCATTGGCAAGCACAAGTAGGGTAATATTTTGGTGTTGATTTTGGTGGCATCTATCAGACACAGTCATTGCTAACTAGCTAATTGAATAGTTAAAAAAAAAAAACAGACACAGGAAAAAAACACTTTATTTGAATAAAGACTCCCCCATACTCCCTTGTTTACCCATTTATGAATTAAAAATAAACCCAGGAAGTTCTGAAGGTAATCCAATAGTGAAATGTCCCAAGACACCCATCATGGTGAAGATCTGCTATGTGTAGCACAGGTGATCGGATGATTGCGGCTTCAAATCTCCCATGGAGACAATTGAAGAAAGTGAAAAGTAAAAAAAAGAAATAAAAATAAAGTTTTTAAAAATATATAAAGAATATAAAAGTTGAAATCACCCATTAAAATAATAAAATAAAATACACATATTTGGTATCGCCGTGTTCACCAACGCCCTGTCCAGTAATATATAAAAAGAATTAATCCAATTGGTAAATGGAACAATGAGAAAAGAAAATCAAAACGCCAGAATTACGGTTTTTGGGTCACTGCAAAATTGCATTGAAATGCAATAACTGGTGATGAAAAGATCTTATCTACACGAATTTGGTATGAATAAAAACGTCAAGATGGAATAGTAAAAAAAGAAAAAAGTTATGGCTCTGAGAAGAAGGTGAGCAAAAAACAAAAGCAAAAACGGAAAATGGCACTGGCCTGAAGTGGTCAACAGTGATTTGGTGGCGGTGGAACGATAAGATACCAAACACAATATTTTGAAAAAGGATGAGGACATTTTAGATTATCCAACGTACATGAATGGATACCACTAAGTTCATATCAGTTTCTGCAGAACCTCTTGAGCAACAATATATATATATATATATATATATATATATATATATATATATATATATATATATATATATATATATATATATATATATACATATACATATACATACACAGTGCCTACAAGTAGTATTCAACCCCCTGCAGATTTAGCAGGTTTACACATTTGGAATTAACTTGGCATTGTGACATTTGGACTGTAGATCAGCCTGGAAGTGTGAAATGCACTGCAGCAAAAAAGAATGTTATTTCTTTGTTTATTTTTTTTTTAAATTGTGAAAAGTCTTTTCAGAGGGTCATTTATTATTCAACCCCTCAACCCACCAGAATTCTGTTTGGTTCCCCTAAAGTATTAAGAAGTAGTTCAGGCACAAAGAACAATGAGCTTTACATGTTTGGATTAATTATCTCTTTTTCCAGCCTTTTCTGACTATTTAAGACCCTCCCCAAACTTGTGAACAGCACTCATACATGGTCAACATGGGAAAGACAAAGGAGCATTCCAAGGCCATCAGAGACAAGATCGTGGAGGGTCACAAGGCTGGCAAGGGGTACAAAACCCTTTCCAAGGAGTTGGGCCTACCTGTCTCCACTGTTGGGAGCATCATCCAGAAGTGGAAGGCTTATGGAACTACTGTTAGCCTTCCACGGCCTGGACAGCCTTTGAAAGTTTCCTCCCATGCCGAGGCCAGGCTTGTCCGAGGAGTCAAGGCTAACCCAAGGACAACAAGGAAGGAGCTCCGGGAAGATCTCATGGCAGTGGGGACATTGGTTTCAGTCAATACCATAAGTAACGTACTCCACCGCAATGGTCTCCGTTCCAGACGAGCCCGTAAGATACCTTTACTTTCAAAGCATCATGTCAAGGCTCGTCTACAGTTTGCTCATGATCACTTGGAGGACTCTGAGACTGACTGGTTCAAGGTTCTCTGGTCTGATGAGACCAAGATCGAGATCTTTGGTGCCAACCACACACGTGACGTTTGGAGACTGGATGGCACTGCATACGACCCCAAGAATACCATCCCTACAGTCAAGCATGGTGGTGGCAGCATCATGCTGTGGGGCTGTTTATCAGCCAAGGGGCCTGGCCATCTGGTCCGCATCCATGGGAAGATGGATAGCACGGCCTACCTGGAGATTTTGGCCAAGAACCTCCACTCCTCCATCAAGGATCTTAAGATGGGTCGTCATTTCATCTTCCAACAAGACAACGACCCAAAGCACACAGCCAAGAAAACCAAGGCCTGGTTCAAGAGGCAAAAAATCAAGGTGTTGCAGTGGCCTAGTCAGTCTCCTGACCTTAACCCAATTGAAAACTTGTGGAAGGAGCTCAAGATTAAAGTCCACATGAGACACCCAAAGAACCTAGATAACTTGGAGAAGATCTGCATGGAGGAGTGGGCCAAGATAACTCCAGAGACCTGTGCCGGCCTGATCAGGTCTTATAAAAGACAATTATTAGCTGTAATTGCAAACAAAGGTTATTCCACAAAATATTAAACCTAGGGGTTGAATAATAATTGACCCACACTTTTATGTTTAAAATTTATAAAAATTTAACTGAGCAACAAAACTTTTTGGTTTGTAAGATTTATGTATCTGTTAATAAATCCTGCTCTTGTTTGAAGTTTGAAGGCTCTAACTTATTTGCATCTTATTAAACCTACTAAATCTGCAGGGGGTTGAATACTACTTGTAGGCACAGTATATATATATATATATATATATATATGTGTATATATATATGTGTATATATATATATATATATATATATATATATATATATGTGTATATATATATATATATATATGTGTATATATATATATATGTGTGTATATATATATATATGTGTGTATATATATATATATGTGTGTGTGTGTGTGTGTGTGTGTGTGTGTGTGTGTGTGTGTGTGTGTGTGTGTGTGTGTGTGTATATATATATATATATATATATATATATATATATACATACACATATATATATATATATACTAGCTGAAGAGCCCGGCGTTGCCTGGGCATAGTAAATATCTGTGGTTAGTTATAGCACCTCACGTCTCTTATTTTCCCATCATGCCTCATTTTCTCTCTTACACCTCTCATTTTCCCCCTCACTCCTCTCATTACCCCCTAACACTTGTCATTTCGACCTCACATCTGTCATTTTCCAATCACTCCACTATTTTCCCTCACTCCTCTCATTTTGCACTCACACCTTTTCATTTTCACCTCACACCCCTCATTTTCACCTCAGTATATACATATTTGTCATCTCCCTTATATATAGTATACACCTGTATGTCTTCTCTTGTATATAGTATATACCTGTATGTCATCTCCCCTGTAAATAGTATATACCTGCTGTATGTCATCTCCTCCTGTATATTGTATATACCCATGTGTCATCTCCTCCTGTATATATTATATACCTGTATGTCATCTCCCCTGTATGTCATCTCCTCCTCTATATAACTATGCGTCATCTCCTCTTTTATATAGTATATACCTGTATGTTATCTCCTCCTGTATATAGTATATACGTGTGTCATCTCCTCCTGTATATAGTATGTACCTGTAAGTCATCTCCTCCTGTATATAGTATATACCTGTATGTCATCTCCTCCTGTATATAGTATATACGTGTCATCTCCTCCTGTATATAGTATGTACCTGTAAGTCATGTCCTCCTGTATATAGTATATACCTGTATGTCATCTCCTCCTGTATATAGTATATACCTGTGTGTCATCTCCCCTGTATATAGTATATATGTGTGTGTCATCTCCTGCTGTATATAGTATATACTTGTGTGTGATCTCCTCCTGTATATAGTATATACTTGTATGTCATCTCCTCCTGTATATAGTATATACGTGTGTCATCTCCTCCTGTATATAGTATATATCTGTGTGTCATCTCCTCCTGTATTAGACCGCGTTCACACGTTATTTGGTCAGTATTTTTAGCTCAGTATTTGTAAGCTAAATTGGCAGCCTGATAAGTCCCCAGCCAACAGGAAGCCCTCCCCCCTGGCAGTATATATTAGCTCACACATACACATAATAGACAGGTCATGTGACTGACAGCTGCCATATTTCCTATATGGTACATTTGTTGCTCTTGTAGTTTGTCTGCTTATTAATCAGATTTTTATTTTTGAAGGATAATACCAGACTTGTGTGTGTTTTAGGGCAAGTTTCATGTGTCAAGTTGTGTGTGTTGAGTTGCATGTGGCGACATGCATGTAGCGACTTTTGTGAGATGAGTTTTGTGTGGCAACATGCGTGTAGCAACTTTTTGTGTGTCGAGTTGCATGTGATAGGTTAGTGTAGCAACTTGTGTGCAAGTTTTGCGCATGGCGAGTTTTGCGCGTGGCGAGATTTATGTGTGGTGCATTTGGAGTATGTGCAAGTTTTGTGTGAGGCAACTTTTGCATGTGTTGCAACTTTTGTGCATGTGGCAATTTTTCCGCGTGTGGCGAGTTTTGCGTGAGTCTAGTTTTGCATTTGTCGAGTTTTGCACGTGGCGAGTTTTGAGCGGCGACTTTTGTGTTTCGACTTTTATGTGGCGAGGTTGGTTTATGTGTTCAAGCACGTGGTAGTTTGTGGCGCCTTTTGTGTGTGTGTTCATATCCCCGTGTGTGGTGAGTATCCCATGTCTGGGCCCCACCTTAGCATCTGTACGGTATATACTCTTTGGCGCCATCGCTCTCACTCTTTAAGTCCCCCTTGTTCACATCTGGCAGCTGTCAATTTGCCTCCAACACTTTTCCTTTTACTTTTTCCCCATTATGTACATAGGGGCAAAATTGTTTGGTGAATTGGAACGCGCAGGGTTAAAATTTCGCCTCACAACATAGCCTATGACACTCTCGGGGTCCAGACGTGTGACTGTGCAAAATTTTGTTGCTGTAGCTGCGACGGTGCAGATGCAAATCCCGGACATACATACACACACATTCAGATATATATATATATATTTTTTTTTTTTGTTTTTACTTTGACAACTGTAAACTCTGTTCTGTACAAATGTACTAAGTCTGTGACTTCTACTATACCCTTTACAACTGTTGTGTTTTGTTACTGTTTCATTGTGCACTAACTGCAAAGCTCGGTCCTCCACAACTAACTTCACTTTACCGTACTGCATTAGAGACAAAGGGAAACGGGAGAACTAATTGATGCAGAACAGATGTGTCCAGGACCTATGTATACAATCACAAAGGAGAAGCCTCATTCTCCATCTTCTTATTCCCCATGGCAACTAACTAGGAATTTCCGGAAGCAGCTGGCCTGTCAGTTATAGCTGAATTTCAGGGCAATACAAGATGGGGAACAGAGAGGTGCCAGGACATCCCTACTCGTTATGGGCACTGCTCTATTCATTATCATGTCAATGGAGTCTGCACAGCCCAGACAAAGCCGGGTTATGAGAACCTCCCAGAGTATCCTGACTCAATCATGCCACAATACATGAGCATCTGTAACACAGACGTGATTATGTGGGGCCCGCTCAGGAAACCTAATATTTCAGCAGGTTTATAATAAACACATTGAGCGGTGGCTTTATACACTGGTCACATTTTATTCCTAAGAACTTATTGAACAGCTTGCACAGAGTGGAGGCAGAGACATCTCATTACTGCTCTCTAAATCTCCCCAACGTGTGGCCCGTATTAGCAGGCAGCATATTCAGGCAACCAGATTCATATATTATTGCAAATAAGTGGACACTCAAATAAATAAGTGGACACTCAAATAAATAAGTGGACACTCAAATAAATAAGTGGACACTCAAATAAATAAGTGGACACTCAAATAAATAAGTGGACACTCAAATAAGTGGACACTCTAATAAGTGGACACTCAAATAAATAAGTGGACACTCAAATAAGTGGACACTCTAATAAGTGGACACTCTAATAAGTGGACACTCTAATAAGTGGACACTCTAATAAGTGGACACTCTAATAAGTGGACACTCTAATACGTGGACACTCTAATAAATAAGTGGACACTCTAATAAATAAGTGGACACTCTAATAAGTGGACACTCTAATAAGTGGACACTCTAATAAGTGGACACTCTAATAAGTGGACACTCTAATAAGTGGACACTCTAATAAGTGGACACTCTAATAAGTGGACACTCTAATAAGTGGACACTCTAATAAGTGGACACTCTAATAAGTGGACACTCTAATAAGTGGACACTCTAATAAGTGGACACTCTAATAAGTGGACACTCTAATAAGTGGACACTCTAATAAATAAGTGGACACTCTAATAAATAAGTGGACACTCTAATAAATAAGTGGACACTCAAATAAGTGGACACTCTAATAAGTGGACACTCTAATAAGTGGACACTCTAATAAATAAGTGGACACTCTAATAAATAAGTGGACACTCTAATAAATAAGTGGACACTCTAATAAATAAGTGGACACTCTAATAAATAAGTGGACACTCTAATAAATAAGTGGACACTCTAATAAATAAGTGGACACTCTAATAAATAAGTGGACACTCTAATAAATAAGTGGACACTCTAATAAATAAGTGGACACTCTAATAAATAAGTGGACACTCTAATAAATAAGTGGACACTCTAATAAATAAGTGGACACTCTAATAAATAAGTGGACACTCTAATAAATAAGTGGACACTCTAATAAATAAGTGGACACTCTAATAAATAAGTGGACACTCTAATAAATAAGTGGACACTCTAATAAATAAGTGGACACTCTAATAAATAAGTGGACACTCTAATAAATAAGTGGACACTCTAATAAATAAGTGGACACTCTAATAAATAAGTGGACACTCTAATAAATAAGTGGACACTCTAATAAATAAGTGGACACTCTAATAAATAAGTGGACACTCTAATAAATAAGTGGACACTCTAATAAATAAGTGGACACTCTAATAAATAAGTGGACACTCTAATAAATAAGTGGACACTCTAATAAATAAGTGGACACTCTAATAAATAAGTGGACACTCTAATAAATAAGTGGACACTCTAATAAATAAGTGGACACTCTAATAAATAAGTGGACACTAATAAATAAGTGGACACTCTAATAAATAAGTGGACACTCTAATAAATAAGTGGACACTCTAATAAATAAGTGGACACTAATAAATAAGTGGACACTCTAATAAATAAGTGGACACTCTAATAAATAAGTGGACACTCTAATAAATAAGTGGACACTCTAATAAATAAGTGGACACTCTAATAAATAAGTGGACACTCTAATAAATAAGTGGACACTCTAATAAATAAGTGGACACTCATAAATAAGTGGACACTCTAATAAATAAGTGGACACTCTAATAAATAAGTGGACACTCTAATAAATAAGTGGACACTCTAATAAATAAGTGGACACTCTAATAAATAAGTGGACACTCTAATAAATAAGTGGACACTCTAATAAATAAGTGGACACTCTAATAAATAAGTGGACACTCTAATAAATAAGTGGACACTCTAATAAATAAGTGGACACTCTAATAAATAAGTGGACACTCTAATAAATAAGTGGACACTCTAATAAATAAGTGGACACTCTAATAAATAAGTGGACACTCTAATAAATAAGTGGACACTCTAATAAATAAGTGGACACTCTAATAAATAAGTGGACACTCTAATAAATAAGTGGACACTCTAATAAATAAGTGGACACTAATAATAAATATCATTATTACCATTACTACCTCATTATTACCACCCTGTAAGTGCCCACCTCCACCTCAGGGCTCCAGTGCAGCTGCACCATCTGTATGTCATCCCCTGGCAGAGGTCATGGTGAAAAGGGAGAAGCTGATCAGCTAGTATGTATTGTGTGATGTATGTGTAAACCTCGGCATACACTTGACATTACATCATTTGGACACCAGCCACCTTGGCTTTCTCTCCCATACACAGAAATGCACATTAGGTTGAGTGCTCCAGTATTCTCTATACGAGAGCTGCCAAGCCAATATCTCTGCCAATGGCTTACCTCCAGAACAAAGTGATCGACAGTCCAAAGTGAGACATACACAATCAGTATCTTCCCCGTCAATCAATTGTCCGTGACCACCATACACATTAGACTGTGGTCTGAATCTATTGAGATCAGCGGCTTCGACTGATATTATTCTAATGTGTATGGTGGGGAAGCTTTAATGTTAACATTCTGAAATAGGCAGGAATACAGTTAAGGGTTATGTGTTAATTTATTTTGAGGCTCACTGTTCAGAGGGAAAATAATGATTTTAGGCTAATTTTAAAGAAATTTCCCCCCACAATAACAATCTGGGTGAAATTTTGATGGTATAAGAGATTGAGAGAATGGCTAATCTATGAAACGCCTTCCCCTCTACAGTATTTACATAGAAAAAATTCTCCATTAAATGTGCATCAGCAGGAAGTGCACCAACTAAAAAAAAACTGACATGGACAAATCAATGCACCCAAATGGCATGCACAGAGTACTACAGTAATTAAGAACAATGAAAGACAGAACATGGTTTCTAATATTCAAGGATTACAAGGGGACGGGAAGAAAAACATTAGACTCGAACAAAGACGACCCAGGAAAACATACTCAGAAGGGAGGTAAGAACATTTCTAAAACAATCCACAGTGAGGAGATTGGAACAAAACAAAATCCTCTAAACTGCATGCTCGCAAACGCCAGAAGCCTGACAAACAAGATGGAAGAACTAGAAGCAGAAATATCTACAGGTAACTTTGACATAGTGGGAATAACCGAGACATGGTTAGATGAAAGCTATGACTGGGCAGTTAACTTACAGGGTTACAGTCTGTTTAGAAAGGATCGTAAAAATCGGAGAGGAGGAGGGGTTTGTCTCTATGTAAAGTCTTGTCTAAAGTCCACTTTAAGGGAGGATATTAGCGAAGGGAATGAGGATGTCGAGTCCATATGGGTTGAAATTCATGGAGGGAAAAATGGTAACAAAATTCTCATTGGGGTCTGTTACAAACCCCCAAATATAACAGAAAGCATGGAAAGTCTACTTCTAAACCAGATAGATGAAGCTGCAACCCATAATGAGGTCCTGGTTATGGGGGACTTTAACTACCCGGATATTAACTGGGAAACAGAAACCTGTGAAACCCATAAAGGCAACAGGTTTCTGCTAATAACCAAGAAAAATTATCTTTCACAATTGGTGCAGAATCCAACCAGAGGAGCAGCACTTTTAGACCTAATACTATCTAATAGACCTGACAGAATAACAAATCTGCAGGTGGTTGGGCATTTAGGAAATAGCGACCACAATATTGTGCAGTTTCACCTGTCTTTCACTAGGGGGACTTGTCAGGGAGTCACAAAAACATTGAACTTTAGGAAGGCAAAGTTTGAACAGCTTAGAGATGCCCTTAATCTGGTAGACTGGGACAATATCCTCAGAAATGAGAATACAGATAATAAATGGGAAATGTTTAAGAACATCCTAAATAGGCAGTGTAAGCAGTTTATACCTTGTGGGAATAAAAGGACTAGAAATAGGAAAAACCCAATGTGGCTAAACAAAGAAGTAAGACAGGCAATTAACAGTAAAAAGAAAGCATTTGCACTACTAAAGCAGGATGGCACCATTGAAGCTCTAAAAAACTATAGGGAGAAAAATACTTTATCTAAAAAACTAATTAAAGCTGCCAAAAAGGAAACAGAGAAGCACATTGCTAAGGAGAGTAAAACTAATCCCAAACTGTTCTTCAACTATATCAATAGTAAAAGAATAAAAACTGAAAATGTAGGCCCCTTAAAAAATAGTGAGGAAAGAATGGTTGTAGATGACGAGGAAAAAGCTAACATATTAAACACCTTCTTCTCCACGGTATTCACGGTGGAAAATGAAATGCTAGGTGAAATCCCAAGAAACAATGAAAACCCTATATTAAGGGTCACCAATCTAACCCAAGAAGAGGTGCGAAACCGGCTAAATAAGATTAAAATAGATAAATCTCCGGGTCCGGATGGCATACACCCACGAGTACTAAGAGAACTAAGTAATGTAATAGATAAACCATTATTTCTTATTTTTAGGGACTCTATAGAGACAGAGTCTGTTCCGCAGGACTGGCGCATAGCAAATGTGGTGCCAATATTCAAAAAGGGCTCTAAAAGTGAACCTGGAAATTATAGGCCAGTAAGTCTAACCTCTATTGTTGGTAAAATATTTGAAGGGTTTCTGAGGGATGTTATTCTGGATTATCTCAATGAGAATAACTGTTTAACTCCATATCAGCATGGGTTTATGAGAAATCGCTCCTGTCAAACCAATCTAATCAGTTTTTATGAAGAGGTAAGCTATAGACTGGACCACGGTGAGTCATTGGACGTGGTATATCTCGATTTTTCCAAAGCGTTTGATACCGTGCCGCACAAGAGGTTGGTACACAAAATGAGAATGCTTGGTCTGGGGGAAAATGTGTGTAAATGGGTTAGTAACTGGCTTAGTGATAGAAAGCAGAGGGTGGTTATAAATGGTATAGTCTCTAACTGGGTCGCTGTGACCAGTGGGGTACCGCAGGGGTCAGTATTGGGACCTGTTCTCTTCAACATATTCATTAATGATCTGGTAGAAGGTTTACACAGTAAAATATCGATATTTGCAGATGATACAAAACTATGTAAAGCAGTTAATACAAGAGAAGATAGTATTCTGCTACAGATGGATCTGGATAAGTTGGAAACTTGGGCTGAAAGGTGGCAGATGAGGTTTAACAATGATAAATGTAAGGTTATACACATGGGAAGAGGGAATCAATATCACCATTACACACTGAACGGGAAACCACTGGGTAAATCTGACAGGGAGAAGGACTTGGGGATCCTAGTTAATGATAAACTTACCTGGAGCAGCCAGTGCCAGGCAGCAGCTGCCAAGGCAAACAGGATCATGGGGTGCATTAAAAGAGGTCTGGATACACATGATGAGAGCATTATACTGCCTCTGTACAAATCCCTAGTTAGACCGCACATGGAGTACTGTGTCCAGTTTTGGGCACCGGTGCTCAGGAAGGATATAATGGAACTAGAGAGAGTACAAAGGAGGGCAACAAAATTAATAAAGGGGATGGGAGAACTACAATACCCAGATAGATTAGCGAAATTAGGATTATTTAGTCTAGAAAAAAGACGACTGAGGGGCGATCTAATAACCATGTATAAGTATATAAGGGGACAATACAAATATCTCGCTGAGGATCTGTTTATACCAAGGAAGGTGACGGGCACAAGGGGGCATTCTTTGCGTCTGGAGGAGAGAAGGTTTTTCCACCAACATAGAAGAGGATTCTTTACTGTTAGGGCAGTGAGAATCTGGAATTGCTTGCCTGAGGAGGTGGTGATGGCGAACTCAGTCGAGGGGTTCAAGAGAGGCCTGGATGTCTTCCTGGAGCAGAACAATATTGTATCATACAATTATTAGGTTCTGTAGAAGGACGTAGATCTGGGTATTTATTATGATGGAATATAGGCTGAACTGGATGGACAAATGTCTTTTTTCGGCCTTACTAACTATGTTACTATGTTACTATGTTACATAATAACAAGGTCTGTACCACAGGACTAGTGCATAAAAAATGTGTCAGATATTCAGAAGAGGTCAAGAACTTGGAAACTATAAGTGAGTAAGCTTAACTTCTATTGTGGCAAAATCTTTGAAGATTTTAAAAGTGATGCTACTTTGGGGTTTCTAAATTAAGTAGCCTCATAACTCAGCATCAATATGGCTTTATGAGAGGTCAGTCCTGTCACACTAATCTCTTCAGTCTTACAGACGGGATCATGGAATCACCATGGATGTCCTCTATTTTGACTTTTCAAAAGATTGCAATACGGCTACACATGAAAAGGTTGGTATAGAAAAATAGAACACTGGGATTAGGGAAAATATATGTAGCTGGATTAACAACTGGTAACAAGAAAAAGAGGGTGATTATTAATTGAACATGCTCTGATTGTGTCACAGTTAACAGTGAGGTATCACAGGGGTCAGTATTGGACCCTCTTTTTAAAATACTAAGGACATTGTAGAGGGAATATAGAGTAGAATTTCAATAGTTGTATATGATACCATGCTCAGCAAGGCACGAAACACAGAGAAGGATAATTTAATATTACAAAGGGATTTGAGGAAGCAAGAGGCTTTTTTAAAAAAAAAAAAATAATGTATTTTTAATCCATTTAAATATCAAATAAATTAAGCCTGTTTGGTATCGTCATAATTGTGCGGATCTGGAGAATGTTGCCAGAACATTTTTCTCTGCACAGATAAAGCTGTAAGAACGTACCGCCAAAACCATTGACAGAATTGCGCTTTTTTCACCACTGCACTTGGCTTGGAATTTTTCCCGTTGCTCAGTACATTGTAAGGTAAAATAAAATATGTCAATCAAAAGTACAACTTGACCCACAAAAACCGAGGCCTCATTCGGCTATGTTAATAGAAAAATAAAAAAAATGATGGTTCGGTTTTGAATGGGCACAATAATGTAAACCACAAAAAAGTGGCTAATCATCAACATGATTATACAATAAATTCCCCTTGGGATCCAACTAGATACTTGTTTAGCCAACACAATACACTGTAGCACCAGGATAGTCAGAATGACCACATGCATAAAATCATTAGATATGATGACCAATATATACTGTGTAAGAACACCTTACAATCTATCAAGCTGATGTTTCCATCTTACATTTGTTTTGGAAGAGAGTCTGGTATGTGTTTGTTATTCTATGACGTAGTTTGCTAAATAGGCTAATCCACGGTTGTCCGTGGTATGGTCTTCAGAAATTAAGGTATTGCTTAATTCAAATTACAGAAAAAAGATATATACTGATAACGTATGTAATTATAGCTGGGGAATTCCAAACAGACGTTTACTAAAGCAATTAAAGTCCTAATTATCTCATCTAATAAGAGATGACAGTTTCATGAAATTAATTCAAAGAACAGGCAAATAATTTCAAATTAGTCAGAGTAACCAGTCTTCCCCCAGGAAATCAATGTTGTTATGAGGTTGTATTTCTAATGCTCATGGTATAGATAGAAAACTTGTATTTTTTTCCTGGTAAAACAATTATCAGCCACTTCCTCATCTTATAATAGTCACAAACAGCCAAATCGGACAGCAAAACTCAGTACATTCATTAACACAAACTGATTTGTTAAGATTAGGAATGTGACATTTAGTGATTGCTTTTTTCCTAACCAGATTAACCTTAATTCATCTGCCAATAATTGGTTAATGTAAATTACATTCTTTCAATGAGACTGGGAAAATATAAGATGTTATTTGAGTGATAATTAGCAGAGTTCTCCGTGACCAGAGTTTGGTAGACTCATTTAACCCTTATGCTGATTATCCCGAGCGGTGTTTCGTCTAGGACAAAAAAGACACTGCAAAGTGTAAGGAGAATCAGTAACTGATCAATGAGGCTTACCTATGCAACTTTGCACAAGCTTTTTACATCTTATTAGATGGAGTTATTGGAAGAAGTTGGGTCTCGATCTCATCCATTTTTTCACATAAGAGAAAAACAGACTGAGTTTCAATAGTGTTTTGGTCCAAGTTTCAGCAGTGTTCTCAGAGTTTGGTTCAAGTTTCATTAGCTTTTCTCGGAGAAGAAAAAGAAAACTGTACTTTCTCCTAGCTTGCACTCAGTAAGTAATGTTCACCATTTGGATGGCATTTGAAAGGTGTCCAATTTTTTCACTGACCCATAGATTTGCATCGCAGATTTTGATCAGACACTCAGATCAATATCAGACATGTCTCTGTGATTTGCACAGACCACTCGGTGTGCACAATAAATCAAACACGTGAACAGCCCATTATGCTATACTAGGTATGAGAGCTATCCATGCAAAATATGGAATGATCTCAAACGTGAAAAATTAGCATCTAAATAAGGCCTAAGGGCTCCTACTCACTTGTGCGAGACTCGCATGAGTCTCACATGTTTAAAACCCAGCCGGCTGCTGCCGGCACTCAGATCGGAGCGTGCAGCCGCATAGGAATACATGCAGCTGCACACTCCGCTCCTCTGTGACGGCAGCAGCGCCGGGTATTGCAGTGCGAGACTCATCAGAGTCTCGCACAAGTGAGTAGGAGCCCTAAATTTGAGGAATATTTTGCTCAAGCAGAAATGATCCTCAATCCTCTAAAGTCTGTGCTACTTTCACTCTATTCCTTTCTTCGTGCTTGTGATATAAACATATCAATTATGCTGCACGGTAAAGGCTGCAGAAAGCTAAAATAGTATGGCAAAATAGGATTTTTTTTTCAATTATCTTGACTACCAAAAAAAAGAATAATAAAACAAATGTTATGTTCTCCACTCCCCAAAAAAGGAGAAACAACATTTTCAGCCGGCTAAAATAAACCCTTCAACTCCAGACAGAAACATAAAAACGTGGTGAAAGAAGTAAATATAAAATCCAGAAAACAATGGCAGATTCAATGTCTGCTGGAAGACAAGGCGCAAAAAAGCTTCTTCTGTCCTGCAGCTTAAATTTGTCATTGGAAATTTAAAATCTACAATGAAAAAGCTACATTTTCTAAAGAATATTTTAAAAGTGCTGAGTTAGGAGAACAAGAGAGTTGAATATTAGATTAGTATTACTGACATTTAGAAAATATAAGACACTGAATAAGTTATTTACCATGAACAATTACTACGTTCTTTATATTGTGTGACCTCCTATAGCCCTTATACCAACTAGACAGATTGCAGATCACCACCACACAAGTTGCAGCACATACTGTCAGAATTACGCTACTTTCACACTTCCGTCTTGTGTGTCACATCGAAATCCGTCAATTTTTGAAAATGCAGAATCCTGCAAAAAAATTTGCAGGATCCTGCAATTTCCCATAGACTTGTATTAGTGACGGATGGCCATCCGTTTAATCCGTGGTGCACTGGATCCGTCGGAAAATAGTGGTCAGACGTGGAGAGAAAACGTTCAGAGGAACGTTTTTTCTGCACGCCAGAAAATCGGTCAGCGATGGGTCCTGCGCTGTCCGTCATCGGCTATAATGGAAGCCTATGGACGCAGGATCCGTCGCTGACCGTCACACGCAGGAATCCAGCGACGTATCGCGTTTTTTCCCTCTGAGCATGCCTGAAAGGATTTTCAAGTCCGGGAAAAAGTGTCTCTCTCAGGTGGAAGTGTGAAGGGGTTAATAGTTACAGTTTTCCAAATTAATTTGCGCCACTAATGGGTATGGTAAGAAATATACCTGTTGCCATGATGGTGTCCTCATGACCCTGTGTAAACACAACAATCCGTGGCCTTTTCATGTTAATCTTTGGCAACGCCTGCGTTTTTTTGGCAATCTCCTTGATATCATCAGTCTGGAAATGTAATAAAATAAACAAGAAGAACGATATATAACAAAAACTAAAATGTAAAGGTTTTTCCACTTTTCCATTCTCAGCAAAGCAGACCTCAAAAGCTTTGCACATATATGTAACCAGGCGACGGGTGAGTAACATCTGCCTTTATTATTTTACATGTGTTAGGCCGATTGGGGTCCACTCTGTGGAAAGTGACAAATCCCTTTAAGTCAATAATGCTCTGTTCACATCTTGTTATTTAAATCAATTCAATGAACAGTACTTTACAAAAGTTTTAGGCAGTTGTGTAAAAAAAAATGCTGCAAATTAAAAATGCTCTCACATATACAAGTATTAATAGTATGTGATTATCAGTTAACAAAATTCAAAGTAGGAACAAAAAAGAATTCAAAATCAAACCAATCTTTAGTGTGATGGTCCTTTACCTTCAAAAAAGCATCAATTCTTCAAGGTCACTTTTAGGGTATGTTCACACGTTCAGGATTTCCATCCTTTTTTTTTCAGGACAGTTTTTTTAAAAAACTGCAGCTCTTGGCAGAAAACGCAGGTCCTTTTTTTGGTCCTTTTTTTGTCCTTTTTTGATGCTTTTTTTATCCTTTTTTTATGCAGTTTTCTATGCAGAGACTGTGTGTTTCCTAGGAAGCTTTTTAGGGCTAAAATGGCTGAAAATACCCTAACCCTACCCCTAACCCTACCCCTAACCCTACCCCTAACCCTAACCCTAACCCTACCCCTAACCCTACCCCTAACCCTAACCCTACCCCTATTCTAACCTTAGTGAAAAAAAAAAAAAAAATTCTTAATTTTTTTATTGTCCCTACCAATGGGGGTGACAAAGTGGGGGGGTGTCATTTACTATTTTTTTATTTTGATCACTGAGATAGGTTATATCTCAGTGATCAAAATGCACTTTGGAGCGAATCTGCCGGCCGGCAGATTCGGCGGGCGCACTGCGCATGCGCCTGCCATTTTGCAAGATGGCGGCGCCCAGGGAGAAGACGGCCGGACGGACACCGGGACGCCGGGTAAGTTTAAGGGGGGGAGATTAGGGCACGGGGGGGGGGGGGCATCGGAGCACTGGGGGGGGCATCGGAGCACGGGGGGGGGGGCATCGGAGCACGGGGGGGCGGGATCGGAGCACGGGGGGGGCAGCCACACTCCGCCCACGCACTTCCGCCCGCTCCCCCGCACTTCCTGCTGCAGCGGTTCTGCACATCAAATCGCAGTAAAACCCGCAGATATATTTTTGATCTGCGGGTTTTACTGCGATTTTGACCTCACAATGGAGGTCTATGGGTGCAGAACCGCTGCGGTTCAGGAAAAAGAAGTGACATGCTCCTTATTTTTTGCCGCAGCTATTCTGCGCGGCTTTTTAAACGAAATTACGGATCATGTGCACAGCAGTGACTGTTTTCCATAGGGTTACATTGTTATGTACCCTGCATGGAAAACAGCTGCGGAACCGCAGCGGCAAAACCGCTGCGGTTCCGCAGTAAAAAACGCACTGTGTGAACATGGCCTTACACCGTTTTTGAAGAAACTTGGTATGGGAGGTTGTGCCTCACTCACATCTTGGAGAACTAACCACAGATCTTCTGTGTATGAGGCTTTTGCAGAACCTTCTGTCATTTCATGCAATCCCAAACAGACTGGATGATGTTGAGAACTGGGGTTTGTGGGGCCATATTATCACTTCCAGATCTCATTGTTCTTCTTTACACTGAAGACAATTCTTAATGACATTGGCTGGATGTCTGGGATCATTGTCCTGATGCAGAATAAATTTGGAGCCAGATGCCACACTGTTGGACAAGTATCTGCTTATAGTTCTCAGCATTGAGGACATCAAGAAGTGGGCAACATTGATGGCCATAGATGAAGTCGTCAGCCAAGGAATACAGCAGGTGGAAAACACAATGTTTATTTACCTTTGAAATAGAAAGATGTCCAGCAGTGCCACCAGCTCAGAACTGACAGAAACCAGCGAAAACCCATTAACTATTTGGGAAATTTTGACCAAGATTGCTCTTCAAGGAAAAATTGCAGCCAAAAACCATACTTTTGACATGGAAACAAGGCTAAGTGACCACTACACAGCGTTCCAAGTTATTATAATGTTCAAATTGTCAAGCTCTGCCTCGAGTTCCTCCCTGCTCCCATCTACACAGAATTGCATCCATAGCAGAATTGCATCCATAGCAACTGTCTTCCATCAGTAATGGGAAAGTCTGACTTCACTGAATACAGATTTTACCTCAATATTCAGAATTTTGATAGTGACTGATCAATTTTGGCAGCAAAAGCAGCAATTTCTTTCTGATAAGAGATATTACAAAGTTGCTTATGTGTATGCTTGTGTACTAATGATTTATGAAATAAAAATAAAAACAACAGTTACACTATTACATAATAATTTGAAACTATGAAAACATAGTAACTAAAGAACAGAAAAATGTCAGCAAGTGATCTGGATTGAGGAGTCAATATGTGATATATTTGGCCATAACAAAAGGCAGTTTTCTTACCGAAAAACTGAAGAGCTGTAAAATAATGAGGGTGCAACAGGTAACAGAGAGACATGGAGATTTAGTAAAGACTAATGGTGACCTCAATGCTGAGAAACTCACGCAGATACGTATCAATCATGTAATACCATCATGGAGGCATCTGATAGGCTTCAAATTTATTATACAGGCGGACAATGATCCCAAACATGCAGCCAATGTTATTAAGAACGAGGGGTCCTGGAAGTGATGATAAAAGTCCTACAGAGCCTTGATCTCAACATCAATCATTCTGTGAGATTACAAGAGACAAAAAGATTTGCACAACACATCATGTAGAGAAGATCTGGCGATAGTTCTCCAAAATGTTTGGAACAATCTCACTACTGAGTTTCTTCAAAAACTATGTGTAAGTGTACCAAGAATTTATACTATTTTGAAGGTAAAGTTTGTTTATGCAGGGAAATTTGAGGAATAGCATGACTGAGCTTCACTACCTGGATTAACTTAGGCCTCTTTCACACTTCAGTTGTTTGGCGTCAGTCTAAAACCGCCATTTTCCTCAAATAACGGATCCGTCAATTTTTTTTTGACAGATCCATTATTTTCCCATAGACTTGCATTAGCGACGGATTGTGACGGATGGTCGTCCGTTCCATCCGCCATGCGACGGATCCGTCGAAATTTGGCGGATGTTTTCTGAAAGTAGACGGACATTGAAACGTTTTTTGTCAACGCCGAAATGGCGGATCGCGACGGATTCGTCACGTCCGCCATTCCATAGAATAGCCGCCTATGGGCGACGGATCCGCCGCAACCGTTTTTTCGGCGGATCCGTCGCCCCAATCCGTTTTTTCAATTGCGCATGCTCCAAAAAGTAGATACTTTTCCCAGACAACCCCCAAGTAACGGATCCGTCAAAAAAAGGATCCGTTAGAACAGTTTTCTCAACAATTGTGACGGATCCGTCAATCCGTCACTATGTCGGTAGTGACTGACGCCAAACAACTGAAGTGTGAAAGAGGCCTTACCTGACAAAATAGACAGTTTGTCCCCAAAATATGTTGTTTTATACACCCCTAATAAAGTCTTCTATTTACACTCAAACTCTGGATGAAATATAAGGCCAGCGTCACACTAGGGAGTTTTACGGACGTATGAGAGGCGCAAAAACTACGCATTGCACACTGACCAATGTTTCTCTACGGGGCAGCTCCTATCTGCCGTATATATCTCAGCCGTATTTTACGGGTGTAGAAAATCGCAGCATGCTGTGTTTGTCAGCGTATTGCGCAAAAAATCCGCCAATGAAAGTCTATGGGGGCGAGAAAAATACGGATTACACGGACCATCAGTGTGACTTGCGAGAAATACGCCAAGAGTATGCAAAGAAGTCATCAAAGCAAAAGGTGGCTACTTTGAAGAACCTAGAATATAAGACATATTTTCAGTTGTTTCACACTTTTTTGTTAAGTATATAATTCCTCATGTGTTAATTCATAGTATTGATGCCTTCAGTGTGAATTTACAATTTTCATAGTCATGAAAATACGGAAAAATCTTTAAATGAGAAGGTGTGTCTAAACTTTTGTTCTGTACTGTATATATAGACTGTATATATGTTTTCATGAATATTTGAGCCCATGGATCCATTATATGTCCATTTTGCAAGGTTGCGAGAAAAAAATGCAGTACGGATGCCATACGGATTACATACGGAGGTTAACATGCGTAAAATACGCAGACACACCCTGCCTACGGATGACATACGGAACACTGTTTTGGGATCATTTCTGCGTATTACGCCTGTAAAATACAAACCGTATTTCCCTACGCTGAGTGTGATGCCGGCCTAAGAGATGCACAATCTAAGTATTCCTCAACACTGCATCAGCCCTATGATATGCTGAACCTTAATCAGCATATCAAAGAGGAGATCTCAGCTGCTACACCTCTATATACATACACTTTTGGATGTTCTGCTGCTAGCATGACTTTCCAGCTTTAATATGCATTTAACATTTTTATTTGGAGGTGGTACCCTATGAAGAGCTGCTATTCTTTTTGTTTTGTTGGATTTTTCATGTATTTACTTGGTCACACCAAATATTGACATGATTTCGATTTTTCTTTTGTTTGTTCACTTTGCATTTTCTTAAAGTAAAACGCTATTAACTTACAAATATGGGGTTAATCTGTAGGTTGGTAGCATTGTCACACCCAGTGCAGACGCCACCCTAAGTGCCCTGCTGCCAGGAAGAAATAATTTTTATCCCTCCCGACAGGGTTGTTCCTTCAAACAGAGGGGTGGTGCCGGCATGGCTTCTCTAACCGCACCCCCGGTACTAACTAACAGCCAACTCTATTGAGCAGTCTGCTGTCAGTCAGTGCCAGGACATAGTGGTGACTGAAAGAGTGTCGGCGATACCCCTGTGACTGAAAAAGAGCACCTTCCAGAAGGAATGAAGTTCATTTCTTCCTAGCAGTGGGGCTCAAGGTTGCGGCCGCCTGGTGTAAGGACGCTATTAACCTGAAATTTAATCCCATATCTATATCCATATCTAATATAGTTATTTTATATGACAGGTTCCCTTTACTTGACAAAAAAATAAACTATTAACATTTGTATGATTGTAAACATTTCACTTTGCAGCATTTTTTTTCACACATCTGCCTAAAACTTTTGCCCAGTACTTTATGCGCCCATGATAATGTCTTGTGCATCTTATCAACAGTGCGACAGACTATTCACACAACAAAGGCCATCATTGCCCTGCTCATCTCTGTCGTGGTGGTATGAGGAGAGGTAATGTTGTCTACACCACCTGATGTGAAATCTACACTTATTTTTGTGACTCATTAAAAAAAAGTCAAAATACAAAAATCTTGCCAACGGCTTATCTGCAACAGTTTTCCAATTCCACCTAGTTTTCAAGAGAGGCAAATATGCCATCAAAAGCTACAAGTCATATTTTAGTGCAATAATGACGTGCAACATAATGTGACTTTCTTATGCCAGAAAACTGTAGGCTGCCACTGGCCAAATACCACTATATGAATTGCGATTGTACACTGTTCAAAAAAATAAAGGGAACACTTAACAGAACATAATTCCAAGAAAATCAAACTTCTGTGAAATCAAACAGTCCACTTAGGAAGCAACACTGTTTGACAATCAATTTCACATGTTGTGCAAATAGAATAGACAACAGATGGAAATTATTGGCAATTATCAAGACATACTCAATAAAGGAGCGGTTCTGCGGGTGGGGACCACAGACCACATCTCAGTACCAATGCTTCCTGGCTGATGTTTTGGTCCCTTTTGAATGTTGATTGTGCTTTCACACTCGTGGTAGCATGAGATGGACTCTACAACCCACACAAGTGGCTCAGGTAGTGCAGTTCATCCAGGATGGCACATCAATGTTAGCTATGGCAAGAAGGATTGCTGTGTCTGTCAGCATAGTGTCCAAAGGCTGGAGGCGCTACCAGGAGACAGGCCAGTACACCAGGAGATGTGGAAGGGGCCGTAGGAGGGCAACAACCCAGCAGCAGGATTGCTACCTCAGCCTTTGTGCAAGGAGGACAGGAGGAGCACTGCCAGAACCCTGCAAAATGACCTCCAGCAGGCCACAAATGTGCATATGTCTGCACAAACAGTTAGAAACCGACTCCATGAGGATGGTCTGAGTGCCCGACGTCCACAGATGGGAGTTGTGCTCACAGCCCAACACCGTGCAGGACGCTTAGCATTTGCCACAGAACACCAGGATTGGCAAATTTGCCACTGGCGCCCTGTGCTCTTCACAAATGAAAGCAGGTTCACACTGAACACATGTGACAGATGTGGTAGAGTCTGGAGACGCCGTGGGGAGCGATCTGCTGCCTGCAACATCCTTTAGCATGACCGGTTTAGCAGTGGATCAGTAATGGTGTGGGGTGGCATTTCATTGGAGGGCCACACAGCCCTTCATGTGCTTGCCAAAGGTAGCCTGACTGCCATTAGGTACCGAGATGAGATCCTCAGACCCCTTGTGAGACCATATGCTGGTGCGGTTGGCCCTGGGTTCCTCCTTATGCAGGACAATGCCAGACCTCATGTGGCTGGAGTGTTTCAGCAGTTCCTGCAAGATGAAGACATTGAAGCTATGGACTGGCCCACCTGTTCCGCAGACCTGAATCTGATTGAACACATCTAGGACATCATGTGTCGCACCATCCACCAACGTCACGTTGCACCATAGACTGTCCAGGACATGTCCAGACCATGCATGTTTTCAATATTTTCTTCTCACTGCACAAGGTGCTGGAATAATTTTGTGCAGGTGATTAAATTATTACCTGTGCAATACAAGGAAATCCTGAAAACATGACCTGTTTGCAGCCCTTGAGGAATGCAGTTTGAGACCTCTGGTCCAGGAGTTGGAGGACGCTTTAGTCTAGGTTAGGGAGGAGATCCCTCAGGAGACCATTGGCCGCCTCATCAGGAGCATGCCCAGGTGTTGTAGGGAGGTCATACAGGCACGTGGAGACCACACACACTACTGAGCATCATTTCCTTGTCTTGAGGCATTTCCAGTGAAGTTGGATCGGCCTGTAACTTAATTTTCCACTTTGATTTTGAGCATCATTCCAACTCCAGACCTCCGTGGGATATTAGTTGTGATTTACGTTGATCATTTTTAGGTTTTATTGTTCTAAACGCATTCCACTATGTAATGAATAAAGATTTACAATTGGAATATTTCATTCAGTGATATCTTGGATGTGGGATTTTAGTGTTCCCTTTATTTTTTTGAGCAGTGTATAAACGTTAGAGGTCTATATTGGAAAAAATTCCCAACTGTTACTGGGAAGAGTCTTAGGGGGCATTTACACTGGCCAATTATCGTGAAAGAGTATTTTTTAGGAATGCCTGTTTTTTAATACTCATCCAGTACTGATGCCAATCATCCAAAGAAAAAGCATAAGACTGATTTGTTAGGTGAAATCATTTTTTTGTTTGCTGAAATAAAATCATTCTTTGCAGCACATTGTCTTATGTAAAGTTCCTGTTTGTTTTTTTTAAAAAAGAGGAAACTTACACAGTAACAGTAAAAATGTTCATTTATGGAAAACCTGACAAGCTGATTGTGATATCATTAGCAAGCAAACAGAGCAATTACAGACAGGTAGTCCAGAAATCCCTATTAGCTCTAACATTAAAAGAAAGCCATTTATTAGTGTAAATATTAAATTAATGAAGATTAAAGCAAATGTTAGAAACAGATTGTGTGTAGAGCTCAGAACAATGCTCATCAGCTGAAGACTATCATTAGGCTGATAAGAATAAGGGTTTTCCTCGGATCTTTTGAAAACCACTAAATTACTGCAAAAAATGTGCTGGAAATAAGGGAAGCAACAGTAGGACCTTATTAATTACAAATGAATCTTGACTGCTGACCCCGTACATTACACAAGCTGAAAAGTCCTCTCTACAACACACGACAGACAGTGCAGCACAAAGAAGCCCCCATGCTATAGATTGGTAGGTTACATGTACGTTTTCCTTACCAGGGAAAATTTGATTTATCCAGCACTAATTATGGTTGAGATCCACCAACGCAGATTGGGAAGAATGGCATTATTTTAATAAAAGAAGTAACCAAATAATTTTCTTAGTTTACAATAGTTTAACAAAAACTTAGTGTAAGCAAAAGATCGTTTCTTATATTCCTTTTAAGGGGCTTATGAACATCACGTTTTGGTTTTTTTTATGCCTTTTTTAATTGAACCTGATCCAGTAACTGAGGCCTGACCTTACGGCTGCCATCAATATACAACTGTACAGAATGGACTCTTCCTTCCCATGAATACAGCTTAGGCTACGTTCACATTTGCGTTGTGCGGTGCTGAGTCGGCGACACAACGCAAACCAAAACGCATTGTTTTGTGACGCATGCGTCCTTTTTTGGCATGATTTTGGACGCAAAAAAAAATGCAACTTGCTGCGTCCTCTGCGCTCTAACGCGTGCGCCAAAAAAGACGCATGCGTCACAAAACGCAATGCAATGCATGTCCATGCGCCCCCATGTTAAATATAGGGGCGCATGACGCATGCGTCGCCGCGGCTGCGCCCAACGCAGCCCGGCAGAACGCAAATGTGAACGTAGCCTTAGCCTTGACATTCAGCTCCTACTACTGACATTTGGGGTTGATAGATCCCATAACATTGGGGCACTAATTGGTTCGGATGGCTAAAGGACAATAGTAAAAGGAATAAAAAAATTACATGTCACACATTTTAAAGGTTATCCAGCCCAATCATGCATCAGAAAATGTCCCTAATCGGTTGCAGTTTCAGTATTTATTTATTAGGACTCGTCGCACTTACCTCAAATCCTTGCTCTTTGGCAAAAGCAGCAGCTTCCTAAAATTATAAGAAATATTATTAACTCAGTTATGATATCTAATGACAAGTGCAATATGCTCATAAAAGGTTAAAAACTTTTTTTCCTCTTTTCTATTGAACCCCACGACACTCCATTATTTAAGGACACCTGCCAGTTTTACGTACTAAAAAAAATGTTTTTGCTTTTTCTACAGCAAATCATGTACGTTTGGACACCAATATATATCTGCTTTATTCACCTCATAGATGTGAATTTTTATAAAAGAAAGATAACGATAGATGTGGGGGACAGCTTTACTCTCACATATTAAGAAAGACATTTCAATTGATACATTATGTTCCCAAGGAAAACCTATATTCTCCAGATAGGTGCTCCGGAGCGATTCCTATCACTGCAGGATGATAATTAGGAATTTCTATAGGGAGATAAATACTCTGGTGGGCTTGCTGAGTGCTGAACTTCTGAACTCACAGCGGCAGCAGCTGATCCATCTCCTCCAGTTCTCAGTTAGGAATATAACAATTCTTGATTTAAAGGGGTTTTCCAAAGAACAAAGTTAATTTTAAATTTAAAATGTTATCAATAGATCATTGAATAATTCTACAGATGGATGTGTTTAAATAAAGAGATAATCTTCTCTTATATTATGGTCTGATCATACCACAGGTCCTGGGCAGGTGAGGAAGGAAAAGAGAGTACACAGACAGGACAGCACAGGATCATAGAGGATTCTTTCTTTGAGGTAAAACACTGCTTATCCCCTTACCGACCTTAGATGCATCCATACGTGCTGGTTGGGAAGGACTTCCTGACCCTGGACATATGAATGTCAAGAGCACACACAGGAGGTGTGCGTGCACGATCGCCACCGGGTGTTCAGTGAACCTGACATCCCCCCTAAATACTGCAATTGATATGGATCACAGCTTTTAGAAGGAGTGAGAGGGAGGAGGTACCCTCTTCCCTTCGATTGGCGCCCCACAACATCATCACGAGGGCCAGATCATTGCCATGGTGACCAGGGGGTCATAATGATGACATCCGGGTCACCAGGCTAGCAATCTTGTTACACCATGCACAAAGCATAATCTAACAACCTTGCGTCAGTGCAAAACTGACAGTTTATAAAACCTTTGCAATGCTTTAATCAGTGATCAGTCTGAAAAAAGTGAAAGAAAAAAAAGTAAAAAAAAATAAAAATAAAATCACACAATGAAAAAAAAAATTCTAGAATATATACACACACACAAACACTACACTATTTAACCAATTCGGCTAACATCGTAAAAAAATAAACAAGGCAAAAAACTATGCTTTCATCACACCGCAGAACAAAAAGTGGAATAAAGCACGATCAAAAAGGCAAATGTGAATAATAAAGGTATTTCTGAAAATATCATCTCGTCCCACAAAAAAACAAGCCACCATACAGCTCCATCAGCGGAAAAAATAAAAGTTAAAGCTCTCAGAAAACAGTGATGCAAAAATATATATTAAAAGGGCTAAAACATAAAACATATAAATGTGGTATAGCTGTAATCGTAACAAAAAAAACAATTCCTGAATTGTTGGTTTTTGTTTATTCTCTTTCCCAAAAATCGTAATAAAAAGTGATAAAAAAAAAACGTCATGTGCCTGAAAACTACCAATAAAAAAGTCAACTTGTTCAGCAAAAATCAAGCCCTCACATGATTGTTGGCAAAAATATGGAAAAATTACAGCTTTTAAAATATGGCGATGCAAAAAAACTAGTTTTTGCAAAAAATTAAAGCGTCACTAGTGTGACAGCAGCCAAACAGAAAAAAACAGTATAAATCTGGTATCATTGCAATTGTACCAATCAGAAGAATAAAAGTCATCTAACCACAGAAGAAACAGCATAAAAAAATAAATAAAACCAATTCTTCACCTACTGTCGGATTTGTTCATTCTGCCTCCCAAAGATCGCAGTAATGCTTGACACACTTTTAACCTGCGTTCTGTGCTGAGCGCTTACACCGAGGTTTCCGTGGAACCCCTTTCTGTATAAATCTCTGAAGTATGTGATTCAGTCAGAACCCCCGGTGGAAGATTCCCTAGAGTGAGGCAGATGGAGGCACTGTGGACGACATCTGACCTGTGATCTGGCGGTGTCCGTTTTTTTTAGGAATGCATAAAAGTGCCACTGGCCACAGTTTTGTGCACTTCTGAAAAGAAGGATAACGCTAAACAGAGGCCAGACGGAGTCCAGTGTAACTCTGCTGCCTCATTTAGTGAATGGATGCCTCCTTGAGGTTTGATCTGAATCGTGTCACTAGGAGATTGAGATGGAAACCCTGATGTAAGTGGCTCAGCGTAGAGTGCTGGATAATCTACTCAATCCACAAAAAAAATCAAGTCCCCAGTGAGGTGTGTCATCTGTTAACAGAGATATAGGGCGCTTCTACATTACTGGTAGTATACAGGCTCTGGAAAAGAGAAAAGACTCCTCACCCCCTAAAAGAAATCAAAGCAAATTCTGCGCTCCCAAATCCAAATGCTCCCTTCTGAGCTCCAGAGTATGCCTAAACCACATTTAGGCTATGTGCACACGTAGGAAATGTGGTGCAGAATTTTCTGCACTAAATCTGCATCTGCAGATTTGATGCAGTTTCTGTGCAGTTTCTATGCAGTTTTTATGCAGTTTCTACGCAGTTTCTGTGCAGTTTCTGTGCAGTTTCTGTGCAGTTTCTGTGCAGTTTCTGTGCAGATTCTGTGCAGATTCTGTGCAGATTCTGTGCAGTACAATGTAAATCAATGTGAAAAGAAAAAAGCTGTGCACATGGTGCAGAAAAATCTGCTGCAGAAACGCTGCAGAACTGCACAAAAGAAGCGACGTGCACTTCTTTGAAATCTGCAGCGTTTCTGCGCAGATTTTTCTGCACCATGTGCACAGCTTTTTTCTTTTCACATTGATTTACATTGTACTGTAAGGCTATGTTCACACCTTGCGGCGTCCCTCTGCGGGTTTTCCCGCAGCGGATTTGATAAATCTGCAGGGCAAAACAACTGCGGTTCTCCCTGCAGATATCGCGGTTTGTTCCGCGTTTTCCGCTGCGGGTTTCCGCCTATACTATTGATGCTGCATATGCAGCAATATGCAGCATCAATAGTAATGTTAAAAATAATAAAAATTGGTTATACTCACCCTCTGACGTCCCGATCCCTCGGCGCTGCACCCGGCGGTCCGGTTCCAGAGATGCTGTGCGAGAAGGACCCTTTGTGACGTCACGGTCATGTGACCGCGACGTCACCGCAGGTCCTGGTCGCACAACAACTCTGACCGGACAGCCGCGTGCAGCGCCCAGGAGCTCCGGACATCAGAGGGTGAGTATAACCAGATTTTTTATTTTTTAACCCCAAATATGGTTCCCAGGGCCTGGAGGAGAGTCTCCTCTCCTCCACCCCGGGTACCACCCGCACATTATCCGCTTACTTCCCGCAACGTGGGCACAGCCCCATGCGGGAAGTAAGCGGTTCAATGTATTCCTATGGGTGCAGAATCGCAGCGATTCTGCACAAAGAAGTGACATGCTGCGGGTTGTAAACCGCTGCGTTCCCGCGCGGTTTTTCCCGCAGCATGTGCACAGCGGTTTGCGGTTTCCATAGGGTTTACATGTTACTGTAAACGCTATGGAAACTGCTGCGGACCCGCAGCATCAAAATCGCGGCGGTTCCACGGTAAAAACCGCTAAGTGTGAATATAGCCTAAATCACAGTGCAGTTCTGCAGCGTTTCTGCAGCAGAAAAATCTGCTGCAGTTCTGCACCAATTCTGCACTAAATCTGCATCGTGTGCACATACCCTTAGCATCCACATATTTGGCATTTCTATACTCCTACAAACAAGGAGTAAATAGTTCACCAATAAAAGTATCAATTTTTATTAAATCGTAACAAGAACAGGCAAACATATAATACATGTATAAGAACAAGATAAATAGTGAATAGACTCAGGTATGAAGTCCACACGTAAGTGTAGGGGCAGGGTGAGTATATCACCTAAAAATATAGTAAATGTAATAAAGTGCTAGTGCTTCAATAATACTGGCCTGTACTAGTAGATGCAAAATGCAGATATACTTATTTCAAAACTAAACAGCAAGTAGATGACTAATAAATGTAACAGTCATGATTATTTGTCAATGTGACCTGCGTTTTAGCATTGCATAGTTAGGAATGCATATATTGTGACGACAAGCATTTTATGTTAACTATCCAGATGTCTATTTTCTGGAAGCCAGGAGGCATAAATTTATTGTATATATATGTTGACTTTTGAATTTGTAGGTTTCTTTCTTCGGTTAGTCAAGAATCTGAAATGTTAACTCATCTTGTAGGTTAAAGATTCAGATTTGTAAATTGATGAATTGTTGTTATTTACCTCGTATATCAGCTCCTACAGTTTTGTTGTACAGTTTCTTTGCAATACGGGGACGCAAGGTCACTATACAATGATGTTTGCTGATCTATTATTCATATTACACAATATACAAGGCCATGCAGTTTATTGACTTGCAAACATTGAAGGATAAATTATATTCAAAATGCGATTTAAACTAATCACATCTTCCTCTTGACCACTGGATGCTGGCTTGAAGGACAACAATTGTGAGCTATATAAAGGGAATATGCCTCTTTAAAATATATCTAAGACATTCAAAGATTCAGAGAACCATCTTTATTCTCATTTGCACAAGGAAAGACTAAAAGCAATGGGATGGAACTAAATGGGAAGAGAGAGATTAGATATTAGAAAAAACTTTTTGACTGTGACGGTGATCAATGAGTGGAACAGACTGCCATGAGATGTGGCGAGTTCTCCTTCCATGGAAGTCTTCAAACAGAGGCTGGACAGACATTGTCTGGGATGATTTAGTGACTACTGCTTTGAGCAGGGGGTTGCACCAGATGACCTAGGAGGTCCCTTCCAACTCTACCATTCTATGATTTTATGACAGAAGCCAAGACATCATTGTTTCATCACGAGGGACAAAGATTTGACATTCTACAGGATGCCAGCTTAGGGGACCACGACCCCAGCTGAAAGAATACAGCTCTGCTCCATTGACAATCACTGAACCCATGAATACCTTTGGGGTAGTCAGAATTTGCATCCACCGGTCATCTGAGGCTCATGGATACGTTTGGGAAAGACAGAATTGGGACCCATTGGTCACCTAACTCCATGGAGATGTTCCCAGAAGCCAGGTTGTGACCCTCCAGTCACCTGGCCTTGTAACTCAATGGACTGTCCGCTTCCTAAGCATGTCATTACCGCCTCTCTGTGGGTGCCACAGGTGGGGGTAGTCGACCCTGGATGCTCTTTAGTAAGTTATGCCACGCTGTTTTACCATCACACTGTGTTGTCTGAGTAGTATTACGCCCACGCTAAAAGGAGAGCTAGTGTTTAGTGGGATGAGCCCTGGTCCACGCGGTTTTAGCTAGCAGACTAGAGCACCTGCTGACCCCTGTGTCTCCACATCATCTAAAGGCAATACTGCACAGAACACCACGTCACATATTCTTACCCTGTGGGATACCATACCAGCATCCCCCAAATCGTGTATTGCATGGGCATACTCAGAGGGCTGTGACGTGTCAGGGCTAGCCATATATACAGGTGCTTCTCACAAAATTTAAATATTAAAAAAAGTTATTTTGGTTCTTCAATACAAAAAGTGAAACTTGTATTATATAGAGTCATTACAAACAGAGTGATCTATTTCAAGTGTTTATTTCTGTTAATGTTGATGATTATGGCTTACATCCAATGAAAACCCAAAACTCATCATCTCAGTAAATTAGAATACTTTATAACACCAGCTTGAAAAAGGATTTTTAAAATCCAAAATGTTGGCCTATTGAAATGTATGTTCAGAAAACTACTTGGTCGGGGCTCCTTTTGCATCAATTACTGCATCAATGCGGCATGGCATGGAGGCGATCAGCCTGTGGCAGTATGGAGGTGTTATGGAAGCCCGGGTTGCTTTGATTAGCAGCCTCCAGCTCGTCTGCATTTTTGAGTCCAGTGTCTCTCATCTTCTTGACAATACCGCATAGATTCTCTCTTGTTTGCCAATCAAGCAGTGATCCTGTTGTTTTTAATTAGTGATAGAGTCAACTTTTTGAAATTTGACCTGCATCACTTTATGTGGTAATAACTTCCAGAGTTATGCTTCAGCAAATCCCAGTGATTTTGAGACTATTTTTTGTGGCACATTATACTTTATGATAATGGTAAATTTAGGTCGATATGTTTTGCATTTATTTATAAAAAATATTAGAAATTTGAGAATTTTTTTTTTTAAATTAATGATTTTCAAACTTTAAATGATTTTGCCTTTAATCCAGATAGTCATACCACAGCAAAACATTAATAAATAACATTTCCCTCATGTCTGCATTACATCAGCACCATTTGTAAAATGTTATTTTATTTTGTTAGCATTTTAGGAGGTTTAAAAATGTAGCAGTAATTTTTCATTTTTTCAAGGAAATTTAGAAAATGTATTTTTTTTTAGGGACTTATCCATGTTTGAAGTGCCCTTAGGGGTCCCATGTAATGGGAAACCCCCAAAAGTTATACCATTTTAAAAATAGTACCCCCTGACATATTGAAAACTGCAGTCAGGTAGTTTATTAACCCTTCAGGTGCTTTTCAGGAATTAATGCAAAGTGACATGACAAATGAAAATGTGTATTTTTACCACCTAAATGAATCTAACTTCTGAACAGAATACTACAGCTGTCAGACTCTAAGGCCGCTATTTGGTCATGAATTGCCATGGCAAACATCAGGCCCACAAAATCATGATCTGAGGACACCACTTGGGATAAAGAGGAAGCCCCCACAGTCTGTTAACCATTTATATGATAGTCATTATTGACAGCAGCATCTAAGAGGTTAAACAGAGTTGGACGGTGCAAACACTGATCGTGGCTGATGCAGCAAGTTGTCAGCTTAAGTGTACAGCCGACAGCTGCTGGATTGTCACCTGTATGGGGAGGCTATTCTCATATCTCAGGTCAGTAAAAAGACATATTGGCTGTCATTAAGGGGTTAAACCAGGTATTGGTACTTTTGGCAGTGTGGACAGTTGCCAAATCCTGTTGAAGAATTACATTTCCATCTCCAAAATATTTAGAATTGAGAGTCCTCAGTGGTTGATCCCTTTTAATGGCTAACTGAAAAGATGGTAACAAATTGCAAGCTTTCGAGACTACATACGAAAAGACCTGAGTAGTCTCGAAAGCTTGCAATTTGTTACCATCTTTTCAGTCAGCCATTAAAAGGTATCAACCACTGAGGACTCTCAATTCTAAATATTTTTCTATCTACTGGCTAACACGGTACCAAGATATATTTCTTTCCTGTATTTCCATCTCCAAAAAGCTTGTCGGCTGAGGGAAGGGTGAAGTGCTCTAAAATTTCCTGGTAGAACGCTGTGCTGACTTTGGTCTTGATAAAACACAGTGGACCTACACCAGGAGATGACATGGCTTCCCAGTGTCCAGATGTTACAGCATACAACACCACTATGTTTATTTATCTTGCGGAGACGCTGAGTCTCCGCTAAATAAATATCACCAGTGCAATGTATTGGGCTCGGTGATTCTGCACGGTTCAGTGAACACATGCGGATTCACTGTGTTCAAAAGCCGGGAGCGCTTTGGACAGAGCGAACATGTGCTGCATTCAAAGTGCTGCCGATTACTGACCATGGGGATGTGGTTATTGATATTCTTCTCAATAACCACAATGTGGCTAAATCTCCAGATTTTTTCAAGGCAGGCAGACAAAAATGGTATTGCTACCCATGTGGTGATTGCTTGGAGTGTAAAAACTTGATACGTGCCACATCATTCAGATCAGCGGATGGACTTTGAGAATTTAAAATGACAGATTATAGAACGTGTAATACAATTCATGTTATGTACTATGCCATATGCACATGCAAACTTATTTATGTTGGCCTCACATCATGTGAAAAAGAATGGGGAGTTTACCAATCAATCCAATATGTAAAACAGCAAGGTAAACTTGTGTATAAAGAATTATTTAAAACATAATCTTTAATTTAGACAAATAAAAGAACCCTGAATGCTTGTGATTCCACCAACATAAATATAAATAGCAAGTATAATACCACACAATTCACATACTGACAAGCACTCTGTTTGCCCCTCTGCTTATCCCCAACTTGTGGGGTTGAAATGTTTTTATGAAATAAAAACTTGTACTATTTTGTCCTCAATACCTGCAGTGTGCCGCTTTTTTTGCCTCAAATCATCAGCACTAACGCCCTTCTAGAATATCCTCCTTCCTGATATAGAAGTTGTAAGATTGCTGTTATATTTTTTTTTTCATTCCCATGTTTTTGGGTCTGAAGAACCTGTTACCTGTAGGGGATAAAATGATCTTAAAGGGAACATGTCACCCCCCCAGGCGTTTTTAACTAAAGAGCTACCTTGTGCAGCACTAACGGTGCATTCTGTCAAGGTGGCTTTTTTAGTTGGGGTCACTGCCAATGCTGAACTATTCGTTTTTAGAATTTGCCTTTCCTACCCTGTAGTTTGTCAGGGGGGCATGTATTTTCCCCCTGACACAAACGCCTCCCAGCCATCACTCAGGGCCTCCGCGTGCCGCCTCCACTTCCTTCACTAACATCCCTGGTGCCTGCGCTGTAAGTTCCCATCATGTGATGGGAGTCGAAGGGCAGCGCAAATTGCGCATGCCCGAAAAAAAAGCTGACAGCGCAGGCGCCGTGGACGTTAATGAAGGAAGTGGAGGCGGCGCCCGGCAGCCCTGAGTGATGGCTGGGAGGCTTTTGTGTCAGGGGGAAAAGACATGCCCCCGGACAGACTACAGGTAGGAAATGCAAATTCTAAAAAAAAATAGTTCAGGGATGGCAGGAACCCCAACTAAAAGAGCCACCATAACAGAATGCAGCATTAGTGCTGCACAAGGTGGCTCTTTTAGTTAAAAACACCTTGGGGGGGGGGGACAGGTTCCCTTTAATTACTGTTATTTGAAGTTGGCATCTTTTCCTCAGTTTATGTTTCAAATATACATGCCAGGTTATAGTACATCGCAAGTTTACATACTCCCCCTTTTTCTCAGGCCAGAAGTGATGCTTGCGGCCACACGGGCATATACTGGATCTGACGGCTAACCAGAGATCGCGTTGTTCGTGGTTTCTCTGAGACCAGAAGTTGCACTTGCGTGCCACCGTTGCGTTCCACACAGGGGCGCACCGAATGTGACGGCCTAAATTTCATATGGCGTTCTATTTAAAGGAACCTTGGATACACATGGCAAGCCCGCTCCTTCACAGTGTTGCGTGATAGATATTGCACACTTTTTCCCCACGTTTTATTGAATAGCTTTTCTCCCCTGATGATCAAGCTGAGAGAAACGCTTTGGGAGATATACCTTGGGGACAAGTCTGTTATGGTCTTGAATAAAACCAAGTAATAGGGTATTGTACGGACGTTAGAGGCCTCCCCCTATAAATGTGGATATTTTGGACCTTTTTTACCTTTTCCAGTGAAGGAAGGAACAACGTCGGGTGAGATTGTTCCTTATTATATAAACCTAGGCATTAAGGTGGCAATTGATTGTGCCTAATGGTAGTTTTGGTAGGGTGCATCTTTGCAGTTATTCCTACCATGCTTTATGTTTTGCAGCACTCTGTATGAGTGTTTGTCAGTATGTGAATTGTGTGGTATTATACTTGCTATTTATATTTATGTTGGTGGAATCACGAGCCTTCAGGGTTCTTTTATTAGTCTAAATTAAAGGTTATGTTTTAAATAATTCTTTATTCACAAGTTTACCTTGCTGTTTTACACTCACATCATGTGAATTACATGTAAGAACTTGTGAACACGTGAGGGACATTATGGCCACCTGTCATGTGGATGATGTGAGTACTTTAACCCTGCTGTGGAACCATGGGGTTATATAGACCCCAGCGCTGAATAAAATGAAATTTTTCTAAAACTGGACAATCTCAGACATTGACCTTCTATGTATTTTCAAGTAACATATTTCTGCTTATGTTGATGATATTTTGAATTTGTTTTTCAATTTTGTTTTAATGTTATTTTCAATTTTCTGTGTTTGGGACTCTATTGCCCCATAGTACCTTTATTGTCTGACATTTTTTTAAAATATATTTTCTGTTTATTCACAGGTTTTGTAATATAATTGTAAATAAACAATGGCTAGATGAACGGTGATGACTCCTGATGAAATATTGGCAGCTTTTGATGCTTCTAGTGATGTCGATACTGATAATGAAGGTAATTTGGAAGATAATTTGAGCTGGGTCGATAGTGACGCAGATCAAATGTGTAGCTTGTACAGCACTGCTAGATAAACGAATCGGTGACCAATGAGGGTCTTTTATGGAATGATTGACAGCGCTGCGGTGAATGCGTATGTTATTTTTATTGAAAATGTGCAGAATTATGCATCTAAGAATTTGGACAAACGCAATAAGTTTCTGAAGGAAGTCGCAGTTGCACTGATCACTCCATATGAGAGTCAGCGATTGGATGTGCATCAGACGCCAAAGGATGTCAAGCAAATCATCCGTAGCTGCGGAGTTTTGCAGGCACCATCAGACGTTCCAAGTGACACTAGCAGTGTTACAGGACAGCGCAAACAGTGCTATGTTTGGCTTAAATCGAAGGACAAAAAGACAAGATTTGTTTGCAATGACTGCAAGAAGTTCATTTGTGAAGAATATGGCACTATGACGTGCAGTGAATGCAAGGACTAAATTTATTGCCAGATCATTCGTTGTCCTTATGTTTTAACTAAAATCCAGACAGTTGCAGTTATTGTGCATTTTCTTTTATTGAATTTGAATACTTTTAGTTATTAGTGAAGCACTTTGGTATAAATTTCAGTTAGTGTTTGAGGATGACAAATCACTTCAACGTTACGTTTGATTTCATAACTGTGTTCTGAAATGACAGAATAAAACTTTATTATTCTGAACAGTCAGCATGTCATATAGACCCCATGGTACCAAAGCAGTGATTTTTTTCATGGTTTAACCCCTTTACCCCCAAGGGTGGTTTGCACGTTAATGACCGGGCCAATTTTTACAATTCTGACCACTGTCCCTTTATGAGGTTATAACTCTGGAACGCTTCAATGGATCCCAGTGATTCTGACATTGTTTTCTCGTGACATATTGTACTTCATGACAATGGTAAAAATTCTTTGATAATACCTGCGTTTATTTGTGAAAAAAACGGAAATTTGGCGAAAATTATGAAAATTTCGCAATTTTCCAACTTTGAATTTTTATGCAATTAAATCACAGAGATATGTCACACAAAATACTTAATAAGTAACATTTCCCACATGTCTACTTTACATCAGCACAATTTTGGAACCAAAATTTTTTTTTGTTAGGGAGTTATAAGGGTTAAAAGTTGACCAGCAATTTCTCATTTCTACAACACCATTTAATTTAAGGGACCACATCTCATTTGAAGTCATTTTGAGGGGTCTATATGATAGAAAATACCCAAGTGTGACACCATTCTAAAAACTACACCCCTCAAGGTGCTCAAAACCATATTCAAGAAGTTTATTAACCCTTCTGGTGCTTCACAGGAATTTTTTGAATGTTTAAATAAAAATGAACATTTAACTTTTTTTCACAAAAAATTTAATTCAGCTCCAATTTGTTTTATTTTACCAAGGGTAACAGGAGAAAATGGACCCCAAACATTGTTGTACAATTTGTCCTGAGTATGCCAATACCCCACATGTGGGGGTAAACCACTGTTTGGGCGCATGGCAGAGCTCGGAAGCGAAGGAGGGCAATTTGACTTTTCAATGCAAAATTGACTGGAATTGAGATGGGACGCCATGTTTCGTTTGGAGAGCCCCTGATGTGGCTAAACATTGAAACCCCCCAAAAGTGACACCATTTTGGAAAGTAGACCCCCTAACGAACTTATCTAGAGGTGTGGTGAGCACTTTGACCCACCAAGTGCTTCACAGAAGTTTATAATGTAGAACCGGAAAAATAAAAAATCATATTTTTTCACAAAAATTATCTTTTTGCCCCCAATTTTTTATTTTCCCAAGGGTAAGAGAAGAAATTGGACCCCAAAAGTTGTTGTACAATTTGTCCTGAGTACGCTGATACCCCATATGTGGGGGTAAACCACTGTTTGGGCGGATGGGAGAGCTGGGAAGGGAAGGAGCGCCGTTTGAGTTTTCAAAGCAAAATTGACAGGAATTGAGATGGGACGCCATGTTGCGTTTGAAGAGCCACTGATGTGCCTAAACATTGAAACCCCCCACAAATGACACCATTTTGGAAAGTAGACCCCCTAAGGAACTTATCTAGAGGTGTGGTGAGCACTTTGACCCACCAAGTGCTTCACAGAAGTTTATAATGCAGAGCCGTAAAAATAAAACATCACAGATCAGTGATCTGACAGTTTGCACAGCACTCTGTCAGATCACCGATCTGATAGCAGTGCAGGCTGCTTCACAGTGCCTGCTCTAAGCAGGCTCTGTGAAGCCACCTCCCTCCCTGCAGGACCCGGATCCGCGGCCATCTTGGATCCGGGGCTGGAGGGAGCAGGGAGGGAGGTGAGACCCTCGCAGCAACGCGATCACATCGCGTTGCTGCGGGGGGCTCAGGGAAGCCCGCAGGGAGCCCCCTCCCTGCGGGAAGCTTCCCTGTACCGCCGGCACATCGCGATCATCTTTGATCGCGGTGTGCCGGGGGTTAATGTGCCGGGGGCGGTCCGTGACCGCTCCTGGCACATAGTGCCGGATGTCAGCTGCGATAGGCAGCTGACACCCGGCCGCGATCGGCGGCGCTCCCCCCGTGAGCACCGCCGATCGCGCTGGATGTACTATCCCGTCCATGGTCATAGGGGCCCACCCCACATGGACGGGATAGTACGTCCGATGTCAGAAAGGGGTTAACAGCAGGGTTAAAGACAATTCTCAGGCAGGTTCTGAGTGCTCTGGACTGTGGATGCTGAAGCCTTCAATAAAAAGGTAAAGAGACTGCAACCTTGTGTCCTCATTCTTCACTGCGCCTTACACCATTCACCATCTACATACTGGGAAGCCCTGGGGACACACCACCTGTGGTAAGGTATACCATAGGTATAGTTGCCATAACATCACCCCAGCGGACCCCTTAAAGCAGCGTCGGTCAGCCTGACCGAATACCACAGGTGGCGTCATGAACATTTTCCCTTTAAAGACCTTTCCCCTTTTACAACGGACCTCCCGAGGGCCACGTACCGGGTCAGCCACCGTGACATCCCCCTTGAGAACAGATGGGCCCAGTACCGAGTACCCCACTGCCCTAAGGGGGCACTCCATATAATCATATGGATTATTAATAATTGATTAATATCAATACTATACCAAGCATTGTTCTGATCTGGCCTCTATGCGGGTTTGGTACTCCTGAGATCTCAATCTGCGCATGAGATGCCTCTGGCGCTGACATCTTCAGAAAGGAAAGGGCCTGCAAAATGCCACACTCCTACCGTCGCCGATCTCCTGAATCAGTGACCCTGGCTCCTGTGACCCCGCTACACCGCGGCCACACTTCAGGCAAGACACCATTAAAATGGATTAAAAAGGCGCATCACAATTTTATTTACAAGTTTTTTTCCCTATTTTCCAACCCATAATTTGGGGTGCGTCTTATAATTCATTGCGTCTTATAATTCGGTGTGTCTTATAATTCGTCGCGTCTTACAATCCACAAAATATGATAACGGTTGTTTAACCCCTCTGTGACCTTAGACGTACTATCCCGTCGAGGTGCCCTGGGCTTATCTGACCCTGGACGGGATAGTACGTCATAGCCGATCGGCCGCGCTCACGGGGGGAGCGCGGCCGATCGCGGCCGGGTGTCAGCTGCTTATCGCAGCTGACATCCGGCACTATGTGCCAGGAGCGGTCACGGACCGCCCCCGGCACATTAACCCCTGGCACACCGCGATCAAAGATGATCGCGATGTGCCGGCGGTACAGGGAAGCACCGCGCAGGGAGGGGGCTCCCTGCGGGCTTCCCTGAGCCCCCCGCAGCAACGCGATGTGATCGCGTTGCTGCGAGGGTCTCCTCACCTCCCTCCCTGCTCGAGCCCCGGATCCAAGATGGCCGCGGATCCGGGTCCTGCAGGGAGGGAGGTGGCTTCACAGAGCCTGCTCAGAGCAGGCACTGTGAAGCAGCCTGCACTCCTATCAGATCAGTGATCTGACAGAGTGCTGTGCAAACTGTCAGATCACTGATCTGTGATGTCCCCCCCTGGGACAAAGTAAAAAAGTAAAAAAAAAAATTTCCAAATGTGTAAAAAAAATAAAAAAAAATATTCCAAAATAATGAAAAAAAAAAAAAATATTATTCCCATAAATACATTTCTTCATCTAAATAAAAAAAAAAAACCAATAAAAGTACACATATTTAGTATCGCCGCGTCCGTAACGGCCCGACCTATAAAACTGGCCCACTAGTTAACCCCTTCAGTAAACACCGTAAGAAAAAAAAAAAAAAAAACGAGGCAAAAAACAACGCTTTATTATCATACCGCCGAACAAAAAGTGGAATAACACGCGATCAAAAGGACAGATATAAATAACCATGGTACCGCTGAAAGCGTCATATTGTCCCGCAAAAAAAGAGCCGCCATACAGCATCATCAGCAAAAAAATAAAAAAGTTATAGTCCTGAGAATAAAGCGATGCAAAAATAATTATTTTTTCTGTAAAATAGTTTTTATCGTATAAAAGCACCAAACCATAAAAAAATGATATAAATGAGGTATCGCTGTAATCGTACTGACCCGAAGAATAAAACTGATTTATCAATTTTACCAAACGCGGAACGGTATAAACGCCTCCCCCAATAGAAATTCATGAATAGCTGGCTTTTGGTCATTCTTCCTCACAAAAATCGGAATAAAAAGCGATAAAAAAATGTCACGTGCCCAAAAATGTTTTCAATAAAAACGTCAACTCGTCCCGCAAAAAACAAGACCTCACATGACTCTGTGGACCAAAATATGGAAAAATTATAGCTCTCAAAATGTGGTATTGCAAAAAATATTTTTTGCAATAAAAAGGGTCTTTCAGTGTGTGACGGCTGCCAATCATAAAAATCCGCTAAAAAACTCGCTATAAAAGTAAATCAAACCCCCCTTCATCACCCCCTTAGTTAGGGAAAAATAAAAAAAAATGTATTTATTTCCATTTTCCCATTAGGGCTAGGGTTAGGGCTAGGGTTAGGGCTAGGGCTAGGGTTAGGGCTAGGGTTAGGGCTAGGGTTAGGGCTAGGGTTAGGGCTAGGGTTAGGGCTAGGGTTAGGGCTAGGGTTAGGGCTAGGGCTAGGGTTAGGGCTAGGGTTAGGGCTAGGGTTAGGGCTAGGGTTAGGGCTAGGGTTAGGGTTAGGGCTAGGGTTAGGGCTAGGATTAGGGTTAGGGTTAGGGTTGGGGCTACAGTTAGGGTTGGGGCTAAAGTTAGGGTTAGGGTTTAGATTACATTTACAGTTGGGAATAGGGTTGGGATTAGGGTTAGGGGTGTGTCAGGGTTAGAGGTGTGGTTAGGGTTACCGTTGGAATTAGGGTTAGGGGTGTGTTTAGATTAGGGTTTCAGTTATAATTGGGGGGTTTCCACTGTTTCGGCACATCAGGGGCTCTCCAAACACGACATGGCGTCCGATCTCAATTCCAGCCAATTCTGCGTTGAAAAAGTAAAACAGTGCTCCTTCCCTTCCGAGCTCTCCTGTGTGCCCAAACAGGGGTTTACCCCAACATATGGGGTATCAGCGTACTCAGGACAAATTGGACAACAACTTTTGTGGACCAATTTCTCCTGTTACCCTTGGGAAAATACAAAACTGGGGGCTAAAAAATAATTTTTGTGGGAAAACAAAAAGATTTTTTATTTTCACGGCTCTGCGTTATAAACTGTAGTGAAACACTTGGGGGTTCAAAGTTCTCACAACACATCTAGATAAGTTCATTGAGGGGTCTAGTTTCCAATATGGGGTCACTTGTGGGGGGTTTCTACTGTTTAGGTACATTAGGGGCTCTGCAAACGCAATGTGACGCCTGCAGACCAATCCATCTAAGTCTGCATTCCAAATGATGCTCCTTCCCTTCCGAGCCCTCCCATGCGCCCAAACGGTGGTTCCCCCCCACATATCGGGTATCAGCGTACTCAGGACAAATTGGACAACAACATTTAGGGTCCAATTTCTCCTGCTAACCTTGGAAAAATACAAAACTGGGGGCTAAAATATAATTTTTGTGGAAAAAAAAATATTTTTTATTTGCATGGCTCTGCGTTATAAACTGTAGTGAAATACTTGGGGGTTCAAAGCTCTCACAACACATCAAGATGAGTTCCTTAGGGGGTCTACTTTCCAAAATGGTGTCAATTGTGGGGGGTTTCTACTGTTTAGGTACATTAGGGGCTCTGCAAACGCAATGTGACGCCTGCAGACCATTCCATCTAAGTCTGCATTCCAAATGGCGCTCCTTCCCTTCCGAACCCTCCCATGCGCCCAAACGGTGGTTCCCCCCCACATATGGGGTATCAGCGTACTCAGGACAAATTGGACAACAACTTTTGTGGTCCAATTTCTTCTCTTACCCTAGGGAAAATACAAAACTGGGGGCTAAAAAATAATTTTTGTGAAAAAATATGATTTTTTATTTTTACGGTTCTGCATTATAAACTTCTGTGAAGCACTTGGTGGGTCAAAGTGCTCACCACACCTCTAGATAAGTTCCTTAGGGGGTCTACTTTCCAAAATGGTGTCACTTGTGGGGGGTTTCAATGTTTAGGCACATCAGTGGCTCTCCAAACGCAACATGGCGTCCCATCTCAATTTCTGTCAATTTTGCATTGAAAAGTCAAACTGCGCTCCTTCCCTTCCGAGCTCTCCCATGCGCCCAAACAGTGGTTTACTGCCACATATGGGGTATCAGCGTACTCAGGACAAATTGGACAACAACTTTTGAGGTCCAATTTCTTCTCTTACCCTTGGAAAAATAAAAAATTGGGGGCAAAAATATAATTTTTGTGAAAAAATATGATTTTTTATTTTTACGGTTCTGCATTATAAACTTCTGTGAAGCACTTGGTGGGTCAAAGTGCTCACCACACATCCAGATAAGTTCCTTAGGGGGTCTACTTTCCAAAATGGTGTCACTTGTGGGGGGTTTCAATGTTTAGGCACATCAGTGGCTCTCCAAACGCAACATGGCGTCCCATCTCAATTCCTGTCAAGTTTGCATTGAAAAGTCAAATAGCGCTCCTTCCCTTCCGAGCTCTCCCATGCGCCCAAACAGTGGTTTACTGCCACATATGGGGTATCAGCGTACTCAGGACAAATTGGACAACAACTTTTTGGGTCCAATTTCTCCTGTTACCCTTGGTAAAATAAAACAAATTGGAGCTGAAGTAAATTTTTTGTGTAAAAAAGTTAAATGTTCATTTTTATTTAAACATTCCAAAAATTCCTATTAAACACCTGAAGGGTTAATAAACTTCTTGAATGTGGTTTTGAGCACCTTGAGGGGTGCAGTTTTTAGAATGGTGTCACACTTGGGCATTTTCTATCATATAGACCCCTCAAAATGACTTCAAATGAGACGTGGTCCCTAAAAAAAAATGGTGTTGTAAAAATGAGAAATTGCTGGTCAACTTTTAACCCTTATAACTCCCTAACAAAAAAAAAAATTGGTTCCAAAATTATGCTGATGTAAAGGAGACATGTGGGAAATGTTACTTATTAAGTATTTTGTGTGACATATCTCTGTGATTTAATTGCATAAAAATTCAAAGTTTGAAAATTGCGAAATTTTCAAAATTTTCGCCAAATTTCCGTTTTTTTCACAAATAAACGCAGGTACTATCAAAGAAATTTTACCACTATCATGAAGTACAATATGTCACGAGAAAACAATGTCAGAATCACCAGGATCCGTTGAAGCGTTTCGGAGTTATAACCTCATAAAGGGACAGTGGTCAGAATTGTAAAAATTGGCCTGGTCATTAACGTGCAAACCACCCTTGGGGGTAAAGGGGTTAAGGGCATACGAATAAACGGTTTGAAAATTGCGACATTCTAAATTTTCTCAAAATTTCTCATTTTCACAAATAAATGCAAGTAATAAACAAATGAAGTACAATATGTTAAGAAAAAAAACATCTCAGAATCAGTGGGATCTGTTGAAGTATTCCAGAGTTAGTAACTCATAAAGGGATAGTGGTCAGAATGATAAAAACTGGCCAGGTCAGGAGGGTGAAAACTGGCTCAGGGAGGGGGGTTTAAATACAGGTATCGAACAGGTTTATCTCACAGGAAGGATCAGCTGTGATCCCCTGCTGTTCTGCCTGTATACTCTTTTCCTTCACCCTCTCAACCCATGGCCAGAAGCTGTGGTATGATCAGACTATGTCCCTGTACAGTCAGACACAGCCATTACACAGTACACAGCAGGGGCACATGTATAGGATTATCTCAGCACAGGAACATTATTATTTTTTTTTTTTTTTACACACGTCCAATTATGGAAGTTATTCCAAGATCTGTTGATTAAAATGTACTTTGCTAGTGGGAAAAACCCTTCAATAGTGGCGCCTCTTACTGATAGCTGATGACAAGTTCACTTTTTTCAGATGCAAGAGATATTTTTTAACCAACTCCCTTGAAATTAACAGTTCACAATAAATATGGCTATGCATTAACAACCAAAATGATTGCTTCAACTGATGGGACGTTATTGTGCCCAATAATAAAAGTGAAGCATCACCATTACTTTTACACACACATATAATTTTTCTGTGCAGCAATGGAAGAAGAAATGCACTTGTTCTTTAGCTTATATTAATTTTAAAGACAGACAGCTCTCTCCAGCGACCAACGATCCGGGGAACAACTTCGGCATCGTTGAAACGGTCTTCAACGATGCCGAAGTCCCCGGGTAACCAGGGTAAACATCGGGTTACTAAGTGCAGGGCCGCGCTTAGTAACCCGATATTTACTCTGGTTACCACTGTAAAAGTAAAAAAAAAAACAAACACTACATACTTACATTCCGCTGTCTGTCACGTCCCCTGGCGTCAGCTTCCCTGCACGGACTGTCAGTGCCGGCCGTAAAGCAGAGCGGTGACGTCACCGCTGTGCTATGCTTTCCGGCCGGCGCCGCTGACAGTCAGTGCAGGGAAGCGGACGCCAGGGGACGTGACAGACAGCGGAATGTAAGTATGTATTGTTTTTTTTTTTACTTTTACAATGGTAACCAGGGTAAATATCGGGTTACTAAGCACGGCCCTGCACTTAGTAACCCGATGTTTACCCTGGTTACAGGTGAACACCTTCGCTAGATCGGCGTCACATACGCCAATCTAGCGATGACAGCGGGTGATCAGCGACCAAAAAAAGGTCCTGATCATTCCCCACGACCATCGATCTCCCAGCAGGGGCCTGATCGTTGGTCGCTGTCACACATAACGAGATCGTTAGCGGGATCGTTGCTACGTCACAAAAAAGCGTGACGTTGCAACGATATCGTTAACGATATCGTTATGTGTGAAGGTATCTTTAAGGTACCTTCACACTCAGCAACTTTGCAACGAGAAGGACAACAATCTGTGACGTTGCAGCGTCTTGGATAGCGATCTCGTCGTGTTTGACACGCAGCAGCGATCTGGATCCCACTGTTATATCGCTGGTCGGAGCTAGAAGTCCAAAACTTTATTTGGTCGCTAGATCGGCGTGTATCGTCATGTTTGACATCAAAAGCAACGACGCCAGAAACGTTTTTACATGGAGTGAGAATGATAAGTGAGTCACCGTTACGTCACTGGATCGCTCCTGCATCGTTCTGGAGTTGCTGTGTTTGACGTCTCTACACAGCGACGCTCCAGTGATCTAGTTTAGGTCGGATCGTTGTCTATATCGCTGCAGCGTCGCTAAGTGTAACGGTACCTTAACTGATTGACTTCAACTAGGTAAAAGTGCCACTAATCTGAAGATCTAGGAGTCCCTGCAGCCAGCTATGCATCCGCTTTGTGATTGACAGCAGAGTTTCCGGTGTCTGCATTTCACTGCATTGGTTTGTGATAACTGCTAAGCCAGTCCCCATATCTTATCAGAAACAGCTATGGAAATGGACTAGCCAGTCAGCACCCTTCACACACATCACTGATGAAGGAGTAAGGGTATGTGCACACGTCAGGATTTCTTGCAGAAATTTTGCTGACAAAAACCGGACATTTCTGCCAGAAATCCGCATGAGTTTTTACCGCGTTTTTGACGCGTTTATTAGTTTTTCCCCAAATGCATAGAATAGCGGGGAAAAACGCAGAAAATCCGCAAAATTAATGAACATGCTGCCTTTTTTACCGCGATACGTTTTTTTTCGCGGAAAAAAACGCATCATGTGCACAAAACATGCAGAATGCATTCTAAATGACATCCTGAGTTTTTATAGCGTTTTTACCGCGAAAAAACGCGAAAAAAACTGAACGTATGCACATTGCCTCAGGCAAGGATACACATCTCCAAAGAATCTGCACTGAGGAACATTTTATGGAGATTTTTCAATACATAACAGAAATACAGTATATACTCGAGTATAAGCCGAGATTTTCAGCCCATTTTTTTGGGCTGAAAGTCCCCCTCTCGGCTTATACTCGAGTCATATACCCGGGTGTCGGCAGGGGAGGGGGAGCGGGGGCTGTGTAGTCATACTTACCTGCTCCTGGCGCGGTCCCTGCAGTCCCTGGCTTCTCCGGCGCTGCAGATTCTTCCTGTACTGAGCGGTCACATGGCACCGCTCATTACAGAAATGAATAGGCGGCTCCACCCCCATAGGGGAGGAGCCGCATATTCATTGCTGTAAATGATCGGTGCCATGTGACCGCTCAATTACAGGAAGAAGCTGCAGCGCCGGAGAAGCCAGGGACTGCAGGGACCGCGCCGCAGCAGGTAAGGGGAGCGCAGCGCTATAATTACCTGCTCCTCGTTCCGGTGCGGCTCCGTCTGCAGCGTCCTCTAGCAGTGACGCTCAGGTTAGAGGGCGCGGTGACGTAGTCAGTGCGCGCCCTCTGCTGAGCGTCAGTGCTGGAGACAGAGCCGCAGAGGAGCAGGTAATTATTGAAAGCGCCGGCGTCCTGAGAAGAGAGGTGAGTATGTGATTTTTTTTTTTATTGCAGCCGCATTCTATATGGCACAGCATTATAAGGAGCACCTATGGGGCCATAATCAAAGGTGCAGAGCATATATGGCACAGCATTATATAAGGAGCACCTATGGGGCCATAATCAAAGGTGCAGAGCATATATGGCACAGCATTATATAAGGAGCACCTATGGGGCCATAATCAAAGGTGCAGAGCATATATGGCACAACATTATAAGGAGCATCTATGGGGCCATAATCAAAGGTGCAGAGCATATATGGCACAGCATTATAAGGGGCATCTATGGGGCCATAATCAAAGGTGCAGAGCATATATGGCACAGCATTATAAGGGGCATCTATGGGGCCATAATCAAAGGTGCAGAGCATATATGGCACAGCATTATAAGGAGCACCTATGGGGCCATAATCAAAGGTGCAGAGCATATATGGCACAACATTATAAGGAGCATCTATGGGGCCATAATCAAAGGTGCAGAGCATATATGGCACAGCATTATAAGGGGCATCTATGGGGCCATAATCAAAGGTGCAGAGCATATATGGCACAGCATTATAAGGGGCATCTATGGGGCCATAATCAAAGGTGCAGAGCATATATGGCACAGCATTATAAGGGGCATCTATGGGGCCATAATCAAAGGTGCAGAGCATTATATATGGCACAGCATTATAAGGGGCATCTATGGGGCCATTATCAAAGGTGCAGAGCATATATTATTATTATTATTTTATTATTATTTATTATTATAGCGCCATTTATTCCATGGCGCTTTACATGTGAGGAGGGGTATACATAATAAAACAAGTACAATAATCTTGAAAAATATATGGGGCACAGCATTATAAGGAGCACCTATGGGGCCATAATCAAAGGTGCAGAGCATTATATATGGCACAGCATTATAAGGGGCATCTATGGGGCCATAATCAAAGGTGCAGAGCATATATGGCACAGCATTATAAGGAGCATCTATGGGGCCATAATCAAAGGTGCAGAGCATATATGGCACAGCATTATAAGGAGCACCTTTGGGGCCATAATCAAAGGTGCAGAGCATATATGGCACAGCATTATGAGGAGCATCTATGGGGCCATAATCAAAGGTGCAGAGCATATATGGCACAGCATTATAAGGGGCATCTATGGGGCCATAATCAAAGGTGCAGAGCATATATGGCACAGCATTATAAGTAGCATCTATGGGGCCATAATCAAAGGTGCAGAGCATATATGGGGCACAGCATTATAAGGAGCATCTATGGGGCCATAATCAAAGGTGCAGAGCATTATATATGGCACAGCATTATAAGGAGCATATATGGGGCCATAATCAAAGGTGCAGAGCATTATATATGGCACAGCATTATAAGGGGCATCTATGGGGCCATAATCAAAGGTGCAGAGCATTCTATATAGCACAGTTGTATATGGAGCATCTATGGGGCAATAATGAACGGTATGGAGCATCTATTTTTATTTTTGAAATTCACCGGTAGCTGCTGCATTTTCTACCCTAGGCTTATACTCGAGTCAATAAGTTTTCCCAGTTTTTTGTGGCAAAATTAGGGGGGTCGGCTTATACTCGGGTCGGCTTATACTCGAGTATATACGGTAATTTTTTCACACCATAGTTAATATGATATACAAGTAAGAAAATAAGAAAATAAATGGAAAAGAAATATTTTTCTTACTGTTTCATTCCCAAATAGAATGTCCACATAAGGCAAGACTTTCATGAGAGGCTCCTTAAAGAATTGACTAATGAAGGGGGCAGAAAGGTTCATGGAAAAGATCTTGTTGTTTTCTGAAGACTGGGTGGCCACTTTGAGGATAGATTCAGGGGAAACAGTCAGGAAAAAACCCTGCAAGAAAAAAAATATGGTGTTAAGTTATTAATCCTTCAGCTGTCCCCAGAAAATGCAAAATAAGGTCTCATTCACGTCTCTATACCCGTAAGAGTTCAGTGATTTTCATGAATAGACCATGTATCCATTAAAGTCTATGGCGCTGTTCACGTTTGTTTTTCTGCAGACAATCATGGAGATGTGTCTGATTTTGACTAGCATCACAAATGAAAAACATCAATACAAATCTAGGGATCCACGAAAATCAGAGACAACACACGGATGGTTGGATGGCATAAGTGTGCCATCTGTGATAACATTGTAATCTATAGGAGAAGCTTTGGCATTATTTATCCATACGTGAAAATAACGGATGGTAAGAAGTGACACATGGAGCAAAACCTGAGGAAACTCGGATCCAAAACACTGATGACGTTTTGTGTGTGTGAAGAAACTCAGCATCTGAATGAGGCCTTATGAGCAGAGTTGAGGGCTTACTAAAGTTATAGCACTTACCGAATAAGCTGCAGAGGGAACCCGGCTTCATGGATCGCGCCAGCCGATCAGCTGTCCGGCTCCGCAGCTGCATGTGTCACAGCTGTGTGACAGTCACACAACATACATGGAGAGCCTGTGTGTTGGGCTGTCCATGCACGTGTTGTGTCTGTCACACAGCTGTGACACATGAAGCTGCGGAGCCGGACAGCTGATCGGCCGGCGCAATCCATGAAGCCGGGTTCCCTCTGCAGCTTATTCGGTAAGTGCTGTATAGCTTGCCGAATAATCAGGAACCCGATCAAATTTGCTCAATTCTACTTATGAGCTCATCAAGTTATGATGGAGTTATGTGATAGTAAGGTCACTTTCCCATGGAACATATTTTCTTTTGATCTCCAGCAGTGGCCAATCTGCTGTGTTTTTGCACAATGGTAACTTGGCCTTACAACCTTAACACCACCAGTGAACTTCAATGTATATAAAATCTAATACTTTTTGCCAAGTTTAGGTATTCCAAGCAAAGCATGGCACAGATCAAATGGTGTGCCCGACAAGAACACACGTTCTCTGCTGGCTCAGGATTTCTTGCTACAACATACAGAAGCTTTTTAATATGTTAACTGCAGGGCCGGACTGGCCATCTGGCATATGCCAGAAGGGCCTGTCTGGTCGTGGGCCACCTTGTCTGCTACGTTGTTAAGAGAATCTGTGTTCTCAAGACCCCCATACTGTTAGGAGTTGTGATGGAGGTATCATTAGAAATATTGGTGTTGTAGTAAATCTTGCTTTCCTCCATGCAGGGTAATATTAGTATTATAACCCTTCCGGTGCTTGGGGACGGGGACAGCATGGGCCTGTGTGATTTCAAATGCCAGGGCTGAATTTCAGTCCCAGTCCGTACCCGGTTACCTGTCAGAAGACTTTCTTTATGATGTTCAGAACATACATGTAACACCACTACAGGAGGCTTAGGACCAACAAAGCTTGAGAGCATTATCAGCCTAAACAAGCAATTAAACCCTAATCAGAGGCTGATCAATTACCACAGCAGGGCTTACATCAGGAAACCGCCATGGTGTGGAGGCAGGCTGCCCATCTAGTCCTCCTTGTTAAAATTATTAGCTGCGTACAGTGGATACACCTTTATCATTAGTAATTACGGTACTATGTCTGGCAAGAATACTTAAGTAATCATGCTTCGTTTGTATTTAACAAAGAAAATCTGTAATATTCATATGGTTCTACGCATTTCAATAAAGCGTCATTTATAAACATCTCTAGTCCTCAAGATTTTCTGAAATAAACAATAAGTAAAGAGTAAGATACATAAAGAGTCCCCATACACAATAGATAGTACAGCTGTCTCGCTCTCCCGACTCCTCCATACACAGGAGGAGCTACGGTGTATGTAGGAGCTATGTTCTCTACAACAGACCTGCTGAGACTCATTTGACGGTGGCTTATCTAGAAAAAATAAATATCCGAAATCAGACATGATAGATTTTCTACACTTAATATCATCTGTCATGGAAGAGTCAGAAAGTCCCCATTAGACTTGTTGGCGGAGTTCGCCAATCCTGGTGAGTTCTGCAGCATTAGTCTGTGTATGCCCTCCAATTAACAATGTAGCAATGAAATAATATGCGTCACTACAGGCCTGTGACATGTGGCACTCGGCTGTCTGCCAGTCCAGTGCATTAGAGCACATCTATGAAGAGCAGGTCTCCGGATGGTGACTTTTGTGGGTAGCCCCGCACAGAACAGCAGATCTGGATGGGCATATGCTGGCTTAAGGGTTTGAGAGATAAATTACCATAAGTCTGGTAAGCAGGAGATAGGAGGGTACTGGCATACAGAGGGGCTGCTTGAAGCTGGATGCGATATTGTTATAGGAGTGCAGAACAAAGAATACAGAATGAGGGAACAGTGGGAACAAGTATTTTGTCTTTTTTTGCGATTTCTGTGGGGGGAAGCTTTGACAGTCATATTATAAATGGGGGCTCTGGAGGTCACTAATCAGTGGGGCTATGGTTGGGGCTCATGACCCTCTCAAACAGGGCTGTGGAGTCGGTTAGCCAAACCTCCGACTCCAACTCCTCAATTTCCATGACACTGACTCAGACGCCACAGCCTTGCTCTCAAAGTATGAAAGTTGGGAACAACTGCCTGACAAAGTCTATCACTCGGGCCCTTCCAGCTAGGCAAAACTCACAAAGTAAAGGTGCATTTACACTGCTTAATTATTGGGAACAACTCACTTCATATCAATGTCAACCTTCTCCAGTGCAATTATTATCTCGTAATCTGTGGTAACCTTGCTAGCTGCTATCTGGAATAATATATGAACACATACTAACAAGTTTTGTTTGTCTTTTTAGATTAATGCGCTAAAGGAAAAAAAAATACACTTGTGAAAAAAATGTGAATCTGCATATCTCCAACGTTACAGGCCATAATGCATCCCTGTAACTAGTCGGAGACTGGCCTATCACTAGAGATGCAGTATATATAAAAAAATAAAGAGCCACAGACCAGAGTGGAGTTGTTTCTATTGAGAAAATCACAACAATTTTTTCTAATTAGTCCACATTTTTTAATAATCCTTTGATACTGCCATTCGTGTATCCTAAATGCAATAACACATTAAAGATGTTACGCAGTGAACAATAAGGCTGGTGTCACACTAGCAGTATTTGGTCAGTATTTTACACCAGTGGATGATAAATGCAGAAGTGGTGCATATGTTTCTATTATACTTTTCCTCTAATTGTTCCACTCCTGGTTTTGGCTACAAATACTGATGAAAAATACTGACCAAATACTGCTAGTGTGATGGCAGCCTAACTGTTCATGTATGCACAATGTTCAGTCCAACTCTTCATGCACGTGACTGAGGCCTGTGGTAGCATTCCCCACCCATCCACTTATGGTCACCTTTAGGCACTAGCACTAGTTGGACACACTCTGTGAGCACAGAAAGTCTGTTCAAACCAAGTACAGGCACTCGTGCATTATGGCGGGGCCAATCCTTTTAGTGACCCCTTCCCATCTGTTTTCCATGTATCTTTGGCCCCTCTCTGGCTCTACATAACACGAGCTGTCAATTAAAGAAGTGGAGGTTGGAGATGGAACAAAAACAACAGGGTGGGAAGGTGCACTTAAGGAGAACCTGCCAGGTCCGCAGTGCCCCCAGAACCACCAGCAGTTGCGTCTGCATATGTAGACATCCTGCTTAACAGCCCCTGTGTTATATTACACACAATCAGATCTGGAGAAAAAGTATTTCTAAAGTCTGACTATAATATGTAAAAACGCATGAAATCTGCAGCAAATCCACACAAAATCCACATAAAAAACGCATCAAATCTGCACCTGCGTTTTCTGCCAAGAGATGCAGAATCCGCACAAAAAATTCCAGAGACAAATCTCTAACGTGTGCACATAACATAATACTTTCCTCTCCCAGCTCAGAGAAACCAGCTCTGATGGGGTTGGATTTTATTTTTAGGTTCATCAGCTAGATAAAGGACTTACACTCTGCAGCAGCCAAATGGTATTTCCTTTGTAATGGAGACTTCTTAGAGCACTGCTTAACTTTTAAGATGCAAATGAACAAACACATTTTTTCCAAAAGTGTATAAAGCCTTTACAGGTCTAAAGAGACTGCAGCACGCAAAGCCTTACAGCATAACAGACCTGGCGGATTCAATTTAACATGCAAAACGGAAAAGGATAAATCTAGATAATTGACACTTAATGGCTTAGCCTCCAAAACATACCACCAGCAATTACAGCATTGTTCTTCCTTGAAAAAGCCTGACAATAGGCTAGTGCGCTCCGCTGCTACCCAAGTGTATATGCAATGCTAACAATAAATCAAGTATTACATGGTGACGGGCAGAATATTGCCATTCATTCCTTTAGAAATGCTCATCTAGTTTTATAAGGCATTGTAAGCAGCAGCCAACGCTGAAATGATCTGCACAGCCCCTGGGGAGACATTATCTGATGATTAAGGCCGTATATTTCTCACAGAGGTGACAGATTTCATGGAAACCAGAAGCCATGAAAATGTTGCTTTGCTGTGAAAAATCGTGACAGGACTGGAAGCCGGAATATTTTTATAATTTTCTGTTTCTCACTTGTACTAGCCAAATTATAGTGCCGCAATCTCATTGCTAGCTCTAGTAACCAGGCGAACAATGAAATAAAAAATACATATATATGTACTCCTCCTATAGGTGAAGCGGATGCCCACCGCTCCTTACAAAGCCGGACTGGCTGTGGGAGTTCTGCAGATTTGCTGCCAGCTTCTCTGTGCAAATGTAATTTTATAAGACGTAGTCAAGTAGGTTCCATCAGTTTACAATATACATATATTCTATATATTTAGATTCACTGATGTTCAATAAAACAGAACATTGTGGTAGAGGGCACAATGTTCCAGCATGTATGAGATGGACGGTCATACAGATCCCTAAGGGTATGTGCACACATCAGGATTTTTTGCAGAAATTTTCCTGACAAAAATCGGACATTTCTGCCAGAAATCCGCATGCGTTTTTACTGCGATTTTACCGCATTTTTCACGCATTTTTGGTGCGTTTTTTTTTTAAATGCATAGAATTGCGGGAAAAACGCAGAAAATCTGCAAAAATAATGAACATGCTCATTTTTTTACCGCAATGCGTTTTTTCACGGGAAAAAACGCATCCATGCACACAAAACATGCAGAATGCATTCTAAATGACAGAATGCATAATGTATGTTTTTTTCATGAGTTTTTATAGCGTTTTTAGCATGAAAAAACGCGGAAAAACCTGAACATGTGCACATAGCCTAGATGCAACGGAGGAACATGGCTCCTTAGTATAGATCCTGACACTAAGGCGCATTTACATGGCGTGGTAATAAGCAAGCTAGTTAACACCTTTAGAGGACCAGTAAATTCCAAAATAATAAAATCAATATATATATATATACTAGATGGTGGCCCGATTCTAACGCATCGGGTATTCTAGAATATGCATGTCCACGTAGTCTATTGCCCAGTGGCGTAGTCTATTGCCCAGTGGCGTAGTCTATTGCCCAGTGGCGTAGTCTATTGCCCAGTGGCGTAGTCTATTGCCCAGTGGCGTAGTCTATTGCCCAGTGACGTAGTCTATTGCCCAGTGACGTAGTCTATTGCCCAGTGACGTAGTCTATTGCCCAGTGACGTAGTCTATTGCCCAGTGACGTAGTCTATTGCCCAGTGACGTAGTCTATTGCCCAGTGACGTAGTCTATTGCCCAGTGACGTAGTCTATTGCCCAGTGACGTAGTCTATTGCCCAGTGACGTAGTCTATTGCCCAGTGACGTAGTCTATTGCCCAGTGACGTAGTCTATTGCCCAGTGACGTAGTCTATTGCCCAGTGACGTAGTCTATTGCCCAGTGACGTAGTCTATTGCCCAGTGACGTAGTCTATTGCCCAGTGACGTAGTCTATTGCCCAGTGACGTAGTCTATTGCCCAGTGACGTAGTCTATTGCCCAGTGACGTAGTCTATTGCCCAGTGACGTAGTCTATTGCCCAGTGACGTAGTCTATTGCCCAGTGACGTAGTCTATTGCCCAGTGACGTAGTCTATTGCCCAGTGACGTAGTCTATTGCCCAGTGACGTAGTCTATTGCCCAGTGACGTAGTCTATTGCCCAGTGACGTAGTCTATTGCCCAGTGACGTAGTCTATTGCCCAGTGACGTAGTCTATTGCCCAGTGACGTAGTCTATTGCCCAGTGACGTAGTCTATTGCCCAGTGACGTAGTCTATTGCCCAGTGACGTAGTCTATTGCCCAATCACGTAGTATATTGCCCAGTCACGTAGTCTATTGCCCAGTCACGTAGTCTATTGCCCAGTCACGTAGTCTATTGCCCAGTCACGTAGTCTATTGCCCAGTCACGTAGTATATTGCCCAGTCACGTAGTATATTGCCCAGTCACGTAGTATATTGCCCAGTCACGTAGTATATTGCCCAGTCACGTAGTATATTGCCCAGTCACGTAGTATATTGCCCAGTGACATAGTATATTGCCCAGTGACATAGTATATTGCCCAGTGACATAGTATATTGCCCAGTGACATAGTATATTGCCCAGTGACATAGTGTACAGCACAGAGCCACATAGTATATTGCCCAGTGACGTAGTGTACAGCACAGAGCCACGTAGTCTATTGCCCAGTGACGTAGTCTATTGCCCAGTGACGTAGTCTATTGCCCAGTGACGTAGTCTATTGCCCAGTGACGTAGTCTATTGCCCAGTGACGTAGTCTATTGCCCAGTGACGTAGTCTATTGCCCAGTGACGTAGTCTATTGCCCAGTGACGTAGTCTATTGCCCAGTGACGTAGTCTATTGCCCAATCACGTAGTATATTGCCCAGTCACGTAGTATATTGCCCAGTCACGTAGTATATTGCCCAGTCACGTAGTATATTGCCCAGTCACGTAGTATATTGCCCAGTCACGTAGTATATTGCCCAGTCACGTAGTATATTGCCAAGTCACGTAGTATATTGCCAAGTCACGTAGTATATTGCCCAGTCACGTAGTATATTGCCCAGTCACGTAGTATATTGCCCAGTCACGTAGTATATTGCCCAGTCACGTAGTATATTGCCAAGTCACGTAGTATATTGCCCAGTCACGTAGTATATTGCCCAGTCACGTAGTATATTGCCCAGTCACGTAGTATATTGCCCAGTCACGTAGTATATTGCCCAGTCACGTAGTATATTGCCCAGTCACGTAGTATATTGCCAAGTCACGTAGTATATTGCCCAGTCACGTAGTATATTGCCCAGTCACGTAGTATATTGCCCAGTCACGTAGTATATTGCCCAGTCACGTAGTATATTGCCCAGTCACGTAGTATATTGCCAAGTCACGTAGTATATTGCCAAGTCACGTAGTATATTGCAGTGACTAGTATACTGCATAGTGGCGTAGTATATTGCGCAGCCACGTAGTATATTGCCCAGTGACGTAGTATACAGCACAGAGGCACGTAGTATATTGCCCAGTCACGTAGTATATTGTCCAGCCATGTAGTATATTGCCCAGACACATAGTATATTGCCCAGTTAGGTAGTATATTGCTTAGTGACGTAGTATATTGCGCAGCCACGTAGTATATTGCCCAGTTACGTAGTATATTGCCCAGTGACATAGTATATTGCCCAGTGACATAGTATACAGCAGAGCCACGTAGTATATTGCTCAGTGACGTAGTATATTGCCCAGTGACGTAGTATATTGCGCAGCCACGTAGTATATTGGCCAGTCACGTAGTATATTGCCCAGCTACGTAGTATATTGCCCAGTGATGTAGTATATTGCCCAGTGACGTAGTATACAGCAGAGCCACGTAGTATATTGCACAGCGACGTAGTATACAGCACAGAGCCACGTAGTATATTGCTCAGTTACGTAGTATATTGCCCAGTGACGTAGTATATTGCCCAGTGACGTAGTATATTGCCCAGTGACGTAGTATATTGCCCAGTGACGTAGTATATTGCCCAGTGACGTAGTATATTGCCCAGTGACGTAGTATATTGCCCAGTGACGTAGTATATTGCCCAGTGACGTAGTATATTGCCCAGTGACGTAGTATATTGCCCAGTGACGTAGTATATTGCCCAGTGACGTAGTATATTGCCCAGTGACGTAGTATATTGCCCAGTGACGTAGTATATTGCCCAGTGACGTAGTATATTGCCCAGTGACATAGTATATTGCCCAGTGACATAGTATATTGCCCAGTGACATAGTATATTGCCCAGTGACATAGTATATTGCCCAGTGACATAGTATATTGCCCAGTGACATAGTATATTGCCCAGTGACATAGTATATTGCCCAGTGACATAGTATATTGCCCAGTGACATAGTATACAGCACAGAGCCACGTAGTGTATTGCCCAGTGACATAGTATATTGCCCACTGACGTAGTATATTGCCCAGCGAAGTAGTATACAGCACAGAGCCACGTAGTACAGTGGGGCAAAAAAGTATTTAGTCAGTCAGCAATAGTGCAAGTTCCACCACTTAAAAAGATGAGAGGCGTCTGTAATTTACGTCATAGGTAGACCTCAACTATGGGAGACAAACTGAGAAAAAAAAATCCAGAAAATCACATTGTCTGTTTTTTTAACATTTTATTTGCATATTATGGTGGAAAATAAGTATTTGGTCAGAAACAAAATTTCATCTCAATACTTTGTAATATATCCTTTGTTGGCAATGACAGAGGTCAAACATTTTCTGTAAGTCTTCACAAGGTTGCCACACACTGTTGTTGGTATGTTGGCCCATTCCTCCATGCAGATCTCCTCTAGAGCAGTGATGATTTTGGCCTTTCGCTTGGCAACACGGACTTTTAACTCCCTCCAAAGGTTTTCTATAGGGTTGAGATCTGGAGACTGGCTAGGCCACTCCAGGACCTTGAAATGCTTCTTACGAAGCCACTCCTTCGTTGCCCTGGCTGTGTGCTTTGGATCATTGTCATGTTGAAAGACCCAGCCACGTTTCATCTTCAATGCCCTTGCTGATGGAAGGAGGTTTGCACTCAAAATCTCACGATACATGGCCCCATTCATTCTTTTATGTACCCGGATCAGTCGTCCTGGCCCCTTTGCAGAGAAACAGCCCCAAAGCATGATGTTTCCACCACCATGCTTTACAGTAGGTATGGTGTTTGATGGATGCAACTCAGTATTCTTTTTCCTCCAAACACGACAAGTTGTGTTTCTACCAAACAGTTCCAGTTTGGTTTCATCAGACCATAGGACATTCTCCCAAAACTCCTCTGGATCATCCAAATGCTCTCAAGCAAACTTCAGACGGGCCCGGACATGTACTGGATTAAGCAGTGGGACACGTCTGGCACTGCAGGATCTGAGTCCATGGTGGCGTAGTGTGTTACTTATGGTAGGCCTTGTTACATTGGTCCCAGCTCTCTGCAGTTCATTCACTAGGTCCCCCCGCGTGGTTCTGGGATTTTTGCTCACCGTTCTTGCGATCATTCTGACCCCACGGGGTGTTTTTTTGCGTGGAGCCCCAGATCGAGGGAGATTATCAGTGGTCTCGTATGTCTTCCATTTTCTAATTATTGCTCCCAATGTTGATTTCTTCACTCCAAGCTGGTTGGCTATTGCAGATTCAGTCTTCCCAGCCTGGTGCAGGGCTACAATTTTGTTTCTGGTGTCCTTTGACAGCTCTTTGGTCTTCACCATAGTGGAGTTTGGAGTCAGACTGTTTGAGGGTGTGCACAGGTGTCTTTTTATACTGATAACAAGTTTAAACAGGTGCCATTACTACAGGTAATGAGTGGAGGAAAGAGGAGACTCTTAAAGAAGAAGTTACAGGTCTGTGAGAGCCAGAAATCTTGATTGTTTGTTTCTGACCAAATACTTATTTTCCACCTTAATATGCAAATAAAATGTTAAAAAACAGACAATGTGATTTTCTGGATTTTTTTTTCAGTTTGTCTCCCATAGTTGAGGTCTACCTATGATGTAAATTACAGACGCCTCATCTTTTTAAGTGGTGGAACTTGCACTATTGCTGACTAAATACTTTTTTGCCCCACTGTATATTGGCCAGTCACGTAGTATATTGCCCAGTGACGTAGTATACAGCACAGAGCCACGTAGTATATTGCACAGCGACGTAGTATACAGCACAGAGCCACGTAGTATATTGCCCAGTGACGTAGTATATTGCCCAGTGACGTAGTATATTGCCCAGTGACGTAGTATATTGCCCAGTGACGTAGTATATTGCCCAGTGACGTAGTATATTGCCCAGTGACGTAGTATATTGCCCAGTGACGTAGTATATTGCCCAGTGACGTAGTATATTGCCCAGTGACGTAGTATATTGCCCAGTGACGTAGTATATTGCCCAGTGATGTAGTATATTGCCCAGTGACGTAGTATATTGCCCAGTGACGCAGTATATTGCCCAGTGACGTAGTATATTGCCCAGTCACGTAGTATATTGCCCAGTGACGTAGTATATTGCCCAGTGACGTAGTATATTGCCCAGTCACGTAGTATATTGCCCAGTCACGTAGTATATTGCCCAGTCACGTAGTATATTGCCCAGTCACGTAGTATATTGCCCAGTCACGTAGTATATTGCCCAGTCACGTAGTATATTGCCCAGTCACGTAGTATATTGCCCAGTCACGTAGTATATTGCCCAGTCACGCAGTATATTGCACAGTGACTAGTATATTGCATAGTGGCATAGTATATTGCGCAGCCACGTAGTATATTGCCCAGTGACGTAGTATACAGCACAGAGCCACGTAGTATATTGCCCAGTTACGTAGTATATTGCCCAGTGACATAGTATACAGCACAGAGCCACGTAGTATATTGCCCAGTTACGTAGTATATTTCCCAGTGACGTAGTATATTGCCCAGTGACGTAGTATATTGCCCAGTGACGTAGTAAATTGCCCAGTGACGTAGTATATTGCCCAGTGACGTAGTACACAGCACAGAACCACGTAGTATATTGCACAGCGACGTAGTATACAGCACAGAGCCACGTAGTATACAGCACAGAGCCGCGTAGTATATTGCACAGCGACGTAGTATACAGCACAGAGCCACGTAGTATATTGGCCAGTCACGTAGTATATTGCCCAGCTACGTAGTATATTGTCCAGCCAGGTTTGTCACAGGTTAAAAAATAAAAAATAGAACATATACTCACCTTTCCGAGGGCCTCTTGTAGTCCACGGCAGCTTCCGGTCCCAGGATTCGTATGAGCGCAGGACCTGTGATGACGTCGCGGTCACATGCCCGTGACGCCATGGCAGGTCTTTCTAGCGCAGGCCCTGTGATGATGTTGCGGTCACATGACCGTGACATCATGGCAGGTCCTTCTCGCACAGGGCCTGTGATTACGTCACGGTCACATGACCGTGACGTCATGGCAGGTCCTTCTCCCATACCATCTTTGCCACCGGAACCTGCAACGGAAGATGGCGGCCGGCGCGAGCGACTACGGAGGTGGAGTATAGCAGTTTTTTTTTTTTAATTATTTTTAACATTACATTTTTTACTATTGATGCCGCATAGGCAGTGTCAATAGTAAAAAAGATGGGGACACACAGGGTTAATAGCGGCGGTAACGGAGTGCGTTACCCACGGAATAACGCGGTCTGTTACCGCCGGCATTAACCCTGTGTTAGCAATAACCGGAGGGGAGTATGCGGGTGACAGGCACTGACTGCGGGGAGTAAGGATCGGCCAATTTCTTCCGGACTGTGCCCGTCGCTGATTGGTTGCGGCAGCCATGACAGGCAGCTGGCGAGACCAATCAGCGAACGAATAACCGTGACAGAAGGACAGACAGACGGAAGTGACCCTTAGACAATTATATATAAGATATATATATGAACGTATTTTTCCAACCCCAGTGCAACAAAGAAAAAGAGTGGAAACCACTCAATTAATGAAAAAAAATTACTAGCAAGGATATAAAAATTTATAATTGTACTTTATTTGCAGCAGTTAAATTACAATATACACTGTGTGCACATGTTTAAGGACAAAAAGAAGAATATATATTAACATAAATATATAAAATCAATCTATATACATAATTGTCTAAGGGTCACTTCCGTCAATATTTCATGTTAAAAATAATAAAAAAAAATAACAAAATACTTGCTATACTCACCCTCCGCCGCCCTTTCCGCTCCTCGCCACGCTCCCGGGACCTCTCCATTGCAAGCGGCAGCTTCCGGTGCCGTCCCAGGGCTGGTGTGCGACAAGGACCTGCCGTGACGTCACTGTCATGTGACCGCGACATCATCATAGGTCCGGCTTACACCAGCCCTGGGACCGGAAGCTGACGCTTGCAATGGAGCGGTCCCGGGAGCGTGGCGAGGAGCGGGAAAGGCGGCGGACGGTAAGTATAGCAGGACTTCAACGGGCCTTCGGAAGGTGAGTATATGTTTGTTTATTTTTTTTAAGTCTCTATACTACGTGACTCTGTGCTCTATACTCCGTCGCTGGGCAATATACCACGTGCCTGGGCAATATACTACGTGCCTGGGCAATATACTACGTGGCTCTGTGCTCTATACTCAGTCGCTGGGCAATATACTACGTGCCTGGGCAATATACTACGTGCCTGGGCAATATACTACGTGACTCTGTGCTCTATACTCCGTCGCTGGGCAATATACTACGTGCCTGGGCAATATACTACGTGCCTGGGCAATATACTACGTGACTCTGTGCTCTATACTCCGTCGCTGGCCAATATACTACGTGACTGGGCAATATACTACGTGGCTCTGCTATATACTATGTGGCTGGGCAATACGTGGCTGGGCAATATACTACGTCGCTGGGCAATATACTACATGACTGGGCAATATACTACGTCGCTGGACAATATACTACGTCGCTGGGCAATATACTACGTGGCTGGGCAATATACTACGTGGCTGGGCAATATACTACGTGGACATGCATATTCTAGAATACCCGATGCGTTAGAATCGGGCAACCATCTAGTAATATATAAAAACCTAAATAGGTATAAGGGGCACCAGGAAAGGATAGATGATATACAGATCTCCTGTGAAACTAGATGTAAATCGAAAAAAAAACTCCACAAGTGACCCCATAAATGTGACGGTAAACTAAAATATCATATATCTTAGCTTGGAACGTGACTAGGTACATCAAGCAACCAAAAGCCTGTATAAGGCAACAATGTGCAAAAGTGCAATGTGCAAAAAAGTAAAGGATAAAATAGGAGGTCCTATACTTTTCGGGTGCTACCGGGTCCAGACAATGCACACACCCCGACGCGGGTTTCTGATTGAAAATCCTTCATTTGGTTCACAAACCTACAAAGGATTTTTGTGGATATTGTCCGCGCTGCTAAACAAATGGAAATCCGGACGTATTGATGAAAAATAATGGTGGTTTTATTCAACGTGTTTCGAAGTCTATATATGACTTCTTCCTCAGGAAATACCACACACAAAATCCTTTGTATGGTTCCTGTTATGGTCAATCCTTTACCCGTGGATCTGCGGCAACTGACGTTTATATGCCCTATCAAAGTGGCACCAGGTGAGCGTCTTTCTGAATAACAGATTCTGAAATTGTCAGATAAGACCCTATGTGCGCCTCTTCTCTCCAAGTTTTCTTTGTTTGGTTCACTAACTTGGCATTTGTTGCAAAATTTGAAGCTCGTGGGCCCCAGTGCAAAATCTCCAAAAGTGCCTCCAGCCATCATATGCCTTTAACCCCTTTCTGACATTAGACGTACTATCCCGTCGAGGTGGGGTGGGCCCGTATGCCCACTGACGGGATAGTGCGTCATAGCGATCGGCCGCGGTCACAGGGGGAGCGTGGCTGATCGCGGCCGGGTGTCAGCTGACTATCGCAGCTGACATCCGGCACCATGTGCCAGGAGCGGTCACGGACCGCCCCCAACACATTAACCCCCGGCACATTAACCACCGGCGGGGGTTCCGGCGAGCTTCCCTGAGACCATCGAAGCAACACGATGTGATCGCGTTGCTCCAGGGGTCTCCTACCTTCTTCCTGCAGGCCCCGGATCCAAAATGGCCACGGGGCTGCATCCGGGTCCTGCAGGGAGGTGGCTTACCAGCGCCTGCTCAGAGCAGGAGCCGGGAAGCCTCCAGGAGTGCACATCAGATCGCCGAACAAAAAGTGGAATAACACGCGATCAAAAAAACGGATATAAATAACCATGGTACCGCTGAAAACGTCATCTTGTCCCGCAAAAAACGAGCCACCATACAGCATCATCAGCAAAAAAATAAAAAAGTTATAGTCCTCAGAATAAAACAATGCAAAAATAATTATTTCTATAAAATAGTTTTCATCGTCTAAAAGTGCCAAAACATAAAAAAAAAAAGATATAAATGAGTTATCGCTATAATCGTACTAACCCGAAGAATAAAACTGCTTTATCAATTTTACCAAACGTGGAAAGGCATAAATGCACCCCCCCCCCCTCCCCAAAAGAAATTCATGAATAGCTGGTTTATGGTCATTCTGCCTCACAAAAATCGGAATGAAAAGCGATCAAAAAATGTCACGTGTCCGAAAATGTTACCAATAAAAACGTCAACTCATCACGCGAAAAAAAAGACCTCACATGACTCTGTGGATCAAAATATGGAAAAATTATAGCTCTCAAAAGGTGGCAACGCAAAAAAATATTTTTTGTAATAAAAAGCGTCTTAGTGTGTGACGGCTGCCAGTCATAAAAATTCGCTAGAAAACCCGCTATTAAAGTAAAAAAAAAAAAAAAAACTTCATCACCCCCTTAGTTTGGAAATAAATACATTTTTTTAATTTTTCCCCATTAGGGTTAGGGGCTAGGGTTTGGATTACATTTACGGTTGGGATTAGGGTTAGGGGTGTGTCAGGGTTAGGGGTGTGGTTAGGGTTATGGTTGGGATTAGGGTTAGGGGTGTGGTTAGGGTTGATATTAGGGTTATGGGTGTGTTGGGGTTAGGGGTGTGTTTGGGGTAGGGATTCAGTTAGAATTGGGGGTTTCCACTGTTTAGGAACATCAGGGGCTCTCCAAACGCAACATGGTGTCCGATCTCAATTCCAGTCAATTTTGCATTGAAAAGTCAAACGGCGCTCCATCCTTTCCGAGCTTTCCCATGCGCCCAAACAGTGGTTTACCTCCACATATGGGGTATCCGCGTAACCAGGACAAATTGCACAACAACTTTTGGGGTCCAATTTCTTCTCTTACCCTTCGGAAATAAAAAATTGGGGGTGAAAAGATAATTTTTGTGAAAAAATATGATTTTTTATTTTTTAAGGCTCTGCATTATAAACTTCTGTGAAGCACTTGGTGGGTCAAAGTGCTCACCACACATCTAGATAAGTTCATTAGGGGTCTAGTTTCCAAAATGGTGTCACTTGTGGGGGGTTTCAATGTTTAGGCACATCAGGGGCTCTCCAAACGCAACATGGCGTCCCATCTCAATTCCAGTCAATTTTGCATTGAAAAGTCAAACGGCGCTCCTTCCCTTCCGAGCTCTGTCATGCGCCCAAACAGTGGTTTACCCCCACATATGGGGTATCGGCGTACTCAGGACAAATTGTACAACAACTTTTGGGGTCCAATTTCTCCTGTTACCATTGGTAAAATAAAACAAATTGGAGCTGAAGTAAATTTTGTGTGAAAAAGTTAAATGTTCATTTTTTTTTTAAACATTCCAAAAATTCCTGTGAAGCACCTGAAGGGTTAATAAACTTCTTGAATGTGGTTTTGAGCATCTTGAGATGTGCAGTTTTTAGAATGGTGTCAAACTTGGGTATTTTCTATCATATAGACCCCTCAAAGTGACTTCAAATGTGACGTGGTCCCTATAAAAAAAAATGATGTTGTAAAAATGAGAAATTGCTGGTCAAATTTTAACCCTTATAACTCCCTAACAAAAAAAAATTTGGCTCCAAAATTGTGCTGATGTAAGGTAGACATGTGGGAAATGTTACTTATTAAGTATTTTGTGTGACATATCTCTGTGATTTAAGGGCATAAAAATTCAAATTTGGAAAATTGCAAAATTTTCTAAATTTTTGCCAAATTTCTTTTTTTCCCACAAATAAATGCAGGTAATATCAAAGAAATTTTACCAATATCATGAAGTACAATATGTCACGAGAAAATTTCAGAATCACCGGGATCCGTTGAAGCGTTCCAGAGTTATAACCTCATAAAGGGACAGTGGTCAGAATTGTAAAAATTGTCCCGGTCATTAACGTGCAAACCACCCTTGGGGGTAAAGGGGTTAATAATATTGGTCTTCTCGCATGGGCCAAGGAACCTTAAGGTTTTTTATGCTTTTTAACAAAAGAATTGAAGAGATTGTGGTGTTTATTTACTTCCTCAATATATAAGAGTATGCCTTTTCGATGTAACAACCTTCCAATGAATGTAAATGTGAACACGTGATCTTTCATTTAGCACTTGGAAACGATACGCACAATTAATTCCAATTAAAAGGAGAAGTTGGACAAAAGCCGCCTTGTCCGCTGTTCTGTACAATGTATAACAACCACTTCTGAAACTAATTACATGGACGAGTCCTATGTGTTTGCTCTTCATCACACAAAGTCTATATTCCACAGATAGATACCTAACCTGGGAGCTGCCAGGGATCATAGTGTCTGCAAGCCACAACTTAATATAACCTGAGCTGGGCCTGCTGCAGGGCTGTTTTTCCAATAAGCAATTATGGGACTTTCCAGTGTTACAGGGGACCAGTAAAACATCTCTATAATCCCACAGTTCCTGTGCATGAATTCAGGTTTTTCCTACAAGAGCACATTTTGTTGCCAAAAAGTTTATTTTGTGATATTCAGTGAAGGGATAATATCAGAGGTGTGATGTTACGTTAACAGTGAACAGACTTGCAGCTGAGCTGCTGAAACCAAAGAATTCTTTTCAGAGCCAATAAAATGGCCGTGCAAACATCTGCATTATATGGGAGCAGAGCACATGGCAAAATAAAAAAAAAAGCTGAAAAGCAACTCGGCAGGACAACATAGTATAAAGAAGAGAATGGGAAACATTCAAATGGAGGTGGGAAAATGCATCTTGACCACATATGTCAAACTCTGTCACGCAAACAAATCTGGCCTGCAGAGTAAATATATTTGGTCCGCAACTCCACAGTGGGTCCCCCGTCCGGCATCGCACTTTTTACTATATTGGCAGATACAGCTGAAATGGACTCTGCCACTCCCATCATTCCCTCTCTGCGTCTGACGTCTCAGCGCAGCAGCACAATTATGTCACTACAATGCGCCCACTGTATCAAGTTCGGCAGAGGATCTGAAGACACTGGAGCAGCGGGGGAATGGGCAGAGGTTAGGAATGTGTTTTTCATGTGGGACCTATTATACTGTATGGAGAACTATATGGGGCCATTATACAGTATGGCACACTATGAATAACATTATATTGTATTGAGAACTATGTGGGCTATTACCGTATATTGTATGGAGCACTATGAGGAGCCCATTGTACTGTATGGAGCACTAGGTGGGGTCTATTATACTGTATGGAGCACTATGTGGGGCCCATTATACTGTATGGAGCATTATCCTGTATGGAGCTCTATGTGGGGCCCATTATCCTATATGAAGCACTAAGTGTGTCCCATTATACTGTATGAGCACTAGGTGGGGCCCATTATACTGTATGGAGCACTTGTTGTGGCCATTATACTGTAAGGAGGGCTGTGTGGGGATTACAGTTGGAGAATTGTACTGTGATGGGTCACCATTGTCTGACAGGGAGATTGAAAGGGGGGGGGGGGGGGTACAGTAGGGTCTTCATATCGTGCATGTGGAGGAGTTCACTGTGGGGGTATCGTACTGTGTTTGGGGGCATTTTTGTTGGCCTCATACTTTATTATCTGTATTATTCAAGGTTTTTTTTTATCCTTTGAAATTACATATATAATTAGGCCATATGTTTTTCCTGCTCTTACATAACATTAGTCCAATCTTTTATTCTCAGATTTATGCATTAAAATGTGCTTTGCTAGTGAGACAGACAACCCCTTTAAGTTTGTTTCCATTCGAAAAAGTTTATTATCATTGACGATAAGGAAAATCTTCCTCAATTGTATACATTTCTATTTAATAAATATCAAGGTTAGCCAGCGACTTTATCCAAGCTTTTAATTTTGTCCCTCTGTGTATTTGAGTATGACATCCCTGGACAGACCAGCTGTATGGTGAGAGCTCATGAGCTGATAAACTCCAGTGAACTCACTCACGACAGCTCAGTGATACACTACGGGAGCGATAAGCTCATGTCAGTGTATCGCCGGCGGCCGGTTAGAGCAGTCACATCTCCTGATGTGACTGTTCTACACGTGAGATCGCCGTGGAACACTTGGGGTTAAGTGGACTACGGCGGACAGGGGAGTATATGGTGGTTTATTATTTTTTTTATAGGAGACATGGGCATCGTGGATTGAGCGTTAAGGCGTTGAGTATACGTTGTTTTTTTTATTCTACATTTTTTAAAGGAGACAAGGGCATCGAGGATTTGATGTTACTGGAGTATAGGTGTTTCTTATTATTATTTGAATAAGCATTTAATTATTTTATATGTTGCGTTTTTTATTTTTTCCATTAAGTTTGAGTACAAGCGCCGACTGATGAGACACTACTTCTCCCATCAGCGGCTCCGGCTATCGCTGTTATCAGTGACAGCAGAAGTCGCCTGATGGGAGTAGTAGTCTCATCAGCCCACGCCTGCTGTTTTATCGCGGGTCACAGTATCTCTACGGGGTCATGCTGACATCTGACAGCATGACCCCACAGCGCTCTGACCTTTAACGCCAATCAGTACCGCCGCGCCAGTGTTTCCCATGCTGTCACACAGATGACAGCAAGGGAAACACCATAAGAATCCCATAAAAACGCAAGGAAAAACTCAATCGGCAAACATTTTTATACCTGCATTTTTGCTGTGGATTTGACTGACTCAATTGAAGTCAATGGGTTAAAAAAGCTAAACATCCGCACAAAGAATTGACATGCTGCAGATAAGAAAGCACTGCAAATACTCAAGGAAAATTAATGATCATATGCACAACACTCCAGGATTGTCATTGAATTCGCTGGCATAAGGTTTCCATAGCATTTTTGGTCCATTTCCGAGTGGAAAAAACAGTGTAGCATGCACACATAATGCACCGTGTGTACATAGCCTAAAGGTTATAGATTTGTGCTGTAAAAGTTGTGGATCTAAGGCGCAGTTCAGATCTGGTTAAGGAATGAGATAAGCACAGCATTTTGGAAAATATTATTATTATTATTGGACTGTGCTGTAGTTTCAATAAAATCAGTGTTATCAGCAGGAGATTACGATAACACTAGAGGACTAGTGCCTCCTTGTCCTCCTCTGTGCAGCTCTCTGCCCCCAGCACGGATTGGCAGCTTTCTGCTATGTACAGTGTACACTGGCATAAATATCACGAGCACAACCCAATGCATGAGCCGCATTCATAGTCCTAGCAAAATGTGAACAGAGCTTTAGCTCATTTGTTCTAGCTCTGCATTTCTACAGTGTCAGAGTATATGCTGTAATCTGCTATGCTCTGTTATGGCCTCTGTGGGATCAATTTGTATTGCTGTAAAAAAAAAAAACTTGCCATAACCAACTATTAACACAGAAGCGTGCTATAATGGGAGAAAACAGAAAGGGGAACTGTAAGGCCGGGGTCACACACAACGTATAAAAAAACGGTCCGTTTTTGATGGACGAGAATCGCACAAATGTTACCAAAACATTGATTTTTCTCGCATCAAATGATCCGTGTGACATCCGTATGGCATCCATATGGTGAGATTTTCTCACACAGTTGCAAAATGAGCAAATAATGGCTGAGCCTTTCCTGTCACCTGCCCAATGCCTGAGAATTTCTCGCAAGTCACACTGATGGTCCGTGTGCTGTGCTATTTTTTCTCACCCCCATAGACTTTCATTGGCGATTCTCGGCCGAGAAACGCTGACAATCGCAGCATGCTGCAATTTCACTCGGATCCTGAATAAGGCCGAGAAAATATCGGATGATGGGAGCTGCCCCATTGATTAACATTGGGACGAGTGCTATGCGATTTTTTATCGCATTGCACTCGTCCGTATTACGGTCTAGTGTGACCCCGGCCTAAGGGAAACACACACGAGGAGAGCTGGGGGATACGGATATCCCCCCACGTCACCAATCTTTGACGGAGCTTACAGTCACAGCTCTCTGGTGCCCCCCTTACCCTCAGGTCAGTCAGGGAACTGCACCTAGGACAAGTAGTCGCCAGACAGGCTGCCCAGTCACGTACTGGTTATCAGGGCACTCTGCAGTGAGGGCGGTATATATATCACCAGTCACAGGCAGGGAACCTCCGACCCATCACTGCCAGGATCTCCCAAAAACACCAGAACGGTATGCTGGCACCAGTTCCTCGTTAGATATAAGCCCGGTCTGTTATCAAGCTTATATCAGGTCAGAAACCAACCCCAGGTAGTGTATAAGTACTAGCTGAACTCATGGCCGTGGGAAATCGGGTGTCGAGAAAAAAGAGCAGCCCAAAATGAATTGATACTTTAACCTCTTAACCCCTGACCTTTTTTGGTTTTGCGTTTTCGTTTCTCGCTCCCTTCCTTACCAGAGCCATAACTTTTTTATTTTTCCATCAATGTGGCCATGTGAGGGCTTATTTTTGGGGGGACGAGTTGTACTTTTGAACGACCCCATTGGTTTTACCATGTCGTGTACTAGAAAATGGGAAAAAATATTCCAAGTGCGGTGAAATTGCAAAAAAAGTGCAATCCCACACTTGGTTTTTGTTTGGCTTTTTTGCTAGGTTCACTAAATGCTAAAACTGACCTGCCATTATGATTCTCCAGGTCATTACGAGTTCATTTACACCAAACACGTCTAGGTTCTTTTTTATCTAAGTGATGAAAAAAAATCCAAAATTTGCTAAAAAAAAAAAAAAAAAGGGTGCAATTTTCTGATACCCGTAGCGTCTTCATTTTTTGGGATCTCAGGTAGCGTGAGGGCTTAATTTTTTGCATGCCGAGCTGAAGTTTTTAATGATACCATTCCGGCGCATATACGTTCTTTTGATTGCCTGTTATTGCATTTTAATGCAATGTTGCGGCTACCAAAAAAACGTAATTCTGTCGTTTTGAATTTTTTTCTCGCTACGTCGTTTAGCGATCAGGTTAAACTTTTTTTTTTTTTGATAGATCGGGCGATTCTGAAAGCGGCGATACCAAATATGTGTAGGTTTGATTTTTTTTATTGTTTTATTTTGAATGGGGCAAAAGGGAGGTGATTTAAACTTTTATATATTTTTTTAAAAACTTTTTTTTTTTTTCTTACTTTTGCCATGCTTCAATAGCCTCATGGGAGGCTAGAAGCTGGCACAGCCTGATCGGCACTGCTACACAGGAGCGATGCTCAGTTCGCTACTATGTAGCAGATTTACTGCATTGCTATGAGCGCAGACCACAGGGTGGCGCTCACAGCTATCCGGCATCAACAACCATAGAGGTTTTCAGATGACCTCTGGTTGTTATGCCAACGCACCAATGACCCCCAATCACGTGACGGGGGTCACCGGTGCGCACATCTCCGGCCTGATGGCCGGAAGCGCTTGTTAAATGCCGCTGTCAGCATTTGACAGTTAGGAACCAAAGTTTTGAGATTGAGTATCCATTTTGACTCAATGATAGACATTAATGATATACAATTCCCTCTCTCTCAGGCTCACAATCCTGAGCTGAAATGTCGCCATTTTAAGCAATTACGGTAAAAAGACACAATTTTTCATTGCCTTGGAGGCACAGCACCCAGGAACGCTATCAGCCTGTGCTGCTTTTCGTTTTCTCTTCTTTTTCTCCAATATTTAGGGACTTGTTTGAACCAAAAAAAAAATGTTTGGGTGGGGCTTATTTTTGAGGTTAGGGTTTTTTCAGAAGTAAAAAAAAAAAAAAAAGACGATATGACTAGTGTTGAGCACAAGTTTGCATCGGGTGCTTGGGTATGCACCTAGTATCGCAAGTGCTCGAGTGACATACTCGAGCAGTGAGACAGACACTTTTTCCCGGATTTGAAATTTCTTCCGGGTATGCTCAGAGGGGAAAAACGTGATACGTTGATGGATTGTGTGACGGTAAGCGACGGATCCTGCGTCCATAGGCTTCCATTCTAGCCAGTGACGGGCAGCACAGGATGCGTCGCTGACCGATTTTCCGACGTGCAGATAAAACGTTCCTCTGAACGTTTTCTCCGCACGACGGATCGCTATTTTCCGACGGATCCAGTGCACGACGGATGAAATGGATGGCCATCCGTCACAATCCGTCGCTAATACAAGTCTATGGGAAAATGCAGGATCCTGCATTCTCAAAAATCGATGGATTGTGATGGAAGCTGAAAGATGGAAGTATGAAAGAGGCCTTATCACCAATAAATATGCAAAGTGTAAACTTTTCCTGCACACAATACATGAACCCATGCTCTGACAGTCCTTGTTACAATTGCAGTAATAGTCAATGGAGAAAAGATAATTAAGCACAACCTAAACATTTTGAACTCTCCTAGAATGTTATTAGTGCTGGATCGTGCCCCAGAAATCTCCTATAATGGGTCTTTTGAAGAACACAGTTGCAGAGTTATAGGTTGTGTAGCTTTCAGCAATGACTTCACTGTGCTTTTCTGTAAAGCTGCCTCTTTCATCACTTTCACACTCAATAAAACATGCTTCCCAATAAAGGGTCTTTCATTGAAGAACTCAGTTTGGCTTTGAATGCCAATTTTAAAGGTGTCCTAAACATAAGCGGGTTCCCTTGGCTGTGGCACTTTAACGAAGGAATGTGCAAATATGGTGTAAGCCCAACACTGGTAGCATTCAAGTGGGTCTCTGTAAGGCTAGAGCATCATGAAAACAATTGTTCTCCAGAAGGTCAATTTAAGTAAATTTACATTTATAAAACATTTCATAACTTTTCAGAATTCTTATGAAAATTTACAGCACATACTGCATTGAACTACTGTACCAGTGTATTAGATATTTTAGGAGTCTTATAGTCGGCCCATTTTATGCCGACTCCACCAAAATGGACACCGGCTCCACAGCCCTAGTGCTTATGAGATTGCTTACATCTGCGTATTGAATAAAAAATTGCTCACATGTTCATCATGCTCAAATTTCTGGCTGTGTCTCCACTAGTTGGGCCCAATCCTTCTCAGCCCATTACTTGACAAACGGTAAGGTTTTTAATATTATAATTAGGACTGTCCCAATTACGGTCGCCGTGGAGTGGTGGAATGGCTTTCATTTTTTTTTTCCTTTTGTCAAAAAACATGTTAACTAAGTACCAAATATCAATTTCATTCACTATGCTATTTATTTACTGCAGGGTATTTAATTATGTTTATGTCTTTGTTTTTTTCTGTTCAGTGACTAGTGTGAACGTGCGCTTATATGCTGTATGCACACCAGTTTACATCCCAGTTCATACCTTTATTTATTTATTTTTTAACATCTTTAACCAGTTAAGGAGCAAAGGAGTTATCCTGGCTCCATGCACTGTGGAAGTGGGCGTGTGGTGGTAAATGTGCACAAGACTACACCTAAGATCAAAAGGAAGCTGTATGGAGCCAAGTAGGTTCTGGACACCGGCCAAGGAGAATGAACAGAGGTCTTTATTATTCCTATTTAGTATCAAATGACGAAGACAGCTGAGCTAGTCACAAATAGCAGAGAGAGAGAGCAGGTAATAATCCGATAGGTCCAGGTGAGGGGCAGAATTAGGCATCAGTACACGATTCAGTGAGAGTTGTTTTCCTTGGCTACTTTAACACCTTTAAGGGAACATTCACACAACTTTTTCTTACCTGCGTGCTTTCTGTTTCAAATCGGACAGGACAATGACCCACAGGGTTCTATGGAACTAGACACAGATTTTTTTTTGTTCTAAATCTCAGTTAAGCAGTAGTGCTGAGCGAATATACTCGTTACTCGAGATTTCCTGATCACACTCGGGGGTCCTCCGAGTATTTTTTAGTGCTCGGAGATTTAGTTTTTAGCACCGCAGCTGAATGATTTACATCTGTTAGCCAGCATAAGTACATGTGGGGGTTGCCTGGTTGCTAGGGAATCCCCACATGTTCTTATGCTGGCTAACAGATGTAAATCATTCAGCTGTGGCAATAAAAACTAAATTTCCGAGCACTAAAAAACACTCGGAGGACACCCGAGCGTGCTCGGGAAAACTCGGGTAACGAGTATATTCGCTCATCACTATTAAGCAGCCATGAGGACCAAAAAAAAAAAAATTCCCATCATTTTTTAGTGAATTCATAGCTAAGTGACAATGGGGAAAAACGTTCCAACAGCTTACCTCCTTTTGTATTTAAAACAGTTGTGAAAAAATGGAATGCACAATGCCACACGGGAGAAGAACAGGCCCACTGTGGGGAGGCGAAAAACAAAGTCTTTTGTGAATGTGCCATAAGGATAAACTTTCAGGCAGATTTATTAATGATTTACCTGTACCAGGCCTCATTCAGATGTCTATTTTCCTAGTACGTCATTTATCAGTGATTATCACAGACAGATGACGCACCCATTATAGTCTAAGGAGTTGTCATACACATCACACACATGTCCAGGCTTTTTTGCAGACCACTTGTTCATGCGAAAACTCATTGAGACATGTGTTTTTAGCAGCATCACGGATGAAGAGTGCCTATAAAAGTCTATAGGTCTGTGAAAATCCCGCACAGTACACAGATAGCACCAGTGTGCAGTCCGTGTACTGTATGTACATTGTAATGATAGAAGTTGTCATTATTTATCCCTAATGATGATGCTGATGGTAGAAAGTGACACACGGAGCAAACAAAGATGAAATTTAGATCCAAAATACTGACTACACACGTACAGTTTTTTCGCATATGTGAAAAATCACTTATGTCTAAATGAGGTGTAATACACAACAAATTTATTCTAAAAAGTCTTAAAGTGTGCCAAATTTATCACAATGGCTCATGATGGATGATTAATCTAGTGCCTTAGTTAGGCTGGTCTGGTCTGGTCTAAATGTACACAATTTATTAACTGGCTTGGTTTTGGAACAACATTTAAGCCCCCCAAAATAGAGCAGAGATTTAGCAGATTTGGTGTATTCTACACACACATTGCTACACTTTTTTTTCTAGTCCCTTTCAAAAAGTGTGCAATGAGGTGCAAAAATAATAATAAAAAAAACTGAATCTGCCACCAGAAAAAACAAACACTTAATCAGCAGATATGGGGTTAATAAGCTGCTCAGTGCTGGCACTTAGCTGAACCTTGCGGGGAGAAAATGAATTTTATTAGCCGGCAGCGGCACTGGTTCAGTCACCTTTCTCAGTATCCAGCGCGGCGCACCCCTGGCACACTGGCTCTGCATTCGGACCGGCTGTCAGGCAAGGCTGGGGGCCCAGTTACAGCCTCCACTATGTATACACAGAGGTGGGTGAACTCGCGGTGGCACCGCCCTGGACTTAAAACCAGAAACCTATTGGGGGGAATACAGTTAATTTTCTCCACTCAGTGTTTGGCTCAGGCAATAATAATGCTATTGACCAGCAGCGTAACCCCATATCTGCAGGTTAGTAGTGTTTTTTTCTGGTGACAGGCTCCCTTTAATATACATGACATGGGTGCCAGAATTGCAGCTAATTTTTAGACAGAATCCTGATGTATTTTAGATACCCCATCATGTAAACACGCTGTTAGAAAAATGCACCAAAAGCCATGGCAAGGTCCACACATGGAAATTATTGGAGAATTTGACATCCTACATGTCTAGTGTGCACTGTGGATATGGTACACTGTGAGAATAGGAGACCTTTACCGCAGAGTGTGCATTCACATATGATGGTCAGCATGCACAGCGGTCTCAGTACTAGAAGTCTCTGCCCCATGTCAGCCCCTGCACCAGTGGGCTATACACCTTTCCACTCATCTATATTTTCTGACTAAAGGATCTTGCATGCAGGGACCACATTTCTATTGTCTGAGTGGTTCATTAGTTTGAGGATTCATGGTGCCTGAACTACGGGCAGCGTGATAAAGACAGGCTTCTACTATAAAAACTGCTGTGGAGGAGGCGAGTGAGATGACTAGTCATGGAGCTATGTCCTCTGCCTGACTGCATGATTGACCGGTACAGATCTTCTTGCCCGGTTGCAGCTCCTGTATCTGGCTGTAGTCGCACTGAATGCCAATCATTACATGCTGACCCAGTCCCCATAACACATTGCATTTCTAAAACTCATATGAAAGCTGCATGAAGTGACCACTCAATACACCATTCAGCTGTTCACCTGCAGCAGGACAACGTATTTGCATTTGTTTTCACAATTCAACCATTGGTTAGTAGGAGATTTCAGATACAAAAACATTGAAAAACTAGCAAAGGTTTATTATCTTTTCCAGGGAAATGAACATTGGGATAAGACGACATAATGAATGCCTGGGCGGCAGCATGGATCTGGTTTCTGATCAGCGCTTCATTTACATTTTAGCAGAACTTAAAATCTGGATCGGCTTCACGTTAAATCTAACTTTGCTTGTCCCTATAGGTGGCATCATCGTTGATGGGTGATAAATGCAGCCACGGCTTTACAACACTTTCTACCAAGACTTCTGTTAAGTGTTGATGGCAAAACTTATTCCTCCAATGCCAAAGAGCAAAATAGTGTGCTGTACTCAGATCGTGTCATACAAGGCGGCCATTAGTACTACCATAGCAATTGTGTGAACTGGGTATTACTACAGTCGGAGGTCACTGTATGTGATCGCAGAATGCCAAATCGCGACAATGAGAAATTTGCAATTCATGTCACGATACCTCTATACTCCTTGCGAGGGTGGATGGTCACAAGCTTGTATGTAATTTGCATCCATGGGGTGCCATGCCAACTAGTCTCCTCCACCTTCTTTCAATTCATTTTTATTAACAGGGCTTTTCACCTTTCTGGACAATTTTCTTGTTGATGCAGGCAATTGTGGCTAAACATCATTTTCTCTAGTCACCTTCCACAACGGCATACGGAGGTTGCCTCTTTGCCTTAATGGGGAACAGGAAATACGGAGAGGTTAAAAGGCCCTCCCACCTCCCACTCACCAGTGTCTTTCCTGTTCCCCATGGGACAGTAAGAGGTTCCATGTGCTGTGGTGGCCGGCGACTACAGGACCTGACTAGGCTTTGCCTAACAAAAGCCGGGCAGCTTGGGTCATGTCTCACCTCCCCCTTTCTGCTGCTCCCGTCGCGCCACTCTGCGGTTTTCTCGGGACCGTTTCCTGGCCTTCCCGCACCCCCTAGAGGGTAAAGCAAACTGGTCTCCTCTCCCTCTGCACGCTCTGACGGCATCCAGGAAGTGATCACGCGCGTCACTTCCGGTCTCTTCTGCCGCTCAGTGCAGCACTTCCGCCAGCGGCGCCATGTGCAGAACGCCGTTCCTCCACCCAGGACCATGGAGGGGAGGAGGGAATTAATCATCACTGGGGCAGGGGCCTGCTATCTAGCATAAAAACCTGCCTGAAAACATCGCAGGTAAGACTGTCCTGATATGGAAAGCAATACCTGCCCTGCGCCTGCAGAGCCCAGCGCTGCCCCTGCCACAGTAGGTGCTGCAGGGACGGGGGTCCTTAGATAGATGACATAGGGGGATCCTTATTATTTCTGACACTCTCTCCCCCTCTCGTTGCAGGGAGACAAGTCTACCCCTAAAACTTCTATTAAAAAGAAACGTGCCATCTGAAATATTAAATTGCCCCCATTATGGGAGAAAAAAACTCTGCAGATCATGTACTGACAAAATAGTCAGAGCAGAGCAACCTTCCCTATTGGAAGAAATCCGCTCGCTAGTCAAGCAAGAGGTGCAATCTTCCCTAGCGGCCTTTACTCCTCCACCCCCACCACCACTTTCTCCAGCAAAGAAAAGGAAAATTCAGGATGAGGATTCTGAGTCTGAATCAGACCTCTCCTATGCCTCATCCTCAGGTAGACGGGAGGAACCTATGTCCCTTATGACCTCTGAAACCAGAAAATATCTGTTTTCTTCAGATTGGATTGAGGATTTGGTTTCTGCCGTACACAGTACTATGGGGCTGGAGGAGGAGTCAGAACCACAGTCCATACAGGACCAGATGTTTGGTGGAATAACTAAGGGGAAACGTGTAGGATTTCCAGTACACTCTAATATAACTGATATGATTAACCAAGAGTGGGAATTGCCAGAAAAACGCCTCAGTATTCCCTCTGAGATGAAGCACAGATTCCCCTTAGAAGGAGATTCGGCCAAGTGGGATGTTCCCAAGGTCGACTCACAAGTGGCAAGAGTGGCTAAAAAAAATGGCTCTTCCATTTGAAGACTCCTCGCAATTAAAAGATCCGATGGACATAAAAATTGAAAGTCTATTGAAGAAATCTTGGGAGACTTTTACGGTAGCCCTTAAAGCCAATATTGCTTCGACTTGCGTAGCTAGAGCCCTTTTCTGTTAGTTAGGGGAACTGGAGTCTCATGTCTCAAAGACTCTCAATATTCTGACTTCTCTTAGGTGGATCACGAATCTGAAAAAAAAAATCACAGCTACGGCCCTCCAAATCCAGGAAATTCCTGGGAGTCCTCCTAAACTCTGCAAGGCAAATGTCCTTCATTCCAGAGGACCATCGTTTAACCTTAATATCGAAACTCAAGACTTTCAGAGATATGAGATCCCCTACGATCAGGGAAGGCATTTCACTCCTAGGATCCATGACAGCCTGCATCCAATCGGTGCCCTCCAGAATTCTTCAGGCACACATTCTGCAGAATTGGAACAGTCATCCCAGTTCATTGAACAAAAGGCTATACACGCCGGGTCATGTCAAAGCCTCCCTGGCATGGTGGATAAATCTAAAAAACCTACAAAAAGGGGTCAATTGGACTCAATCCCATTGGCTACAATTACAACAGATGCCAGCAAAAGAGGCTGGGGGGCCATGATAAACCATACCCCTTTCCAAGGTCTCTGGGACAGGGCAACAAGCAAAAAGTCATCCAACTACAGAGAACTAAAAGCTGTGGAGGAAGCCCTTCTAGTAGGGCGTCAGCTTATCAGGGGACATCACGTTCGAGTATATTCGGACAATATGACTGCGGTTGCTCACATTAGACACCAGGGCAGTTCAAAGAACAACAACCTAAGGAACATATCTACCCGGATATGCTCTTGGGCAGAGAGACATCTATTATCTATGACGGCAATTCACCTGAAAGGCTCTTCCAACACCCAGGCAGACTATCTGAGTCGCCAGGATATACAGCTGGGAGAATGAAGCCTGAGCAACTGGAGCTTCAAGATGCTTGTAAACAGGTGGGGTCTTCCAGAAATCGACCTCTTCGCATCTCGCCAAAACACGAAAGTCGAAGCCTTCTTCTCCCTAAATCCCAGGGATGGCTCCAGAGGTGGAACTTTCGCCTCACCTATGCATTTCCACCAATCCCAATTTTGGCAAAGGTCTTACGGAAAATCCGAGAAGAACAAACACCGACTATATTGGTAGCCCCGTTGTGGCCTAAAAGGAGCTGGTACAATCGGATTGTGGACTTACAGGTAGACGGCCCGCTCCAGTTTCCAGTAAGAGACGACCTACTCTCACAGGGACCAATTAATCTCCTAGATTCTCACAAATGGAATCTGGCGGCATGGTTACTGAAGCCCAAGTGCTGAAGTGCTGAGAGCTAAAGGACTATCAGACTCAGTAGTTGCTACACTTCAAAAGTAAAAAAAAACAGTAACCAATGCCATATACAATAAAATTTGGAAGAAATTTTCATCCTTCTGTCTTCCTGAATTACCAGATCCCTTCAATCAAAATTTGACACAAATTCTAGATTTTTTACAAAAAGGCTTAGAAATAGGCCTCAGGCCTAGCACCTTAAAAGTACAGGTCTCCAACCTCAGTTCTATCTTTGACCAGGATCTGGCAAATCATTGCTGGATTAAGAGGTTCATGATATCAGCCTCTAGGATGAATCCTAGAATACAAACGATGGTGCCCCTATGGGACCTTAATTTGGTGTTACAAGGGCTTACAGGTCCACCCTTTGAGCCGTTATCCTCCTGTTCTCCAAAAAATCTTATTTACAAAACAATTTTTCTGGTGGCCATAACTTCAGCAAGAAGCGTTGGAGAGCTACAGGCCCTCTCAATGAGAGCGCCCTATTTGTTCATTAGAGATGACTCTATAGTACTGCATCTCGACCCTTCTTTTCTCCCAAAAGTTGTGTCAGAATTCCACCGTTCTCAGGAAATTGTTCTACCTTCCTTTTGCCAAAATCCAGCAAATCCAAAAGAAGAAAGATTTCATACTCTGGAAGTCAGATGCATTGTGTTATTCTACTTAGAGCAAACCAGCTCTTATAGACTTGATCAAAATCTATTTCTCCATCTCTCAGGACAAAATAAGGGGAAAAAAGTAGCAAAGAGTACTATTGCTAACTGGATTAAGAAAGCTATAGCGGAAGCATATCTTGCTCAAAACAAGTCTGCCCCAGTGGGGATTAAGGCCCACTCGACCAGATCTACTTCAGTCTCCTGGGCAGAAAGAGCAGGTGCATCAGCAGAACAAATCTGCAGGGCAGCTACATGGTCTTCATTACACACCTTCTCCAAATATTATAGATATAGTTTCAAAAAGAACCTGAAGACCCACCTCTTCCGACAAGCCTACAACCTGCAGTAACCACTGATCGACCAAACCGCTGCATGACCAGCTCTATCCTCACCTACTGTATTCTCACCCATCCCTTGCAGATTGTGAGCCTTCGCGGGCAGGGTCCTCTCTCCTCCTGTACCAGTTATGACTTGTATTGTTTAAGATTATTGTACTTGTTTTTATTATGCATACCCCTCCTCACATGTAAAGTGCCATGGAATAAATGGCACTATAACAATAAATAATAATAATCATAATGCCCAACAAAGAGTTAGTATTCGGCCGGAAAGTTCTCCAGGCCGTTGTCCCTCCCCAACACCAAATTAGTTGGTATTCTTCCGTATGCCGTCATGGAAGGTGACTAGAGAAAATAGAATTAGACTTACCAGTAATTCGGTTTCTAGAAACCTTCCACGACGGCGCTAGTTCCCTCCCTATACTCCTGGATTTAAATCTTGGATTCAAGGTAAACCGGTGCTATGGTTTTCAGTTATAAGTCACTGGTGAGTGGGAGGTGGGAGGGCCTTTTAACCTCTCCGTATTTCCTGTTCCCCATTAGGGCAAAGAGGCAACCTCCGTATGCCGTCGTGGAAGGTTCCTAGAAACCGAATTACCGGTAAGTCTAATTCTATCAACTGCTGTATTATACCGTCTACAGCAGGAAACAGTGTCAAGTAACAAGTTCGGACACTATATTTATTTGGTGTGGACATGATTTTGTGGCACTCTGTTATATAGGTGTAACAGTTTCTCCTTCATCTCAGCAAATGGAGTTGTGGATTTTGTCAGGATTAATGGTGCTCTGGATGCTGAGAAATACAGATAAGACACTCTTACATCATACAATACCAATAGGGAGGCTTCCGATTGGCTTCAAATTTATTCTGAAACTGGACAACGACCCCAAATATACACCCAATGTCATTAAAGGGGATAATCGGGACTTTTCGGGGGAAAAATGTATTTAAACACTAAAAGGCAAGTAGTTGCAGCTTACCTGCGTGTTGTGCATGGAAGCACGTCTTCCCCAGCACAGAGCTGTCACAGATACAGCTGGTTATCAAAAATGGCGTGGGGACCTCACTATTTTTGATAACCAGCCATGATAAAGCTGACAGCTGAGGGTTTTTGTTTATTTATTGAACACAGGCATCGGTTGATGAATATTCCTATCCTTGGCACCTGCTCTTGCTGTTATCAGCAACAGCAGGCGTAAGCTGACGGGAACAGTACTCTCTTATTAGCCTACGCCTCTGTGACTGGCAGTAAAAAGTTTACTGCTGATCAGAGGTAGTGCTTGCATGCTGATGATGGTGGTGTGACAAACATCGGATGTTTGGGCATCCTATTCATCTGAATGGAGTCAAGGTTTGAGTACAGTTCTGGTGCCTGAACAGAACTTTAAATCTTTGGCCAAACCCGCAGGACCCGAACATCCAGGGGTTCGCCCATCACTACTATTAAACATTTCTAATTTTGAAAGCATTTTTACGCTGCAGCATTTCATCCACACCTGCCTAGAACAGAGACCAGGGCAGTGGTGGGGAAATTGCCGAACCCAGGAAAGGTGTGTTTGTAATTCCCTATTACACATACACACCTTCCAAAAACTTTGCACAGTCCTGTCTGTATAGTAAGTTTAGTTAGGCATTTTAAAAATAGTATTTTATACCATATTTGAAAGAAAAGTGAAAAGTGCATGAGAATCCCAAAATATAAAGAAATATGTAAAAGATAAAGTTTGCAGGGTGTTTTAGTAGTGAAGATTTATTCAGGTTTAATAATAATAAAACAAATATTTATCTTTTTGAAATCTTGGAATCCCCATGTTCATGATGGGAGAAGCTAAGTGTTTACATGCCGTTTACATCATGTATCTGAAATGGAGCATGGCAGTCATGTAAGAATATGACTGGTTAATTATATCCACTGGATGAGCTAGAACATTTACCTAGAACAGAGGTCCCCAACTCCAGTCCTCAAGGCCCACCAACAGGTCATGTTTTCAGGATTTCCTTTGCATTGCACAGGTGATGCAATTATTACCTGGGCAAGACTAAGGAAATCCTGAAAACATGACCTGTTGGTGGGCCTTGAGGACTGGAGTTGGGGACCTCTGACCTAGAAGACACATTCTACATATGCTTCATTAAATACTTTTGATGTAACAAGATGTATAGGAAACTGGCCTATTGTCTTGCATTCTAAACAAGTGTGTGCTGTTAAATATTTCTACATTATTTCACTGACTAAGGCTACGTTCACACTAGCGTTGTGCGCCGCTGCGTCGGCGACGCAACGCACGCAAAAACGCGGCAAAACGCACGCAAAAACGCTGCGTTTTGCGACGCATGCGTCGTTTTTTGCTGAAAATCGGACGCAAGAAAAATGCAACTTGTTGCGTTTTCTTGGTCCGATGCTTGCGGCAAAAAAGATGCATGCGTCGCACAACGCAACAAACAAAAACGCATGCGTTCCCCATGTAAAATATAGGGGCGCATGACGCGTGCGTCGCCGCTGCGTCGCCCGACGCTAACCCGACGCACACTAGCATAACGCTAGTGTGAACGTAGCCTAAGTTACAGCCATTTATCCATGATCCTCACAGCAGTTACACAAATGAGGGTTGTAAAGAAACCTCTTCTATAGTAATCACAAGCATAAGAAGACATGGTATTTGCAGAAATTCAATGCAAGCTACTGTATACGCTTTGGTCCAAAATTCAGCAGCCATAAGATTGTGTCGTACAGCCTGTATACAGATGTGCAGGTATATTTGTGCACCAATTACAATCTGAAAGCATTTTAGATGGATATGTGATAGACGGGAAGACTGAGTGAATTAGGTTTACCACCAGCCCAGATGTAACAGCTGTCTCTCCTGCCTTAGGGACGGGGACACGCTACGAGGCGGACAGCTTGCTGCTAAGTGTGTGATTAGCAATGTATGCATTGTTGAATAGAGACGGAAGAGGTCTGATCACTGCACAGGGTCATCACACTGCATCCTCTGGGGCTTGCTCTTCGCTTTGGTATACATGGTGTGTGAAGGTGTGAGAAATCATCTGACCTGTGACCAGCATCTAAAGACAAACGATCAAGGCAATAAAGCCACTGTAAATTCACATGCAGCATAATGCAGCTGTATGGGAACAGTAGTAATATTAAAACCCCATCAAGCAGCTCCAGGACCAAGCTGCAATCTGTGTCATTACATTAATCATTTCATGTAAGAAAGGCAGCACATACATAGCGCAGTGTATAGTGGTGGCTCAGAGATGGCATCTGTCACCATTGGCAAATTACAGGAGGCATACTGTGAAAAGCACAATGCTCATCTCTGCCTAGGGATTATGTGGATGTGTGTGATCAGAGGCGTGGGAAAGCAGAGATAGCGATGCGGTGCCCAACCTCCAATTACAGTCAATCATGGAGGGAGTGGGTAAGAAAGCCAATGTGAGAAGGGCTTTCAGAAATAATTACAAGAGATTTGTTTTATCAGCCCTCCGCCCCCCCAAGTGCTGCAAGAGGTCTAACAACACAATTCACATCAGCACTGAAAGGGTGTACAAAGAATGGCGCCTTTCCTTCTTGATATGCTTGCCGTGTCCCTAATGGCGCTCAATTCTTTGTTCCTTAGCAACAGACTTCCACCAAATATTTTGGCAGCATTTCAGGGATATCTCATCCTGCAAATACTTCCCATCACTCTTTTATGCAGCATAGCAGGACTCCCACATCTGACACACAAGGGGGTCCATGAGACAATTCTCAGCATTCACTGAGGGCTGGGTGAGGAAGAGGCACAGCAATCTGTACTGATGGCTTTTACTGACAACCTAAAGAGGCGAATGTTTAACGGAGATCATTTTCATCAGTGAACAGTTTTCCTCAATATGAAAGAAAAGATCATCAGATTTTGTAGAAACACGATCGATCCTGAAGGGAAAAGGGAGATTACACGCACGGCTTTAGGAGATACTTTATAGGTTGCCGCAGGTGTATCAATATTAGCAACACATCATATAGCTGTAACGGCAAACATTGGAGAACGAGTGCGAAAATGCAACCCAAAACCCATTCATTTATCAAAAAGTGCCAATACGGCAATTTAATATCACATCACAGAGGATTTGCAAAATACTCCCCCTTACACACACATGCCACTCCTCTGCGTATATATATATATATATATATATATATATATTTATATTTACATACATACAGTACAGACCAAATGTTTGGACACACCTTCTCATTTAAAGACTATGAAAATTGTACATTCACACTGAAGGCATCAAAACTATGAATTACGGTAAAACTATATACCGTACTTAACAAAAAAGAGTGAAACAACTGAAATTATGGCTGATATTCTAGGTTCTTCAAAGTAGCCACCTTTTGCTTTCCTAGTCATAAAAATACAGAAAAATCTTTAAATGAGAAGGTGTCCAAACTTTTTGTCTGTACTGTACATACACACACTGCCCCTTTGCAAAATACACACAGCCAATCTGCAAAATATTATATTTATTAATAAATAAAAAAGGTATGCCAATTGGGGACATGTTTACTAGGATTGGTACATGCCTGGGAACCCTTTGCACCCTGTGACTATTTTTGTGCTGCTTTTTCACATATGTACATATATATACACACAGACATACACACACAATATATATATATATATATATATATATATATATATATATATATATATATATATATATATATATATATATATATATATATATATATATATATATATATATATATATATATATATAATTGTCTAAGGTCCATTTCAGTCTGTTTGTAACGGAAATCCCGTGTCGCTGACTGGTCGCGCCCGGCCAGCCGGGACCAATCAGCGATATTGAGGCGGGATTTAAACAACGCTTCACTTTTTACTATTGATGCAGCCTATGCAGCATCAATAATAAAAAGATATAATGTTAATAATAAAAACATTTTTTTATATTCTCACCTTCCGGCGTCCCCGGCAGCTTTTCCCGCTCCTCGCGATGCTCCGGTCCCAGTAATGCTTTGCGGTAATCACCCCAGATGACATAGGAGTCTCGTTATTGCCGCAAAGCATCACTGGGAACGGTTCTGGCGGGAGCATCGCTAAAGACCTGGGCTGGATCCGGGGGCCGCCGAAAGGTGAGTATATAACTTTATTTTAATTCTTTTTTTGTAACAAGGATATGGTGCCCACACTATACTACGTGGCTGTGTTATATACTACGTGGACTATGCTATATACTGCGTGGGCTGTGCTATATACTGCATGGGCTGTGCTATATACTACGTGGGCAGTGCTATATACTGCGTGGGCAGTGCTATATACTACATGGCTGTGCTATATACCACATGGCTGTCCTATATACTATGTGGGCTGTGTTATATGCTACGTGGCTGTGTTGTATACTACATGGCTGTGTTGCATACTACATGGCTGTGTTGCATACTACATGGCCTGTGTTGTATGCTACATGGCTGTGTTATATGCTACGTTGCGGTTTTATATGCTACGTTGCTGTTTTATATGCTACGTTGCTGTTCTATATGCTACGTGGGCTGTATGATATACTATGTGGGCTATATTATATGCTACGTGGCTGTGCCATATACTACATGGCTGTGTTACATACTACGTGGCTGTGTTACATACTACGTGGCTGTGCTATATACGTGGGCTGTGTTAGATGCTACGTGGGCTGTGCAATATACTACGTGGCTGTGTTATATGCTACGTGGCTGTGCTATATGTTACGTGGGCTGTGTTATATACTACGTGGGCTGTGTTATATACTGCGTGGGCTGTGTTATATGCTACGTGGCTGTGCTATATGCTACGTGGGCTGTGTTATATGCTACGTGCGACAGGCGCAGTCCGGCCGCGAATTGGCGCGGGATTTGAACCACGCTTTGCTGATTAGTCGCGCTCGGCCGAATCCTGTGTATTCATTGCATTATTCTTAAATCTTCATAAATAAACTACATACATATTCTAGAATACCCGATGCATTAGAATCGGGCCACCATCTAATATATATACATACACACACACATACAAACACTATATATACTGTTATGACCTGGTGGTCAGGACAATAATGGACCTAGTGGTTAAGAGCACACGGAAAGACCTGATAGTTACTGATAATAAAGGACGAGCTCTGGGACGTGGGAACTCTGCTGACCGCAATCCCTAATCCTATCAAACACACTAGAAATAGCCGTGGATTGCGCCTAACGCTCCCTATGCAACTCGGCACAGCCTAAGGAACTAGCTAGCCCTGAAGATAGAAAAATAAAGCCTACCTTGCCTCAGAGAAATTCCCCAAAGGAAAAGGCAGCCCCCCACATATAATGACTGTGAGTAAAGATGAAAATACAAACACAGAGATGAAATAGATTTAGCAAAGTGAGGCCCGACTTACTGAACAGACCGAGGATAGGAAAGGTTACTTTGCGGTCAGCACAAAAACCTACAAAAAGACCACGCAGAGGGTGCAAAAAAGACCCTCCGCACCGACTCACGGTGCGGAGGCGCTGCCTCTGCGTCCCAGAGCTTCCAGCAAGCAAGACAACAATAAAAATAGCAAGCTGGACAGAAAAATAGCAAACCAAAGAAATACAAGCTGGAACTTAGCTTCTGCTGGGAAGACAGGTCACAAGAACGATCCAGGAGTGAACTAGACCAATACTGGAACATTGACAGGTGGCATGGAGCAAAGATCTAAGTGGAGTTAAATAGAGCAGCCAGCTAACGAATTAACCTCGTCACCTGTGGAAGGAAACTCAGAAACACCCACCAGAGGAAGTCCATGGACAGAACCAGCCGAAGTACCATTCATGACCACAGGAGGGAGCCCCACAACAGTACCCCCCTTTGAGGAGGGGTCACCGAACCCTCACCAGAGCCCCCAGGCCAACCAGGATGAGCCAAATGAAAGGCACGAACCAGATCGGCAGCATGAACATCAGAGGCAAAAGCCCAGGAATTATCTTCCTGACCATAACCCTTCCACTTGACCAGGTACTGGAGTTTCCGTCTCGAAACACGAGAATCCAAAATCTTCTCCACCACATACTCCAACTCCCCCTCAACCAACACCGGGGCAGGAGGATCAACGGATGGAACCACAGGCGCCACGTATCTCCGCAATAACGACCTATGGAACACATTATGGATGGCAAAAGAAGCAGGAAGGGCCAAACGAAATGACACAGGATTGATAACCTCAGAAATCTTATACGGACCAATGAAACGAGGCTTAAACTTAGGAGAGGAAACCTTCATAGGAACATAACGAGACGACAACCAAACCAAATCCCCAACACGAAGTCGGGGACCCACACAGCGCCGGCGGTTAGCGAAACGTTGAGCCTTCTCCTGGGACAATGTCAAATTGTCCACCACATGAGTCCAAATCTGCTGCAACCTATCCACCACAGTATCTACACCAGCACAGTCCGAAGACTCAACCTGCCCTGAAGAGAAACGAGGATGGAAACCAGAATTGCAGAAAAACGGCGAAACCAAAGTAGCCGAGCTGGCCCGATTATTAAGGGCGAGCTCAGCCAACGGCAAAAAGGACACCCAATCATCCTGATCAGCAGAAACAAAGCATCTCAGATATGTTTCCAAAGTTTGATTAGCTCGTTCGGTTTGGCCATTTGTCTGAGGATGGAAAGCCGAGGAAAAAGACAAATCAATGCCCATCCTTGCACAAAAGAACCGCCAAAACCTCGAAACAAACTGGGAACCTCTGTCAGAAACGATGTTCTCTGGGATACCATGTAAACGAACCACATGCTGGAAAAATAATGGCACCAAATCAGAGGAGGAAGGCAATTTAGACAAAGGTACCAAATGGACCATCTTAGAAAAGCGATCACAAACCACCCAAATGACCGACATCTTTTGAGAGACGGGGAGATCCGAAATAAAATCCATAGAAATATGCGTCCAGGGCCTCTTCGGGACCGGCAAGGGCAAAAGCAACCCACTGGCACAAGAACAGCAGGGCTTAGCCCGAGCACAAGTCCCACAGGACTGCACAAAAGAACGCACATCCCGTGACAAAGACGGCCACCAGAAGGATTTAGCCACCAAATCTCTGGTACCAAAGATTCCAGGATGCCCAGCCAACACTGAACAATGAATCTCAGAGATAACTACTAGTCCATCTATCAGGGACAAACAGTTTCTCCGCTGGGCAACGGTCAGGTCTATCAGCCTGAAATTTTTACAGCACCCGCCGCAAATCAGGGGAGATGGCAGACAAAATTACCCTTTCTTTGAGAATACCCACCGGCTCAGGAACACCCGGAGAGTCAGGCACAAAACTCCTTGACAGGGCATCAGCCTTCACATTCTTAGAGCCCGGAAGGTACGAAACCACAAAATCAAAACGGGAGAAAAATAACGACCATCTAGCCTGTCTCGGATTCAACTGTTTGGCAGACTCAAGATAAGTCAAATTCTTGTGATCTGTCAAGACCACCACGCGATGCTTGGCTCCTTCAAGCCAATGACGCCACTTCTCGAATGCCCACTTCATGGCCAACAACTCACGATTACCAACATCATAATTACACTCAGCAGGCGAAAACTTTCTAGAAAAGAAAGCACATGGCTTCATCACCGAGCCATCAGAACTTCTTTGCGACAAAACAGCCCCAGCTCCAATCTCAGAAGCATCAACCTCAACCTGAAACGGGAGTGAAACATCTGGCTGGCACAACACAGGGGCAGAAGAAAAACGACGCTTCAACTCCTGAAAAGCCTCTACAGCTGCAGAAGACCAATTGACCACATCAGCACCCTTCTTGGTCAAATCAGTCAACGGTTTAGCAACAGTAGAAAAATTAGCGATGAAGCGCCGATAAAAATTAGCAAAGCCCAGGAACTTTTGCAGGCTCTTCACAGATGTCGGCTGAGTCCAATCGTAAATGGCCTGGACTTTAACAGGGTCCATCTCGGTAGTAGAAGGGGAAAAAAGGAACCCCAAAAATGAAACCTTCTGAACTCCTAAGAGACACTTTGACCCCTTCACAAACAAGGAATTCGCACGAAGGACCTGGAACACCATTCTGACCTGCTTCACATGAGACTCCCAATCATCCAAAAAGACCAAAATATCATCCAAATACACAATCAGGAATTTATCCAGGTACTCTCGGAAGATGTCATGCATAAAGGACTGAAATACTGATGGAGCATTGGAAATCCCGAATGGCATAACCAGGTACTCAAAATGGCCCTCAGGCATATTAAATGCTGTTTTCCATTCATCGCCTTGTTTAATACGCACAAGATTATACGCCCCTCGAAGATCTATCTTGGTGAACCAACTAGCCCCTTTAATACGAGCAAACAAATCAGACAGCAACGGCAAAGGATACTGAAATTTGACTGTAATTTTATTAAGAAGGCGGTAATCAATACAAGGTCTCAAAGAACCATCCTTCTTGGCCACAAAAAAGAACCCTGCTCCTAATGGTGATGACGACGGGCGAATATGGCCTTTCTCCAAGGATTCCTTTATATAACTCCGCATAGCGGCGTGTTCTGGCACAGATAAATTGAACAATCGGCCCTTAGGAAACTTACTACCAGGAATCAAATTAATTGCACAATCGCAATCCCTATGAGGAGGGAGGGCACTGGCTTTGGGCTCATCAAATACATCCCGATAATCCGACAAAAACTCTGGAACTTCAGAAGGAGTGGAAGACGAAATAGACAAAAATGGAACATTACCATGTACTCCCTGGCAACCCCAGCTGGACACAGACATAGATTTCCAGTCCAATACTGGATTATGAACCTGTAGCCATGGCAACCCCAAAACGACCACATCATGCAGATTATGCAACACCAGAAAGCGGATATCCTCCTGATGTGCAGGAGCCATGCACATGGTCAATTGGGTCCAGTACTGAGGCTTATTCTTGGCCAAAGGCGTAGCATCAATTCCTCTCAATGGAATAGGATACTGCAAGGGCTCCAAGAAAAAAACCACAGCGCCTAGCATACTCCAAGTCCATCAAATTCAGGGCAGCGCCTGAATCCACAAATGCCATAACAGAATAGGATGACAAAGAGCAAATCAGAGTAACAGACAATAGAAATTTAGACTGTACCGTACCAATGGTGGCAGACTTAGCGAACCGCTTAGTGCGCTTAGGACAATCGGAGATAGCATGAGTGGAATCACCACAGTAAAAACATAGCCCATTCCGACGTCTGTGTTCTTGCCGTTCAGCTCTGGTCAAAGTCCTATCACATTGAATAGGCTCAGGCCCATGCTCAGATAGTACCGCCAAATGGTGCAGCTTTACGCTCACGCAAGCGTCGATCGATCTGAATGGCCAAAGACATAGACTCATTCAGACCAGCAGGCATGGGAAACCCCACCATGACATCCTTAAGGGCTTCAGAGAGACCCTTTCTGAAGATTGCTGCCAGGGCACATTCATTCCACTGAGTGAGCACAGACCACTTTCTAAACTTCTGACAATATATCTCCGCTTCATCCTGACCCTGACACAGAGCCAGCAAGATTTTCTCTGCCTGATCCACTGAATTAGGTTCGTCATAAGGCAATCCAAGCGCCAGGAAAAACGCATCAACATCACGCAATGCCGGATCTCCTGGCGCAAGGGAAAATGCCCAGTCTTGAGGGTCACCACGTAACAAAGAAATAATGATCTTTACTTGTTGAACAGGGTCACCTGAGGAGCGAGGTTTCAAGGCAAGAAACAATTTACAATTATTTTTGAAATTCAAGAACTTAGATCTATCACCAAAAAACAAATCAGGAATTGGAATCCTAGGCTCTGACATCGGATTCTGAACCACAAAATCTTGAATGTTTTGTACCCTTGTAGTGAGATTATCCATCCAAGAGGACAGACCTTGAATGTTCATGTTTGTTTACACCTGTGTCCTGAACCACCCAGAGGTAAAGGGGAAAAGAGACAAAACACACTGCAAAGAAAAAAAAATGGTCTCAGAACTTCTCTTATCCCTCTATTGAGATGCATTAGTACTTTGGGCCACCTGTACTGTTATGACCTGGTGGTCAGGACAATAATGGCCCTGGTGGTTAAGAGCACACGGAAAGACCTGATAGTTACTGATAATAAAGGACGAGCTCTGGGACGTGGGAACTCTGCTGACCGCAATCCCTAATCCTATCAAACACACTAGAAATAGCCGTGGATTGCGCCTAACGCTCCCTATGCAACTCGGCACAGCCTAAGGAACTAGCTAGCCCTGAAGATAGAAAAATAAAGCCTACCTTGCCTCAGAGAAATTCCCCAAAGGAAAAGGCAGCCCCCCACATATAATGACTGTGAGTAAAGATGAAAATACAAACACAGAGATGAAATAGATTTAGCAAAGTGAGGCCCGACTTACTGAACAGACCGAGGATAGGAAAGGTTACTTTGCGGTCAGCACAAAAACCTACAAAAAGACCACGCAGAGGGCGCAAAAAAGACCCTCCGCACCGACTCACGGTGCGGAGGCGCTCCCTCTGCGTCCCAGAGGTTCCAGCAAGCAAGACAACAATAAAAATAGCAAGCTGGACAGAAAAATAGCAAACCAAAGAAATACAAGCTGGAACTTAGCTTCTGCTGGGAAGACAGGTCACAAGAACGATCCAGGAGTGAACTAGACCAATACTGGAACATTGACAGGTGGCATGGAGCAAAGATCTAAGTGGAGTTAAATAGAGCAGCCAGCTAACGAATTAACCTCGTCACCTGTGGAAGGAAACTCAGAAACACCCACCAGAGGAAGTCCATGGACAGAACCAGCCGAAGTACCATTCATGACCACAGGAGGGAGCCCGACAACAGAATTCACAACAATATACACACAGAGAGAGAGAGAGAGAGAGATAATGCCGTTCAGGCATTAAAGCCTGTTTTTCTTTAATTTTTGTGCTGTTTTCCTTTTTTTATCTCTATTATTGGAAGCCATTTGAACATTGGTTGGGAAAGCGCTGCACGACAACTGCGGTAATACGTGATGCTGTTCCAATTTTGACATACATTATATATATATATATATACACACACATATATATCCACATTATATATATATATATATATATATATATATATATATATATATATATATATATATATATATATATATATATATATATATATATATATATTTATGTCTCGTACATACTCTAATTTTGCCACAGAGACTGGGAAAACTTATTGACTCGAATATAAGCCTAGGGTAAGAAATGCAGCAGCTACTGGTAATTTTCAAAAATAAAAATAGATACCAATAAAAGTAAAATTAATTGAAACATCAGTAGGTTAAATGTTTTTGAATATTCATATTGAATCAGGAGCCCCATAAGATGCTCCATACACGATACGCCCCATATAATGCTCCATATAAAGGTTAATGATGGGTCCCATAAGATACTCCATCCAAAAATATGCCCCATATAATTCTCCATATAAAGGTTAATGATGGCCCCATAAGATGCTCCATACAAAATATGCCCCATATAATGCTCCATAAAGGTTAATGATGGCCCCATAAGATGCTCCATATAAAAATATGCCCCATATAATGCTGTATAAAGATTAATGATGGCCCCATAAGATGCTCCATAGAAAATGTGCCCCATATAATGCTCATATCAGTTCAGCTTATGTGGATAGGATTATTGTATATCTTCTGCTGCAAAAAAAAAAACTAAAACAAAAAAAAACATACTAACCTTTCGTTGCTGCCCACTGCTCCTCCACGTCGCCGGCTGTCTGCAGAGACTGTTCCGGCAGAGGGCACGCACTAACCACGTCATCGCGCCCTCTGACCTGAACGTCACAGCCAGAGGACCCGGGAAGACAGTGCAGCGGTGGAATGGGGACAGGTGAATATCGCAAGGGCCGGTGTCCTGAGTAAGCGGAGGCAAAGGCACCTGGCTCCCATAGCACGCCGGTGTCCCCACCCGCTCAGGACACCATCACTTGTCCCGATGCCAACGCCGACCCTGACAGCAGCTACCGGAACACTTACCGAGGCTGCAGGAGAGCGCGGACATGTTCCGGGGACCTCAGGACTGGGACCGTGATTCCTGAGTAAGTCGAGGGTGTCTTTTTCAGCCAAAAAAAGGCGATGAAAAACACCAGATTACGTACCGGTAATGCTCTTTTATAGAGCCACGACAGCACCCACTTGAGAGAGGGGATCCGCCCCTTAGGAACAGGAAACCCTATGGAGAGAATAAAGGGGGCGGTCCCCCTCGCTCCCACAGTTGGGTTACAGAGAATGAGAGGAACCGCCCACCAGTATTAGTAGGCAATCCAATATTATCGTTTATCTTTAGTTAACATAAGTATAGCTAACTACAAGAACCATTCACCCTTATCAGTGCATCTATGAAAGAATAATTATTAGGGAAGGAAGTGAAGGGGTGCTGTCGTGGATCTATAAAAGAGCATTACCGGTACGTAATCCGGTGTTTTCTCCTCGCCACGACAGCACCCACTTGAGAGACTTACAGAGATAGTCATTTGGGAGGGATCACCGTGTTAAGAACTGATCTATTAAAGGACAAGTCAGATGAGGAAGACAAGTCCAATCTATAGTGAGTATAGAAAGTAGTAGGAGAAGACCAGGTTGCAGCCTTACATATCAGTTCTATTGGAACCTCCGCTCTCTCAGCCCAGGAAGAAGACATCGCCCGGGTAGAGTGTGCATTTACAGTCTCAGGAGGGTTCTCTCCTTTTGCTAGATAGGCCAAGCGAATCGCATCCCGAATCCACCGAGATAACGTGTTCTTCGTTACACCAGAACCTTTCTTGTGGCCCTGGAAGGAAATAAAAAGAGCCCTGCTCTTCCACCAGAGACTAGTCCTATCTAGGTATGCTATTACAGCCCTTTTTACATCTGGAGAAATTCCAAAATAGCAGAAATAGGAACTTCTCCTGACAGAGCTGTAGGGTAGAAAGTTAGAATTTTTTTCCATACTCTTACATATATGGTTATTGTAGACCTCTTCCTACTAAGTAAAAGGGTATCAATCAACCTCTCTGAAAAACCTCTCAGTTTTAATAGTTGCCTTTCAAACACCAGGCTGTCAACCGTAGGCCCTTCACATGAGGGTGGTTAAAAGGACCTTGAGAGAGAAGGTCCTGAGTCTCTGGAAGAATCCACGGATCTGAGACAGACATGGCTCTGAGGCAGGAAAACCATGGTCTCTTGGGCCAGAATGGTGCTATCAGGATTATGTTCGCTTTGTCTTCCCTTATCTTCCTGATTACAGTTGGAAGGAGTATTAATGGAGGAAAGGAGTAAGCTTGCCGGAATGTCCATGGAACTTGGAGAGCATCCAGGATATCGGGGTTGTCGGAGAGGAACAATGAAGCAAACTTTTTGACCTGTCTGTTGTCTCTTGTTGCAAAAAGGTCTATGTCAGGAGTGCCCCACTTCTTGGCTATCATCATGAAGATACGCCGACTGAGTACCCACTCTCCCTGATGGAGAGCGTGACGGCTGAGGAAATCTGCCTTTGAATTGTCCACTCCTCTGACATGTAGTGCGGACAATGAAAGGAAATGTCTTTCGGCTATAGAAAGAATGTCATTTGATATAAACATGAGAGCTCCTGATCTCGTTCCTCCTTGATGGTTTATATATGCCACAGAAGTCATATTGTCTGATAGTATTCTCGTGGGAGTTCCGTGTAACTGCGGAAGGAATTTACATATGGCATAATAAACTGCTTTTAGTTCCCTTTCGTTAGACGAATCATCTGACTCACTAACAGCCCATTGGCCTTGAACTATCTGGTCCTCTAGATGTGCTCCCCAACCAGTAGGACTGGCGTTAGTAAAAATTATCTTCGAAGGTTTAATTACCCATGGGACTCCCCCGACCAGATGATTCGGCCCCAACCACCAATAGAGGGACTCTATTACATTTGATGGGAGGTTTAAACGACTACCTAAATGGCCTTGAAATTTACCTTCCTCCTGTAAAATTAAATATTGTAACCGCCTAGTGTGGAATTGAGCCCATGGAACCGCCGGAATGCACGACGTAAAGGAACCTAAAAAGGGACATACCATCCCTAAGGGAGATTACAGGGTTATTAATTACCAACTGTACCTTATTTTATTATGGACTGTTTGGATTCTGGAAGGAAACATCTCTGACATTCAGAGTCTAGGATAAGACCCAAGAACGTTTGCCGGGTTGTTGGAGATAATCTGGATTTTTCCCAGTTAAGCCCCCGTCACACATAGCGAGATCGCTAGCAAGATCACTGCTGAGTCACAAGTTTTGTGACGCAACAGCGACCTCAGTAGCGATCTCGCTATGTGTGACACGTACCAGCGACCAGGCCCCTGCTGTGAGATCGCTGGTCGTGTCGGAATGGCCTGGACCGTTTTTTGATCGTTGAGGTCCCGCTGGGTAGCACAGATCGCTGTGTTTGACACCTTACCAACGACCTCGTTGGCAGGACATCCCATTGAATCATCATGAAATAGCATCGTTGTACAGGTCGCTACAGGTCGCCGCATCGCTGCTGCGTCGTTGGGGAGATCGCACTGTGTGACATCTCACCAGCGACCACATAGTGACACAGCAACGATCCCTGACAGGTCGTATCGTTGTCGGGATCGCTTAAGCGTCGCTATGTGTGACGGGGCCTTAAATCAACCATCCTATTTCCTGCAGGGATGAGATTGTGTTAGATAGACGCTGTTTTCACTGTGAGGGGGAGTTTCCAACTACCAGAAGGTCATCTAGATATGGAATTATGAGAGTATCTTTAATCTTAAAAATGACATCACCTCCGACATTAATTTAGTAAAAACTCTGGGAGCTATTGACAGTCCGAAGGGCATGGCCATGTATTGAAAATGATGTATTTGCCCATTAATCATTATCGCCACACGCAGATACTGCTGGTGTTCAATATAAATTGGCAGATGATAGTATGCATCTTTTAAGTCGAGGACTGCCATAAAGCACCCCGGGAATAGAAGTTTAATCGCGGACCTGATCGATTCCATCTTGAAGGTTTGGTTTTCCAGAAAGATGTTCAGCTTTTTTAGATTTATTATAGTTCTATATGATCCGTCAGGTTTTGGGATCAAAAATAAAGGGGAGTAAAAACCTTTCCCCCTCTGATGATACGGGACTTCAACTAATACTTTTTTGGAAAGGAGATTAATTATTTCCTGTTCCAAAAACTGTTGTTGAGATTGAGACTTCACAGAAGTCAACAGGAATGAGTCCAGAGGGACTCGAGTTGGAGGTTACTGCGCGCCACTGTGGGGTGAAAAAAGATAGTCTACCACCCACTGGTAGATCCGTATTAACGCGGTTTATCTTCCATTTTAAATTGACGCTTCCCGAAAAAGGAGCCTCTTTGTTTGTTATCCTTATTTGCCCAGCGGTCTTAGTTTTTGAAATCCCTTCTCTTATTAAAGATAGGCTTCCGGAAGGCTCTCCCATAGGACGGAAAATAGTTATTAGGGAACCCCTTTTTTCTTTCGCCTGCTTTGGTGAGGATCTCATCTAACTTTGTACCAAAAAGGTACTCACCCTGGCAAGGAAGGCCACATAATTTTGTTTTTGTCTGGGCGTCCCCCTTCCATCCTTTTAGCCACATGGCTCTACGAGCCGCGTTCGTTAGGCCCGCTGATTTGGCAGCCAATCTAATCGACTCAGCAGATGAGTCCGCTAAAAATGCCGTAGCGCCTCTGATTAGGGGTAAGGAAGAGATCAATTTTTCTCTAGATAGTCCTCCTTTTAAACCCTCTTCCAGGTCATTAAGCCAGACTAACATGGACCTTGCAGTGCATGTAGCCGATATAGCCGGTCTAAATGCCCCAGAACATGATTCTCATTCTCGTTTTAACAAAGTATCGGCCTTACGATCCAGTGGGTCTTGTAAGGAAGCCGAATCTTCTACAGGGAGTAAGGATTTTTTGGACGTGGATGCAACCGCTACGTCTACCTTTGGGGCTTTGGCCCAGATTGACATGTCCTCATCCTTAAAGGGATAACGTCTTTTTGACGAAGATGGTAATCCTTTCTGCCCTTGGCTCTCCCATTCTTTTTTAATTAAATCTTTGATTGGAGTTATTACAGGAAAGGTAGGCCTCTTCTTTTCTGACAATCCTGCAAACATTATATCCTGCGGTGTTTTAGGATCCTTACTGCTTTTAACACCCATGGTGTTACATACAGCTTTCACCAGATTATCTATACTCTCCGTAGGAAAACACGTATCTTGTTCCCCTTCTGAGGAAATATATTCCAGAGAGGCATCCGTATCTGTTTTATCAGAAGAATGATCTGACCTTGGCGAACTATACTTCCTGCTCCTAGAATCAGGAATACTTTCTGTACTTTGGAAAGCCCGTAACTCGTCCCTAATCATCTGTCTGATGTCTTCGGATCTTACAGAGGCTTCCTCCCGTACAGTTTTCTCAATACAGACATAACACATTTTCTTTGTGTAATTATCCGGGAGGGGCTGGGTACACAAGGCACAAGGTTTGTGCTTTGATTTTTCCGATCTTTTTGCCTAGGGTATATAAATAAGAGGGTCCATAATCAGCTTAATAGGGAGGGTACACACTCACCCCAGTGAAGCAGATGATCAAGGTACCAGCCGTAGAGGAGGAGATGCAGGCACAGGCTGAGATGAAGATCGGTCAGACCTCTTCTCCTTAGCACTCTTTGTGGAGGATTTTTGTCCGCTGTTTATGCTGCTGCGAGGGAATTTAGCTGTGTCCTCTGAAGGCACCACTGAGTCCTGAGGTGGCGTCGCCATGCTTGGACGCCGAGGAATCAGCGCTGGAGCCTTTTAATGCTGGGTGCCGCCATCTTCTTCCTGTTGAACCCGGAAGTCCTCACCACTTCCGGGTCGCGGCCATCTTGGATCTCGTGCGCACTGCCCGGCGTCATCTCTCCTCTGCTCCCACTCTGGACGCTTCCACCTTGCTTCCAGGGGAGCAAAATGGCAGCTACACACCCGTGCATACCGCCAGCAGCGGCGCCGCGCTCCAGGGCATAATTACCTGCCGCAGGCCTGCTGATGCGTCCTCCTGCCCGTGATCCATGCGATCTCCTGCCCTGGCCTCACGGAGCCTGCCAGCGGAGGGGGGAAACTAATACCAGGACCCCCGACGCTGCTTCCAGCACTGGAGACCCTGCCGTCTTCACAGGTAAACCGCAAAGACGGCATCCAGGCTAGGTATCCTCTTCCATGGGTTCCCTTAGGAACAAGAAACCAACTGTGGGAGCGAGGGGGACCGCCCCTTTTATTCTCTCCATAGGGTTTCCTGTTCCTAAGGGGCGGATCCCCTCTCTCAAGTGGGTGCTGTCGTGGCGAGGAGAAAACTAGGCTTATACACGAGTATATACGATATATGAGATTATATATATATACTAGATGGTGGCCCAATTCTAACGCATCGGGTATGCTATAATATGCATGTCCACGTAGTATATTGCCCAGTCACGTAGTATAATGCTCCATGCAGTTATGGCCCCATATAATGCTCCATGCAGTTACGGCCCAATAGATGCCCCATATAATGCTCCATGCAGTTCATTATGGCCCCATAGATGCCCCATATAATGCTCCATGCAGTTATGGCCCCATAGATGCCCCATATAATGCTCCATGCAGTTATGGCCCCATAGATGCCCCATATAATGCTCCATGCAGTTATGGCCCCATAGATTCCCCTTATAATGCTCCATGCAGTTATGGCCCCATAGATGCCCCATATAATGCTCCATGCAGTTCATTATGGTCCCATAGATGCCCCATATAATGCTCCATGCAGTTCATTATGGCCCCATAGATGCCCCATATAATGCTCCATGCAGTTCATTATGGCCCCATAGATGCCCCATATAATGCTCCATGCAGTTCATTATGGCCCCATAGATGCCCCATATAATGCTCAATTCAGTTATGGCCCCATATAATGCTCCATGCAGTTATGGCCCCATAGATGCCCCATATAATGCTCAATGCAGTTATGGCCCCATAGATGCCCCATATAATGCGCCATGCAGTTCATTATGGTCCCATAGATGCCCCATATAATGCCCCATGCAGTTCATTATGGCCCCATAGATGTCCCATATAATGCTCCATGCAGTTCATTATAGCCCCATAGATGCCCAATATAATGCTCCATGCAGTTATGGCCCCATAGATGCCCCATATAATGCTCCATGCAGTTATGGCCCCATAGATGCTCCATATAATGCTCCATGCAGTTATGGCCCCATATAATGCTCCATACAATGCTCCATGCAGTTATGGCCCCATAGATGCCCCATATAATGCTCCATGCAGTTATGGCCCCATAGATGCCCTATTTAATGCTCCATGCAGTTATGGCCCCATAGATGCCCCATATAATGCTCCATGCAGTTCATTATGGCCCCATAGATGCCCCATATAATGCTCCATGCAGTTCATTATGGCCCCATAGATGTCCCATATAATGGTCCATGTAGCTCATTATGGCCCCATAGATGCCCCATATAATGCTCCATGCAGTTATGGCCCCATAGATGCCCCATATAATGCTCCATGCAGTTATGGCCCCATAGATGCCCCATATAATGCTCCATGCAGTTCATTATGGCCCCATAGATGCCCCATATAATGCTCCATGCAGTTCATTATGGCCCCATAGATGCCCAATATAATGCTCCATACACTTATGGACCCATAGATGCCCCATATAATGCTCCATGCAGTTATGGCCCCATAGATGCTCCATATAATGCTCCATGCAGTTATGGCCCCATATAATGCTCCATGCAGTTATGGCCCCATAGATGCCCCATATAATGCTCCATACAGTTATGGCCCCATAGATGCCCCATATAATGCTCCATGCAGTTATGGCCCCATAGATGCCCTATTTAATGCTCCATGCAGTTCTTTATGGCCCCATAGACGATCCATACAGCAATGTGCCACATGTAATACTGCTGCTGCAATAAAAAAAAAAAAAAAAAAATCACATACTCACCTCTCGTCGCTGCTCCTCAGCGTTCCGTCTCTCCGCACTGACTGTTCAGGCAGAGGGCGGCGCGCTCTAATACCTCATCGCGCCCTCTGACCTGCACAGTCACAGCAAGAGGACGGGAAGAATTTTGTTTGAATGCAGATTGCACATTTTCTGTTAGTACAATAAACCTCATTTCAAGGCACAAACATTACTGTGTCCAACAGTTATTAGATATATGAAACTGAAATAGCTGTTGCAAAAAAAACAATTTTTATAAAACATTAAGCTTAAGATTAATAGGGGTGCCCAAACTTTTTCATATAACTGTAAATGGCCCACCCTGTAGAACACCGTAAACTGTAAATGGTTTGCAAATAATACAGTGGGTACAGAAAGTATTCAGACCCCTTTAATTTTTTCAGTTTCATTGCAGCCATTTGGTAAATTCAAAAAAGTTCATTTTTTTCCACATTAATGTACACTCTGCAACCTATCTTGACTGAAAAAAGGTAGACATTTTTTCAAATTTATTAAAAAAGAAAAATTGCTATATCACATGGTCATAAATATCCATACTCTCTGCTCAGACACTCATTTAAGTCACATGCTGTCCATTTTCTTGTGATCCTCCTTGAGATGGTTCTACTCCTTCAATGGAGGCCAGCTGTGTTTAATTAAACTGATAGGGCTTGATTTGGAAAGGCACACACCTGTCTATATAAAACCTCACAGCTCACAGTGCATGACAGACCAAATGACAATCATGAGATCAACGGAACTGGCCAAGGAGCTCAGAGACAGAATTTTGGCAAGGCACAGATCTGGCCAAGGTTACAAAAGAATTTCTGCAGCACTCAAGGTTCCCAAAAGCACAGTGGCTCCAAAATCCTTAAATGGAAGAAGTTCGGGACCACCAGAAGTCCTCCCAGACCTGGCCATCCAGCCAAACTGAGCAACTGTGGGAGAAGAACTGGTGAGAGAGGTACAGAAGATCCCCAAGATCACTGTGACTGAGCTCCAGAAATGCAGTAGGGAAATGGGAGAAAGTTCCACAATGTCAACTATCACTGCAGCCCTCCACCAGTCGGTCCTTTATGGCAGAGTGGCCCGACAGAAGACGCTCCTTAGTGCAAAACATATGAAGGCCCGCATAGTTTGCTAAAAAACATATGAAGGACTCCCAGACTGTGAGAAATAAGATGCTCTGGTCTGATAAGACGAAGATAGACCTTTTTGGTGATAATTCTAAGTGGTATGTGTGGAGAAAGCCAGGCACTGCTCATCACCTGCCCAATACAATCCCAACAGTGAAACATGGTGGTGGCAACCTCATGCTATGGGGGTGTTTTTCAGCTGCAGGGACAGGACAACTGGTTCCGATTGAAGGAAACATGAATGTGGTTAAGTGCAGAAATATCCTGGATGAAAACCTCTTCCAGAGGGCTCTGCACCTCAGACTTGGCAGAAGGTTTACCTTCCATCAAGTCAATGACCCTAAGCACAAAGCTAAAATAACAAAGGAGTGGCTTCAGAACAACTCTGTGACCATTCTTGACTGGCCCAGCCAGAGCCCTGACCTAAACCCAATTGAGCATCTCTGGAGAGACCTGAAAATGTCTGTCCACCAACGTTCACATCCAACCTGATGGAACTGGGGAGGATCTGCAAGGTAGAACGCCAGAGGATCCCCAAATCCAGGTGTGAAAAACTTGTTGCATCATTCCCAAGAAGACTCATGGCTGTACTAGCTCAAAAGGGTGCTTCTACTCAATACTGAGCAAAGGGTCTGAATACTTATGACCATGTGAAATTTCAGTTATTCTTTTTTAGTAGATTTGCAAAAATTTCGACATTTCTGTTTTTTTTTTCAGTCAAGATGGGGTGCAAAGTGTACATTAACGAGAAAAAAAAAATGAACTTTTTTGAATTTACCAAATGGCTGCAATGAAACAAAGAGAAAAAAATTAAAGGGGTCTGAATACTTTCCGTACTCACTGTAGGTGCTACTGTAAAAAAACAGACAATATGGACGACAAGTGAGGAAAAAAAAAATCATACCACTTTTCTGGATGCGCATGGGATCGATTTTTTTTTATACTGTTGTAGACAGCCACACTGATTTTAAATAGTATTTACTTACGCTTACAGATTAGAACTATGGGTGCAAGTGAATAATTTTTTTTTCTTTACATTACAGGAAGTAAAACAAAATAAAAAAGGTATGGGTGATGGTCACTAAAAGAACAGCAATGCACTTCAAACACAGAAAAAAGCTCTATTTAACCTCATAAGGCCTCATTCATGTTCCATGTACTTCTTCCATTCGTTTTTTTATTACAGAAACACAGCATGTAATCATTATAATCTATGGTGCTATTCAAATGTCTGGAATGTTTCATTTTTCACAGAGATGTGTACATTTTTTGCAGTATCATGGATGAAAAGTGTCCAACAGAACTCTAAAAAGGCTTCGGGTCCATGAAAAACACATACAGTACATGGATGGCATCAGTGTGCACTCAGTGTGCTGTCCATTTTCAATTTTTCTAAGCATAGGAGAAGCTTTATAAATGTGTCTATCAGTAAAAACCACAACACAGACACGCAAAACCTTCACTGATAATTTTTACATAGCGCTAACATATTCCGCAGTGCTTTACAGTTTTGCACACATTATCATCACTGTCTCCGATGGGGCTCACAATCTAAATTCCCTATCAGTATGTCTTTGGAATGTTGGAGGAAACCGGAGAACCCGGAAGAAACCCACGCAAACACGGGGAGAACATACAAACTCCTTCCAGATGTTGTCCTTGGTGGGATTTGAACCCAGGACTCCAGCACTGCAATGCTAGCCACTGAGCCACCGTGTTGCCCAATATGATGACAAAGTGTTGATTGAAACCGACACACAGACCGACACTGATGACAAACTGATGGTAAAAACGGACCCACGGACCGTACACTGATGACACAAGGACCGTACACATATGAAACAATAATGGTAAAACTGGACACACAAACCAAATACTGATGACACACTGATGGTAAATACAGACACACGGATCGTACACGGATGACACTAATCCAAAATACAGATTACACCACTATCATTTTTTCACATGGACATATGAAAGAGAACTAATAGAGTTCAGACTCTGCTGTTGTAGGAAACAAGGATCCCTAAATACAAGCGCTCAACCCACAAATGTGACTCAAGACCATTACAAGTCCATAATTATACAGGTCATTTGACATGAGTAAGAATAATAATTATCTCCATTAATACAGCTTTTCGCAACGGAACATTCTAAGCACAAACGGAATATTTTTTGACACTTACTGCTATGTAGTACACCTTCGCCTTCTCCACCAGCTGCCAGTTCTCCTTCAAGTCAAGGTGCTTTGCTTTATCATAGCAGTTAGCAGCCGCTAAGTTTGCGACCAGAGACCTGAAAAAAATACAGATCAAGCTTTATTTTGGAGAAACCAATATAAGTCAGTGAACCCTAAAAGGAATGCCATTGTTTACATCAGGTTTGAAGTTAAATGTATTTCTATTTTTAACCCATTAGGGACAGAGCCAATTTGTGCTGAAAGGGAACCTGTCAGCAGTTTTGGACGATATACGATACAGCCGCTGTCTTTCAGGGCTTATCTATAGCATTCTATAATGTGATGTTTTAGGCCACATTCACACGTTGCGTCCTGTCCTGCGGGTTCTCCCGCAGCGGATTTGATAAATCTGCAGGGCAAACCCGCTGCGGTTATCCCTGCAGATTTATCACGTTTTGTCCTGCGGGTTCCGCTGCGGGATTTTACCCCTACTATTGATGCTGCATATGCAGCAATATGCAGCATCAATAGTAATGTTAAAAATAATAAAATAATTATATACTCACCCTCTGACGTCCCGATCTCCTCGGCGCTGCAGGCGGCGGTCCGGTTCCAAAGATGCTGTGCGACCAGGACCTTCGTGACGTCAAGGTCATGTGACCGCGACATCACCGCAGGTCCTGGTCGCATAGCAAACCTGAGACAGGACGGCCGCGTGCAGCGCTGAGACTTCAGAGGTGAGTATATCATGATTTTTTTTATTTTAATTCTTTTTTTTTTTTACTCAAATATGGTTCCCGGGGCCTGGAGGAGAGTCTCCTCTCCTCCACCCCGGGTATAACCCGCACATTATCCGCTTACTTCCCGCATGGTGTGCACAGCCCCATGCGGGAAGTAAGCGGATCAATGCATTTCTATGGGTGCAGAATCGCTGCGATTCTGCACAAAGAAGTGACATGGTCCTTCTTTTTTTTCCGCAGCAATTCAGTGCGTTTTTTTTCGGGATTTTCAGCAATGTGGGCACAGCGGTTTTTGTTTTCCATAGGGTAACATTGTACTGTACCCTGCATGGAAAACAGCTGCGGACCCGCAGCGGCAAAATCGCGGCGGTTCCGCAGTAAAAACCGCATAGTGTGAACATACCCTTAAACCTCCTAAAGTGCAAACAAAATAAAAGAACATTTTACAAACGGTGCTGATGACTTTTGGGGTCCGATTTCTCCTGTTATCCTTGGGAAAAAGAAATAATTTGGGTCTGAAGTGTAATTTTTTTGTGAAAAAAAGTTAAACGTTCATATTTTTTTTTTTTTAACAATCCAAAAATTCCTGTGAAGTTTATTAACCCAGAAGGGTTAATAAACTTCTCGAATGTGGTTTTGAGCACTTGAGGAATGCAGTTTTTAGAATGTCACTTTTAGGTATTTTCTATCATATAGACCCCTTAAAGTGACTTTAAATGTGATGTGGTCCCAAAAAAAAAAAAAACTGGTGTTGTAAAAAGGAGGAGCCGCTGGTCAACTTTTAACCCTTATAACATCCTAACAAAAAAATGTTGGTTCCAAAATTGTGCTGATGTAAAGTAGACATGTGGAAAATGTTACTTATTAAGGATTTTGTATAACACATCTGTGTGATTTAAGGGCATGAAAATTCAAAGTTGAAAAATTGCAAAATTTTGGCCAAATTTCCGTTTTTCCTCACAAGTAAATGCAAGTCATATCAAAGAAATTTTACCACTATCATGAAGTACAATATGTCACGAGAAAACAATGTAAGAATCACCGGGATCCATGGAAGCGTTCCAGAGTTATTACCTCATAAAAGGACAGTGGTCAGAATTGTAAAAATTAGCCTGGTCATTAACATGCAAACCAGACTGGAGGCAGATGTTTATAGCCTGGGAAGGAGGTAATACCCATGGAGCTTCCCAGGCTATTAATATAAGCTCACAGCTGTATATTTAGCCTTTACTGGCTATTAAAATAGGGCAGCCCCCAAAAAATGAAGTGGAGTCCCTCTATAATTAATAACCAGAAAAGGCTAAGCATACAGCTGTAGGCTGATATTAATAGCCTAGGAAGGGGTCATGGATATTGCCCCCTCGGCTACAAACACCAGCTCTCAGCTGCGCCAGAAATGGTGCATCTCAAAGATGCGCCAATTCCGCCACTTAGCCTTTCTCTTCCCACTTGCCCTGTAGCGGTGGCAAGTTGGGTAATAGTTGTGGGGTTGATGTCACCTTTGCATTGTAAGGTGACATCAAACCCACGACTTAGTAATGGAGAGGTGTCAATAAGATATCCACTACTAATCCTATAGTTGTTACATGTTAAATAAAGACACCAACGCCCTCGCTTTCCTGGAAAAAAAAAAAAACACCACAAATACTCCCTGTTCCAATGTAACCCATTTAATAATGAGTGTCCCATGAAGATCTCCCGTGTAGAGCTGTCACATCGGGTGATGTGACCGCTTTTCAGGGCCTCCGATGACACACTGACCGGAGATAATCCTTCCGCAGTGTAGTTCACTGGATTTCGTGCTTTCACGTTACAGGACTATCACTGTGTGAGAATTTTCTCAGGCAGCGATGCCACAAGTGAGAGCATGAACTTCGGTGACCTATAGGTGGCGGAGTGATCCACTGCGGGAGGATCAACTCCGGTCACTATCTCCCGATGTAGTAGGGACAATAGTTATTAAATTAATCACATCGTAACAGGGAGTATACTGTTTATTATATATTTTTTTGCAGGCAATCGAGGGCGTCGGAGGATTAGCTGTTTGGTAAGTATGTACTCTATGTGTATATGTGTTTTTTTTAAAACTATTCAACAGTAGCCAGATGATGGGACTACTATCCCATTATCGGTTAATGCTGTCACTGTTCTATGACAGCAGACATAGCCGGATGGGACTAGTCCCAACAGACTATGCCTGCCTACACACAGAGACACACACAGCCGAGCACACACCCGCAGACATGCACACACACACACAGACACCCGCAGACAGACACGCACATCATCTCCGCGCACACAGTCTCCGCCCACACAGTCTTCCTCATCCCTATCTGCTGCGTTTTTTGCAGGCAACTCTGCAGCAAAAAAAGCAAATCTTTTTACACCTGTGGTTTTGCGGCAGATTTGACTGACTCAATGGAAGTCAATGGATATTTTGCGGCAGATTTGACTGACTCAATGGAAGTCAATGGATGCAGAAATGCTGTAGATCCGCAAAAAGAATTGACATGCTGCAGAAAATAAAACGCTGAAAATCCGCACGGATTTTTCACAGCATGTGCACACCAATTCTAGATTTCCCACAGATTAACATTGGTTGTGCACTACACTGCGGATTTGATATAATTCCACAGGTCCAAAAACACTGCGGATCCACATCAAAATCCGCAACATGTGCAGATAGCCTAAATCACTATATAAGGCCGGAGAAACATGACTAAAACAGAAGCAGAAAGTGGAGTACCTATACTTATACATGTACAGTGTTGTGATACCTGCAAAAGTGGAAACACCCATGCAATATTATGAATTTTCCAGGGATTCTCTTGGGGGTGCTTGCTTCTCTGATATTGATGTTTTAAAGCTCCTTGGTGATGATGTGAGTATATGTACTTATTACCTTTATATGTACTTATTACCTTTATATGTACTTATTACCTTTATATGTACTTATTACCTTTATATGATAAAATATATAAAAGTGTATGCAATTATACTATTCATTTAATTTAGTACTTTGAAATAAAACTGCGTTACATTGTAAGTAAAACCCGCACTTTCCAAACTAACGGTATTTTACTGCCTAAGGATACAGAGCGATTCCAGCAATAATTTAAAAGTCATGATTTATTGATACATAATTTAAAATAATTACAAATAACATAAAATATTAGTACAAATAAAAAAAACAAAAAGCACAGGGTCGGAATAAACCTCCAAAATGGGGATGCGTACAAATTAAGGAAAGGTAGGCCCCCCTATGCAGTATAGTATAGAGCTCTTAAAGTGAAAAAAAAAAAAAAACATTCTAATGCCCAAAATCCTATCATGAATATCAATTAGTTTAGTTCTGCCCCATAAAAAAATCACTACTGCAATTTATTGAAGATTCCAAAAAGGTGCTTAGTGCAAAAAAACGGAATCCAAACAATTATTTATGGTCAAACTATAGAAATCACTATATGCTAAAACTGACCTGCCTTTGTGATTCTCTAGGTCATTACGAGTCCATAGACACCTAACATGACTAGGTTATTTTTTATCCAAGTGGTGAAAAAAAATTCCAAACTTTGCTTAAAAAAAAAAAAAAGTGCCATTTTCCGATACCCGAAGCGTCTCCATTTTTCATGATCTGGGGTCGGGTGAGGGCTTATTTTTTGCGTGCCGAGCTGACGTTTTTAATGATACCATTTCGGTGCAGATACGTTCTTTTGATCGCCCGTCATTGCATTTTAAAGCAATGTCATGGCGACCAAAAAAACGTAATTTTGGCGTTTCAGATTTTTTTCTCGCTACACTGTTTAGCGATCAGGTTAATGCTTTTTTTTATTGATAGATTGGGCGATTCTGAACGCGGCGATACCAAATACGTGTAGTTTTTTTTTTTTTTTTATTGTTTGATTTAGGATGGGGCGAAAGGGGGGTAATTTAAACTTTTATATTTTTTTCATATTTTTAAAAAAACATTTTTTTTTTTACTTGTGCCATGCTTCAATAGCCTCCATGGGAGGCTAGAAGCTGGCATAGCCTGATCGGCTCTGCTACATAGCAGCGATCATGAGATCTCTGCTATGTAGCTGAAATGCAGGTGTGCTGTAAGCGCCGACCACAGGGGGGCGCTCACAGCAGACCGGCATCAGTAACCATAGAGGTCTCAAGGACCTCTATGGTTACCTTCCTGATGCATCGCCGACCCCCGATCATGTGACGGGGTCGGCAATATCATCATTTCCGGCCGCCCGGCCGGAAGCGCCGGTTAAATGCCGCTGTCTGCGTTTGACAGCGGCATTTAACAGGTTAATAGCGGTGGGTGAATAGCGATTTCACCCGCCGTTATTGCGCGCACATGTCAGCTGTACAAAACCTCTATGGGGGGTGGAGCCGCATATTCATTACTGTATATGAGCGGTGCCATGTGACCGCTCAATACAGGAAGAAGATGCAGCGCTGGAAGAAGCAGGGACTGCAGGGACCGCGCCGGGAGCAGGTAAGTATAATTACACAGCCCCTGCTCCCCCTCCCCTGCCGACCCCCGGGTATGACTCGAGTATAAGCTGAGAAAATGGGCTGAAAATCTCGGCTTCTACTCGAGTATATACTGGAGAGAGGGATCCGCTCCACAGGAACAGGAAACCTACAGAAAATATAAGGGGGCGGTCCTCCTCTCCTCAGTTTAGATTTCAGAGTACCAGGAGGACCGCCAGTATTAGGCAAATACTATTATTTTATGCTCAAACTTATTTACTCTATATTCGATAAAAAATTAACTTATTAGTGCATTCTATATTAACTTTAGGGAGGGAAGTGAGAGGATGCTGTTGTGGACCCACTAAAAGAGCATTACCGGTAAGTAATCCGGCTTTTTACTCTACGCCACAACAGCACCCTACTGGAGATTTTCCAGAGACCATTACCTAAGGAGGGACGACCGTGCTGAGGACAGTCCTGCCAAAGTCTAGATCAGAAGTTGATGAAAGGTCAAACCTATAGTGGTTATAGAAGGATCTGACCATGTTGCCGCCTTACATATGGTTTCATTCGGAACATCCCCTCTTTCGGCCCAGGAAGATGCCATAGCTCTGGTAGAATGCTCTGTAATGCCTTCCAGAGGGTTTTAATTTCTCGCGGAATAAGCCAGACTGATAGCCTCCCTAATTCACTGGGATAAGGTGCCCTTTGTTAATCCATGCCCCTTATTGCGGCCCTGGAAGGATATGAACAGAGCCCTACACGGTCCTCAACTCCTGGTCCTTTCAATGTATTTTAATACTATTCTCCTGAAACTTCTGTTCCTCAGGAGTGGAACGGTTGCTAAAAAAAGGTGGGAAGAAGTATTTCTTGCGATCTTTGACATTTTTTTGCTACCTTAGGAAGGTAAGAGGGGTCTGGTTTTAGAATCAACTTATCCTGAAACGTTAGAAGGAAAGGTGGATCTATAGATAGGGCTTGAATGTCACGGACTCTTCTAGCAGAAGTTAGTGCAACTAAGAGGGATGTTTTTAGTGATAGGTATTTTGGTGATATTGAGTCTATTGGTTCAAAAGGAGAGTCTGTTAGGGCTTCTAGAACTAGGTTTAAATCCCAGGGAGGAATTCTAGGCATGTCAACGGGACTGATTTGTTTGCAGGCTGTGATAAATCAGGACACTCACTTATTTCCTGCAATATTATGACCATAGCGGGCCCCCAGTGCTTGGACCTTCAATGTATTTACGGACAGACCTAGTTCTTTTCCTTTTTGAAGGCATTCTAAGATGGGTTGTATTGGAATTTCTGAAATATTAGAAGATGTATGGAACTGTAGGAATTTCCTCCATATTTTAGAGTATATTTTTGTGGTAAAATGTTTTCTGCTTTGAAGGAATGTGTCAATCCTTCTGAGAACCCCCTTGATTTTAGAATTTGCCTTTCAAATTCCAGGCCGTCAGGTGGAGATTGTCCACCTGAGGGTGGAAAAAGGGTCCCTGGAAGAGTAGATTGGAGATTGAGGGAAGGACCCAATGGTCTGAGACCGACATGGTTTGTAGCCACGAGAACCATGGTCTCTTGCGCCAAAATGGTAGTGTTATTCTCGCTCCTTCCTCTCTGATCTTTCAAATGACTTGTGGCAATAGTATTATCAGAGGGAAGGCGTATGCCAGATTGAATCGCCAGATGATCTGCTAAAGATACTGAGGCAAATTTCCGTACTTGTTTGTTTTTCATTGTGGCGAAGAGATCTATTTGAGGATGACCCCATAGGAATACTATCTTTTGGAAGATAAGATGGTTTAGGTACCATTCCCCCTGTCGTAGAGTGTGTCAACTTAGGAAGTCTGCCTGCTGGTTGTTTTCCCCCTTTATGTGAAGCGCAGAAAGGGATAACATGTTTTTCGGCTAGGTCCAACATATCTCCAGCGGAAGACATCAGAGTCTCTGATCGAGTACCTCCTTGTCTGTTTAGATATGCCACTGTTGTGGTGTTGTCGGAAAGGATTCTGACATGTTTTCCTTGCTGCTGTGGAAGAAAATGGTATAATGCTAATTTACTGCCTTTAGTTCTTAAAGGTTAGATGAATGCGGAGTTTCCTCTGCATCCTATAACCCTTGGCAAAAACAATTTCCCATATTGGCGCCCTATCCGCGGGGACTGGCATCAGTGGTTATAATATGGGATGATGTTATTACCCACGGAACACCACTCATCAAATGGTTACAATCTAGCCACCATATTAAAGAAATCAAGACTTCCTGAGATAAGGTTATTTTTGTCTCAAGATGACCAAGTATTCGTCTTTCCTCTCGGAGAATCTGGTGTTGCAATGTCCGGGTATGGTATTGTGCCCACTTAACTGCTGGGGTACAGGAGGTGAGGGATCCCAATAGTGACATTGCTTTCCTCAGGGACATGCGTGGATTATCCATCGCAGCTGTACCTTTGTGTATGATGAGTGATATCTTTACCTGAGGGAGAAGACACTTTTGGCTTGTGGAGTCTAGATGAAACCCTAAAAACGTCTGGAGGGAAAGTGGAATAAGTCTGGATTTCTTGACATCGATGATCCAGCCCATATCCTGTAAAGATGAAATTGCGTGAGCTAAGCAGTCAGCACACTGGATAGCTGAATTTCTGATGACTAAAAAGTAGTGATGAGCGAGTGTACTCATGCTTGGGTTTTCCCCGACCATGCTCGGGTGACCTCCGAGTATTTATGACTGGTCGGAGATTTAGTTTTCATTGTGGAAGCTGAATGATTTACAGCTACTAGCCAGGCTGAGTACATGTGGGGGTTGCTTGGTTGCTAAGGAATCCCCACATGTAATCAAGCAGGCTAGTAGCTGTAAATCATTCAGCTGCCGCGATAAAAACTAAATCTCCGAGCAGTCAAATACTCGGAGGTCACCCGAGCGTGCTCGAGTACACTCTCTCATCACTACTAAAAATTAATCCAGGAAGGGTAAAATTAAGGTCTCTTTTTGACGAAGGTAAGCCATCACCTCCAGAATCACCTTGGTGAAGATTCTTGGCACTGTGGAGAGGCCAAAGGGCATGGCTGCATACTGGAAATGACAGATCTCGCCTTCGAATGTCACCGCTACCCTGAAGTATCTTTGGAATCTGTCGTGGATAGGGAGATGGTAATAAGCATCTTTTATATCAATGCCCCCCCATCTTGCAATTTGGGAAAATGAGTTTAATGGTGGATCTGATTGACTCCATTTAAAATTTATGATTTTGAATAAATGAATTATTTTTTTTTTAGGTTTATGATTGTTCTAAATGAACCATCGGGTTTGAAAACTAGGAATAAGGGAGAATAGAATCCTCCACCTTCTTGCCCTTCTGGAACCCTGACTAAGACCCTTTTGGTTAATGGGGTTTGAATTTCCACCTCAACGGCCTTTTGTTTTATTGGCGAGTTGAGGGATGTTATAATAAAAGACATGTGGGGAAATCGAATGAATTGTAATTTAATTCCTTTTCTGATTATATTCAGAATCCACGAGCTGGTTGTGATTTTTTCCCACAAAGAGAAGAAAAATTTTAATCTACCCCTACTGGGGTAACAGGTTATTCAATATTTGTTTTCTTTTGGGAGGTTGAGTCTTTTGAACATAGTACCTCTCTGTTTCTCTTCTTTTGTGGCCCATCTTGTTGGCCTCTCTCTCTGCCTTCTCTTGACGAATGGTCTTCTCTTAAAGGCCCTCCCTCACATGGGATAGCGCAGATTGTTTTTGACCGTGTCCCCTTTCCAGCTTTTCATCCATAAGGCCCGTCTGGCATTATTTACCAGACCTACGGATCTTGCTGCTAAGCGAAGAGAATCTGCTGATGCGTCAGCCATAAAGGCTGCTGCCCCTCTAATTAAGGAAATAGCAGCCCGTAATTTTTCTCTCAAGACTTGGTGCTCAATTTGTTGGTCCAGTTGGTCAATCCAAATGAGCATTGACCTAGTGGTGCATGTACTGGCTACTGCTGGTTTGAATATGCTTGTAGTTGCCTCCCATGACCTTTTTAAAGATGACTCCGCTTTACGGTCAAAAGGGTCAGAAAGTAGGCCAGCATCTTCCACTGGTAACGTGGACTGCCTAGAGGTAGAGGCAACGGCTGCATCCACCTTGGGGACTTTAGTCCATGTTAGTAGCTCGTCACTAAATGGATATTTTCTTTTTGACGCTGAAGGGAGAAAGATTCTTTGATCTAGTTTCTCGCATTCTCTATTTATCAAAGCCTTGACAGCCGGAATTACTGGGAAGGCTCTCCTTTTTCTCTCCGCTAAACCCGCAAACATTATGTCCTGCGTGCTTTGAGCGCCTTTTGTCTCCTCACACCCCATAGTGTCTCTTACCGATTTCACTAAATTGTCCACACAATCCAAGAGAAAACATGATCGTCCCTCAATTTCTGATGAGGATGATGCAATTGAAGAGTCTGAGACTATTTCCTGGTCATTATCGAACTCTGTTGAGGATATTGTTTTTTTACTCTTACTTTTTGCGAGTGTTTTTGCTTGGTTCATAGCTTGCAATTCCTCCTTAATTATGGCACGTATGTTCGTAATTGACACTGCTGCGTGTCTCAGTGATGCAGTCCTTACAAAGTTTCTTAGGGTAAGAATCGGGAAGAGGCTGGCTACATAAGGCGCATTGCTTATGTTTTGATTTTTGTCTCTTTTTGGCCTGAGGAGAGGGAGACATAGCGAGAGAAAAGATAAAAGAGGGGGGTGTCAGCTTAATAGGTAGAGTTTTAACACTCACCCAGTGAAGCTATCGGTACCGGATCAGGAGGCCGAGGTACAGAGTCCTGGATCTGGAGTCAGCCGAGTTGCTTCTGTGGCCGGCAACTCTGGTTCCCTGCTGGAGCGGTCCTTGGGGGGGGGCTGCTGAGTCTTTTGCTGGAGGGTCCATAGTCTGGCCTGGGGATGACATGGTACATCGCCGAAAAAAAAGCGCTGTCTGATTTTTATAGAAGGCACCATCCTTTTTTTTTTTTTTTTAAAGGACACCTCCTAACAGCTCCGGGTCTGTTCCTGCGGTACTGCGCATGCGTGAATTGGCGCATGCCTGATCCCCCCCCTGCTGATCTCGGCCTGTGCACCCCGGAAGTTCAACCTCTACTTCTGGGGCAGGAGCATCTGCGGCGTTCGCGCATGCGCGGCCCGGGATTCTGCACCGGACCGCGTTCCGAAATGCTGCCCTCACCCGACTTTTTGTCGGCCAATGCTCACATTCCCACCTCCGGCGCCACTATCAGCCTGCAGCATGTTCCCAAGTGAGACCGGCGGCCCGCCCCGGTCCCGGTCATCACCTTCAGCCATCCTTCAGACGAGGAGGGAGCCATCAAACGGCACCCCCCCGATGCTGCTTCTGGACTGCAGCCCCTACCGTTCCTGCAGACACCGCACAGGCGGCATGCATTAGTCCAGGTATGTGTTGTTCTTGTAGGAGAATCCTGCCGTTCCCGTAGGAACAGGAAACCTAAACTGAGGAGAGGCGGACCGCCCCCTTTTATTTTTTGCAGGTTTCCTGTTCCTGTGGGGTGGATCCCTCTCTCCAGTAGGGTGCTTTCGTGGCGAAGAGTAAAAATGCTGTATATAACATACACAAATGAGAAGGCTTTGGTGCACTGTAATGCCTTCCTTAATTTGCATAGTCAGAACTTCCCAGTCTCTGACAGTGAAAGCTTGGCCAGCGCACTCTGAAACCTAACCACGCGGTACTGTGCATGTACATAGACTGTGAAGGAATCAGCGGCACACATAGTACCATGGAGGGTCCCTCTTGCACCATTGCCTCCTGTCATGACACCGTGGAGAAGAGGTGGTGCCATGATAGGAGGCAATTCTAGGTGGAGAAGAGGTGGTGCCATGATAGGAGGCAATTCTAGGTGGAGAAGAGGTGGTGCCATGATATGAGGCAATTCTAGGTGGAGAAGAGGTGATGCCATGATAGGAGGTAATTCTAGGTGGAGAAGAGGTGGTGCCATGATAGGAGGCAATTCTAGGTGGAGAAGAGGTGGTGCCATGATAGGAGGCAATGAAGAAAGGGGGACCTGCCACCATACTTTGTGTGCGCCAATGATTGCTTCATATGTTAATGTTCAGGCTACGCTTTCTCTGGCCAAGCGTGTCCTGTCAGAAACAGGAAACTGTTCAGTATGCAAATGGAGGAAGTATTAAAGGTGCACCTAGCCACAGCAAGGGTGCAAAAAAACACCATCATTTGCATTTGGAATGTAAAGTTTTCAAACTAATTTCAACGGTGAAAAGCAAATTGCTATTATGATTTTTGTAGGAGCCAAGTCCCCTACAAAACTGTTTAATTAGTGCAATTTGCATTTCAGTGTTGACAGATTCCCTGTAAATTAAGAAAGAGCAGAAGGACCCTCCCTTAAACCATCAAGTAATGGTTTTCACTTCAGTGTAATTACTGTCAGGTTAGAACCATATGTACATGAAGAACATGATCATATCTGACCACTTCATGGCTTGCACCCTGAAGTTCTCACTAGTTTCCCTTCTGCAGCCTATATGCCTCATTTTCAGCTGCAGAGTCTGAGACTATATGCAATCACGTCCACCATGCACTGAAGATTCTGCTCCCCAAGAAGCATGGAGGAGCACCTACTGCAGTTCTGAGCAGCTAAGAACAGGGTGGGAAAGAATACTAACAGCTGCAGCAGGTTAGTTCTCTTCTCTCTGAAGCTGCTCCCTTACCTACTTCTGCACCGCCTCTGCATAGACTTCTATTGGCAGCAGTTGTAACATGAATGCACAATGAAGCTGAAAATCCATCTAACTCTCTTCCTCGTTATAGACTGATTTTAGAAGTGAATAATCATTGTAGGATGAAGGGAGAGGAGACACAGCGGCTAACAAGCGGGAAAAAAAAACATTTTGCTGTATTCACTTAAGTCTGGGGATTTATTTAACTATGTTACTATTTATTAGGTTCTGTAGAAGGACGTAGATCTGGGGATTTATTATGATGGAATATAGGCTGAACTGGATGGACAAATGTCTTTTTTCGGCCTTACTAACTATGTTACTATGTTACTTGTACTATTGATTCATGAAAAGTTTGTTAAAGTGACAGCAACTTGTCCTCTTAGACCCTCATTAATCAGTAATCAAATGATACTTCAGCAAGAAGTCTATTATTTGAGGAGCTGAGGCTTACACCACACTCAATGCAATATGAATAGAGACCAAGTGAAAATAATATGTCCACAAAGAAAAGTCCTTCTAAAGATCACTGAACTAGCAAACATGGCACTATGAGGGGGCGACTGACCTGTTGTCCCCAGTGATACATGCCGCACAGGTGCCTGTTGGCTGCTCACTTTGCTCATAGTAGTGGGCATCAACGTGTACCTCTTCAGTTTTCTTTTTCAAGATTTCTCCAAACTTGTCTTTGCCAATGCATCCAAAAAACGTGGCCACCTTAAAGGGCTTCTGGATCATCCACTGTAATATAAAGAAAATTGGGATTTTCAAATTTTCTGTAGATCAAAGGAAAGCTTCCGTAACGGGATATTCCTAGACAAAACACTACAGAAGTTCAATTCAGAGTTGAATAAAAAAACAGACATATTTGGGTTTTTTTTCTTCCTAAAGCCAAAGATACATTTCTAATGGGATGGCACTGGAAATGCTCCTTTTTTGTATCCTTTGGAAGAATAGAATTAGGATTATTCTGTTTCTGTGTTTATCAGAAGTGGAAAATAAGATACAACATGGCAGGAGGAGATCCCAGGTCCAGTAATCACCTGCATGAAACAGACCCAATAAACAAAGTGATGAAAAGCAGATGCCCTTAAATCGGATTTGTTCACATTAATGATTTAACACCCAGATCAAGTAATGGGGATTTTTTTAGTTTTTATAGCATGACAAAAAAATTAGTGCAGACGAAACTGTTCAGGTCCAACTAAAACGAATCTCACAGCTGGATCTGTTCTACCACTGATGTGAATGTGAACAGGTCAGATGTAAGTGCACCAGCTTTTCATCACAGACTAATCTACCATCATTTTTTTGTTTATTGGGTGTGCTTCAAATGGATGATCACGGGGCATAAACATCCTGTTGTGTAAAGTTTTGTTATATTAGGGGAAAAAAACACGCAAGAACACACTACTGTTCAACACAATGCCAAAAATTATCTGCAGAACTGCATAGGAGTTCGTTCTGCTGAGAGATGTAGTCTTAGCAGATAATGATAGGACCGCCATTCAAGTTATGTGAAGCGCGCCCAGAAAAAAAAAAACTTGTTCTATCACACAGATAGAGGACAGACATCTGTCTGAGGTGCCTATGGCTACGTTCACATTAGCGTTGCGCGCCGGTGCGTCGGCGACGCAACGCGCGACGCACGCAAAAACGCTGCGTTTTGCGACGCGTGCGTCGTTTTGACGAAAATCGGACGCACGAAAAATGCAACTTGTTGCATTTTCGTGCGTCCGACGCTAGCGTCGAAAACGACGCACATGTCGAAAAACGCAAACAAAAAAACGCACGCGTCCCCTATGTTAAACATAGGGGTGCGTCGCCGCTGCGTCGCCGACGCAACAGCGGCGCACATTAGCGTAACGCTAATGTGAACGTAGCCTTAGTGACTCCTGAGGGGGTCGGACCCCATGACCCTGGAGGTCTCCTCCAACTCTAACATTCTAGGATTCTATCAAACTTTGTTGAGATTAGGCTGTAGAAATAGTCTTAAGCATAAGTGCATTTAATGTCCTTTGTGGGAAATAATGCAATACACAGTATGTAGTAGAAGATAAATACAAGGTAGCCATACTCTTAGAGCCCATGCTAATTTTACATTACAGAATGGAGGTGCAGGTGAGGAGCTTTTTATGATGAGAAGGCTTTGCTTAGCATGGGAGAGGAAGGAAGGAATTAACTATCGCAGAGACTGCTAATAATATCAGGGATGGAGGGAGGATAATGAGGAGAGGGCTGGGGGAGATACTGTAAGCCAGCCTGCTTCTCATTACAGCCCATAAGCTTATGCACTCAATCTTCAGGGTGAACTAATTAAAGCTGCACCGATTTGCTGGCACAATGAAGAGACAGTAGGGACACACTGAATTGATTCTGTACAACATAAAAAATGCCATTAGTAATGATAGGTATTGTGCTGGGTCGCAGAGAGGTGAACAGCGATTAAATCTAAATTCTACATAACACATACCGTTCACAGGCACTGACCACTATAGCTAATTTGTTAGGAATATTCGTTGTAACCTTGCTAAACCAATAAGTCTTTAAAGGTATGTTTCCACTTTCAGGAAACTTTGCGTGTGACGCTGCATAGAGCCACAGCGTCAAAAACGCAGTGTCCAGATGTTACAGCATAGTGGAGGGGATTTCATGAAATCCTGTCTCCACTATGCATTAAAAGACGCATGCGGCAGACCCACGAAAACGCACATGCGGCGCGTCTTAAGAACTGCATGTCTCGCAGCTGTTCGACTGTTTATTAGGCAATCCCTGCATGCATTGCAACAGTCAAACAACCACTTGACATGCAGCCACGGCATCTTGAGCATAATATTTGAGCACGCCCAAGATACTCTGTTAGTACACAAGCACGGATAAAACCTTCTCCAAGCATGTTCCCTCATCACTAATATCTAGCTATAAATGGCTCCAAAAACAATTCGGAATACAGTTGTGCTGAAGTGCAGTCATTTGCATTACTCCTAAAATCAGGATTGCAGACAGTCTAGAGAGGCCGTACTGGGCCCCTGGCCATCAAGGAAGGCCGACATGAGGGGGTCATGTGTGACTATAGGAGCCTTAGGGCTGAGTGGGGTAGTACGGGGTTAAATTTCTGCAGCTATTTTTGAAAATGGGGCGGGATCAAAGGGGGGGGGGTTAGCAGGAGGAGGGAGAAGTGGGTTTTAGGGCTGGTTAGCAGGAAACCGCCATTTTGCGGTACACTGCTGGAGGACTCACTCACCTGCCTGTGAGCGAGCGAAGCTTTGGCGGTCCGCAGTTATGGAGGTGGACGCTTTACTCCAGAGCCTGAGAGAAGCGGCGAGCACACAGGGCACGGCATGGCTGCAACAGTCGGTGAGCAGCCTTTTAAGCGGGGTGGCGACGGGTTCTGCCTAGGTTCCTCCGGAGGGACGCCGGCCACGGAGGTCCAGGCCTCCGGCGCACCTGAACCCTGAAGTTACCCCCCGGGCTCGCCTTAAGGGCTTTGGCGCCGACATAGGAGCCCCTCCAGCTGGCGGTACGCGCCGCGGGACAGCCATGTCTCGCGGCAGAGCTGGGAGGAATCCGGCTACTCGGCGTGGCCTGCGTCAGTCTCTTCCTCATCTTCCAGTGCACGTTGGGTATCCGGAGCAGGAACGGCAGGCGGCACCAGTTCAGGTGAGCCGGCCCAGCACGCGATGGCAGGGAGAGCCACGAGACGGGGGCCTTATCACCAGGCCCCTCAGCTCGAAGCACAGCACGGGCGGCGTCACGCCGGCCTAGACAGCAGCGCATCTCAGGGATGACTTTGGCGCAGGTGCACAGGCCAGCAGAAAGTGCAGAGCGTGCCACATCCCCCTCTCAAGGCAGCAGGGATTCCCAGCGCGGGCAACCTTCTGTCAGCCCAGATACCCGGACCCCAGAAGAGGCGACTACAGGGCCTTCCGTTCCAATGGTGGGGGCGATGCAAGGCAGCATTCGGCTGGCTCAAGTATCCAGTGAGCAGCACGGAAAGATTACAGATGAGGAAATACGACGCCAGGCTACAGGATCTTCGGCTGCCGGGTCCACAGCGCTCGGGCAGCTTGGTGAGAACAACCCCTTTTTCTCTTATCCCCATTTGTTAACCTCGCCTGGGGGTGGTGGTCAGGATATGCTTACAGAGGGGGTTAGCGGAGGGTTGAGCTTACTTATGCATGTGCTTAGAGATCTAGCGTCTTTGCGGGGGTCCGGGGGTGGGCAGGTAGGGGCGGCCCCGTCTGCTGCGTGGCTGGGAAACACAGAGGAATTCCGGGTATGGGGGTCTGTTAAGAGAGGGCTGCAATGTGACTGTGAGGGACGTAATGTCAGAAAGCTCGAGGAATGAGAGTGTAGGGGCAGGTGCCGCCGCACCCTCGGCTACGGTATCTGTGGCTAGTCAGGCAGGGGATGGGGAAAAAGAATTTGATGAGATTGGATGATGCGGCACGGGGCGAAGTATATGTTTGTTTTGAGGGCCCTTTAGGGGCACATCTAAAAAAATGAGACTAGGGAAAAAAATATGGAAAGAGGAATACGTTGAAATATTTTCTTTATTACCCCTGGAGCGATTTAATTTGGATAGATTAAGGAAGGATGATTCAAAAAAGGAAGATGAGGAAAAGAGGAGATATAGATTAATTCCCAGAACTTTTACGAATTGGCTACAGGCATTCGCTATTCTGGCCAGTGTAATCGGAGAGAAGGCTCCTGAGAATTGTTCAGGCCTTTTTTGTTATATGGACGCTATAGGAGAAGCTTACCGAGTGTACAGGGGTCAAGGTTGGTTGAGATATGATGAGCAATTTCGCCGAACGGAAGGCGGTTAGGCCTAGCATTCGATGGGACCACAAAGATATAGCTCTCTGGATGTGGGTGATGGTCCCATCACGTATAGGGTATGGCACTCAGTCCTTTCCAGGAAGCACCGGGGGTTCAAACCAGTCGGGACACTCAGCGGCGATAGAGAGGACTGTGTTTTGCATTTAACGAGGGGTCTTGTAAATTTGGGGCAAAATGCAAATTCAAGCACGAGTGTGCAACGTGTGGGGGCACGCATGGATCACCAAAATGTTTCAGGGGAAGCAGACAAAAAGGGGGAGAGAGTTGAGAAAAGAAGAAATGACACCAATTCGGCTGGAAGAGATGGTGCATTTTTTAAATAGATACCCAGATAGGGCGGTGGCTGTTTTGCTGGAAGAAGGTTTTAGGGATGGCTTCCCATCAGTTGAAATGGCAGTTAATTTTACTAGGAAGAATTTAAAATCGGCTTTGCAGTTTCCTGAGGTAGTAACTGAAAAGTTGGAGAAGGAAGTTAACCTGGGTAGGATGGCTGGTCCGTTCACATTTCCTCCCATGCATAATTTGAGGGTGTCTCCGATAGGGATAGTCCCAAAAAAGGAACTCAATAAATTTAGGATGATACATCACTTGTCTTTTCCAAAAGGGTCATCGGTAAATGACAGTATTGATCCTCAGTTATGTTCAGTAGTTTATACTTCTTTTGATGCAGCCATGGATTGGGTTCATTTTTTCTTAATTTCGACTCTGCAAAAACTCTGACTGTTTCACTTATTCATTCTCGTCTGGACTATTGTAACTCTCTACTAATCGGTCTCCCTCTTGCAAAACTCTCCCCGCTCCAATCTGTCCTGAATGCTGCAGCCAGGATCATATTCCTCACCAACCGTTACACCGATGCCTCTACCCTGTGCCAGTCATTACACTGGCTACCCATCCACTCCAGAATCCAGTACAAAACTACTACCCTCATCCACAAAGCACTCCATGGCTCAGCACCACCCTACATCTCCTCCCTGGTATCAGTCTACCACCCTACCCGTGCCCTCCGCTCCGCTAATGACCTCAGGTTAGCATCCTCAATAATCAGAACCTCCCACTCCCGTCTCCAAGACTTTACACGTGCTGCGCCGATTCTGTGGAATGCACTACCTAGGTTAATACGATTAATCCCCAATCCCCACAGTTTTAAGCGTGCCCTAAAAACTCATTTGTTCAGACTGGCCTACCGCCTCAATGCATTAACCTAACGATCCCTGTGTGGCCTATTTATAATAAAAAAAAAAAAAAAAAAAAAAGGTTCCTCGCATCATGTTCTCATACACTTTATGCAGTATTAGCCCTCTGTGTCTGTACTGCTACATACTTAGGCAGGTAACTGGTTCATGCAGCTTTACATGAACACCTGAGCCTTACACTATAGCTGGTCCGAATAACTAAAGCAATTGTTACCATCCACCTCTCGTGTCTCCCCTTTTCCCCATAGTTTGTAAGCTTGCGAGCAGGGCCCTCACTCCTCCTGGTATCTGTTTTGAACTGTATTTCTGTTATGCTGTAATGTTTATTGTCTGTACAAGTCCCCTCTATAATTTGTAAAGCGCTGCGGAATATGTTGGCGCTATATAAATAAAATTATTATTATTATTATTATTATTATTATTCATTTTTGTGGACAGGGTGCCAAGTTTGCAAAGACAGACATTGAAGCGGCGTTTAGGCTTCTACCTGTTCATCCAGATAGCATGCATTTGTTGGGATGTTATTGGAACGGAGGATATTTTGTTGACCGCTGTCTTCCCATGGGTTCCCATGGGTTGTTCACGCTCTTGTGCGTATTTTGAAACCTTTAGCACATTTTTGGAATGGGTGGTGAAAGATGTGTCAGGTTTAAAATCATGTATCCATTATCGTGATGATTTTTTGTTTATAAGTCTGGCTCAGAACGCAGACTGTTCTTTGTTATTGCATTCAATGGAGAGGGTGGCTAAGAGTTTTAGGGTTCAGTTAGCGGAAGACAAGATGGTGGGACCAGTTACCGTTTTGAGTTTTTTAGGTAAAAAAATTAATACAGCAGAAATGGTTTGTAGATTACCTGATGAAAAAGTTAGTGCCTTGCGCGAGGAAGTGTTGAAAGCATGTGCTGCAAAGAAATTGGTTACACGAGGTACAATCTCTGCTAGGAAAATTGAATTTCGCTTGTCGGATCATGCCGATGGGCCGGGCATTTAGCAGGAGGTTATCGTTGGTAACATCGGGCATTAAATCTCCTGTTCATTTCATTAGGTTGAAAAAAAGTTACGGGAAGATTTAGCAGTTTGGTCAAAATATTTGGAGAATTACAATGGTAAATCCATATGGATCGATCCGGTGGTGGATGCGGATGCTTTAGGTTTGCTCATTGTAGTAGTGGACGAACGCGGTTTCAGTTTGCTTTTTCATGGCACTTGGTTATTGGCAGAGTGGCGTTATTTTTGGAGAGAACGGGGATGGTTGGCGAATCGGGTGCTAATTCATCTGTTTCCTGTTGTGGTGGCTCTGTCATTGTGGGGCAAGAGAATCTTGAATATGAAAATACGCTTTTCATGCCTGTTGGAAGGGGTAGCAGCGGCGATAAATTCCTTGTCAACGGATTCCCCAGTGGTGATTAAAATACTGCAGGGGTTTTCATTTAACTTGTGGATTGTGGCTGAAGTTAGGTCAATGGCATGTAACCCGGTCGTTGTTGCTCTTTCTCATCTCCAGGAGGACCATTTTCGAGAGCTGGTGCCTCAAGCGGATTCAACAGGCCTGGAATGCCCGGCGGAATTGTGGAATCTTCCTGGCGGACAGTAGATCATTTGTTGGCAAACTCTTTGTCCGCTAGGTCCTGGAAACAATATGATCAGGCATGGGGTGTTTGAGAAGATTGGAAGGGGTCTTTAGGAGAGGGATTGCAGGATGAAAGCAGACTGCTGTTGATCGGGCACCTTAAGGAATCGGGCTGGTCCGTGTCAAAATTGAATAAGATGTTAGCGGGGTTGGCCTTTGGTTTTAAGGCCCGTGGTACCAAAGATGTGACAAAGTCCTTTTTGGTGATTCAATTGTTAAAAGGATGGAGAAAAGGGTGGAAGGTCGAGGACATGAGACGCCCGATTTCTTATGAGGTGTTATTAATTCTAGGTACACAGCTGACAACGGTGTGTTTATCACAAGGGGAGGTCAACCTTTTTCGGGCAGCTTTTGCGCTAGCTTTCTTTGGAGCATTTCGCTTAGGGGAATTGGTTAGCCCCTCTAAATTGAAAAAAGGAGGTGTACGGAGGGAGGATGTCAATGTATAGTGATAGGGTGGAGGTTTTTATACGATCCTCTAAGACCGATGTTCAAGGTAAAGGTTGTAAGGTGGTTTTGTTTTCGGTAGCGGGTTCCCCCATGTGTCCAGTTTTGTGTGTGAATAATTTTATGAGACGCGGTGGCATTTTATTCAACCCCTTTTTGGTTTATGAAGATGGTTCATTTTTATCCAGTTTTCAATTCATTGCGGTATTCAAACTGTGTTTGGTATCAGGAGGAATTTCGCCCGTGGATTACAGCGGGCACTCATTCAGGATCGGCGCTGCGACAAAGGCAGCTAAGAGGGGATTGGGCGAAGATGTGGTCAAGAAGATTAGGCGGTGGGAATTGATAAGACTTAGATGTTACATCCGCCCGAATCTAGCTTAATAAGTGTTGGCTAGTTATGTGAAGTTTTTGTCTTAATGGTTTTGTTATTTGTTTCAGGCGGCGAACACCGGCTGGTCTGGATTATGGGCCATTCCTTCGTTTTTTGGGCGGCACTCAGGGCAGCGGTTCGGCCTGAGGGGCGGTAGCTAGGCTTCCCGAGAGATACTGTGATCTTGTGTTGGATCGGAAAGAGTGGGATGGTCTAAAAACAATTTTTGCCGGATTTTAACCGATTTGTACGTTTAGATCGGGCTCCGGATGTGGTGGTGGTTCACTTGGGAGGGAACGATTTGGGTAAGAGGCCCTGTAGAGAATTGATAAAGGACGTGAAGTTTGATATGTTAAGGCTGTGGGTTTTGTTTACAAAAGTTCTAGTTATTTGGTCCGACATTATCCCTAGGAAGGTGTGGCGAGGGGCACGCTCTATTGAAGGCATAAACAAGGCAAGAATAAAAGTGAATATGGTGGTTTCGCGTTTTATGTCACGAAATGGAGCATTGGTGATGCGCCATGCAAATTTGGAATCAGGAAAAGGTGAATATTGGAGATCAGATGGTGTCCACTTGAATGCGATCGGAACAGACATGTGGTGTTTGGCCATTCAGGAGGGTATCGAAACGGGCTTGAGAGTGTGGCGGGACATAAATGTTTGAGGCGTCAGAACATTTATGTTAGTGGCGGGAGAGGGAGGTCCTCGAAGTTGGTGGAAAGGGGGACGGCGGATTGTAGGGGGGGGGGATCTCTATTGGCCCTGGACTCCCCCTGAGTGGATTCCGAGTGGATGTGGTGGATCATTCCGTGGAACGGATGATTAAGGGACTTGGTATTCGGTTGGTTTGGCCAGGTTGGTCACTATCTGGGGGTAAGACTAAGCCTGGAGGCCAAGGAAAAAGAAATTTGCATATCTGCAGTGCTTAATTTGTGGCTTCGAGGACCACCCCTTCCTAGGATGGAATATTGTTGATTTGTTGTAATTGTATGTTAATAAAAAAGCTGCTATGGCCATTTAATCCAAAATTTGGTCTAACGTCATACTTTGGGAGTTTGAATTCAATCTCTTTTAGGCCGGGTGGGTTGCTTAAAAGGGGGTGGGGAAATCTTTAAACGATAAAAAGGCGGTTATGAGTCAAGTGTACCCCTCATGTCAAGAAATTGTTTATGAAATTTTGTATAAATGGCTAGTTTTCATTTTACATTTCAAAGTGAATGCAGCTGTCATTATATTCAAATTATTGCCTGTAGACATACAGTTGTGTGAAAACGTGTTTGCCCCTTCTTGATTTCCTATTCTTTTGCAAGTTTGTAATTAAATGTTTAAGACAAACAAATTTAAATATTGGACAAAGATAAGTAAACACAAAATGCAGTTTATAAACGAAGGTCTTAATTTTTAAGGGAAAAAGAAATCTAAACCTATAAGGCCCTGTGTGAAAAAGTGATTGCCCCCCCCTTAAAAGCATAATTACCGTATATACTCTAGTATAAGCCGAGATTTTCAGCCCATTTTTTTGGGCTGAAAGTCCCCCTCTCGGCTTATACTCGAGTCATACCCGGGGGTCGGCAGGGGAGGGGGAGCGGGGGCTGTGTAATTATACTCACCTACTCCCGACGCGGTCCCTGCTTCTCCCAGCGCTGCAGCTTCTTCCTGTACTGAGTGGACACATGGTACCGCTCATTACAGCAATGAATATGCGGCTCCACCTCCCATAGGGGTGGAGACGCATATACATTGCTGTAAATGAGCGGTAACTGTGACCGCTCAATACAGGAAGAAGATGCAGCGCCGGGAGAAGCAGGGACCGCGCCAGGAGCAGGTAAGTATACGGGGAGGGGAGCGCTGAACGATATTTACCTGCTCCTCGCTCCGGCGCGGCTCCGTCTCCAGCGTCCTCTAGCAGTGACGCTCAGGTTGGAGGGCGCGGTGACGTAGTCAGTGCGCGCCCTCTGCTGAGCGTCAGTGCTGGAGACGGAGCCGGACGAGGAGCAGGTAAATATTGAAAGCGCCGGCGTCCTTGGCAAGAGAGGTGAGTATGTGATTTTTTTTTTTACTGCAGCAGCAGCATTATATATGGAGCATCTATGGGGCCATAATCAAAGGTGCAGAGCATATATGGCACAGCATTATAAGGAGCACCTATGGGGCCATAATCAATGGTGCAGAGAAATATATATGGGGCACAGCTTTCTATGGAGCATCTATGGAGCAATAATGAACGGTGCAGAGCATTCTATATGGCACAGATTTCTATGGAGCATCTATGGGGCCATAATGAACGGTGCTGAGCATTATATATGGCACAGCTTTCTATGGAGCATCTATGGGGCAATAATGAACGGTATGGAGCATCTATTTTTATTTTTGAAATTCACCGGTAGCTGCTGCATTTCCCACCCTAGGCTTATACTCGAGTCAATAAGTTTTCCCAGTTTTTTGTGGCAAAATTAGGGGGGTCGGCTTATACTCGGTTCGGCTTATACTCGAGTATATACGGTAACTGTGGTTTATCGCATCTTTGGGAACCAGAGTTCAAATTCTCTAGCCACACGCGGGCCTGATTAGTGCCACACCTGCTCTCACAGCGATACTTCATTTATATCTTTTTTTATGTTTTGGCGCTTTTATACAATGAAACCTATTTTATAGAAACAAAATATTTCTGCATTGCTTTATTCTGAGGGCTATAACTTTTATTTTTTTGCCGATTATGCTGTATGGCGGCTCGTTGCAGGATAAGATGACATTTTCGGCGGTACCATTTTTATTTATATCAGTCTTTTTGATCACGTGTTATTCCACTTTTTGTTCAGCGGTATGATGATAAAGAATTTGCTCTTTTTTTTACTGTGTTCACTGAAGGGGGTAACTAGTGGGACAGTTTTATAGGTAGGGTCATTACAGACGCGGCGATACTAAATATGTGTACTTTTATTGTTATTGTTTTTTATTATATACATAAAGAAATGTATTGATTGGGATTATCAACTATATAATTGTCTAAGGGTCACTTCCATCTGTCTGTCCTTCTGTCACGGTTATTCATTCGCTGATTGGTCTCGCCAGCTGCCTGTCATGGCTGCCGCGACCAATCAGCGACGGGCACAGTCCGGAAGAAAATGGCCGCTCCTTACTCCCCGCAGTCAGTGCCTGTCGCCTGCATACTCCCCTCTGGTAACCGCTAACACAGGGTTAATGCCGGCGGTAACAGACGGCGTTACGTCGCGGGTAACGCACTCCGTTGCCGCCGCTATTAACCCTGTGTGTCCCCAAATTTTACTATTGACGCTGCCTATGCGGCATCAATAGTAAAAAATGTAATGTTAAAAATAATAATAAAAAAAACCTGCTATACTCACCCTCCGTAGTCGCTCGCGCCGGCCGTCATCTTCCGTTGCAGGTTCCAGTGGCAAAGATGGTATGGGAGAAGGACCTGCCATGACGTCATTGGGCAATATACTACGTGGCTGGGCAATATACTACGTGGCTGGGCAATATACTACGTGGCTGGGCAATATACTACGTGGCTGGGCAATATACTACGTAGCTGGGCAATATACTACGTGGCTGGGCAATATACTACGTGGCTGGGCAATATACTACGTGGTTGGGCAATATACTACGTCGCTGGGCAATATACTACGTCGCTGGGCAATATACTACGTGGCTGGGCAATATACTACGTGGTTGGGCAACATACTACGTGACTGTGCAATATACTATGTGACTGGGCAATATACTACGTGTCTGGGCAACATACTACGTGACTGTGCAATATACTATGTGGCTGGGCAATATACTACGTAGTTGGGCAATATACTACGTGGACATGCATATTCTAGAATACCTGATCCGTTAGAATCGGGCCACCATCTAGTATTTACATAATCCTGTAGAATGTAAGCCCTCAAGGGCAGGGTCCTCTTCCCTCTGTATCAGTCTGTCATTGTTAGTTTTGTTTACTGTAAGTGATATTTGTATTTTGATGTAAACCCTTATCATGTATAGTACCATGGAATTAACCCCTTCATGACCCAGCCTATTTTGACCTTAAAGACCTTGCCGTTTTTTGCAATTCTGACCAGTGTCCCTTTATGAGGTAATAACTCAGGAACGCTTCAACGGATCCTAGCGGTTCTGAGATTGTTTTTTCGTGACATATTGGGCTTCATGTTAGTGGTAAATTTAGGTCAATAAATTCTGCATTTATTTGTGATAAACACGGAAATTTGGCGAAAATTTTGAAAATTTCGCAATTTTCACATTTTGAATTTTTATTCTGTTAAACCAGAGAGATATGTGACACAAAATAGTTAATAAATAACATTTCCCACATGTTTACTTTACATCAGCACAATTTTGGAAACAAAATTTTTTTTTGTTAGGAAGTTATAAGGGTTAAAATTTGACCAGCGATTTGTCATTTTTACAACGAAATTTACAAAACCATTTTTTTTAGGGACCACCTCACATTTGAAGTCAGTTTGAGGGGTCTATATGGCTGAAAATACCCAAAAGTGACACCATTCTAAAAACTGCACCCCTCAAGGTACTCAAAACCACATTCAAGAAGTTTATTAACCCTTCAGGTGCTTCACAGCAGCAGAAGCAACATGGAAGGAAAAAATGAACATTTAACTTTTTAGTCACAAAAATTATCTTTTAGCAACAATATTTTTTATTTTCCCAATGGTAAAAGGAGAAACTGAACCACGAAAGTTGTTGTCCAATTTGTCCTGAGTACGCTGATACCTCATATGTGGGGGTAAACCACTGTTTGGGCGCACGGCAGGGCTTGGAAGGGAAGGAGCGCCATTTGACTTTTTGAATCAAAAATTGGCTCCACTCTTTAGCGGACACCATGTCACGTTTGGAGAGCCCCCGTGCGCCTAAAAATTGAAGCTCCCCCACAAGTGACCCCATTTTGGAAACTAGACATCCCAAGGAACTTATCTAGATGCATAGTGAGCACTTTGAACCCCCAGGTGCTTCACAAATTGATCCGTAAAAATGAAAAAGTACTTTTTTTTTTCACAAAAAAATTCTTTTAGCCTCAATTTTTTCATTTTCACATGGGCAACAGGATAAAATGGATCCTAAAATGTGTTGGGCAATTTCTCCTGAGTACACCAATACCTCACATGTGGGGGAAAACCACTGTTTGGGCACATGGTAAGGCTCGGAAGGGAAGGAGCGCCATTTGACTTTTTGAATGAAAAATTATTTCCATCGTTAGCGGACACCATGTCGCGTTTGGATAGCTCCTGTGTGCCTAAACATTGGCGCTCCCCCACAAGTGACCCCATTTTGGAAACTAGACCCCCCAAGGAACTTATTTAGATGCCTAGTGAGCACTTTAAACCCTCAGGTGCTTCACAAATTGATCTGTAAAAATGAAAAAGTACTTTTCTTTCACAAAAAAATTCTTTTCGCCTCAATTTTTTCATTTTCACATAGGCAGTAGGATAAAATGGATCATAAAATTTGTTGGGCAATTTCTCCCGAGTACGTCGATACCTCATATGTGGGGGTAAACCACTGTTTGGGCACTCGGCAGGGCTCGGAAGGGAAGGCGCGCCATTTGACTTTTTGAATGGAAAATTAGCTCCAATTGTTAGCGGACACCATGTCGCGTTTGGAGAGCCCCTGTGTGCCTAAACATTGGAGCTCCCCCACAAGTGACCCCATTTTGGAAACTAGACCCCCCAAGGAACTTATCTAGATGCATATTGAGCACTTTAAACCCCCAGGTGCTTCACAGAAGTTTATAACGCAGAGCAATGAAAATAAAAAATAATTTTTCTTTCCTCAAAAATGATTTTTTAGCCTGGAATTTCCTATTTTGCCAAGGATAATAGGAGAAATTGGACCCCAAATATTGTTGTCCAGTTTGTCCTGAGTATGCTGATACCCCATATGTGGGGGTAAACCACTGTTTGGGCGCACGGCAGGGCTCGGAAGGGATGGCACGCCATTTGGCTTTTTAAATGGAAAATTAGCTCCAATCATTAGCGGACACCATGTCACGTTTGGAGAGCCCCTGTGTGCCTAAACATTGGAGATCCCCCAGAAATGACACCATTTTGGAAACAAGACCCCCAAAGGAACTAATCTAGATGTGTGGTGAGGACTTTGAACCCCCAAGTGCTTCACAGAAGTTTATAACGCAGAGCCATGAAAATAAAAAAAAAAAAATTATTTTCTCAAAAATGACCTTTTAGCCTGCAATTTTTTATTTTCCCAAGGGTAACAGGAGAAATTTGACCCCAAAGGTTGTTGTCCAGTTTCTCCTGAGTACGCTGATACCCCATATGTGGGGGTAAATCACTGTTTGGGCACATGCCGGGGCTCGGAAGTGAAGTAGTGACGTTTTGAAATGCAGACTTTGATGGAATGCTCTGTGGGCGTCACGTTGCGTTTGCAGAGCCCCTGATGTGGCTTAACAGTAGAAACCCCCCACAAGTGACCCCATTTTGGAAACTAGACCCCCAAAGGAACTTATCTAGATGTGTGTGTGGTGAGCACTTTGAACCCCCAAGTGCTTCATAGAAGTTTATAATGCAGAGCCGTGAAAATAATAAATACGTTTTCTTTCCTCAAAAATAATTATTTAGCCCAGAATTTTTTAATTTTCCCAAGGGTAACAGGAGAAATTTGACCCCAATATTTGTTGTCCAGTTTCTCCTGAGTACGGTGATACCCCATATGTGGGGGTAAACTACTGTTTGGGCACATGCTGGGGCTTGGAATTGAAGTAGTGACGTTTTGAAATGCAGACTTTGATGGAATGCTCTGCGGGCGTCACGTTGCGCTTGCAGAGCCCCTGATGTGCCTAAACAGTAGAAACCCCCCACAAGTGACCCCATTTTGGAAACTAGACCCCGAAAGGAACTTATCTAGATGTGTGGTGAGCACTTTGAACCCCCAAGTGCTTCATAGAAGTTTATAATGCAGAGCCGTGAAAATAATAAATACGTTTTCTTTCTCCAAAAATATTTATTTAGCCCAGAATTTTTTATTTTCCCAAGGGTTACAGGAGAAATTGGACCCCAAAAGTTGTTGTCCAGTTTCTCCTGAGTACGCTGATACCCCATGAGTGGGGGTAAACCACTGTTTGGGCACACGTCGGGGCTCAGAAGGGAAGTAGTGACTTTTGAAATGCAGACTTTGATGGAATGGTCTACGGGTGTCACGTTGCGTTTGCAGAGCCCCTGGTGTGCCTAAACAGTAGAAACCCCCAGAAATTACACCATTTTAGAAACTAGACCCCCCAAGGAACTTATCTAGATATGTGTTGAGCACTTTGAACCCCCAAGTGCTTCACAGACGTTTACAACGCAGAGCCGTGAAAATAAAAAATCATTTTTCTTTCCTCAAAAATTATGTTTTAGCAAGCATTTTTTTAGATTCACAAGGGTAACAGGAGAAATTGGACCCCAGTAATTGTTGCGCAGTTTGTCTTGAGTATGCTGGTACCCCATATGTGGGGGTAAACCACTGTTTGGGCACACTTCAGGGCTCGGAAGTGAGGGAGCACCATTTGACTTTTTGAATACGAGATTGGCTGGAATCAATGGTGGCGCCATGTTGCGTTTGGAGACCCCTGATGTGCCTAAACAGTGGTAACCCCTCAATTCTACCTCCAACACTAACCCCAACACACCCCTAACCCTAATCCCAACTGTAGCCATAACCCTAATCACAACCCTAACTCCAACACACCCCTAACCCCAACACACCCCTAACCCTAACCACAACCCTAATTCCAACCCTAACCCTAAGGCTATGTGCCAACGTTGCGGATTCGTGTGAGATATTTCCGCACCATTTTTGAAAAATCCACGGGTAAAAGGCACTGCGTTTTACCTGCGGATTTTCAGCGGATTTCCAGTGTTTTTTGTGCGGATTTCACCTGCGGATTCCTATTGAGGAAGAGGTGTAAAACGCTGCGGGATCCGCACAAAGAATTGACATGCTGCGGAAAATACAACGCAGCGTTCCCGCGCGGTATTTTCCGCACCGTGGGCACAGCGGATTTGGTTTTTCATATGTTTACATGGTACTGTAAACCTGATGGAACACTGCTGCGAATCCGCAGCCAAATCTGCACCGTGTGCACATAGCCTAATTCTAAAGGTATGTGCACACGCTGCGGAAAACGCTGCGGATCCGCAGCAGTTTCCCATGAGTTTACAGTTCAATGTAAACCTATGGGAAACAAAAATCGCTGTACACATGCTGCGGAAAAACTGCACGGAAACGCAGCGGTTTACATTCCGCAGCATGTCACTTCTTTGTGCGGATTCCGCAGCGGTTTTACAACTGCTCCAATATAAAATCGCAGTTGTAAAACCGCAGTGAAATGCGCAGAAAAAAAACGCGGTAAATCCGCCATAAATCGGCAGCGGTTTAGCACTGCGGATTTATCAAATCCGCAGCGGAAAAATCTGCAGAGGACCAGAATACGTGTGCACATACCGAAACCCTAACCCTAGCCCTAACCCTACCCCTACCCCTAACCCTAACATTAGTGGAAAAAAAAAAATTTCTTTATTTTTTTATTGTCCCTACCTATGGGGGTGACAAAGGGGGGTGTCATTTATTATTTTTTTTATTTTGATCACTGAGATATAATCTATCTCAGTGATCAAAATGCACTTTGGAACGAATCTGCCGGCCGGCAGATTCGGCGGGCGCACTGCGCATGCGCCCGCCATTTTGGAAGATGGCGGCGCCCAGGGAGAAGACGGACGGGACCCCGGCTGGATCGGTAAGTATGATGGGGTGGGGGGGGGACCACGGGGGGAGGGGATCGGAGCACGGGGGGGGAGGGGGGAATCGGAGCGCGGGAGGGGTGGAACGGAGCACGGGGGCGTGGAACGGAGCACGGGGGGCTGGAATGGAGCACGGGGGGTGGAACGGAGCACCGGGGGGGGGGGTGGATCGGAGTGCAGGGGGGGTGATTGGAGCACGGGGGGGTGATTGGAGCACGGGGGGAGCGGACAAGAGCACGGGGGGGAGCGGAGCACAGGAAGGAGGGGAGCCGGAGCAGTGTACCGGCCAGATCGGGGGGCTGGGGGGGCGATCGGTGGGGTGGGGGCACATTAGTATTTCCAGCCATGGCCGATGGTATTTCAGCATCGGCCATGGCTGGATTGCAATATTTCACCAGTTTTTTAGGTGAAATATTACAAATCGCTCTGATTGGCAGTTTCACTTTCAACAGCCAATCAGAGCGATCGTAGCCACGAGGGGGTGAAGCCACCCCCCCTGGGCTAAACTACCACTCCCCCTGTCCCTGCAGATCGGGTGAAATGGGAGTTAACCCTTTCACCGGATCTGCAGGGACGCGATCTTTCCATGACGCCACATAAGCGTCATGGGTCGGATTGGCACCGACTTTCATGACGCCTACGTGGCGTCATGGGTCGGGAAGGGGTTAATGGTGCTATATAAATAAATAATAATAATAATAATGGAACAATATATATATATTTTTTTTATTTATTTAGTTTTTTTTTTTTTTTTTTACACATGTAAATAAATATATATATATATATATATATATATATATATATATATATATATATATATTTATTTATATATTTTTTTTTACTTTTTTCCTTTGTCCCAGGATGGGACATCACGGTATAGTGTCAGATCGCTGATCTGACACTTTGCACAGCACTGTGTCAGATCAGCAATTTGACAGACAGTGCTGCAGGCTTGCAAGCCACCTCCCTGCAAGACCCGGAATGCCCTCCGTGACCATCTTGGATCCGGGGCCTGCATGGAGCAGGAAGGAGGAGACGCTCTGAACAACGCGATCACATCGTGTATCGGGGGTTAGTGTGCCCGGACTGCTCCCGGCACAAAGTGCCGGATGTCAGCTGTAATAATCAGCTGACACGCGTCCAATCGCCTATGACGTACTATCCAGTCCCTGGGAATAAAGTCCCAGGTCACCTCAAAGGGATAGTACGTCTAATGGCAGAAAGGGGTTAAAAATCTATGAAAATGAACAAATGAAAGTTGGACATTGCTTTTCAACCATGCTTCCACCACCTATCAGCTTCAGATGCTGCTGAAACTGGCAGCATTTGGGCTGAAAGGGCTCGATGTCATTACTCTGTTATTGGGTGTTCTGGGACCAGGGGCTCCTTCCCTGTCCCTAAAGCTAGCAGTGCTCTAGCTCATCCTATTAGCCGGATTACATCTGATGGTGAGGACGCTGGGACCACTGACCCTGCCTTAGCTCCTGAATCTGCCCTCTGTCTGTTCCCTCCCCCCATCCAGAGAACAGGGGAGAAGTAGTGCCAACCAAACTAACACGGTTTTAAGAACAGGGATAAAGGAAAATACCAATCATACAAATATACTCACACAAACAACAGAGGTATACACCGGGGAGTGGAGGATGGGGTAAAACCAAAGTAGGGAAAAAAGGGAAATTAGCACATACCCAAAACCTAGCAAATGTCACAGATTAAACTACCAAATGCTTTCTCAAATAACAACCACCAACCAACAATCTCCAATCATGCAGCAAAATCTAACTTGGACAATGAGTGCTTGCCAAGTCCCAGATTAAATAGGAGATGGGGAGTGGTTAACAGTGAACAGCTGAGCCTTAATGCAGGAAAGCTTCCAAGAGCTCTGAACTGAGCAAATTAACCCATGTACTGCTAAAAGAAACCTGCACCATTTAATATGAAGTGCTTCTAATGAGTGCAGGAGTAGGAGTAGTGCGGTCTTCTGGCTCCTCTCTGTAGCAGTAAACCCGTAACACAAGAAGTCTGATTAAAAGCTCAGTTGGACTGATTGACATCGCTCAGATGCTTACAGTGAGAGCTGCCTAAACTGAAATGCACTTGTGCACTAGCACCCCAGGAACCCAACAGCGAGCAGCCGATGCTCCTGACTGTAAAGTCTGCTGTTTAAAATGATACACCAATCAGTGTAGGAAGTGGCTGCTGATACGCCAGTGATTGTAGCGTGCAGTCATTATGGTCAGGAGTAAAAAAAGGTGAAGGATAACGTCACACAACCAGTTTCTCCACATTAAAGGGAACCGGTCAGCAGGGTTATGCATAGTAACCTACTCACACTGTCAGGTCGGTGCAGTTATACTGAATAAAATGATACCTTGGTTGATGAAATTAGTCTTTTGAAAAAAAATTTTTGAAAATGGCGCCCACTACGCCTGCGCAGTAGTAGCTAGCGGTTTGTATAAAGATTCAATAGCTGCTGTTACACAAGTGTAAGCAGAAGGACCGGGCTGGGGGGTACCTTCCTTGCGCCGGGTCCGGATCGGTCGTGGCTGTCTCCCCTGTTGTCCGGGGAAAAGCTTAAAGAACCTGACTAACCTTTGCACTTAATGTTTAGTATAGCGTGGCACTACCTTGAGGTGCTCAAGTAGGTTACCAAAACCAATGTGCAGTAAAATAAAGAACTTGACACTCAACTTAGTATGTCATTGCAAAAGGATTTTTTTAATCAATTTTGCAGTCTGTAAACGTTTCGGTCTTATCTAGACCTTCATCAATCCGACTGCTTGTCATAGAAAGATTATGGTGTAAAATTGTTTACACAGGATTAGAGTAATGAGTGCCCTCAAAATGTTTATGAAGTTCGGTAAAGGAGTTACTCCTATCAGAATTCACGTGTAGAGAATAGGTATAACTGTTGCAAGATAGCATATGGTAGACCTTATTGGGTTGCAGTCTTAGTACTGGCATAGAATGTGCCTATAATAGCATCACAGTCCTGGTGCCACAGGGGCTTAATGTGCTCCGTATAAAGGGTCCCTGCTGTGGAAATAAGGTGAGGGCACAGTCGACCTATAAATATATGTCTGTCCTCCAGGGGTTGCAGTGGTGGTCAGGGGTTAATGTGTGCCAAAGCGATGCGGTATCCGCCACTCGTTTCGTCTCGACTCGTCTCGACTGTGCCCTCACCTTATTTCCACAGCAGGGGCCCTTTATATGGAGCACATTAAGCCCCTGTGGCACCAGGACTGTGATCCTATTATAGGCACATTCCATGCCAGTACTAAGACTGCAACCCAATAAGGTCGACCATATTATTATTATTTATTTACGGTATATAGCATCATTGATTCTTTGGTGCTGTACATGAGAAAGAGTTACATACAATTTACAGATATCACTTACAGTAAGCAAACTAACAATTACAGACTGACACAGAGGGGCAATGGGGGATATTCGGGAGAAGTCTTGGAGGCGGTTGGGTGAGGAGCGAATAAGTGTGGAGGAGAGAAGGAGGTCTTGGGAGGACTGGAGATTACGTGAGAGAAGATATAGAGAGATTAGTTCAGAGATATATGGAGGAGACTGGTTATGGATGGCTTTGTAGGTTAGTATTAGAAATTTGAACTGGATATGCTGAGGGAATGGGAACCAGTGAAGAGATTTGCAGAGGGGGGAAGAGGAGGAGTAGCGAGGAGGAATTAGTCGGGCAGCAGAGTTAAGGATGGACTGGAGAAATGCAAGGGTGTTAGCAGGGAGGCCACAGAAAAGGATGTTGCAGTAGTCAAGGTGGGAGATGATGAGGGCATGCACAAGCATTTTAGTAGATTGACAGTTGAGGAAAGGACGGATTCTGGAGATATTTTTATACCATATGCTATCTTGCAACAGTTATACCTATCCTCTGCAAGTGAATTCTGATAGGAGTAACTCCTTTACCGAACTTCATAAACATTTTGAGGAGCTCATTAGTCCAATCCTCTGTATACAATTTTACACCATAATCTTTCTGTGACAAGCAGTCGGATTGATGAAGGTCTAGATGAGACCGAAACGTTTACAGACTGCAAAAAATAATTAAAAAATCCTTTTGCAATGACATACTAAGTTGAGTGCCAAGTTCTTTATTTTACTAACCATGGCACTTGGCAGCAGGGGGCGTATTTGAGGATGAAAAGAGTGTGCAAGCAGGCAGACTCGGCAAGAACAGACAGCGCGCAGAAGGGGGAGGCGAGTACTCCGGCCTCCTAGCACCGTAGCAGCGCAGTGTATGCCCGCTGTCACTCACAGAGACTATGAGCAGAGACGTGTCGTGTGCCCATTGGCCCCTGCAAAGCAAAGTGCCAAACGCCTCGGGCCCGTGACTGCTGCACGCGTACCACCTGAGATACACCGAGTGTGAACTACTGGATTCCAGGAGTGTCCGTGTACATGCAAAATTCATTCAAGGCAACCCTTGCTTTGGGCAAGAGAGCGCTGTCAATCAAGCTAAGAGGCAGTGCTAATACTATGAGGGAATGTTTATGGTGCCTTGAGATGGTGCCAATGAGACCTTGACCACATTGGCAACTTTTTAAAAAAAATTCTGGATAGCAAAAGCAGTAACATCTATAGTACACGCCTGATTTTTATTAGGGTTATTAGCCAATTTGAATGTGACGTCACACACAGTAGTTGCTAACCAAGATAACCATGATTACCAGATGTAGAATTCTGCAGTCTAGTGGAAAATATACTATAATGTTATTAAAAAGTTTTATTAATGCAAATCCCTCCAATTTTTTAGAAAAGGCTGCGTAGTACAGTAGCTTCTGCAGATTTATTTTGGCAAGTGGGTGTCCACGTATTCGTAGAGAAGTCCTGATCAGACACAAACAAAAGGGGGGCCTTAGTCTTCCGGACTTTAGTGTGCATTACTGCCATGTAATACCTTCTAGTGTTCTGGACATCTTCCATCATTTGGAGGGGAAAATTATGGGTCAAACTAGCTCAATCCATTTGTCCTAAAGCTCTTACCAGTCTCCCATGGTGCGCTCATTTAACTGTTCCCTCTCCTAGACTCATGTCACATAGTACCTATGCCACTGTTCTGGCTTTGAGATCCCATAAAAAAAGTTTATCCTTAATTGACCCAAAGGGCCCTTTGCTCCCAATTTCAGATAATCCGGATTTCCCACCAGGCCTATCTGTAAATAGATTTCTCGGTTCAAACAAACCCAATATTCTTTTTTTCATGTCATCTCCAATACTTCACTGATCCCGCTCAATGACTTGGCTACAGGGAAGATCTGCTTCCCAGAAGGTTAATTTTGAAAAGTCAGTTACATCACTTCTATTCAACTATGAAGAGGCACACACATCTTCACAGAGATCTCACAAAGTTTGAAAAAAACTGTGCCTATTATTGTCACCCCCTACACCAGTGGTGGCGAACCTATGGGACGCGTGCCAGAGGGGGTACGCAGAGCCATCTCCTCAAAACTAGTGCCGCCACCACTCCTCAGGACGAGGACGGCGTGCAGGCTGAGGAGAATGGAGGCGGCACTATTGCCAAGATGGCGCATGTGCCCACAGGTAGGATTGATATATGAAGAGACCAGATCAGAGTTGGAACGGGCAGAGAGTAGTGAGGCCATTATACTGCATGCAGCATCACGTGAGGCCATTACTGTATGCAGCATCACATGGGGCAATTATACAGTATGGAGCACTATGTGTGCCCATTATCCAGTATGCAGCATCATGTGGTGTCATACAGTATGGAGCATCATGTATGGCCATTATACAGTATGGAGCATTATGTGGGGCCATTATACAGTATGGAGCATCATGTGGGGCCATTATACAGTATGGAGCTCTATGTGGGTCCATTATACAGAATGGAGCATCATCTGGAGCCATTATAAAGAATGGAGCATCATGTGGGGCCATACTGTATGGAGCATCATGTGGGGCCATAATACAGTATGGTGCATCATGTGGGGCCATTGTGGGGTAATTATGCATGGATTTATAGTTGTATTTTACCCCCTGTATTATTTGTATTGCATTTTCTTGTACTTTCTAAATACAAAAATAAAAACTTGAATTTGAAAAAGTTTTATTAATAATTTACACAGAAATTGGATCAAGAATAACTAAAACTAGAGGTTTATAAACATGCAAGTCATACCACCAAAATTTCTACTGTGGCCATAAATAAAAGTCATATATAATAGTACACTGAAGCAGCAATATTAATTACTGCACATACAGCATACAGTCATGGCCAAAAGTATTGAAACCCTTGCAATTCTGTCAGATAATACGCAGTTTCTTCCTGAAAATGATTGCAAACACAAATTCTTTGGTATTATCTTCATTTAATTTGTCTTAAATGAAAAAACACAAAAGAGAATGAAGCAAAAAGCAAAACATTGATCATTTCTCACAAAACTCCAAAAATGGGCCAGACAAAAGTATTGGCACCCTCAGCCTAATACTTGGTTGCACAACCTTTAGCCACAATAACTGCGACCGACCACTTCCGGTAACCATCAATGAGTTTCTTACAATGCTCTGCTGGAATTTTAGACCATTCTTCTTTGGCAAACTGCTCCAGGTCCCTGATATTTGAAGGGTGCCTTCTCCAAACTGCCTTTTTTAGATACCTCCACAGGTGTTCTATGGGATTCAGGTCTGGACTCACTGCTGGCCACCTTAGAAGTCTCCAGTGCTTTCTCTCAAACCATTTTCTAGTGCTTTTTGAAGTGTGTTTTGGGTCATTGTCCTGCTGGAAGACCCATGACCTCTGAGGGAGACCCTGCTTTCTCACACTGGGCCCTACATTATGATGCAAAATTTGTTGGTACTCTTCAGACTTCATGATGCCATGCACACGGTCAAGCAGTCCAGAGCCAGAGGCAGCAAAGCAACCCCAAAACATCAGGGAACCTCCGCCATGTTTGACTGTAGGGACCGTGTTCTTTTCTTTGAATGGCTCTTTTTTTCTCCTGTAACCTCTATGTTGATACCTTTGCCCAAAAAGCTCTACTTTTGTCTCATCTGACCAGGGAACATTCTTCCAAAACGTTTCAGGTATTTTCAGGTAAGTTTTGGCCAACTCCAGCCTGGCTTTTTTATGTCTCGGGGTAAGAAGTGGGGTCTTCCTGGGTCTCCTACCATACAGTCCATTTTCATTCAGACGCCGACGGATAGTATGGGTTCACACTGCTGTACCCTCGGACTGCAGGGCAGCTTGAACTTGTTTAGATGTTAGTCGAGGTTCTTTATCCAACATCCGCACAATCTTGCGTTGAAATCTCTTGTAAATTTTTCTTTTCCGTCCACATCTAGGGAGGTTAGCCACAGTGCCATGGGCTTTAAACTTCTTGATGACACTGCGCACGGTAGACACAGGAACATTCAGGTCTTTGGAGATGGACTTGTAGCCTTGAGATTGCTCATGCTTCCTCACAATTTGGTTTTAAGTCCTCAGACAGTTCTTTGGTCTTTTTTTGTCCATGCTCAATGTGTCACACACAAGGACACAGGACAGAGGTTGAGTCAACTTTAATCCATATAAACTAGCTGATTAAGTTATTGCCAACACCGTTAGGTGCCACAGGTAAGTTACAGGTGCTGTTAATTACACAAATTAGAGAAGCATCACGTGATTTTTCGAACAGGCCAATACTTTTGTCCACCCCCTTTTTTATGTTTGGTGTGGAATTATATCCAATTTTGCTTTAGGACAATTCTTTTTGTGCTTTTTGATTTAAGACAAATTAAATGAAGATAATAATACCAAACAATTTGTGTTTGCAATCATTTTCAGGAAGAAAATGAGTATTATCTGACAGAATTGCAGGGGTGTCAATACTTTTGGCCATGACTGTATATGGACAACTACTTAATTTACAGGAGAAAAAAAAAAAAAAAAGATGCTCAAAACATTGCTGGTTTCTAAGAGAGAATGTATAATGCTCATTTTTCAGACTATGCAGCAGTTTCCATGGTAACCAAAGTGTATTTCTAGAAAGTATCACGATTTGGTAAGAAATGAAGGGTTATTTTTTTCCTTGTACATTTCCCCACACAGTGCCGACAACTCCTTCTTGACTGTCAGCCTTTATACTGTGTGACTTTTGGCAAAGGTGCTGTGTGTCCGGCCACATTCACACATTCAGTATTTTACAACAGTATTTGTAAACGAAAGCCAGAAGTGCATCACCACTTCTGCATTATTGACCATTTTTTTGGGCTTAAAAATACTAATGCAAAATACTGAGTGTGAGCATGGTCTCAAGGAGAAGGACGCTGCGTGGGAAATAGAGCTATAAAGTGAGACTGGCTTCAGATCTACCATAGAGTTTAAACCTAATTTGCATATCAATTCAAAAGCTGATTTCTCAGTAAGGGCAGAGACAGGCTGCCATATACCATATTTTTCGGACTATAAGACGCACTGGACCATAAGACGCACCCCAAATGTTGGGGTGGAAAATGGCAAAAAAAAAAGAAAAGAAGAAGAGTCACATTTTCAGGAGCGTTATTACAGTACGAGCGAGGGTTGCAATCACTCCCGGGCCCTGGAGCCTAGCAGGCTCCAAAAGTCCCTTTGGGCTACATAAAAAGATCAATGCTGTTAAAGACTTGCAATAATTGAGGGCTCCATTAGAACTTTTGCTATGGGGCCCATGCTGTTCAAGTTACGCCACTGCACATGATCACCAACTTCCAGCACCAGCACAAGAGAATCCTCACAGCTCATGAGCTCTGTGAGGATTCAGAAGTCCAAAGTTACAAATTGTCATCACATAGAGTCACTGCAGACTTTAACTTCAAGCTTGGACAACTACTATAACAAAAACCACTGTCCCAAGACTGATAATATCGCCATACAGTGACCATATAACGGTGCAATCAGTTTTACACCAGCGCTCTGCAGACCATATACTGTGTCTACCATGCAGTTTCTCACACGTGACCAGTGTTTTCGTTCATTTTCCCTTTTCATTCAGTCCATACCATGACCTCTTATTCTATCCTGCAAAATGTAACACACAGACATCATCCCTTTACTGCTTTACTGATTTTCCAGTACCCTTCTCACATTCTACCACCTCTACACAAACCACAACTTGTGATACCTTACAATAATTCCCCTGTACCTCTTTTAATAATTCCCCCTTGACGTCTTATAATGACTCAGTACCTCCATATAATAATACAAATATCCCCTGTGCTTTCTTATGTTAATAATAAAAATAATAATGACTACTAGCTTCCCTGAAAATTATGACAGTCCCCCCATTGCGCCTCCTTATAACAATGACCCTCAGTGCCTCTTTATTGTAATAATGTTCTTGAGCAGGGGCGTACATAGACATAACAGGCGCCCCATAGAAAAAGTCCTATCACGTCACAGTAAAAGAAGAGCATATCAACCAACATTTTAAGAAACATAGAAGGAAATGTATTGCAGCACTTAGACGGTTATTTTGCCCCTACTGAAACCCTTAAATGGTCTCACTAACTATGATACCCTTTAATGACCCACCGTAGATTATGCCCATACAAAGTATGATGACCACACAAACTTAACACAAAGTATGATGCCCCACCCAGTAAGTTTGTCACCACAGCCTCCCATTCAGTATGGTATCCTGCACATCCCCCATTATACAGTATGAGAGGCACCACAGACCCCCACACAGTATGATGTCCACCACAGGACCCTATATAAAGTCTGATGTCTATCAAAGATCCCTGACTGTATGAGGACCCCAAAGCACCCATACAGTATGATGTCCCCATAACCATCCCATACAGTATGATCGTCACCACAGCCCCCAACTTAGTATAACGTAGCCCTTAGACCTCCAGATAGTATAATGTCCACCACAGCCAACCCACACACTATAATGTCCACTACAACCACCCTACAGTAAGTTGGTCCCCCACAGCCACCCCAGACCGTATGATAGATCCCCCATACACTATGAAGATCCCCCATAGCCCCTATACTGTATGACAGTCCACATCACAGCCAACTATATAGCATGATGGTCCACCTCACAGCCCACAATATAGTATGATGGTCCCCAAACACCCTCCATATAGTATGATGGTACACCTCATAGTCCCTATATAGTATGATGGTACCCCAAACAATCTCCCATATATAATGTTTCACCTCATAGCACCTCATACACTGTGTGCAGAATTATTAGGCAAGTTATATTTTAGAGGATTATTTTTATTATTGATCACAACTCTGTTCTCAATCAACCCAAAAGACTCAAATATCAAAGCTTAATATTTTTGGAAGTTGGAGTGTTTTTTTTTTTAGATTTGGCTATCTTAGGAGGGTATCTGTTTGTGCAGGTAACTATTACTGTATAAATAGGAGAAAAAAATGGAGTAACCAATAAATAAGTAAGAAAGTACAAAATTTATTTTAAAAAAATCAAAGAAAAACACATATAATAAAATTGTCAATCAGGACAAGGACACGGAAGTACATACAGTAGTGAGGTGCACATGGGAGTTCAGAGGTAGTACATTTATCTGATTTACATTTGAATGCTTATCCATGTGCTAGGTAAGTAGAGCCAAAAATAAGGCACAATAAATAAAGCCCAAATACTGTATAACAATGCGGGGATCCACAGAAGCAGCGGGAGCTCTATAGCAAGGTTTAAAGCCAAAAGTAAGGCTAAAAAAAAAAAAAAGGGTCAGGGTAAATCAACATAGATCAAGCCCAGCTGGAGATCCGCAGAGTAAAGGGACTGTATCATAAATTAAGGGCAAAACTTACCAGGCCCAGTGCACAACACTACTCAGATGGTAATGAGCCCCAAATGATGGCGGGTGACCCCGACGTACGTTTCGTGTCTATACCAGACACTTCCTCAGGGGGGGTATTACTGTGCAGAATTATTAGGCAACTTAATAAAAACCAAATATATTCCCATCTCACTTGTTTATTTTCACCAGGTAAACTAATATAACTGCACAAAATTTAGAAATAAACATTTCTGACATGCAAAAACAAAACCCCCAAAAATTAGTGACCAATATAGCCGCCTTTCTTTATAACACTCAACAGCCTTCCATCCATAGATTGTGTCAGTTGCTTGATTTTTTTATGATCAACATTGCGTGCAGCCACCACAGCCTCCCAGACACTGTTCCGAGAGGTGGACTGTTTTCCCTCCCGGTGGATCTCACATTTTATGAGGGACCACAGTTTCTCTATGGGGTTAAGATCAGGTGAACAAGGGGGCCATGTCATTATTTTTCATTCTTTGAGACCTTTACTGGCCAGCCACGCTGTGGAGTAGTTGGAGTCATGTGATGGAGCATTGTCCTGCATGAAAATCATGTTTTTCTTGAACGATACCGACTTCTTCCTGTACCACTGCTTGAAGAAGTTGTCTTCCAGAAACTGGCAGTAGGTCAGAGAGTTGAGCTTCACTCCATCCTCAACCCGAAAAGGTCCAACAAGTTTATCTTTGATTATACCAGCCCATACCAGTACCCCACCTCCACCTAGCTGGCATCTGAGTCGGAGTGGAGCTCTCTGCCCTTCACTGATCCAGCCTCTGGCCCATCAAGAGTTAAGGTACCTTCACACAACGATATCGTTAACGATATCGTTGCTTTTTGTGACGTAGTAACGATATCGTTAAGGAAATCGTTCTGTGTGACAGCGACCAACGATCAGGCCCCTGCTGGGAGATCGTTGGTCGCTGAGGAAAGTCCAGAACTTTATTTCGTCGCTGGACTCCCTGCAGACATCGCTGGATCGGCGTGCATGACACCGATCCAGCGATGTCTTCACTGGTAACCAGGGTAAACATCGGGTTACTAAGCGCAGGGCCGCGCTTAGTAACCCGATGTTTACCCTGGTTACCAGCGTAAAATAAACAAACACTACATACTTACCTACCGCTGTCTGTCCCCGGCGCTTAGCTTCTCTGCACTCCTCCTGCACTGGCTGTGAGCGTCGGTCAGCCGGAAAGCAGAGCGGTGACGTCACCGCTCTGCTTTCCGGCCGCTGTGCTCAGTCAGTGCAGGAGGAGTGCAGAGAAGCAGAGCGCCGGGGACAGACAGCGGTAGGTAAGTATGTAGTGTTTGTTTGTTTTTTACTTTTACGCTGGTACTGCACTTAGTAACCCGATGTTTACCCTGGTTATCCGGGGACCTCGGGATCGTTGGTCGCTGGAGAGCTGTCTGTGTGACAGCTCTCCAGCGACCAAACAGCGAAGCTGCAGCGGTCGACATCGTTGTCGGTATCGCTGCAGCGTCGCTGAGTGTGAAGGTACCTTTACTCTAATTTCATCAGTCCATAAAACCTCTGAAAAGTCAAAGATATTTCTTGGCCCAGTCTTGACGTTTTATCTTATGTTTCTTGTTCAAAGGTGGACGTTTTACAGCCTTCCTTACCTTGGCCATGTCCCTGAGTATCGCATACCTTGTGCTTTTTGTTACTCTAGTAACGTTGCAGCTCTGAAATATGGCAAAACTGGTGGCAAATGGCATCTTGGCAGCTAAATGCTTTATTTTCCTCAATTCATGACCAGTTATTTTGCACCTCTTTTGCCCTACACGCTTCTTGCGACCCTGTGGGCTATTTGCCATGAAACGCTTGATTGTTCGGTGATCACGCTTCAACAGTTTAGCAATTTCAAGACTGCTGAATCCCTCTGCAAAACATCTCACAATTTTGGACTTTTCAGAGCCTGTCAAATCTCTCTTCTGACCCATTTTGCCAAAGGAAAGGAAGTTGCCTAATAATTAAGCACACCTTATATAGGGTTTTGATGTCATTAGAAAACACCCCTCATTACAGAGATGCACATCATGACTAATAATTAAGAACACCTTATATAGGTTTTTGATGTCATTAGACCCATCCTCATTACAGAGATGCACATCACCCGATTTACCTAACTGGTAGTTGGCTCTCAAGCCTGAACAGCTTGGAGTAGGACAACCTGTATAAAAAGGATCATGTGATCAAAATACAACTTGCCTAATAATTCTGCACACAGTGTAGTATGTAGTATATGTCTGTATGTGTAAGATAGATAGATAGATAGATAGATAGACAGACAGACAGACAGTCAAAAAGTTTGGACACACCTTCTCATTTAAAGAGCTTTCTGTATTTTCATGACTCTGAATATTGGACATTCACACTGAAGGCATCAAAACTATGAATTAACACATGTGGAATTATATACTTAACAAAAAAGTGTGAAACAACTGTAATTATTTCTTATATTCTATTTACAGAAATAATCCGTTTTGTAATTTGTCCGAAATACCTGTTTTCAGTCCTGGAGGCAGGCCTTTCCCCCCCTGCTGAAGACGCCTCACAGCCGTCACTCAAGTCTTCTTGGTGCCGGGCGCCATCTCCTCAGCGCTGTTTTGAAATCTGTCGGCGTCTGCGCTCTTTTGTCATGCCTGGGGCAGGCGCAGTGAGCGCTGCCCGTCTGTCCTCATATGCAGTCTCGCTGACTGCACCTGTGCAGCCGCCCTGCTTGTGAATCCCAGCCCCTCAGTGTCTTATGATTTATTCACACTGCGGGGCTGGGATTCCTGGGCATGCACACTGCGACCTGGGTGAGTGACTTAGACACAGGCAAGACAAAAGAGCGCAGGCGCCGGCAGATTTCAAAACAAACAGCACTGAGGAGATGTAGTAAACATCAGGATCATTACACTGTGAAATACAGTCTAATGTGAGACAGCACTAACCATTTTTACGAGGAATCAGGGTGGACACTACAACAAATATACAATTAAGTATAGGGTTTGTGTGACTTGAAACATGTCATATTTGGCTGTCAGGAGAAGACATTTTTTCTGAAATCCACAGTGCCTGATTAGTTTTTTAAATCTATTAACTCAATTTCGCACATTAGGACTCGCCTCATATCCTGTGGCTGCTTTGCGCATGTGCATATTAAAAGGTTCGGTACAGGTGCAGAGAGTGTGAACATGTGCTTTTAGTTTCTGTGGATAACTAGGCATTATACATTTGTGCAGTACTCTAGAAGAAATTATTTCTTGCATTTGGAGAGAAGACTAAATTGTATATTCAAAAATCAAATATTAACATATTGATAGCAAGTTCTTAGTGTAATTCACATTAGCATTCGGTTGCTTTGTGGAGGGCTGTGTACGTCCTCCGCTAAGCCCCGCCTTCTTCTGCATGCGTTCTGGGTACCTATCTTTAACATTGGGTATGCAGGAAATGCAGATGTATGCGGTTGTTTTGTTTTGAAGCGCCTGCCGACTGCACGGAACACAAGTTGTGTTTTATGCGGACGCAGGCGCCTCAAAACGATGCATGTCTTGCGTACCCAATGTTAAAGCTAAGTATGCAGGACGCATGCAGAAGTATGTGGAAGTAGGCAGGGCTTAGAGGAGGACATACGCAGCCCTTCGCAAAGCCCGGAACGCAAATCTGAATCCGGCCTTAGAGAACCCATCATCAGTATTTTATACCACAAACTAATAGCAAGTATGTACAGGCACTGTAATACTGAGTAAATCACTTTCTTATACAAGGAGAAACATTACCCCTTGGATCCCGGTCAGACGCCTCTCACTCAGCCAAACCAGATCTCACACTTCTGACGAGGGGCAGTGCCCCAAAATACAGTGTCAGCATAAAAGCCCAAACCAAGATCTCATTTTGCAAAGTCATGTGGCAAGGCTCGTTAGGTTAGAGAGTCGACATTGACTGTTAGGATGGCTACTTCCAATAGGTGGCACTAGCGTTCTAGTACTCTTCCTCTCTGAAGAGACAATTTGCATATTTAAACTTCCCAGAGGAAAACAGCAAGGCTTAAAAAGTCTCTTCATCTTGAGATGGCAGGCTCAACCTGTCACACTCTGCAAAGAGAAACGTTACTCGTTGGATACCTTTCTTATAGAAATGCATGGGTGAGATTGCACACTAATGAATTGAGTGCAGTGGGCGGGCACTGCACTGCCAGTTCTCCGGCTTCTCTTCCTATTCCGCGCTCGTTGCTTTTCTCCTGTCTCTAGATCACCCATGTGTCACTGACCTGTCAGTCAGATACAGGAAGCCGGCAGTTGGAAAATAGACAGTAGAGCCAACACTGCAGAGCCCGACCACTGCACTTAACTCATTAGCATACAATTTCATCTATGGATTTCTATAAGATAGGTAATAAATTACAGCACCATTACATACATGCCATCAGTTTGGGGAATAAAATCATGATGACAGGTTCACTTTAGGTTTTCTGGGCTGAAATAAAATGTCTGCAGTCATTCTATGTAACCAATTGTGACTATGACATGTTACTATCACCATTACCCACGTGAGTAGGCGTCACATGCTGACTAGACTCACTTGGATTCACTCAATAGAAGAAAACAGAGAAAAGATGAATGAGACTAGTTAGTATGTGACCGCCAGTATGCAAATCACTTGCATGGGGAATACAGGGGAATCGTGACAGTGTACGTGTCACTCACTGTCACGATTCAGTAGTCTGAAGTCACAACGTTAATTTTAATCCAGACAACCCCTTAATATGCCACGCTCAAAAAGACTAAGGAGAAAATGCTTTTTTTTTTACTCTGGTAAACAAGCACACCAGTAAGTAAGAAAACATGATAAACAATTAAATAAGAAATCCCACACACTTTGTGCCTCCATCTCCTCCCAATAACACCCCCTCAGTTTGGAGGGAAAGTCTTTTCTAGTGTGTCCACAGTGCCCCATCTGCTGAGGATAACTAGACAATTATCGGAGACAGGCTCGTTGCCCCAGTCTTTTGCGCTGGGCACAATATTCTATGAGAAAAGCAGGGTGGGAAAAAAAAAAAACAATACACTAGTCACAGATGTCAAATGTTAAGACTCTAGGCAGAGAAGGATGGGCCACATTTGTACAGGCTGCTAATGCTTTGTGCATGGTTGATGGTGTGGGATAAAGAATGGACCGAAAAGGAATTCACCTGCTGATGTGTCAAGGTATAGGAAACCAGCAGCGTTCCTCCAGGTGCAGCAGTGTAATGGACTTCTTCCACAAGGCATTGTGCATTTCTTTGTGCACCTTTATACGTTACTAGAGGGTGGCCTGATTCTAACGCATCGGGTATTCTAGAATATGTATTTATGTATGTATATAGCAGCCACATAGTATATAGCACAGGCCACGTAGTATATAGGAGCCATGTAGTATATAGCAGACAAATACTACGTGGCCTGTGCTATATACTATGTGGCTGCTATATACATACCTATTGTAGATTGCGTTAATACAGGCCACACAATATATAACAGTGGCCATGCAGTATATAACACAGCCACGTACTATATAACACAGCCCACGCAGTATATAGCAACCACGCAGTATATAACACAGGTGATGTAGTATATAACACAGGCCACGCAGTATATAACACTGGCCACATAATATATAACAGTATATAGCAGCAACGTAGTATATAACACTGCCCACGCAGTATATAGCAGCCACGTAGTATATAACAGTGGCCACGTAATATAAAGCACAGCCCACGTAATATAAAGCACAGCCCACATAGTATACTAGATGGTGGCCCGATTCTAACACATCGGGTATTCTAGAATATGCATGTCCACGTAGTATATTGCCCAGACACGTAGTATACAGCACAGAGCCACGTAGTATATTGCCCAGCCGCGTAGTATATTGTCCAGCCACGTAGTATATTGCCCAGCGACGTAGTATATTGCCCAGTTACGTAGTATACAGCACAGAGCCACGTAGTATATGGCACAGCAATATAGTATATTGTCCAGCCACGTAGTATATTGTCCAGCCACGTAGTATATAGCCCAGCGACGTAGTATATAGCCCAGCGACGTAGTATATTGCCCAGTTACGTAGTATAGAGCACAGAGCCACGTAGTATATTGCCCAGCCACGTAGTATATTGTCCAGCCACGTAGTATATTGTCCAGCCACGTAGTATATTGCCCAGCCACGTAGTATATTGCCCAGCCACGTAGTATATTGCCCAGCCACGTAGTATATTGCCCAGCCACGTAGTATATTGCCCAGCCACGTAGTATATAGCCCAGCGACGTAGCATATTGCCCAGTTACGTAGTATACAGCACAGAGCCACGTAGTATATTGCACAGCGACGTAGTATATTGCCCAGTGTCGTAGTATATTGCCCAGTTACGTAGTATACAGCACAGAGCCACGTAGTATATTGCACAGTGACGTAGTATATTGCCCAGTGACGTACTATATTGCCCAGTTACATAGTATACAGCACAGAGCCACGTAGTATATTGCCCAGTGACATAGTATATTGCCCAGCTACGTAGTATATTACCCAGCCACGTATGTCACAGGTTAAAAAATAAAAAATAAACACTCATCTAACGATCCGAGGACCCTTTGTAGTTCTAACATACTCACCATTCTGGTCGCTGCTCCTCAGCGTCCTGTCTCTGCGCCTCCTGGGATCCAACGGCGCTGTGCCGATGGGCGCGCGGCTGCCGCCATCTTGCATTCCCAGGATGCCTTGCGAAATTACCCAGATGACTTAGCGGTCTCTGGGTACACTGCGGAGAGTATATAGCGGAGCGCCGGGGACACTGCGGGGAATATATAGCGGAGCGCTGGGGACACTGCGGGGAGTATATAGCGGAGCGCCGGGGACACTGCGGGGAGTATATAGCGGAGCGCCGGGGACACTGCGGGGAGTATATAGCGGAGCGCCGGGGACACTGCGGGGAGCATGGAGCGGGCGCCGGCCACTGACTGCGGGGAGTAAGGAGCGGCCATTTTCTCCTGGACTGTGCCCGTCGCTGATTGGTCGTGGCTGTTTTGCGGCTACCAATCAGCGACTTGGATTTCCATGATAGACAGAGGCCATGGCCAATGAATATCCGTGACAGACAGAAGGACAGACGGAAGTACCCCTTAGACAATTATGTATATAAATAACACTGCCTATGTAGTATATAGCAGCCACGCTGTATCTAACACAGCCCACGTAGTATACAGCAGTGTGGGCACCATATCCCTGTTAAAAAAATAATTAAAATAAAAAAAATAGTTATATACTCACCCCCTGGGATCCACCGAAGCTCCGGCAATACACGCGCGGCCGACATCTTCCGTTCCCAGGATGCATTGCGAAATTACTCAGATGACCGCTAAGTCTTCTGGGTAATTTCACAACGCATCGCCGGGAACGGAAGATGGCAGCAGGCGCGAACGCATCGTCGGACGACGGAGGGTGAGAATAGCAGGTTTTTTGGGTTTTATTATTTTTAACATTACATTTTTTAACTATTGATGCCGCATAGGCAGCATCAATAGTAAAAAGTTTGGGAAACAGGGTTAATAGCAGCGGTTACGGAGTAAGTTACCCGCAGCATAACGCGGTCCGTTACAGCCGACATTAACCATGTGTGAGCGGTGACTGGAGGGGAGTAAGGAGCGGCCATTTTCTTCTGGACTGTGCCCGTGGCTGTTTTGCCACGACCAATCAGCGGCTTGGATTTCCATGACAGACAGAGGCCGTGACCAATGAATATCCGTGACAGACAGACAGAAAGACAGACAGACGGAAGTGACCCTTAGACAATTATATAGTAGATGCAATTTATGAGTAAGAGATGATACTGAAAAATAATTTCTTCACTGAGCAGCTACTGGCAGCCAAATGTCCATACAATTCATAGCAAGAATCTCTAGGGCACTTTGTTCTTTGGTGCTCAGCTTGTGTCCGATTATGATCATTTGGGAACTTATAAATTACAATTCACGATAACAATATAAATAAATGAGCTAGACTTTAAGGCTTACTAATGTTTGTACATAGGCTAGAAAAGGTTCAGCAGAAGACAACCTAATTTAAGCAGAATTTGGACCCAATAACTATGTGCTGATCAAAAAATATAATGTGCAAATACACTGACTTAAGCTCAGCATTAGAAGGGGCTGTCCAAGACCATGCAAAAGCTGCACCTAAATAATAATCTACTATATAATTGTCTAAGGGTCACTTCCGTCTGTCCTTCTGTCTGTCTGTCACGGTTATTTATTCGCTGATTGGCCTCGGCAGCTGCCTGTCATAGCTGCCGCGACCAATCAGTGACGGCCACAGTCCGGAAGAAAATGGCCGCTCCTTACTCCCCGCAGTCAGTGCCCGGCGTCCACATACTCCCCTCCGGTCATCGCTCACACAGGGTTAATGGCAGCGTTGACCGCGGTGTAATGCACTCGGTTAACACTGCTATTAACCCTGTGTGACCACTTTTTTACTATTCATGCTACCTATGCAGCATGAATAGTAAAAATATCTAATGTTAAAAAAAAAAAAAAAAAAAAAAAAAAATAGTTACATACTCACCCTCCGGTGGCCCCCCCTCGCGAGACCGCTACGTCATCATTGTGCGAGACCACAATGCTATCTTCAGACCGGACCGCGCGACATGCATCGGGAACCGGCCGCTTCGATCCGGAGGCTCCAGAAGGTGAGTATGTAACTATTTTTTATTTTAATTCTTTATTTTTTTTTTTACAGGGATATGATGCATACTACGTGGCTCTGTGCTGTATACTACATGGCTCTGTGCTGTATACTACGTGGCTCTGTGCTGTATACTATGTGACTGGGCAATATATTACGTGGCTGGGCAATATACTACGCGGCTCGGCAATATACTACGCGGCTCGGCAATATACTACGTGGACATACATATTCTAAATTACCCGATGCTTTAGAATCGGGCCACCATCTAGTAATAATAATAATACTAGAAAACAATTAGGTACCATATACTCACCCTATATTCCCAGTGTGGAGCTGACTGGCCAGAGTACAAAACCAGTAAAGTCGAGCATAAAAATTTGCGCGGTCCTAGTCTGGAATCCAGCCCAATCCTCCCTGGCACCTGGACCTGACCAGTCTTCACTTCTGAGACTGGCATCCTTAGTGCCTCTCGCACTTACCAGTCTACACATAACATTAGGTGGCATAGTAAGAGTCTAAAGGTGCAGATGATGCTGGCCGCAGAAGTGGAAAATCCACTGATCCAGCTGCTAGGAGAATAGTATTCTTTATGCTCAACTGTAATGGTAATGATGAGTCTATGCAGCACATGTAGGAAGATGGGGAGTAGTATTCTCATCAGCAGACGCCTCTGTGACCGGCAGTAAACTTTTTACCACCGGTCACAGCTGCTTGCTCACGCAGCTATCTGACCGGCAGTAATAATCCTACTGCTGATAAGAGTCACCGGTGTTTCTCGTGTTGTCATACATATGACAGCATGGGAAACACCCGATGTTCCCAGGTGCCAATCCCAAACAGTGACATGGACTTCCTGGAGAAGTTAGTCTGTGCACGAACAGTAGGCGTTCAATACAGACCCCGAACTTTAGCATTCAGGTTCACTCAACACTAAAAATAATGCAGAAGAATTGTGTTTCATGTTATTGAGAGAGGATGAACCACACATAATGGTAATATTTGCGTTATTCTTCTGGTCTAAATAGCTCTAAGTCATTCATATTCCTTTTTTGCTAGTAGAAGTAAAAAGAATCAATACAGGGAGTATTACCTCATATATCCTTTTAATTCTGGTTTTCTTTACTTTTTCCATGTTCCAATTTTGGAGGGAATACTCAATTTGTTTGTTCTAGTGTTCACAGCTGTCTCAGTCTGTCAGCATTCAGGAAACAAATGAATCCGAAATGGAGCTGCTTCCCATACATCTCAACATGGATAGTATTACCAAAATGAAGGGTGCAAGGAAAAACGTAAAAAAAAAAAAATCCAACTTATCTAGCAGCTGGAACTAAAAAGATGTCCAGAAATGTGTATTAGGCTGGGTTCACATTGTGTTAGTGGCAGTCCGCTAACGGGATCCGTTACATAGCGCCACTAACGCAATGTAACGGATCCGTTAGCGCACCCATTGACCGCAATTTATCTAACGCATCGCTAACGTATGCCATTTTTGGCATGCGTTAGCGATGTCCCGTTATTTTCTGACGGACCTCGAACGCTGCTTGCTAAACGCAATCCCTTTTTGTACATTGCGTTATCGCATTCCGTTAGCGTATGCGCTAAACGGATTGCACTAACGCAATGTGAACCTAGCCTTATACTATGTGAAGCACTATGGGGTGTGTATTATACTGTATGGAGCACTATGGGGCACATTATACTAAATAAGCTGTTTATGGCAGAACAGAAATGATTTTTCTTGACAGTACATTGCCCGATGTAAACTGCAGATATGCTGCTGATATCATGATACTGTATGGGGAGATTGATTTACCAATGATCGTTCTGTGCCTATCATTCCTCAGATTCCTGTGCAAAGAGGCCGGGAAACAAATGGCGAGCAACTTCAATACTGTCCATCACGCTCGTTTATCGTCCTGAACTCATCGCATGTACTGTAAATACAACCAAAATGTTTGGGTGATGGTGCAATATGTGAGCACCCAGGGCCTCACTTTGTTCCGCTCCCTGTTCTGTAGACCACAGGTCGCTTTATACTTGCGAACTATAGAGCAGAAGGAGATGCAGTGTCAGAAGCACTGGTGGACGCACTGGACATCAGAGTTGCAGCGTGGTGACGTAATCGCGATGCATCTCTGATGCCCAGTGCATGCACCTGCGCTAGGCCGGTGGACTCATCATGAATCCTGGATGAGATGAGTATTTGAGGGAATTTGTTTTATTAATAACCGAAAAAAGACATTTGTCCATCCAGTTCAGCCTATATTGTTATTAAAACATGTGGTGTGACTGTAAGGGCATATTAAAATGTGGGGGCCCTCATACAGTGTGGGGGCTATTATGGGGGCTCTTAAAATGTGGGGGCCATTATACAATTTAGGTGCCATTGTGGGAACCATTATACAGAGTGGATGCAAATGTGAGGAACATTATGTAGCAGTGGTTCAAATGTGGGGGCCAGTATACAGCATGAGTGCAAATGTGGGGGCCATTATACAGCATGAGTGAAAATGTGGGGGGGCCATTATACAGAGAGTTATAATGTGGGGGCCATTATACAGAGTGAGTCAAAATGTGAGGGCCATTATACAGCAGTGTGGGGGTCATTATTTAGTGTGGGACCTAATGTCAGGGCCTTATACAATATGGGACCTAATGTGAGATGCAATACACAATTTGGAGGCTAATGTGAAGCCCATCTTGCAGTGTGGGGGCCCTCAAAGCGTAGGGACTAATAAGGGGTCCTTCACACAGTGTGCTGCCTACTATAGGGGCCATTATACAGTGTGGGCACAACTGTGATGGTTATTATACTGAGTTTTGGGGGAGCAATGAGGATATCATACTGTGTATAGGGGAGCTGTGGCCCACCATACTGTGCACAGGTGAGCTGGGGGGGGGGGGGGGACATTAATACTGCATATAGGGGAACTGTGGGCCAACCATACTGAGTATAGGAGAAATGTACATAGCGGACTCGGGATATTATTAAATGTTAAGTGGGCACTTAAGAAATATTATTATTACAGGGGAATACAGAATATTATGACAGTCAAAGGTGCAAATGGGGGCATTATTACTTTCTAGGGGAAAAATGTGGACACTGGTTTCGAGGGCACTTGCACAGGGCATTCATATTTTCTAGGGAAGAATTTTACCATCTAAAGGACACAAAGGAGGCATTTACTTGGTAAAGGGCACAGTAGTGTGAGTGGTTATGGGCCCAATTTCTCCTGAGTACGCAGATTCACCCCCATATGTGTGAGGAAAACTACTATTTGGACGCATGGCAGGGCTCGGAAGGGAAGTATTATCATTTAGCATTTTGAAAGCAAAATTGACAGGAAGCGAATGCTATGTTGCATTTGGAGAGCCCGTGATGTACCTAAAGAGTGGAAATCTCCAACAAGTGACCCAATTTTTTAAACTATACCCATCAAGGAATTTTGAACTGTGCAAAAGAAAAAAGCTTTTTCCCACAAAAATGTTGTTTTAGCCCCCAACTTTTCATTTTCACAAGAATAGCAGGTGAAAATGGCCCCCAGATATTAATTCTGCAATTTTTCCTGAGTACACAAGGGTTTCTATCTAACTCTCCAAGTGACTTGATTCACAATAAACCCATGAGAGATCCATTCACTATGAGGCAGTAGATACTCTGTATGCCTTTCTTCAGCATTGGTGGAGCGTCCTTTTATGTAATCCATTCACTATGAGGCAGTAGATACTCTGTATGCCTTTCTTCAGCATTGGTGGAGCGTCCTTTTATGTACGCCTAAAAAGATGGACCCCGCCAGATAATAGGTCAGACTGTATTCACAGTGCTTCCATCTGCCTCATTATAGGGAACCTTCCGCAAGGGGTTCCTCGGAAACCTCGGTGTAAACGCTCAGCACAGAGCGTAGGATAAATGTGAGCCGAGCCTTACTGTGATCATTGGGAGCCAAAATGCCCAAATCAATAGTAGGTTCATGAATTGGTTTTATTTATTTTTTATGACGCTCCTTGTGCGGTATAAGTGATTAGATGACTATTTGTCGGGTTAGTGCAATTAGAGCAATACCAGATTTATATATTTTTTTCTGTTTGACTGCTGTCACACACTTAAAAAAAAAAAAATCGGTTGTTACTTACCGGTAATAAGATTTTACAGAGTCCATGACAGCACCCACTACGAGAGAGGGGATCCGCCCACCATCAGGACAGGAATCTACAGGTTAAAAAGGGGCAGTCACCCTCGCCTCTCCAGTTTGTGTTCCAGAGTACAAGGAACACCGCCAATGAATTAGTACATGATAATTATTCCTTAAACAACACTAAATACTATCACCTCTACAGAGTGAAATCTCAAAAAGCACACCTTCCAAAGAGTGCAGGAAACCTGTGAGTAAAATGTGCGGGTGCGGTCGTGTAAAATCCTATTACCGGTAAGTAACAACCGGTTTTCCTATCGCCATGACAGCACCCACTACGAGAGACTTTCAGAGACTATTTATCTGGGAGGGACCACAGCACTAAGTACTGAACACCCAAAGTCTAGATTAGAATTTACTGATAGATCAGGCGGTAATGTTTATATCATATCAATGGAAAAATCCGCCTTCCCCGCCCAGGATGAGGCCATAGCTCGAGTGGAGTGGGCCTTGATGCCTCTTGGTGGTGTTTCCCCCTTGGCGGAATAGGCAAGATATATCACATCCCTGATCCATCTGGCGATAGAACCTTTTGTGACACTCGAGCCTTTCTTTTGAGTCTGGAAAGAAACAAACAAACAGAGCCCTACTCTGCCTCCAGATTTGTGTCCTATTTAAATACTCTAATATTGCTCTTTTAAAATTTAGAGTATGATATTTCTGCTCTTCTGCTGTGCCTGGATTATCGTAAAAGGATGGTAAATATATCTCCTGACTCCTATGAAACCTAGAAGCTACCTTTGGTAAGTATGCTGGGTCTGGTTTCAAAACAATTTTATCCTGAAAGACCATTAGATAGGGAGGATCCACTGATAACGCTTGGATATCACTAACCTGTCTAGCAGAAGCGAAGGCTAAAGGTACCTTCACACATAACGATTTCGTTAACGATATTGTTGCTTTTTGTGACGTAGCAACGATATCGTTAACGAAATCGTTATGCGTGACAGCGACCAACGATCAGGCCCCTGCTGGGAGATCATTGGTCGCTGGGAATGATCAGGACCTTTTTTTTTGGTCGCTGATCACCCGCTGTCATCGCTGGATCGGCGTGTGTGACGCCGATCCAGCGATATGTTCACTGGTAACCAGGGTAAATATCGGGTTACTGAGCTGAGGGCCGCGCTTAGTAACCTGATGTTTACCCTGGTTACCATTGTAAAAGTAAAAAAAAAACAAACAGCACATACTCACATTCCGGTGTGTCACGTCCCCCGGCGTCACCTTCCCTGCACTGACTGTCAGCGTCGGCCGGCCGTAAAGCAGAGCACAGCAGTGACGTCACCGCTGTGCTCTGCTTTACGGCAGGAGCTTACACAGTGCAGGGAAGCCGACGCCGGGGGACGTGACAGACACCGGAATGTAAGTATTTACTGTTTTTTTGTTTTTTTTTTTACTTTTACAATGGTAACCAGGGTAAACATCAGGTTACTAAGCGCGGCCCTGCGCTTAGTAATCCGATGTTTACCCTGGTTACCCGGGGACTTCGGCATCGTTGGTCGCTGGAGAGCTGTCTGTGTGACAGCTCTCCAGCGACCACACAACGACCTAAACAGCGACGCTGCAGCGATCGGCATCGTTGTCTATATCGCTGCAGCGTCGCTAAATGTGACGGTACCCTTACAAAAGAGCTGTCTTTAGGGTTAAAATCTTAATTGAGGCAGAATCTAAAGGCTCGAAAGGGGGTTGTGTTAACGCATCTAACACCAAGTTTAGATCCCATGGCGGCAATCTAGTAATATGAACTGGTTTACTACGCTCAGTAGCTTTAATAAACCTAGAAACCCATCTATTTCCCACCACATTGCTGTTATATAGGGCTCCTAAAGCTGACACTTGAACCCTAAGAGGTATGTGCACACGTCAGGATTTCTTGCAGAAATTTTCCTGACAAAAACAGGACATTTCTGCCAGAAATCTGCATGCGTTTTTTTTTTTTCGGCATTTTTTCATGCGTTTTTTACACGTTTTTGGTGCGTTTTTTCCCAACTGCATAGAATAGCGGGAAAAAAGCAGAAAATCCGCAAAATTAATGAACATGCTGCTTTTTTTTACCGCAATGCGTTTTTTTCGCAGAAAAAAAAGCATCATGTGCGCAAAACATGCAGAACGCATTCTAAATGATAGGATGTATGCGTTTTAATGAGTTTTTATAGCGTTTCTACCGCGAAAAAAACCTGAACGTGTGCACATAGCCTATGAGTATTAACTGCCAAACCCAATTCCCGGCCTTTCTGCAAGAATTCCAGAATAGCCGGAATTGGAACATGGTCTGTCAGAGGATGCTGATGAAAAGCGATAATTTTTTTCCAGACCTTGATGTACAATAACAAATTGTATTGTGGTACCGTGTCAATGTGAATATTTTTCTGCCCAATGATGACAGAAGTATTCTAAGAGTGATACCTTTATTGGCTAACCAATTTTTCTAGTAACCTTCTGTCGGCTATTTAATAAAGTAGATATTAAGGCTTTTGAAAATCCTCTCCGTTTTAGTAACTCCCTCTCAAGTTCCACACCGTCAAATGAAGAATCTCCATATTGGGATGATGAAATGGACCTTGAGAAAGGAGCCCCGGACTCATAGGTAACACCCAAGGATTGGTTACTGACATCGCTCTGAGTAGGGAAAGCCATGGTCTTCCGGGCCAGAAGGGGGCAATTAGAATTACTCTCGCCTTCTCCTCCCTGATCTTCCTGAGATACTAGAGGAATCAAGCACATTGGCGGAAACGCATATGCTAGAGGAAAATCCCAACGGACTTGAAGGGAGTCTACTGCATGGTCTGTCTGCTACCTGAAGCGATGCAAACTTCCTCACCTGTCTGTTTCTCCTTGTCGCAAACAGATCTATAATTGGTAATCCCCAGAGCCTGACTATTTGTTTGAATTTTTGCCGGTCCAGAGACCATTCTCCCTGTCGTAGGCAATGTCAGCGGAGATAGTCTGCTTCCACATTGAGCTCCCCTTTTATGTGAACTGCTGACAGGGAAAGGAAGTGAGCTTCGGCTAAAGTGAGTATCTCTGCTATGGTGGACATTAGAGATTGTGATCTTGTCCCCCCCTGATGGTTGAGATTACTGCTGTCATATTGTCGGTTTGTACTTGTACATGTGAACCCCGCAGGGACGGTAGCAAGTGCAGGAGTGCATATCTGACTGCAGCAAGTTCTTTCAGGTTTGAGGAACTTTGGGATTCTACGACTGACCATCGCCCTTGGGCCAGAATGTCCCCCATGCGAGCTCCCCAACCAAATGGGTTGGCATCGGTCGTGACTACGATGTTCGGTATGATTCCCCATTGAACCCCTTTTGACAAATGGTACATGTCCAGCCACCACTTTAGGTCGTAGAGAGTAACAGTTGACAGCCTGAGTTTCCCATTTAGGCGACTTTGAAGCTTTCTTTCTGCCTCGAGGATCTCGGCTTGCAGTACACGAGTATGGGATTGAGCCCATTGAACAGCCGGTATACATGCCGTCAATGACCCCAAGAGGGACATTGCGTCTCTTAATGTTAGAACTGGATCTTTTCTCACTGCTTTGACTTTGTGAATAATCCTTTGTTTCTTATCTTCTGGCAGAAAAGACGACTGATCCTTTGAGTTTAGAAGAATACCAAGGAAAACTTGACACGTTGAGTGTTCCAGTTTTGATTTTTTTAGGTTGATCAACCAACCAAGGTCCTGCAGAAATGCTATTATACAATTTGAGCGGGCTTTACATTGGACAACCGAATTTCCAACTATCAGGAAATCATCCATGTAGGGTACAACAAGGGTATCCCTTTCTCTGACATGGGCCATTACTTCCGCAATTATCTTAGTAAAAACCCTCGGGGCCATGGAAAGGCCAAAGGGCACTGCAACAAACTGAAAATGCCTAACTTGATCGTTTAGCTGCACCGCCATCCTGAGAAACTGCTGGTGATCTCTGTAAATGGGTAGATGATAGTATGCATCTTTTAGATCCAGCACAGACATGTAATGTGTGGGAAATAGAAGTTTAGTTGTCGAGTTAATGGACTCCATCTTAAAAGGCACGATATTGTAGAAATTTATTTAATTTCCGCAGATTTATGATGGTCCTAAAGGATCCATCAGGCTTGGAAATCCAAAAATAGAAGTGAGTAAAACCCTTCCCTTTCTTGATCTTTTGGGACTTCTACAATAACTTGCTTTTTTTCTCAACTGCTGAATTTCTATTTCTAGGGCCTGCTGTTGGTCCGAAGAATCAAGAGTAGTCAATACATAATGACTTGGAGGTATTTTCTGAAACTCCAATTTCAACCCTGAAACAACTATGCCTAAAGGTACCTTCACACTAAACAACTTCACAACGATAACGATAGCGATCCGTGACGTTGCAGCGTCCTGGATAGCGATATCGTTCAGTTTGACACGCAGCAGCGATCAGGTTCCTGCTGTGATGTCGTTGGTCGGAGCTAGAAGGCCAGAACTTTATTTTGTCGCTGGACTCCCTGCTGACATCGCTGAATCGGCGTGTGTGACACCGATTCAGTGATGTCTTCACTGGTAACCAGGGTAAACATTAGGTTACTAAGCGCAGGGCCGATGTTTACCCTGGTTACCGGGGACCTCGGCATCGTTGGTCGCTGGAGAGCTGTCTGTGTGACAGCTCTCCAGCAACCAAACAGCGACGTTGCAGCGATCGACATCGTTGTCGGTATCGCTGCAGCGTCGCTTAGTGTGAAGGTACCTTTATAACAGTGTTTCTCAACTCCGGTCCTCAAGACCCACCAACAGGTCATGTATTCAGGATTTCCTTAGTATCGCACAGGTGATGGAATGAATGCCTGACCAGGTGATGAAATTATACTAAGGAAATCCTGAAAACGTGACCTGTTGGTGGGTCTTGAGGACCGGAGTTGAGAAACACTGCTTTATAAGATCCAGCTACTAGATGTTATCTTGACCCATTGGTTAAAGAAATATTTTAATCTACCCCCTACTGGTAGACAAACAGAGAACAAATGGAGTTCAAGTCCATAAATTATTTTTATTGTTTATAAAAATGGCATCCATAGCTAAAAAGACATACAAAAAATCATAATTCAATTAGACATAATATATGAATCAAAAGGAGGGTAGGTGGTAGCAAAAGAAGGAAAACGACACAGTGTGGGCAATCCCAACCCTGACACCAAATTTAGTATTTATAAAGTGCATAGTGCGCCTATTGATGACGCGTGCGGCTCAGTGACGTCAGTGCGACGGAACTGGCCGCGGCGCCATCTTGGAGGCCACCCGGGATGCAATTCCCGGTCGGACGTGCGGTGACATGCGCCGCACCAGGTGGATCATATTGCATCAGATTCGAGCACATTTATAAGGCACATCTCCTACTTGTAGCAACACTGCCCCCTGACGAAGCTGAAGCGAAACGCGCGTTGGGGCCACCGTGTGGGTTTTCCTGATCACCATTACCTGGGTAAGGATCAATAGGGCTTATTCATAGCAGTTTTTCCCTATTTGTGTTCTGGCTTCGGATGATTGATTAGTACTTGTGGATATTCAGCCTGTGCGCAGGGCTGGTTATACCTAGATAAGAGCCAGCTGTACAGACTTATAGAGGAGCCTTACATATATGGTCCTTTCTCCCAGTTATTTTTTATTTTTTGTTGCACTATGCACTTTATAAATACTAAATTTGGTGTCAGGATTGCCCACACTGTCGTTTTCCATCTTTTGCTACCACCTACCCTCCTTTTGATTCATATATTATGTCTAATTGAATTATGATTTTTTGTATGTCTTTTTGGCTATGGATGCCATTTTTATAAACAATAAAAATATATTTATGGACTTGAACTCCATTTGTTCTCTGTTTGTTGCTGTATTGAGGAGTGTCCATCTTGATAAAGTGTAAATATCTCCCTTAGTGACTCCCCCATTTGGGGTTGAGTATGGTGAGAATATTGGTTACAGTATCTTCTTATTTGACTTTCTTTGCCCCTACTGGTAGATCAGTCTTATCTATAGTTGCGTCTGCGTCTTGATGATGAAGAGCCCCCGAAGTATGCACTTTTTTTTCTGCTCCGTTGGTTCCCAATCCCGGTCTGAATGAGGTCTCCGGAAAGGCATTTCTGAAAGTAGGATTAAATACCTTAGGAAATCTCTTTTTCCTATCCTCTGCCTTCGCAAGGATATCATCCAACACAGGGCCAAATAGGTACTCACCCCTGCATGGAATGGTACTCAATTTTGCTCTAGCCTGAACATCACCTTTCCAGGTTTTTAGCCAGAGTGCTCGCCAGTCAGCATTCGAAAGACCTGCGGATCTGGCTGCTAATTTCAGAGAGTCTACTGATGCATCCGCCAAGTATGCTACCCCTTCACGGATCTGAGATAGAGAATCTAGCAGTTTATCCTTAGGAATTTTAGCTTTAAGCTGGTCCTCCAGCTGACTTACCCAGACCATAATAGATCTGGCAGTACAGGTGCATGCAATCGCAGGCTTAAAAGCTCCAGATGACGATTCCTAAACCTTCTTTAGGAACATGTCTGCTTTTATATCAGATGGGTCCTTAAGAAGGTCTACATCTTCCAGTGGTAGAGTGACTGACCTTGATGTAGAAGCCACAGCTGCATCCACTTTGGGGACTTTTCCCCACTGAGACAAAAGTTCATCAAAGGGGTATCTCCTTTTTGCAGATGATGGTAGAAACCCCTTATCCTGTTTATCCCATTCACGTCTAACAAGATCTTTAACTGTGTCCACCACCGGGAAAGATCTTCGATTTTTCTGACATAACCCTGCAAACATAATATCCTGTGTAGACCTAGGTTCTTTATTATCTGCAACCCCCTTAGTCGTGCGAACTGCCTTTACTAATGTATCCATATTCTCTACAGAAAAGCATGGCCTTCGCTCCTCATCCGAGGAGGATGGTGATGAAGAGTCTGAACATTAACCCTCCTGTAGAGAAGGGCTGGAATCAGACAATAGGTCCAATTAGATGTTTCGTGCAGTCTGGTTTTAAGGGAACATTTGATTTCTTCCCTGATAACCGCTCTTAAGTCCGATGTACAGAGGGGAGCTTCTTCCTCTAAAGTACGGCAAATACACGCCTGACACAGCTTTTTAACATAACTGTCTGGCAAGGGTACTGTGCATAATGCACACTGCTTGTGTTTGTTTTTTGCTGTCTTTTTAACCTACAACAAAGCACAAGAAAATGGAACAAATCAGCTACTAGGTGTAGATCACACACTCACCAAAGGCTACCGGTTCCGGAGGAGGTGAATTGCCACGTGACGTCAGGGTGTTTGAACTCTGCTGCCCCCGTACCACAGCGCTGCTGCTCCTTGAACGGCTACTACTGCTCTTTCTGTGCTGCTCGGTCACCTCCGCCTGAAGGTGCTCTGCGTCCCCCACAGAGGACATCTTGCCCTACACCGCTCACCTGCTGCGGCTCTGTTTTAAGAAAATTGCCGCGCCTCCTCCCGGAAGTACTGCAACTACTTCTGGGTCACGAGCGCTTGTATTCCCGGATATGTGCTTTGTAGCGCCGCGCTCACGCGACCCAGGGCAGTATTCCCCGGCCCCTGGGATCGCGACATCCTTCTGCCCAGACGAGGGGGGTCTGCGAGCAGTACACCCCCCGACGCTGCTTCCAGTGCCCCCATCTCTGCCGTTCCCGCTTAGACCGCGCAGAGTCTGACAGACCTGGGTAAGTTTCTTCACCTGTAGGGTCCCGTGCCGGACAGGAACCCAAACTGGTGAGGCGAGGGGGACCGCCCCTTTTTAACCTGTAGGGTTCCTGTCCTGATGGTGGGCGGATCCCCTCTCTCGTAGTGGGTGCTACGCGATAGGAAAACACTTTATTGTAAGTATTCAGATTTTTTGAGAGCTATGATTTTCCTATATTTCTGAAGATAGTCATGTTTGTTTTTTTAAGCTACGAGGTGACATTTTTTATTGGTCTCGTTTTCAGACACTTTTTAGTTGCTTTCTATTACAAATTTTGGAAGGCAGAATGAACGAAAACCAGCAATTAAGGATTTTTTTTTTTAGTTCCGCGTGTGGTTAAATTCATAAGACAGCTTTATTTTTGATTCAATATGATTACAGCGATACCACATTTATATAATTTTTTACGTTTTGGCGCTTTTACACAAAAACTTTAAATAGAAGAAACTTTTTTTTTCATTGGATTATTATTTATTTATATATCTGAGAGCTATAGCTTTTTATTTTTCCACTAACAAGACAAGATGACTTTTACAGCAATACCATTTTTATTTGCATTTGTCTTTTTGATCGCATTTATTCCAATTTTTGTTAGGCGGTATGATATTATATGCATAGCTTTTTGCCTCATTTTTATTTTTTAAGGTGAGCCAATCAGAGGGGAGAGGGAGCCCCATCTTTGGCTTCTAAAAGTTGCGATAAATATGGATTGCAGCAATTATGGGGTTAAACTGCAGAGAGCAGTGCGGGCACCGCTCCTGGCACAGAGTCTGGCATCAGCTATGATGTTAGCTGAACAAGAGGAGACCACTGGTCCACACACAGCTGATGTGAGTGCAAAATCACCATGACATAGCGCATACATCATAGGTCTGGAAGTCCTGTCCTTCCCTTCCATGATGTACCTATGATGTGTTGGGTAGGTAAAAGGTTGTGAAGGGGTCAAGATAAAAAAAAAAAAAAAAAGTTGCCACTAAAATGTAGCTTTAGCCCCAGATGATTTATTTTCAGAAAGGTTAATACCTAGCACTGGAGGTCCTGATTACCTGCTCCTGGCTAGCTATGTCTAGAGCCACAGGCCCTGTGTTCATTTGTTGTTCAGTGAGCTGGGGGAAGCTGAGCAGTCTGTTTTGGAGCTGGCGAGTGACCAGCAAATGTGGGCTGTGTGGGAGGTGCACACTTCTCTGTGGTAGTGGAGCTGAAGAGAAGCCAGCGTTGCTTTACAGACTGTGCCTGTGACAACTAATAACTGTGCATTGGTGCGAGTACAAGCTTGTTAATGTACTGTGCCTACTCTGACAAAAAGACTGTCCTTTATTATACATTTTGGGCTGAAGAAAAGCGGTTATGTTTTGATTATCTTATGTTGGAGAACGCAATTTTCATTTGGTACCTTATATTGTACCAAGACCTGTGCCAAATGCCTATTGCTGCAAATGAATTCCTACAATTCGAAGATAATCATGAAACTAGCATTTTTAGCAAAGCTCATTCATGATTATCTAGATTACCTTGTAAACAGGCTGATGATGACTTGATGTATGAGCAAAATGCTTACTCATCCGGTGAAATGATCTTTCATGCACTGCAAAAATATCATCGTTCTTGCCACTAGTATAGATCGCTAAGTGTACATAGTTTACTTCAATTAGCCTGTGTAAGCAAAAATATGTCCAAAAAGACAGGCGTACTATATTCATAAAATAAAACATAAAATTTTATTGATATGTTAAAATGCAAAACAATTAAAATAAAGGGTAAAGAAGGTGTATGCAAAAGGGATCCAAAGGAAGAGGAACCGGGGGAAAAATAGTTAATCTACACCAAGGGTGGGGAACCTGCGGTCCCCCAGAGCCCGCAATGCTCGGGCGGCAGCCGTGTCCTGCCAGCTCTCCAACCCCCAAGTGCACGCAGCGTTCATTGCAGAACACTGCCTGCACATGAATGATTACATCATCGAGGTGGGCGGGGTCAGCGCCCAATGCTCTTCCGTCCTCCTATCCCGGAAGAGGAAATGCAGTGCCAGAGAGTCTACAGCAGGGGTCCTTGTATTGCACAGGTGATAATTTAATCACCTGCACATAATGATTCCAGCACCTTGTGTAATGCAAAGGAAATCTTGAAAACACGCATGGTCTGAGGCCCTCGAGGAATGCAGTTTGACACCCCTGGTCTAGAGCGCTCTCTATGCCGGCAGCTCAGTGGCTGTCTGCTGGTGATCTGTGCCCCTCAGCTATGTGGCCCCCTTCCCCAGCTAGGTGCCCCAATATAATATGTGTCCCCCATGTGATTCCTGTGCCCCCAGCTGTGCCCCTCCGTGATTTCTGTCCCCTCCAGCTATGTGCCACCCTGTGATCTTCGTGCCCCCCCAATTATATCTGTGCCCCAAAGCTATGTGCCCCCCGCCCTGTGATCTTTGTGCTCCCCCCTATGATCGATCTGCCCCCCCCCCAGTGATCTCGGAGCCCCACCCTGTGATCTATGTGCCTCCCCGGTGATGCATGTTCCCCCCCAGTGCTGCATATCCACCCCAGGGCTGTATGTGCCCCAAGTGATATGTATATCCCCAAGTGCTGCATTTGCCCCATAAGTGCTGTATATCCCACTGGGTACTGTATTTCCCCCCCACCTGCGATGCCCCAGTGCTGTATATAGCCCCTAGTGATGGATGTGACCCCACCAGTGATGCATATTCCCCCAGGGACATATATACCCCCAGTGCTGTTTGTGCTTCCTAATGATGTATATAGCTCCTCAGTGGTCTATTCCCCCCAGCCTCCCCGGTGATGAATATGTCCCAGCATCTCCTGTGATGTCTATGCCCCCCAGCCCCTCCAGTAATTTGTATGACCCCAGAGTCTCCTGTGATGCATATACAGCAGTGTCAATATGTCATATGTTATGTATGTACAGCAGTCCCAGCTTCTCCTATGTGATGTATATTCAGTAGTCCCAGCATCTCATGTATGATGTATATAAAGCAGTCCCTGTGTCTCCTATATGTTGTATATACAGCTGTCTCAGCATCTCCTATGTGATGTATATACAGCAGTCCCAGCGTCTCCTATGGTGATGTATATGCTTAACCAAACTTATGGAGACAAAGGTGACTGCTCTCCTGGCTGACGCAAACCTGGAACAGCAGCTGTGAGAAGCAACATGATCAGTATCACCTAACATCACAGCTGCACCAAAGAGAAGCAGCTCCAGCCATCACATTCGGGTGAGCTACAGTAATTAAATTGTTTCACTAAATATACCGGGGTAATTTTCAAGGTGATCATCTTTGTGTGGCCCCTTAATGATGGTAGAAATTTCAAAATGGCCCCCAGCTGGAAAAAGGTTCCCAACCCCTGATCTACACCATTAGGAGATTTGTATGTGACCAGGAAATTAAAGATCCAACCAAAGTAATGTCAGAAAAGATCTGTTCTCCCACAAAATATAGATTAACAATGTATACAGTAGTAGCAATCACAAGTACATCTATAGCCCGTCTATGAACATTGCACTGCATGTGTATAGCACAGGAGAAAACAGAAGCCAAGAGGTAGATGAAGGAAGAATGACAAGGGTCATCCAAAGGAGCAACACATCCATGATGAAGTGCCCATGCAGGTCCCAGGGAGACCCCAACAGGCATTTACAGACTGTCCCATTACTGACAAAGGATATGGCGGCTGCTATCCCATCTCAGTAATGGGAAAGTGTCTTCACTGAATACAGATTTTACCTCAGAAGTAAGAAGTTTGATAATGACTGATCAATTTTGGCTGAGAAAAAAAGCCGATTTCTCCGATAAGATATATTACAAAGTTGCTTATTTTCATGTGTACTACGGATTTATGAAATAAAAATTTAAACTACAGTTAATCTTTAAGTGGCAATTGAAATAACTTATGGGAAAATTGAAATAATTTTTAGTTCTTAGTTTGCCTGGAAAATCCAGCATGTGGTTATTTTACACAAAGAACTGACAGAATAAATAGCAGCTCTATTATGGTAAGTTTAGTTGGCACAATGCCCCCTCAGAAAGGAAATTCGCACAACTTTATACCGCTTTTCCCATGACTGAAAGCAGCCCCAGCTCACTATATCCAGGATGGCAATGCTCCCAGGGACAAACGCTTTCTAGAACTCAAAAGGAGTAATTTTTTTAATCTTTGTAAATGAATTAACAGCCATCACCCTGTTCACACCATGCTTATACTCTACCAACGTATACATGTTAACTGCAGACAAGTTCCCATCACGTTGCCAGCCAACAAGAAAATTCTCAAAGTGCAGCCAATTTGGTAAATGTTATACAGTAGCAACCCCCAGCCTAGCTTCTGGACAGATATGTCAACACTGATATATGGACAGTCAGTTACGCTATCGGCGTTGCCCAGAGAATGTACTGTGATGTCCCTGTTGTGAGATAGCACTTAGTGCATGTGTTGGAGGACACTCGCTTGGCAACAGGATAAATGCACACAAGCACGGTTTTTAACACAAAACAGTCTATCTAGTTTATTCAGATAACATAAACTGCAACCACGAACAGTTCATTACATCACTGTATCGGAACATGACATTAAGTTGCGGTCACTAAACATGCTGGAACTCAGTCCGTCCAATTACCATGGGTGACCGCAGAGTTCATAATGCATCTTAGTACTCGTCTTTAATACGGATTCTCTAAATATGCCAGACTTCTCTGCCCAGTTTTTTCAGGAGACCACATGCCAAACAGTTCATTATATCCACAACAGAAGCTGCCTAACGGCGATCACCAACTTGCCTGACAGACATACACCATTCGGTTCCAGACCCACCGCAGGACGGTAGCTTCACCCCATACAGTAGCAGTCACCGACTCTGCAGATCCATGGCCTCACCTCGTGCTCTTCAGGGATCCGGTCCACACACAGGACCGCCCAACACAGAGGCCACTCAGAATCACGGCCTCACCTTGTGCTTTTCAGGGATCTGGTCCACGCACAGGACCTCCCAACACAGAGGCCACTCAGGATCACGGCCTCACCAGGTGCTCTTCAGGGATCCGGTCTCCACTCTGGACCTCCCAACACCCAGGCCTTTCCTCTCACAGGACTTTACAGCCAAGGAACCATTCAGGTCCACACCCAGGAACTATGTGACCCATACCCTGGTCACATTACATATTTGTAACCACTCCCATAGGTGGGAGGTGTGTGTGGCTAGTTTGACCCGCCCAGCTCTCAAACTAGCCCTGCAAGCCTCCCTTTAAAACTAAGCAAATACTTGTGGGGCTACAGGTCCCAGAACAACATTACTGGCTTACAGCGCAGAGTATCTTCCTTTGCGAGACACATACCGGCCATTCACAATAATGCCGGACTTTATCTCATCACCACAGTTATGCCTGCGATTGCCATGCATTCCTATGGCCTCAATACACCTCCGTACGTATTCTGAGACCATGCAGCGCCCCCTACCTGTAACAGGGGTCACTGCATCACACTATCTATAGATGGACAGTTACACAACTTAATGCTCCTATCACCAGCCGGAGGTTGCGGTTGCCCTTTGTATTTAAGAGAAGAGCGGGCAGCCTCATACTGGTGAATTTTCAAAATAATACTTGACAAAGTGCCCCTAGTGTTCTCCTAAAACAGCCACCTTTATGGTAAAAGTCAGGTCTGAACTTCTGGCTTGTGAGATCCTGGCATTCACGGCAAGATGCCACAATCATCCGTAGCCCTCCTAGCAGTGGGAGTTCCCGCTCTGTGCATTCACCCTGTGTGGCCAAGTACTTTACTACATGATCATTGAATGGAAAGTGCAGTGCTGATGCCATCGTTTAGTAAAGTACATAGCTGAGAGTAAGATCCCACTCTATCACTGCGAGGGGGGCTACAGAGGATGGGGGATGCCTCTCTGCATCCCAGATCCTGCAACCTGGGAAGTTCAGACACAACATTTACTAGAAAGTCAGCTGCTTTAGAGGGACACAAGGAGCACTTGGGACCATTTATAGAATTCACGAGTCTGAGGCTGTATGTACAATATATATAAAGGCTATTGGCAGAATGCCAGCAAAGTAAGTGTCAGTTTGCCATAACTCTGGCCTTAGCCAATCAATTCTTCATGAGAGAATAATTTGCCATTTTGGCTGCCTGATCCATTGCTACAGCCATAACATTTGTAATGCTATAATACACAAGTTTCCGCTACCAGCTATCATTACATACTATGGATGCTGGCAGGATAGGAAGCACAGTATTGGGCTTCTGAAACATTACATGAGATTCAAGGATTAGATGCTAGGCTCATCTATAGGGATATATTTCTCTAGTGGGTAGAAATTAACCATTTGTGTGTGGATTTTTGTGGTCATCAATAACTGTTGGCTACTTTATGCTACAGCAAAAGAACAGTAGAGAGAATAAAGAAACAATTTCATCACTGCAATCGTCAATCTATACTTGTCTACCAGAGTATACAGTCCTCCCATTACAGAAGTGCTTACACAATAAAGTCCATTACAATGGCTCTATCCATTCACAGTATTTTTCCTGGGATAACCATTGATACCATTGCAACTTGAGATCAAACCCTTACGGAAAACCAGTAATTGGGTCTAAAGCCCCAAAAATGGCAAACCCCCTCCCTACCCCAAGAAGGAAAAAATAAAGATTATAGAAGAGAGAAAAAGATAAGGCGAGCTTCTAGTGTTGGAGGTTTAGCACCAGATGTATCCCTCCAAACATCATATTCCACATCGGACCCTCTGTCCTATGGCATAATATGGCAGACACGCGAGCCTTCAGCAGCTCCCTGGCTGCAGCCCCCCTCCCCCACACTGTTCCTAACCTGTCATAAAGGACCTGTCAGAAGTGGCCATTTTTTGCTTTTATTTCTTTGTCACTGCTACTGAGCATTTGTTTGCCGTGGTTTTAACATCCATCCTACTGTTTCAGCGGAATGGGCCTTTTTAATTAGAACAGGGGCGGTGCTTACAAGGTAATGTAGGGCAGCTTAAATCCTCAAGAGAATCACTTAAAAGGGGTTTTCCCATTAACAAAAGTTCATTGTAATCAATAGATTTTGGAATAATAATAATTTCCACAATTGGATGTAATAAATAAAATGTTCCTGTGCCGAGATTATCTTATAAATGTGCCCCTGCTGTGTACTGTGTAATGGCTGTGTCTGCCCGTACAGGGACAAGGTCTGATCATAGCGTATCTCCTGGGCAGGGGAGCAAAAGAATATACAGACATTACAGCATGGGATCACAGATGATGATTTACCTTACATAAATTATTTCCCTGCCTGCTTTTAATCAATGTTTTAGCTCAAAGAAGTAATTATTTACAATCCCCATGCGGTCCTGTCTGTATACTCATTTCCTTCCCCCCTGCCCAGGAGCTGTGGTATGATCAGACCATGTCCCTGCACAGCCATTACCCAGTACACAGCAGGGATTATCTCAGCACAGCAACATTTTATTTAAATACATCCAATTGTGGAAATCATTGTTATTACATAGTCTATTGATTAAAATTAACTTCTGTTTGTTGGAAAATCTGTTTAAGACACACCCATTTGGAAAGACCATAAAAAATTAGCGCTAAAAAAAGGACTTCTATCTCTGGAACATATGGCGGATTTTAAAACCACAAAAAAAATTCTCAAGGGTGCAGCAGGAGTAAAACGAGCAAAAACTGGTGACTGGTAACTGGAGCTACTTGTGTGTGCCGCCTGTATAAGTCAAGAGATGAGCTCGCTTCTATATCATACATGTTCAGTGGATGTTGCTAAAGGGTTAATTGGATCTTAGGCCTGATGAAAATTCTGTATTTACTTTGTAATCCATTTCAGGATGGCAATCTTTTTACTTAGAATGTTTAGCTCAATATCATCCACCGAGACAGCCTGACTGCCAGCTCCTCAGTGTCCCTCCTGCTGCTGAGAGCACACACTGCTCAGTAGAAGCTGTCGGGCAGGGTAGAAGAAAACCTAATACACTTGGACGCATTCATTTTATTTTATACCTGGATCATACCAAGATGTTACGGTCAGGTTATACAGCCACTCTTACATTGATTTTCAAAATGAATGCACCAAGTCTCACCAAGTGTAATAATAATGTACAGTTTGTATTGTGAAATCTGGTGACTGATCCACTTTACATAAAACATCCACGCTGACTGGCTAAATCTTCCTGCCAATTGCACATACAACACGCCCATCATCTGTATTGTCACCTGAGGCCACTGTGATAGCAGACCGCTGCCATTCATTCTTATGGCATGGACTTGGGCATTTAGCCACTTTTACTGCTGTCATCGTTAGATTTTCCCACTGACTCCAGATAATGAATGTGATTTGATAATCTTCAGAATGTTAGATAAAATAGATTTCATACTAAGTGACAGGCAACCAACCTGTGCCACTTTCACAGAATTCTGAGTGGATCCACCAGCGTGATAATCAACTTTGAACCTTTTCACCAACTCTTCAAACCTGCAAGAAAACACAAGAGATGGGTCAGTTACAAGGCAGATCCTGAGGGAAAAGTTTAGAAGCCAAATTCTAAAACTGTGGGGTCGGGATGTGGGTCAGTAATACAGTAAGTACACTGCACTCATTAGTTTCTTTACAAGGTGTGAGCTGAGAAAACCAAGCGCAGAAGCACATTAAGAGACTGGAAAAGAACAATCTGCACATAAACCACGCTGGCACAGAGACAAAAAAAGAGGATGAGATTCTTAGCCCACAAAACATTTACTATACAATGAAACCGGAGTACCACTCAACAAGCAGATATTATTTTCCAGAAGCTCTCCCTGTTTTCTATGCATATCCCTATTTACGAGAAAATCCTATTTAACACTATGTAGCCTTGTTAGGGTTTAGTTTAGTAGTATTGGCCAGGCATTGGTTACCTACCACAATGGCTTGACATGGATTACCCAACACATTGGTAGGGCATTAAGTTGGTCAGGGATTGGCTATCTAACTCATTAGCAGGGTATTATGTAGGTTGGGCATGGTTTACGCAACATATTGGCAGGGCATTGAATGAGTTGGGCATTGGTTACCTACCACATTGGCAGGGCATTGAGTTGGGTAGGCACGGTTTTACCTAATACATTGGTTGGGCATTGAGTTGGTTGGAGGAAAAATAGAACCCGTGTTTCTCGAAACGCGCATGGCCTTATTACACACCACCCCCTGTCATTGCTGTGCCATCGGAGATGTCTATTTACAGTCTTCAATTTTTAAAGGATAGTAACAGACACTTGTATCTTTAAGGGCGTCATGTGGAGATTTTCTGCAAAAGAACGGAGAAGATGGAAGTCTGCAGAGACGGCTGTGGATGGGAGAACCCATCATGGGGTCTGGACAAGATGTAGAAAAGAAGGAGAACGACTCCAGAGACGACGACATCTATAAAGTACCTGGATGTAAATGTTATGTGTGATACTAACTAACTCATGCTTTTATTTATGTTAGGAGCATTAAAGGGGATGTCCAGGTTTGTAATGATAAGAAAAAACTCTGTGTGCACTGCTATAGACCGGTGCAGAGACTAGGTACCCAAACCATAAAGTGCAATATGAAAGAAGTCTCGCCCTCAACTTAAATATATTTTGTAGATTTATTACTGGAAGTAGCACTGGAAACGTTTCAGCCCTACAATGGGCTTTCATCAGTCACGTGCTTATGCCAACTAGTTTGTGGCAGAGAGTCCTTATATATATAGGATGCAGACCTGAATATGGTGCAGGAGATGACCCCTTAAGAGTTATGGCAGGAGGTAATCACCTCACATGGCCAGATAAGAAACCCGGGCTGTGGAGAAGCCGCTGGGGTGCTGGGATTGTCCTCTCAGACGCGGAGTCCAACGCTCGTCTGTGGACCCCATAGTGGCCTCCACGGACTCCATACTATCCCCCATAGCGAGATACATTGAGAGAATCCTTACACCTCTCATACAGAAGTCCAGATCTTTCCTGTTGGACACGGGCTCCTTTTTGAAACTCATCAGTGAAATCAACTCCATCCCCACGGATGCCCTCTTGGTGACCCTAGATGTGAGGGATTTATATACCTCTATTCCCCATGAGGAGGGTATCCACTCGGTCCGTCATCTACTTGAGGGGACTGATATGGACACTGACCAGATAGATCTCCTAAGGGTCATACTTACATCAAACTTCTTCTTGTTTCAAGACACATTCTTCCTACAAAAACGGGGGACCGCTATGGGGTCACACGCAGCACCTCCTTATGCAAATGCATATATGGTACATTTCGAGGAGAGCTCTATATACAAGAACAGCCTATTTAGGGAGAACATCACATGGAAAAGATACATTGATGATGTATTCTGTGTATGGTGGGGCTCGGAGGAAACCCTTCACACCTTCTTGGCATTCCTGAATACCTCTTGGCCTGGTATTACCTTTACTATAAATTATGATCTCTGGAGCATGAACTTTCTAGACACACTGGTAATCAAGGGCTCAGGTGGTCAACTTAGTACGGATCTCTACTCCAAAAGTACAGATCGTAATAGCCTCCTACATTTTAAGAGTCTCCACCCCCCCTCTACCAAAAAGTCGATACCAAAAGCACAATACCAGAGAGTACAACGTATAGTCTCCGACATCAACACCAGGGATCAACGCATACAAGAGATGACACAAATTCCAAGCTAGAGGGTACCCCTTACCTATCCTGGAGAAATCCAGGGCGGTGACTAACAGACCTAGGGCGGACACAACCTCACGTATCCCATTCGTACACTCGTTCCACCCTTTTATGTACAAACTCCATAGGGCTATACGCAGCAATTGGCCTATTCTATCTAATGCATTTCCTAATATAACGGAGTTTCAACAACCATTCCTCCTGTGCTTCAAAAGAGCTCCAAGCCTGCGGGACAGTCTTGTCAAAGCTGACATCGGCACCAGTACCACTGTTAGACAAAGCTTTCTTGGCAAACCAAGGGAAGGCACTTTTCCGTGTCTATACTGCGTACAGTGCAATAATGATCTCAAGGGTAACGTGGTCACACACCCGTATTCTGGTAAAGAATTCAAAATTAGAGGGTACTTTACATGTAGCTTTACATATGTTATTTATGTCATCAAATGCCCATGTGGCCTACTATATGTAGGAGAGACATCCCAACCTATTAGTGATCGGGTGTCTAAACATAAATCTACCATTCGCTGTAATAACCTTCTGCTACCATTACCCCACCATTTTCACACGTCTGGACACAGTATTTCCCAACTAAAATTTCAGGTCCTCGAACATGTTCCGACGCAACGCAGGGGAGGAAATAGATTACTGATGCTCAGAAAACGTGAGGCATACTGGATACACACCCTAGACACACTATCACCAAAAGGACTTAACAGGGAATATGAATTATCTGCATTTATTTGAGGTGTTTGGATACTTCTTAAATTACCGAAATAATAGGGTTTGATATGCCTGACATAAGCGTGTTTATGCTATGTACTAATATATGCCTTTGTTTTTTACAGTCGTCTGTATTAATGATTGATTGGCACGTCACGAACCACTGTCACCATCGGATTGACCATCACTCTCCACGTCTATGCTCTTGTCCGCAATCACCGTTCACTACGGACACGCTCTTCTTAGACGTAGTAACAATGGGCGATATCTGCTATATATATGTCACGGTATATTTCTCTCACGCTTATATGTCAGGATACCCTGCACTGCACATATACCCTGGTACATCTGGGTTTGTATCATACGCTCCCATTAAGGTATACACCCAGTATTCCCATACACACAATATCTAGTGAGCCTGTGGTCCCCACCCTCCCATACTGCCTAACTATCATGTAGGGCCTCCCCTTTTCATTATCTGGATGGATACGACTCACTCTTGGAACCCCGCCCCCTTTCCCCTCCCTCACATTCTCCCATACATGTCCTTTCTTCCATTGTTAGATGGATACCACCCACATGGTATCCCGCCTCCTTTCCCCTTGTTTCGGCTCCGCCCACGCCCGACGCTCATATGTGATCCTTTTTCCCATACCCTCCCTCCCCCTCTCAATGCTATGGCACTATATTGGAACCCTGTGGCTTTATTTTACACTTTTATGTGCCTGTATAGTAACGCTCCTGTCTTGGAACGCTTATTTCACCTCTGTGAACCGCACAGCCATGCACTTCCGGTCTGACCAAACCTTGTGACGTCACTTCCGGTCGCGGCGTCCGTTCTCAGTGCTGGCACCTGCATAAAAACCGGCACTTTCTGATCCCTCTCAGACGAGCGGTGGACTCCGCGTCTGAGAGGACAATCCCAGCACCCCAGCGGCTTCTCCACAGGTACATACATAATCCTGATAGCAGTTTCTGCCGTATGTACTGCCATTCACTTTAGGTGTTTACATTTGCCTTACTTCTATTCTCTGCAGCCCGGGTTTCTTATCTGGCCATATGAGGTGATTACCTCCTGCCATAACTCTAAGGTATATAAACACATATAATTGGGGGTCTTGTGTCTTTAGTGGTATGTCAGTACACCACATTGCCTTTCTATTTTATTTTATTTTCTATTTTTATTTTTTCTTTCCCTCCCATGTCTTATAGTAACATTCCATTAAAAATTACATCCAGCTCTCATCTACCATTATTATTTTCCCTGAAGGGGTCATCTCCTGTGAGTACCATCCTTCTTGATATCCGTCCGTCTACTCCGGTCCATCCGTATGTTATACATCACGTTCTCTCTTCTCTTCTTTTGCCACATTAGGCACCATATTGAGGTCTGCATCCTATATATATATATAAGGACTCTCTGCCACAAACTAGTTGGCATAAGCACGGTATGTGTTCCATTTTTTTGTTACCTACTCCCACAATATATCTAGCGAGGCTGTTTAGCGCAATTTCACTGCGATATCATCACTATAATATGAATCTATAAACACTCTGGCTCTGTTGGATTGTTCATGAGACGAGCGGTGGACTCCGCGTCTGAGAGGACAATCCCAGCACCCCAGCGGCTTCTCCACAGCCCGGGTTTCTTATCTGGCCATATGAGGTGATTACCTCCTGCCATAACTCTAAGGGGTCATCTCCTGCACCATATTCAGGTCTGCATCATATATATATATATATATATATATAGACTCTCTGCCACAAACTAGTTGGCATAAGCACGTGACTGATGAAAGCCCATTGTAGGGCTGAAACGTTTCCAGTGCTACTTCCAGTAATAAATCTACAAAATATATTTAAGTTGAGGGCGAGACTTCTTTCATATTGCAGGTTTGTTATGAGTCTGCAGTTATTCTTTGTGACTGCAGATTTCTGACTTCTCACAGTGCGCACTGCACGCTGTCAGGATTCTCTCATGCTGGCGATTTACATTAATGCGGTCACATGCTGACTAGACATGTGTGGCCTCACTCAATCAAAATGAACTGAGTGAGGCCAGGCACGTCTAGTCGGAATGTGGCCTGAAGTATACAAATCGCATGCTTGTGCTGACATGACTGTCCACCAGCAAGGGAGAATCCTAAAAGTGTGCAGTGCATTAGCTGTGAGAATTCAGAAGTCTGCGATGTCAGGATTCAGCTCTGCAGGTTCCAGTAGTCGTTACATGGACACTTCACTCATATGTGATTTTCATACTTGTGGTCCTGTGACATCGAGCTTCTCTTCCCGCTTCTCTCAGTTTTTCACTGAACATTTAGAGCATTAGGGGAGAGGAGCTCGTCGGTACATGACTAAGTGTGCAAATCACATATGTCCTTGGGGGGTAGAGGGGGGGAGAGGGCACCAAAATTAATTCTTTCCCCAGGTGCCAGAAACCCTAGATACGCCTCTGCAGCCATGTGGGGGCAAATCCACCCCCTGGGCTGAATACCACTCCCCCTGTCCCTGCAGGTCGGGTGAAATTAGTTAACCCTTTCACCCGGCCTGCAGGGACACGATCATTCTGTGACAGCATAAGCGTCACAGGTCGGAAAGGGGATAAGGATATAAAAACTTATCAATTTTTAAGCTAACACTGCAAAATTTTCACCAAAATTCAAATATTTTGACAAATAAACACAATAACATATCAACCTAAATTTACCACTAACAAAGTACAATGTGAAACAAACAAAAAAAAAAACATTATCACTGGAATATGTTGAAGCGTTCCAGAGTTCTTACCTCATAAATTGACACTGGTCAGATTTCAAAAATTGGGCTTGGTCATTAAGGTCAAAATCAGCTTTGTAACTAAGCTAAATTATTAAATAAAAATTGATAAATATGCAAAGTCCTTGGAAAACAAGCAATTTTGCAATGTACCACTTATTAAAAATCCTCTCCGTTCTCAAGAACAGCGGGATAAACAATTTTATAGTGGGCTGGACCATCATTGTACATACATCATTGTAAATACACACCTGTACTTTGTATCTCCCCCACCTCATTGTAGATTGTAAGCTCTCACGAGCAGGGTTGTCTTATTTTGCTTTATTATGGTATTGTTAACATTGTTACCTATGACTGTTGTGTTTGAAACTGTTAAACTGTAAAGCGCTGCGGAATATGTTGGCGCTATATAAATAAAGATTATTATTATTATAGTGCACTTCCTCGGTTACCGGACACTGCTGCAGTCTATTTGTGGTGGCCGGTCTCCTAGGCAATGAGTGCAGCGCTTACAAGTTCTTTACATTATCCATTACTAACAGTGTGGGTTTTAGAAATTATCTGTATACAAAAGGTTGGCAGCGCTGCAGTAATTACATCCGTGGCACTGCCTCACCGTCTTACTTGTAATTCAGAGCTTTAGTCGCTTAATTGAGCATCTGATGTAGCGCTCCAGGGGCGATTACTGCATCCCCACTCAGAGCTACAGGCCCACTGTTACTGGAAGACTCATTATGGTAGGATGAAATGTTCCAGCTTTAAATACCAGACACCAAAAATAACTCTCCGCAGCCCCCTCCTCTGCTTGTCCTGTCTCTAGAATTTAATAGGTGAAATACAACAGGGTCACCTTTCACAGAAAGAATAAGAGGAATGAACATTGGATGCTGCTATGCAGAAGAGAATAGAGAATAAAGCCATGTTCACATGAAGCAATTTCACAACCTGCTCTATAAGTAGTAAAAATGCTGCAATTTAAGCTACATTGTTGGTGCAGATTACATGTATGATTTTAATAAAGTTTTAATTTCAAACAAACATGCTAAAAAGAAGTTTGTTGCTTTTTTCCCACTCAAGCACCAACGTGCTCCAGATTTATACATCACTGCAGTGCTCAAATTCAGTCAGAGAAAAAAAGCATTTGCATGAGATCTTAAATCTCATAGCTTTTGTTGGTACTGTAAAATGCAGCTTCTTTTCTGTAGAAAAAAAAATGCAGCAAAAAACATAAAAATGCTGCATGTGAACATAAACAAAATACCTGATGTGTCTAAGGCTTCTTTCACACTAGCGTCGGAATCTCGCCGTCGCAATGCGTCGGGGAGAGATTCCGACGCTAGCGTTTAACGCTTTGCACAATGGGTGCAGCGGATGCATTTTTCCGGCGCATCCGCTGCCCTATTGTAAGGTGCGGGGAGGTGGGGGCGGAGTTCCAGCCGCGCATGCGCGGTCGGAAAAAGCGGTCCGTCGGGAGAAAAAAACGTTACATGTAGGGGGTTTTTTTCCCCGACGGTCCGCCAAAGCACGACGCATCCGTCGCAAGACGGATGCGAAGTGTGCAAATCCGTCGCAAATGCGTCGCCAATAGAAGTCTATGGGGAAAAAACGCATCCTGCAAGCACTTTTGCAGGATGCGTTTTTTCTGCAAAACGACGCATTGTGACGGATTTACAAAAAACGCTAGTGTGAAAGTACCCTTAGGCTAACAAAGCAGCTCATTGGAATATCAACCCTGTATTTTTTTAGCCAGTACCTTGATGAATGCTTGGACCTCCGCCTCAGTAATCCTGAGGTCAGGGCTATGAAAGTCCAAGAGTATGGCTTTGAAGCTCCTTGCACTTGGCCTCTGCTCCATTCATTGTCTGTGGGATTGCTGGAAACCGCTAAGCACAGAATTCTGCAGTCCCGTCGACAATGAGGGGAGACTGTGCATGCACACCTCTGCTCCATTTAGGACAGGGCTGCCGAGTCCCATTCCTATGTTTCTGATCTCAGGATCACTGCAGTTTGCAGCTGTCAGACCTCAAGAATCACCAAGCATTCTCCCTATGCCATGCATAACAGATAACCTGATACTTGGCATTAACTCTTTAACCCCTACATGACCTTGGGATTTTTTGTTTTTCCGTGTTCGTTTTTCACTCCCCTCCTTCCCAGAGCGATAACTTTTTTATTTTTCCGTCAATTTGGCCATGTGAGGGCTTATTTTTTGCGGGACGAGTTGTACTTTTGAATGACATCATTGGTTTTAGCATGTCGTGTACTAGAAAACGGGAAAAAAATTCCAAGTGCGGTGAAATTGCAAAAAAAGTGCAATCTTACACTTGTTTTTTGTTTGGCTTTTTTGCTAGGTTCACTAAATGCTAAAAGTGACCTGACATTATGATTCTCCAGGTCAGTACGAGTTCATAGACACCTAACATGACTAGGTTTTTTTTTATCTAAGTGGTGAAAAAAAATTCCAATCTTTGCTAAAAAGAAAAAAAAAATTGCGCCATTTTCCGATACTCGTAGCGTCTCCATTTTTCGTGATCTGGGGTCGGTTGAGGGCTTATTTTTTGTGTGCCGAGATGACGTTTTTAATGATAGCATTTTGGTGCGGATACGTTCTTTTGATCGCCCGTTATTGCATTTTAATGCAATGTCGCGGCGACCTAAAAAACGTAATTCTGGCGTTTCGAATTTTTTTCTCGCTACGCCGTTTAGCAATCAGGTTAATGCTTTTTTTTAATTGATAGATCGGGTGATTCTGAGCGCGGCGATACCAAATATGTGTAGATTTGATTTTTTTTAATTGATTTATTTTGATTGAGGCGAAAGGGGGGTGATTTAACCCCTTTACCCCCAAGGGTGGTTTGCACGTTAATGACCAGGCCAATTTTTACAATTCTGACCACTGTCCCTTTATGAGGTTATAACTCCGAAACGCTTCAACGGATCCTGGTGATTCTGACATTGTTTTCTCGTGACATTGTACTTCATGATAGTGGTAAAATTTCTTTGATAGTACCTGCGTTTATTTGTGAAAAAAACGGAAATTTGGCGAAAATTTTGAAAATTTCGCAATTTTCAAACTTTGAATTTTTATGCGATTAAATCACAGAGATATGTCACACAAAATACTTAATAAGTAACATTTCCCACATGTCTACTTTACATCAGCATAATTTTGGAACCAATTTTTTTTTTTGTTAGGGAGTTATAAGGGTTAAAAGTTGACCAGCAATTTCTCATTTTTACAACACCATTTTTTTTTAGGGACCACGTCTCATTTGAAGTCATTTTGAGGGGTCTATATGATAGAAAATGCCCAAGTGTGACACCATTCTAAAAACTGCACCCCTCAAGGTGCTCAAAACCACATTCAAGAAGTTTATTAACCCTTCAGGTGTTTAATAGGAATTTTTGGAATGTTTAAATAAAAATGAACATTTAACTTTTTTACACAAAAAATTTACTTCAGCTCCAATTTGTTTTATTTTACCAAGGGTAACAGGATAAATTGGACCCAGAAAGTTGTTGTCCAATTTGTCCTGAGTACGCTGATACCCCATATGTGGCAGTAAACCACTGTTTGGGCGCATGGGAGAGCTCGGAAGGGAAGGAGCGCTATTTGACTTTTCAATGCAAAATTGACAGGAATTGAGATGGGACGCCATGTTGCGTTTGGAGAGCCACTGATGTGCCTAAACATTGAAACCCCCCACAAGTGACACCATTTTGGAAAGTAGACCCCCTAAGGAACTTATCTGGATGTGTGGTGAGCACTTTGACCCACCAAGTGCTTCACAGAAGTTTATAATGCAGAACCGTAAAAATAAAAAATCATTTTTTCACAAAAATTATATTTTTGCCCCCAATTTTTTATTTTTCCAAGGGTAAGAGAAGAAATTGGACCTCAAAAGTTGTTGTACAATTTGTCCTGAGTACGCTGATACCCCATATGTGGCAGTAAACCACTGTTTGGGCGCATGGGAGAGCTCGGAAGGGAAGGAGCGCCGTTTGACTTTTCAATGCAAAATTGACAGGAATTGAGATGGGACGCCATGTTGCGTTTGGAGAGCCACTGATGTGCCTAAACATTGAAACCCCCCACAAGTGACACCATTTTGGAAAGTAGACCCCCTAAGGAACTTATCTGGATGTGTGGTGAGCACTTTGACCCACCAAGGGCTTCACAGAAGTTTATAATGCAGAGCCATAAAAATAAAACAAAATTTTTTTCCCACAAAAATTATTTTTTAGCCCCCAGTTTTGTATTTTCCCTAGGGTAACAGGAGAAATTGGACCCCAAAAGTTGTTGTCCAATTTGTCCTGAGTACGCTGATACCCCATATGTGGGGGGGAACCACCGTTTGGGCGCATGGGAGGGCTCGGAAGGGAAGGAGCGCCATTTATAATGCAGACTTAGATGGAATGGTCTGCAGGCGTCACATTGCGTTTGCAGAGCCCCTAATGTACCTAAACAGTAGAAACCCCCCACAAGTGACACCATTTTGGAAAGTAGACCCCCTAAGGAACTCATCTTGATGTGTTGTGAGAACTTTGAACCCCCAAGTGTTTCACTACAGTTTATAACGCAGAGCCGTGAAAATAAAAAATCTTTTAGTTTTCCCACAAAAATTATTTTTTAGCCCCCAGTTTTGTATTTTCCCAAGGGTAACAGGAGAAATTGGTCCACAAAAGTTGTTGTCCAATTTGTCCTGCGTACGCTGATACCCCATATGTTGGGGTAAACTCCTGTTTGGGCACACAGGAGAGCTCGGAAGGGAAGGAGCACTGTTTTACTTTTTCAACGCAGAATTGGCTGGAATTGAGATCGGACGCCATGTCGTGTTTGGAGAGCCCCTGATGTGCCGAAACAGTGGAAACCCCCCAATTATAACTGAAACCCTAATCTAAACACACCCCTAACCCTAATTCCAACGGTAACCCTAACCACACCTCTAACCCTGACACACCCCTAACCCTAATCCCAACCCTATTCCCAACTGTAAATGTAATCTAAACCCTAACCCTAACATTAGCCCCAACCCTAACTGTAGCCCCAACCCTAACCCTAACCCTAGCCCTAACCCTAGCCCTAACCCTAGCCCTAACCCTAGCCCTAATGGGAAAATGGAAATAAATACATTTTTTTTTATTTTTCCCTAACTAAGGGGGTGATGAAGGGGGGTTTGATTTACTTTTATAGCGGGTTTTTTAGCGGATTTTTATGATTGGCAGCCGTCACACACTGAAAGACCCTTTTTATTGCAAAAAATATTTTGTGCAATACCACATTTTGAGAGCTATAATTTTTCCATATTTTGGTCCACAGAGTCATGTGAGGTCTTGTTTTTTGCGGGACGAGTTGACGTTTTTATTGAAAACATTTTTGGGCACGTGACATTTTTTGATCGCTTTTTATTCCGATTTTTGTGAGGAAGAATGACCAAAAGCCAGCTATTCATGAATTTCTATTGGGGGAGGCGTTTATACCGTTCCGCGTTTGGTAAAATTGATAAATCAGTTTTATTCTTCGGGTCAGTGCGATTACAGCGATACCTCATTTATATCATTTTTTTATGGTTTGGCGCTTTTATACGATAAAAACTATTTTACAGAAAAAAATTATTTTTGCATCGCTTTATTGAGAATAAAGCGATGCAAAAATAATTTTTTTCTGTAAAAAAATTATTTTTGCATCGCTTTATTGAGAATAAAGCGATGCAAAAATAATTTTTTTCTGTAAAAAAAGTTATAGTCCTGAGAGGACTATAACTTTTTTATTTTTTTGCTGATGATGCTGTATGGCGGCTCTTTTTTTGCGGGACAATATGACGCTTTCAGCGGTACCATGGGTATTTATATCTGTCTTTTTGATCGCGTGTTATTCCACTTTTTGTTCGGCGGTATGATAATAAAGCGTTGTTTTTTGCCTCTTTTTTTTTTTCTTACGGTGTTTACTGAAGGGGTTAACTAGTGGGACAGTTTTATAGGTCGGGTCGTTACGGACACGGCGATACTAAATATGTGTACTTTTATTGGTTTTTTTTTTTTTATTTAGATGAAGAAATGTATTTATGGGAATAATATATATTTTTTTTTTTCATTATTTTGGAATATTTTTTTTTTTTTTTTACACATTTGGAAAATTTTTTTTTTTACTTTTTTACTTTGTCCCAGGGGGGGACATCACAGATCAGTGATCTGACAGTTTGCACAGCACTCTGTCAGATCACTGATCTGACATGCAGCGCTGCAGGCTTCACAGTGCCTGCTCTGAGCAGGCTCTGTGAAGCCACCTCCCTCCCTGCAGGACCCGGATCCGCGGCCATCTTGGATCCGGGGCTGGAGGGAGCAGGGAGGGAGGTGAGACCCTCGCAGCAACGCGATCACATCGCGTTGCTCCGGGGGTCTCAGGGAAGCCCGCAGGGAGCCCCCTCCCTGCGCGGTGCTTCCCTGCACCGCCGGCACATCGCGATCATCTTTGATCGCGGTGTGCCAGGGGTTAATGTGCCGGGGGCGGTCCGTGACCGCTCCTGGCACATAGTGCCGGATGTCAGCTGCGATAAGCAGCTGACACCCGGCCGCGCTCCCCCCGTGAGCGCGGCCGATCGGCTATGACGTACTATCCCGTCCAGGGTCAGATAAGCCCAGGGCACCTCGACGGGATAGTACGTCTAAGGTCACAGAGGGGTTAAACTTTTTTTTTTTTTTTTTTACTTTTGCCATGCTTCAATAGCCTCCATGGGAGGCTAGAAGCAGGCACAACTCGATCACCTCTGCTACATAGCAGCGATCTGCTGATCGCTGCTATGTAGCAGAAATGGAGGTGTGCTGTGAGCGCCGACCACAGGGTGGCGCTCACAGCCACCGGTGATCAGTAACCATAGAGGTCTCTAGGACCTCTATGGTTACCATCCTGACGCATCGCCGACCCCCGATCATGTGACGGGGGTCGGCGATGACGTCATTTCCGGCCACCTGGCCGGAAGCGCTAGATAAATGCCGCTGTCTGCGTTTGACAGCGGCATTTAACTAGTTAATAGGTGCGGGCAGATCGCAATTCTGCCCGCGCCTATTACGGTCACATGTCAGCTGTTCAAAACAGCTGACATGTCCCGGCTTTGATGCGGGCTCACCGCGGAGCCCTGCATCAAAGCGGGGCTTCTGACCTCGGACGTACTATCCCGTCCGAGGTCAGAAAGGGGTTAAGGACAACCTGTCAGCAGGATTTTGTGAAGCACAGAAATGGCCATATTGGCTCTGCGATCCTTATTCAATTGATACCTATGGTGAAGAAATCCATTTTCTGCTTTATGCTTACCATAATTAGTGTTTGAAGTTCTCCTGTAATCATGTTTTTGTGCATTGGGACGGACCTGTGGGAGAGGTCCTCCTGTTTGAATGATGGGTTTTTGATTTAAAAAAAAAAAAAAACAGCCCCCGTGTGCAAAGTCCCATCTTCAAATTATTGATCTTGTTGTTAATCTGCGCATGTGGCAGCCACTGTGTGCACAGAAGAGAAGCTGTGTATCGCCACTGCTCAAAACAGTACTATGTGTACAATATTATGTAATACACAAGAGACAGGTGAGGGGGCTGTATATGAGACGAAACAGGTGAGGGGGCTGTATATGAGACAGAAGAGACAGGTTAGGGGGTTGTATGTGAGACAGAAGAGACAGGTTAGGGGGTTGTATGTGAGACAGAAGAGACAGGTGAGGGGGCTGTATATGAGACGAAACAGGTGAGGGGGCTGTATGTGAGACAGAAGAGACAGGTGAGGGGGCTGTTTATGAGACAGAAGAGACAGGTTAGGGGGTTGTATGTGAGACAGAAGAGACAGGTTAGGGGGTTGTATGTGAGACAGAAGAGACAGGTGAGGGGGCTGTATATGAGACGAAACAGGTGAGGGGGCTGTATGTGAGACAGAAGAGACAGGTGAGGGGGCTGTATGTGAGACAGAAGAGACAGGTGAGGGGGCTGTATATGTGAGACAGAAGAGACAGGTGAGGGGGCTGTATGTGAGACAGAAGAGACAGGTGAGGGGGCTGTATATGAGACAGAAGAGACAGGTTAGGGGGCTGTATATGAGACAGAAGAGACAGGTGAGGGGGCTGTTTATGAGACAGAAGAGACAGGTTAGGGGGTTGTATGTGAGACAGAAGAGACAGGTTAGGGGGTTGTATGTGAGACAGAAGAGACAGGTGAGGGGGCTGTATATGAGACGAAACAGGTGAGGGGGCTGTATGTGAGACAGAAGAGACAGGTGAGGGGGCTGTATGTGAGACAGAAGAGACAGGTGAGGGGGCTGTATATGAGACAGAAGAGACAGGTTAGGGGGTTGTATGTGAGACAGAAGAGACAGGTAAGGGGGCTGTATATGAGACAGAAGAGACAGGTGAGGGGGCTGTTTATGAGACAGAAGAGACAGGTTAGGGGGTTGTATGTGAGACAGAAGAGACAGGTTAGGGGGTTGTATGTGAGACAGAAGAGACAGGTGAGGGGGCTGTATATGAGACGAAACAGGTGAGGGGGCTGTATGTGAGACAGAAGAGACAGGTGAGGGGGCTGTATGTGAGACAGAAGAGACAGGTGAGGGGGCTGTATATGAGACAGAAGAGACAGGTTAGGGGGTTGTATGTGAGACAGAAGAGACAGGTGAGGGGGCTGTATATGAGACGAAACAGGTGAGGGGGCTGTATGTGAGACAGAAGAGACAGGTGAGGGGGCTGTTTATGAGACAGAAGAGACAGGTGAGGGGGCTGTATGTGAGACAGAAGAGACAGGTAAGGGGGCTGTATATGAGAGAAGAGACAGGTAAGGGGGCTGTATGTGAGACAGAAGAGACAGGTAAGGGGGCTGTATGTGAGACAGAAGAGACAGGTAAGAGGGCTCTATGTGAGACAGAAGAGACAGGTGAGGGGGCTGTATATGAGACGAAACAGGTGAGGGGGCTGTATGTGAGACAGAAGAGACAGGTGAGGGGGCTGTTTATGAGACAGAAGAGACAGGTGAGGGGGCTGTATGTGAGACAGAAGAGACAGGTTAGGGGGTTGTATGTGAGACAGAAGAGACAGGTGAGGGGGCTGTATATGAGAGACAATAGACAGGTAAGGGGGCTGTATGTGAGACAGAAGAGACAGGTAAGGGGGCTGTATGTGAGACAGAAGAGACAGGTAAGAGGGCTCTATGTGAGACAGAAGAGACAGGTAAGGGGGCTGTATATGAGACGAAACAGGTGAGGGGGCTGTATGTGGGACAGAAGAGACAGGTAAGCGGGCTGTATGTGAGACAGAAGAGACAGGTAAGGGGGCTGTATATGAGACAGAAGAGACAGGTAAGGGGGCTGTATATGAGACAGAAGAGACAGGTAAGGGGGCTGTATGTGAGACAGAAGAGACAGGTGAGGGGGCTGTATATGAGACAGAAGAGACAGGTGAGGGGGCTGTATGTGGGACAGAAGAGACAGGTGAGGGGGCTGTATATTAGACAGAAGAGACAGGTGAGGGGGCTGTATGTGAGACAGAAGAGACAGGTGAGAGGGCTGTATGTGAGACAGAAGAGACAGGTGAGGGGGCTGTATGTGAGACAGAAGAAACAGGTGAGAGGGCTGTATGTGGGACAGAAGAGACAGGTGAGGGGGCTGTATGTGAGACAGAAGAGACAGGTAAGGGGGCTGTATATGAGACAGAAGAGACAGGTGAGGGGATGTATATGTGAGACAGAAGAGACAGGTAAGGGGCTGTATATGAGACAGAAGAGACAGGTAAGGGGGCTGTATATGTGAGACAGAAGAGACAGGTGAGGGGGCTGTATGTGAGACAGAAGAGACAGGTGTGGGGGCTGTATATGTGAGACAGAAGAGACAGGTAAGGGGGCTGTATATGTGAGACAGAAGAGACAGGTGTGGGGGCTGTATGTGAGACAGAAGAGACAGGTGAGGGGGCTGTATGTATGTGAGACAGAAGAGACAGGTGTGGGGGCTGTATATGTGAGACAGAAGAGACAGGTAAGGGGGCTGTATATGTGAGACAGAAGAGACAGGTGTGGGGGCTGTATATAAGACAGAAGAGACAGGTGAGGGGGCTGTATGTGAGACAGAAGAGACAGGTGAGAGGGCTGTATGTGAGACAGAAGAGACAGGTGAGGGGGCTGTATGTGAGACAGAAGAAACAGGTGAGAGGGCTGTATGTGGGACAGAAGAGACAGGTGAGGGGGCTGTATGTGAGACAGAAGAGACAGGTAAGGGGGCTGTATATGAGACAGAAGAGACAGGTGAGGGGATGTATATGTGAGACAGAAGAGACAGGTAAGGGGGCTGTATATGTGAGACAGAAGAGACAGGTGAGGGGGCTGTATGTGAGACAGAAGAGACAGGTGAGGGGATGTATATGTGAGACAGAAGAGACAGGTAAGGGGGCTGTATATGTGAGACAGAAGAGACAGGTGTGGGGGCTGTATGTGAGACAGAAGAGACAGGTAAGGGGGCTGTATATGAGACAGAAGAGACAGGTGAGGGGATGTATATGTGAGACAGAAGAGACAGGTAAGGGGGATGTATATGTGGGACAGAAGAGACAGGTGAGGGGGCTGTATGTGAGACAGAAGAGACAGGTAAGGGGGCTGTATATGAGACAGAAGAGACAGGTGAGGGGATGTATATGTGAGACAGAAGAGACAGGTAAGGGGGCTGTATATGTGAGACAGAAGAGACAGGTGAGGGGGCTGTATGTGAGACAGAAGAGACAGGTGTGGGGGCTGTATATGTGAGACAGAAGAGACAGGTAAGGGGGCTGTATATGTGAGACAGAAGAGACAGGTGTGGGGGCTGTATGTGAGACAGAAGAGACAGGTGAGGGGGCTGTATGTGAGACAGAAGAGACAGGTGAGGGGGCTGTATGTGAGACAGAAGAGTCAGGTGAGGGGGCTGTATGTGAGACACTGGCTGTCTCCTCCGTGACTTACCCCTTTTTCCTGCACGGTCCTCCCTCTTTTCTGGCTGCAGTATATTGGTAATGAATGCCAGTACTGCATCATTGTGTGTCCCTTTTCTATTGACCACAGGTTATGATGTTATAGACTGCCAGAAAAGAACGTAGCCAGGGGTGGATTTCAGCCAGTGCTGTCCCGCCCAGGGGGCGCCCCAATCCGCTTCTTTGTGCCTCCTTTTTCAGCTGACACTTTTTGGAATAAGCAATGAAATAGGGCGCACTACCAACATATAAACCTAATATAAAAAAATATATCCATTAATACGGGGTGCAAGCGAGTGACAAAACGACCAAATATAACCAGCAGAAAGAAAAGTATCACTCCAGTTATGCACACCACGTATAAAAAATGAAAACATAATGTAGGAAAAAACACAAGATTTTATTGACACACAACATAATAAAACATACTTAAAAACAGAAAGGCAAGGCCCTGTCCATAACACTCAGTAAATACAGAGTACAATAATATATATAACCCATAATAAGCATACTGATAACCAATGCTATAAGCCTGCCTGTACCCTAGGACTAGATGCAGACCATACGTGGCCAGCTCACAGGACAAACTAACCAACCCAGGCGGATGTATACAAAATCCTAAGTGGCCAGTAAACACCCAAATAGTGCATTTAGCCCGAACGGCTCATGGGACAAAAATATCTACCCTAAGCCAGTAAGGCAACAGGATCCCAAAATAATAGTGGGAGAAAAAAAAAAAAAAAAAAAGAGCACTGGAACCGCCAGGAAAAACCTCAGAGCACTAGAAGAAGGGGTTACCCAAATGGTGACCAGAGCGGAGTCCGTGGGTAGCCAGGCAAGCAAGCAGGACAGGGACCAGAGCAGCCCCACGCGTATCGCCCTTCAAGAGAGGGCTTCGTCAGGGGAAGTACCAACATGTGTCCCAAACCCTGTATAAATACCATCCCAATAAATAGAACAAACGGCCCACCTGTGACTGAGCAAAGAAGCTGCAAATGTGCAGAAAGTCCTGAAATGAAAGTGCCATCCTTATTATAACATATATTTTCTTAATACCTCTATCCCGTGTCTGTGCATATACATATATTTTTATAACTATGGGCTTTCCTGTTGCCAGGATTCTTTGTTCCAGCTGTTGCTTCACAGCTGGGCTTTTGGTGCTTTTGCGCCTGTGTTTTTAGCTCTCCTTCAGCTTGCTGTGTGGGTGTGGCTTTCATCGCTCACTCTGACAGCGGCCGCCTTCTCTTCCCCGCCCGGCTGGACGTGGGACTGGCTCCTTATCTCAGCTAGCTCCGGCTGCATTTTGGCTTGCACTTTCATTTCAGGACTTTCTGCACATTTGCAGCTTCTTTGCTCAGTCACAGGTGGGCCGTTTGTTCTATTTATTGGGATGGTATTTATACAGGGTTTGGGACACATGTTGGTACTTCCCCTGACGAAGCCCTCTCTTGAAGGGCGATACGCGTGGGGCTGCTCTGGTCCCTGTCCTGCTTGCTTGCCTGGCTACCCACGGACTCCGCTCTGGTCACCATTTGGGTAACCCCTTCTTCTAGTGCTCTGAGGTTTTTCCTGGCGGTTCCAGTGCTCTTTTTTTTTTTTTTTTTTCTCCCACTATTATTTTGGGATCCTGTTGCCTTACTGGCTTAGGGTAGATATTTTTGTCCCATGAGCCGTTCGGGCTAAATGCACTTTTTGGGTGTTTACTGGCCACTTAGGATTTTGTATACATCCGCCTGGGTTGGTTAGTTTGTCCTGTGAGCTGGCCACGTATGGTCTGCATCTAGTCCTAGGGTACAGGCAGGCTTATAGCATTGGTTATCAGTATGCTTATTATGGGTTATATATATTATTGTACTCTGTATTTACTGAGTGTTATGGACAGGGCCTTGCCTTTCTGTTTTTAAGTATGTTTTATTATGTTGTGTGTCAATAAAATCTTGTGTTTTTTCCTACATTATGTCTTCATTTTTTATACGTGGTGTGCATAACTGGAGTGATACTTTTCTTTCTGCTGGTTTCCTTTTTCAGCTGAATGGGCGCTGTTCACATGATATCAGAAGAAGTCCGTGACCGCTCTGTGTCTGCAGGAAACAACAACAGGCAGGTAGGCAGCAACTACCTGGCTGTTAGTTCTTAAGCACTTGTTTTTTTTTTTTTTTTAAGTCCCGGATATTTCCTTTAAGGCTGCTGTCACACTAGCAGTATTTGGTCAGCATTTTACATAAGTATTTGTAAGCCAAAACCAGGAGTGGAACAATTAGAGGAAAAGTATAGTAGAAACATATGCACCACTTATGCATTTATCACCCACTCCTGGTTTTGGCTTACAAATACTGATGTAAAATACTGACCAAATACTGATAGTGTGACAGCAGCCTAACAATCAGCAGCCAATCAGAGGCCAACAACTAATGTTGGGGTATTGAAGTGTAGAAATTGGGAAAAAAGTTAAGAGTGTGCTAAAAGTGATTAGCTATAGATGACTTATTTTCAAGTTAAGAGTGTGCTAACAGTGATTAGCTATAGATGACTTATTTTCTCTCCAGATGAGTCCTGGCTGAAAGATGTGATAGCGGTCTTCACGAGATGAAGAAGAAAATCGAAGATAAATTAGTTCAACCAGAGACGTCACTAGTGAGTCACTATATTACAGGCACAGTTTACACTATATAGCTCTTATGTATAATGTCACTGGTCATCTCTGCATTACCTGTACACTGATACTATATAAAAAACTCCTGTGTATAATGATCACTGGTGATCACTGTATTACATGCACACTTTACACTATATACAGAGCTCTTATGTATAATGTCACTGGTGAGAACTGTATTACCTGTACACCCGACACTATATACAGAGCTCTTATGTATAACGTCACTGGTGAGCACTGTATTACCTTGTACACTGACACTATATACAGAGTTCCAGTGTATAATGTCACAGGTTATCACTATATTATCTGTGCACTATATACAAATCTCCTGCATATAACAGCACTGATGGCAAAATTAGTGTCATGGTTTTTATTAATCAGTATCGTAGTGTTCGGCCAGTATGTGGTGGTAATATATGGTCTGGTGATGGTGTTGCGGTATTTGCCCCTTGTACGAGGTATTAGTTCGTCACTATGTGGTGGCACTATGTGGTCTGGTCATGGTATGGTGCTTTTTATCCCTTGTATGTGGTATTATTAAGATACTATGTAGTGGAAGTATGTGGTCTGAGGGCATTATTACTTTTGTACTTTGTACTTTGGTACTTTTGGCAGAATGGACAGGTGCCAAGTCCTGCAGGAGAATGAAATTTCCATCTCCAAAAAGCTTGTCGACAGAGGGAAGCATGAAGTGCTCTAAAATTTCCTGGTAGACTGCTGCGCTGACTTTGGCCTTGATAAAACACAGAGGACCTACACCAGCAGATGACATGGCTCCGCAAACCATCACTCATTGTGGAAACTTCACACTAGACCTCAAGCAGCTTAGAATGTGTGCCTCTCCACTCTTCCTCCAGACTCTGGGACCTTTTTTTTCCAAATGAAATGTAAAATTTACTTTCATCTGAAAACAACACCTTGCACCAGTGAGCAACAGTCCAGTTCTTTTTCTCCTTGAACCAGGTATTGGTCATGAGCGGCTTGACACAAGGAATGCGACACTTGTAGCCCATGTCCTGTATACATCTCTCTGTGGTGGCTTTTGAAGCAATGACTCCAGCAGCAGTCCACTACTTGTGAACCTGCCACTTATTTTTGAATGGCCTTTTTCTTAACAATCCTTTCAAGGCTGCGGTTATTCCGGTTGCTTGTGCACCTTTTTCTACCACACTTTTTTCATCCACTCAACCTTCCATTAATTTGCTTGGATGCTATGAACAGCCAGCTTTTTAGCAATGACCTTTGGTGGCTTAGGCTACTTTCACACTAGCGTTGTTTTCAATACGTCGCAATGCGTCGTTTAGGGGAAAAAACGCATCCTGCAAAGTTGTTTGCAGGATGCGTTTTTGCCCCATAGATTAACATTAGCGACGCATTGCGACGCATTGACACACGCCGCAACCGTCGTGCGATGGTTGCGCCGTGTTGTGGCGGACCGCCGGCATCAAAAAACGATATATGTAACTTTTTTTGCTGCCGTTGGACCGCTTTTTCCGACCGCGCATGCGCGGCCGGAACTCCGCCCCCACCTCACAATGGGGCAGCGAATGCAATGAAAATCTGCATCCGCTGCACCCGTCGTGCGGCGCTAACAACGCTAGCGTCGTTGCGTCTGCATGTCGCATTGCGACGTGCAGCGCACGATGCTAGTGTGAAAGTAGCCTTACCCTCCTTGTGTAGTGGGTCAATGACTGACTTCTGGACATCCGCCAAGTCAGCAGTCTTCCTCATGATTGTGAAGCATACTGAAACAGACTAAGGGACCTTTCTAAACACTTAGGAAGCCTTTGCAGGTGTTTTTTGTTAATTATTCTATTTTACTAAGATAATTACTTTTGGGTTTTCATTGGCTGCAAGACATAATCATCAACATAAACAGAAATAAACACTTGAAACAGATCACTCTGTTTGTACTGACACTATATATGAGTTTTACTTTTTGAATTGAAGAACTGAAACTAACTTTTTGATTATGGTATAGTCTAATTTTGTGAGAAGCACCTGTATTTTCAGCCATTATGTAGTAGAAGGTGTATAGTGGCATCATTGGCCTTTGTGTAGTGTTTTGTTATATAATGGTGATATTATAATTTTATGTATTCGCTGTGTAGTGGCGATGGTAGAGAACAATGGGTAGCCATATTATTTTGGCTTTTCATAGTAATTTTGGTAATATTTATTTTTATAGTGTATTTTAGGTTAGCAACAGCTGTATACTATGATTACTGCATATATGTATGGACCCTCTTAAATGATATGGGGGGGGGGGGCGTATGGGAACATAGGCTCTTTGGAGCTTGGGCCCCTGATCTTTTAGGATCCTAGCAACACCCCTGTCCATAAGAGTCATTGCAAAAAGAAACTTCAGGTCTCTCTGCCACAGTCACCAAGTAAAAAAAAAAAAAAAAAGGGATAAAAAGGTGGATTAACTCCGCGCTGCTTGAAAGATAGAAGTCCAAATGGATATTCAGATGAATAAGTGGCTTTATTCAACGTGTTTCGGAGTACTATGACTCCATCAGGAAACCACACAAGTATATCAAGATACTTTTGTGGTTTCCTGATAAAGGAGTCATAGTACTTCGAAATGCGTTGAATAAAGCCACTTTTTCTTCTGAATATCCATGTGGACTTCTATCTTTCAAGCAGCGCGGAGATAATCCACCTTTTTATCCCATTTTTTTTTTCTCCACACTGGCTGGTCAGGAGGAGACAGGTGGATCTGCAGCAGCTAATATTTCTATGAGCCTGTGTTTGAGCTCTATCTGGTGAGTAAAATCTCATTAGAGGTATCTCTTAATACCCAGATAAGACCATTTTGCGCTTTTACTTTCCTTCCAGTTTTTTATTGACAGTCACTAAGTAAGCAGATCATTCCATGCACGTGTCAGCGCATATTTTGTCTTCAACACACACATATGATACACAACCAAAGAATCTTCAGAAAAATATATAGTTTATTATTGAACAAATAGTCACAACATTAAAATAAGGGAACAGACCACCAGGTGGCAATAGAGTGCAAGGTGCCATATAAGGGTATGGGCATGGGCCCCTGGACCCGTTGAAGCACATTGTGTGCGAAACGGCCATCATCCACTTTCTCTCCCTGCACGCCTGATGTATTACAAGGACATGTAACAATTTCTTCATGTCGGTCCAATAAAAACAGCACGATTTCACAAGCAAAAGGGTGAGTGCCGCATTTCTTTAAATTTTTTGTATCATAGAGTTTATGCTATTAAAACCCTGTGTGAGGGCTGACTGGATGGGAGTATGGAGCGGACACTGACTGCGGCAATATACTACGTGACTGGGCAATATCCTACGTGGCTGGGCAATATACGTGGACATGCATATTCTAGAATACCCGATGCGTTAGAATCGGGGCACCATCTAGTATTGCCATATTTATACATACCTCAATGGTAGACCCGCACGGCCTGACGCGCGTTTCGCTTCAGCTTTGATGACGCTGAAGCGAAACGCGCGTCGGGCCCTGCGGGCCTACCATCGGGGTATGTATAAATATGGCAATATATTACCGCAGGATAATCACATCTGATGCACGGATATGGTGTGCACCATAGGGATTATGCTATTGTTGATGTGATATCCCCCATGTTTATATTAATTACTTACCATCTTTTTTACTTATCCTATTGGGGAAATCTATTATTTATGCACAGCGATCATTTTATTTTGAGTATTTATTTGATATATGTATTTTAAATGATGAACTTTGAGATTTGAGTAGCTTATGCATACTAGCGCCTTTTCTACATATCTAATGGGTATCTGATCTTTCATGCGTAGTAAATTATAGAGGTATTTATTGTATTTTACCTATTAAATTTAGTATCAACTTGATTTAGATTGTGAGCCCCATCAGGGACAGTGATGATAATGTGTGCAAAATGTAAAGCGCTGCGGAATATGTTAGCGCTATATAAAAATAAAGATTATTATTATTATTATTATGTATGTATTTATTGCCCATGCCCTTATATGGCACCTTGCACTCTATTGCCACCTGGTGGTCTGTTCCCTTATTTTAATGTTGTGGCTATTTGTTCAATAATAAACTATATATTTTTCTGAAGATTCTTTGGTTGTGCATCATATTTGTAGGTGTTGAGCATTTTGATAGATACACGACAGTAGATATATTTGTTTGGTAAATTAAGCATTTTTTGTCTTGTAAACTAACAAAAGTGTCAGTATTCTGCCAGGCATCATGAAACTCCTTACTATGTATGAATACCCCCAACTGCTGTAATGTTAATGTTCTATTTGAGTAAAATTTCTCTGTTCCACTAAATTACAGCACAATATCTACTACACGACACAGTGCAGGTTAATTGATATATGATCAATATATGCATGGTCCAAAAAATACTAATTGGTTGGGTTTTATTTTTAATCCAGATCAAGGTCAAAAAATAAGAGTGACAATAAAAAACAGAGTCAACCAATTAAGTCAATCCCAGGGGAAGGCTAGCCACATCCTGGCCTGCGGGCCAGCCAACTTATGAAGCCAGGCAGGAAGGAAGGGGACAAGATCAAAGCACAGAAAGGCCATCAAAGAGATATGTGGAGGGACGTGTTAAGTGAAGACTATCCACAACTAATAAGGCTAATAAAGAACAGCAGCTATTAGAAGAAAGCTCTCAGATGCCCGAGTGTGGCAGCTAGTATCAAATCAGCCAAACTTTGGGAAACTAAAACTAACAATATGTATTACACATGTATTGTATGTAAAACACAAAATGTATTTTCTCGTAATAGCTGCGTTTTTTATTACTTATTCGTTACATAAGTAAAATCAGTAGATCATGCGTATACAAGTGCCTTGAAAAAGTAATCATACGCTGTGTTATTTTCCACATTTTTTTCTGTCACATCCACAAGCTTAAATGTTTTTATGAATATGAGATCTACTAAAACAAAGTAGCAAGTATTAGTAAAGTTTGAGGCCGGGTGCCCACGATCCAGAAGTAGCAGCGATTTGAACGCAGCATTTGTTCGCTACGTCCAAAGCGCTGCCGTCTATTGAACGCAGGGGATTCCGCATGTATTCACTGAACCGTGCCGATTCACCGTGTCCAATACATTTTACAGGTGAAATTTCTCTGGCGGAGACTCAGCGTCTAGACCGCAAGAGAAATTGACATGTCAGTCTCTGCGGGTGATCTGCAAGCGTGACGTATAGTGGATGGGATTTCTTGAAATCCCATCCACTATGCTGTAACATCTGGACTCTGCGGGTTGGATGCTGCACAAGTACACACTAATCGTGGGCACATACCCTACAGGAAATAATAGATGGTTTTCTAAATATTTTAAAAACAAATCTGAAAATTGTGACCTAAAATTGTATTCAGCGCCCCTTACAGTCAAATTGTGACTACAGCAAACTCCGGTAAAATAAGCGTTACACAAGCCATTCTCCAAACTGAAGCCTGTAAACAACTGGGGTGGGATTAAACCCACTGAGCAGCAAGTTCACCAGATAGAAGCAGCGGGTTATGTCACTTGTGAATAGCACAACTTCAAAGGTTCCTTTAAATGGACTGTGTAATGGATAGATTAAATATTCCTGCCATTCGGACCAGTCACAAGGCTAATAGAGGTTGTCCAGCCTAAGAAGAAAAGTCCGCAGTCATCCTATGAGACTGCTGAACTGTGACAGTGAGCGTTGAGCACGCCTAACTATTCCCGGCCTTCCTGTGCAGGTGGCTGGCTACGGCACCACATGTATGAGATTTGCATACTTTGTGATCACAAGACAACTCAATGTTCTAGCACAGGAGATTCTAGTCGGCATGTGAATGCAGGAATACAAATCTCCTACATGGAGCCACAAGTACCCACCCATCTGCCCAGCGGATACAGGTAAATCATGACAGCGTGCTCACCGAACACTGTACTCATACGACTGTCTGCGGACACCAAATTCATAATGGTATGTGCACATGTTGCAGATTTGCCTGTGGAATTTTCTGCACAGAATCTGTACCTCTTGGCAGAAAACGCAGGTAAAAATCTGCACGTTTTTGATGCGGATTTGATGCAAATAAAGATGTATTATTGAATAAAAAATAGGTGATGTCATTTCTTGTCCACCCTCCTCTTTTACATTTGTCCAACCCACACTCCATTACACACACAGATAGACAGATAGATAGACAAACAGACACAGGTAGATAGATATTGGATAGATAGATCTATAGAGAATATCTATCAATCTATGTATAGATCTATCTCCCTCATTCCTTCTATCTATAGATAGATAGATAGAAGGAATGAAATAGATACATGATCTATAGATAGATAGAAGGAATGAGATAGTGTGGCGTTGCACCTACTGTTTGTGTTGGGGAACACTCGCTTGGCAGCTGATTAACGTAGTCAGGCACGGTTTTCCCACAAAAACAGTCTATTTGGTTTATTTATGCAGCAGAATCCACATAAAGTCCATTTTATTACATCCATGAATATATCACGACCACCAGTCTGTTCATGCAGCAGATAAACCTCTCTGCCGTATATTACAATCACACGTCTCCTTGTTAGTCCTGTCTTTGACAACACAGAAGCCGTCCCATGTTCTGCAGGTAAATGCATGGTCTCACCAGGTGCTTCCAGGAAGTCTCCACTCGCAGGAGCTTCCAACACCGACCATCCAGGTCCATGGTCTTTCCAGGTACTTCCAGGAAGTCTCCACTCACAGGACCTCTTCCAGGACCTAGAGTACAGACCATTCAGGTCCAAACACTCAACCTGTCACCCACACCCTGGTCACATTATGAAGCTGTAACCAGCCCCACAGGTGGGAGGTGTGTGGCTAGTTCGACCCGCCAAGCTTCAAACTAGCCCAGTAAGCCTCCCTCTATAAACTATACAAATATTTGTGGGACTACAGGTCCCAGAACAACAATACTGCAGGCTTACCGCGCAGACTTCTTCTGCGACACATACCGGCTATTTACAATCCTGCCGGACTTTGACTCATCACCACAGTGATACCAACTGCCATGCATTCTTATGGCCTCAATACACCTCCTTGCATATTCTGAAGAGACCATGAGACCATGCAGCACCCCCTACCCATAACAGGGGTCACTGCATCACAATAGATAGAAGGAATGAGATAGAGAGATAGATCTATAGATAGAAGGAATGAGACAAGATAATAAAAAATAAACAAAAAAAACAACAGTATACTCCCTGCCCGATGTAGTCCCTCTTTAATAACTATTGTTCGATGACGATTTCCCCTATAGAGCTGTCACATCAGCAGGATAATTCTCCCGCAGTGTGTCATCAGAGACAAGACTCTCGCTTTACGGCACTACAGCGTGAGAAAATTCTCACGTAGTAGTGCCGCAAAGTGACAGGGGAGCTCCCGATGACCTGTCGGCGGCGGAGTGATACAATGCGAATGATTATCTCCGACATTGTATCACCGGAGTACTTGAGGAGCGGTCGCATCAGCTGATGTAACAGCTCTCCACGGGAGATCGTCGTGGGACAATCGTATTAATTGGATTACGTCGGACACAGGGAGTATATTGTTGGTTTATTATTTTATTTTCAGGTGAGCGAGGGCTTCGGGGATTAGGTGTAGATGGTGAGTATGAACTATATATGTACTGTGTTTTTTTTTTTTTACATTCAACACATTAGCCGGATGATGGGACTACTACTGTCCCATCGTTGGCTAATGTGTCAATGACTGTCACTGTAGCAGGCATAGCTGGATGGGACTTGTAGTCCCATCGGATGATGCCTGCACACACACACAGCCCCAGCAGACCCTGGGACAGCCCACAGACTCCAGACAGCCCTGTCGACCCCACAAACAGCCTCGCAGACACGCACACAGTCACTGCCCACACACTTCCCTCCTCCCGGGACGCAGCGTTTCTCGCACCCACAGCTGCAGCAAAACCGCAGATTTTTTTTTACATCTGTGGGTTTGCTGCGGATTGGCCTGACAATGTAAGTCAATGGGTGCAGAAACGCTGCAGTTCCGCAAAAGAATTGACATGCTGCAGAAAATACGCTGTGAATCCATACATTTTTTTTCCGCAGCATGTGCACAGCGGTTTTGAATTTCCCTTTGATTAACATTGTGTGCACAGCGCACTGCGGATTTGAGGTAAAAACGCTGCGGAAACGCATCAAAAACCGCAACATGTGCACATACCCTAAAACGTTTCTTCTCAGGCTAAGTTCCCACAATGAGTATTTGGCGATGTTTTGAAGAAAATCTGCAGCATTTCTGCACTAAATATCAAACTTCGGTTACTTGCATTTTTTTCATTGTGCTTTTGAGTGCATTTTTGACATGCATTTTTACTCCATTCTTTTAGACGTGGTTTATGGTTTGTCAGGTTTTAAATAAAACTACACTTTTTTTTAGAAACTTCCTGTTGCTTAGCTTTAATAAAATTGATAACATCGTGCATTTTTAGCACATTTACACTGCAGAAATGCATTCAAAATACGGTACATGTTTTCTACTTGCAGAATTTACTCATTCACACCCAAGAAGAAAATCCACAAATAAACACGTATTTAATCACAAAATAACGGACATGTTGTGGATTTCAATCACGCAACACAGCTCAGTTTACTCTGCGTAAAAAGAAGCCCAGTGGCAAGAGATCTCCATAAATCCCATCCACTTGGTGAAACTGCAAGACGCAGTATCAGAAATTGACCCAGTACTCATCATGGGTACTTCACTTTAAAGGTCACCCCTTGAATATCGGGCATCTACTAATCTAAAGGCATCCAAACTTACATAAAAATCGGACTAATTCCCACTGTGCACAGCCCTTTATTGATCTGTATCCCAAAATGCTTTATGCTGGGGCCACAAGGAGACAGTTATCCCACGGCAGTACTTCTCTGAAAAGGCGTGCGACAAAAAAAGTGGGCAACGCATCTGCAATTTGTATTGCACGACTACTTAAGAGCTCAGATTCTGCTTGTAATAAAACAGCCAACATTCTGTGATTGCACTGACGTCTATGACAAGGGACTTGTGACAGAAAATCTAACTCATTTGGAAACATTTCCAACTCTGCCTCCGGTCACAATGCGACACTAATTGTTACGTAGCCTTAAGATAAAGAACGATGAGACCAAATGCAGGTGACTTCTTCCTGCCAATCTCTTATAGCAGTGAATGGTGGGAGAGGTTACCCATCATCATGGGCAGAGAGCCTACATAACGGAAAGCAGCATTTTATCTGCTTTGTGGTAATTCAAGCTGTAAGTATTAATGCTTAGAAATTAAGTAATTTTTCAGGACAATTGTGCCCCCAAGTGGCCAGCCCACAAAATGCAATGTGTGGGTCTGGATATTGGCTAGTTTGCTAGTAAATGCACCCCCAGGCTCACAGAATAAGGAACACAATATCACAGAATCTTTTTTTTTTTTTTTTTTAATTGGTTGATGCTTTCACAGCAGTATCAGAGAAAACATTCATCAAGCACATTGTAGAGTAATGTCTATATATATTATATTATGTACAAACTATGAGGGGGAGGGGGATATTGGATCAGGTCATATAGAGCTACACATTTCATATAAAACATGAAAAGTTACATTGGAAAATTTGTAGTTTCTTGCTGTATTGTTGCTAAAAGGAAAGCTTCCACTAAAACCTAATTTAGGGAAACACAAAAACCTGACATCTCAAGAAATGCTATTTACTTATATTACTTATATAGCACTATTAATTCCACAGCACTTTACAGACATTATATTTACCGGCAAATGTAGGGTTAATCATGAGTGAAAGCTGGCGGCTTCATGGAGGAAATAAGACCATTTTCACCAGGTACCTGTCCTTTCAGTCAGGCGGCCGGGCATCATTGTAACACCATCTGCAGACTGACCCAATATGTGCAGGTATCGAGCGTTTTCTGAAGGGACAGGTTCCTCACAGGACAATAGTGTAGAGCAGAGCGGTGAAAAAGACACGTCCCGCAGAGAATCCTGTGACCATGCCCCCTTACAAATCAGCAGTAGTGATGAGCGAGTACACTCGTTACTCGAGATTTCCCGCACACGCTCGGGGGTCCTCCGAGTATTTGTAAGAATTCATCACCGCAGCTGAATGATTTACATCTGTTAGCCAGCATAAGTACGTGTGGGGGTTGTCTGGTTGTTAGGGAATCCCCACATGTAATCAATAAAAAAATGAGTATATTTGCTCATCACTAATCAGCAGCAAAAAAAAAAAAAAAAAGGACGATAACCGCATAAGTGTATGACGAAAAAAAAGGGAGCAATACTCCAGGGAGCAGCGGAAATACAGAGAAGAACTGGTTCTTTTGAGCCTTTGACAGGTCTTCTTAATGGGAATGTCACCATGGGATATAAATACAGGGAATAGAAGAGCTTGCGAAGAACAGTGCAGACACCTCTACAGGGCCAGGCCCAATGTCATTTCTTTAAAGTATTTTACTCGCATATATAGCGCCATTAATTTCACAGCACTTTACAGACATTATATGCCTATTTAAAGCAATTTGACCAGTGTGGCTGTACATTTCTCATGTACAGTGGGGCAAAAAAGTATTTAGTCAGTCAGCAATAGTGCAAGTTCCACCACTTAAAAAGATGAGAGGCGTCTGTAATTTACATCATAGGTAGACCTCAACTATGGGAGACAAACTGAGAAAAAAAAATCCAGAAAATCACATTGTCTTTTTTTTAACATTTTATTTGCATATTATGGTGGAAAATAAGTATTTGGTCAGAAACAAAATTTCATCTCAATACTTTGTAATATATCCTTTGTTGGCAATGACAGAGGTCAAACGTTTTCTGTAAGGCTGTGTTCACACGTTCCGGTTTTTTCGCGGTTTTTCACGATAAAAACGCTATAAAACCGCAAAAAAACCGCATACAATAAGCATCCCATCATTTAGAATGAATTCCGCATGTTTTGTGCACATGATGCGTTTTTTTCCGCAAAAAAAACCGCATCAGGCACAAAATCCAGACATGCTCTATCTTTTTGCGTTTTTTTTGCGGATTTCCCACTCCAAAATGCATTGGGAAGTGTCCGGAAAAAACCGCGGCAAAAACGCGTCAAAAACGCGGCAAAACCGCGGCAAAAACGCACGCGGTTTTCTTGCGGATTTCATGCAGAAAATGTCCGGAATTGTCAGGAATTTTCTGCATGAATTCCTGAACGTGTGCACATAGCCTAAGTCTTCACAAGGTTGCCACACACTGTTGTTGGTATGTTGGCCCATTCCTCCATGCAGATCTCCTCTAGAGCAGTGATGTTTTTGGCTTTTCGCTTGGCAACACGGACTTTCAACTCCCTCCAAAGGTTTTCTATAGGGTTGAGATCTGGAGACTGGCTAGGCCACTCCAGGACCTTGAAATGCTTCTTACGAAGCCACTCCTTCGTTGCCCTGGCGGTGTGCTTTGGATCATTGTCATGTTGAAAGACCCAGCCACGTTTCATCTTCAATGCCCTTGCTGATGGAAGGAGGTTTGCACTCAAAATCTCACGATACATGGCCCCATTCATCCTTTCATGTACCCGGATCAGTCGTCCTGGCCCCTTTGCAGAGAAACAGCCCCAAAGCATGTTTCTACCACCATGCTTTACAGTAGGTATGGTGTTTGATGGATGCAACTCAGTATTCTTTTTCCTCCAACACGACAAGTTGTGTTTCTACCAAACAGTTCCAGTTTGGTTTCATCAGACCATAGGACATTCCTCTCCTCTGGATCATCCAAATGCTCTCTAGCAAACTTCAGACGGGCCCGGACATGTACTGGCTTAAGCAGTGGGACACGTCTGGCACTGCAGGATGTGAGTCCATGGTGGCGTAGTGTGTTACTTATGGTAGGCCTTGTTACATTGGTCCCAGCTCTCTGCAGTTCATTCACTAGGTCCCCCCGCGTGGTTCTGGGATTTTTGCTCACCGTTCTTGTGATCATTCTGACCCCACGGGGTGGGATTTTGCGTGGAGCCCCAGATCGAGGGAGATTATCAGTGGTCTTGTATGTCTTCCATTTTCTAATTATTGCTCCCACTGTTGATTTCTTCACTCCAAGCTGGTTGGCTATTGCAGATTCAGTCTTCCCAGCCTGGTGCAGGGCTACAATTTTGTTTCTGGTGTCCTTTGACAGCTCTTTGGTCTTCACCATAGTGGAGTTTGGAGTCAGACTGTTTGAGGGTGTGCACAGGTGTCTTTTTATACTGATAACAAGTTTAAACAGGTGCCATTCCTACAGGTAAGGAGTGGAGGAAAGAGGAGACTCTTAAAGAAGAAGTTACAGGTCTGTGAGAGCCAGAAATCTTGATTGTTTGTTTTTGACCAAATACTTATTTTCCACCATAATATGCAAATAAAATGTTAAAAAAAACAGACAATGTGATTTTCTGGATTTTTTTTTCTCAGTTTGTCTCCCATAGTTGAGGTCTACCTATGATGTAAATTACAGACGCCTCTCATCTTTTTAAGTGGTGGAACTTGCACTATTGCTGACTGAATAAATACTTTTTTGCCCCACTGTATATAGTCACTGGCGTTCCAGTACTCCGGCATGCTAGATGGCCTCACAGTGGCACAGGGAGCATTGGCGGGTGGGAAGCACACATCCACAGCGCGGGAGACGCAGGTGAAGGGTGGGTCAGACTTGTCACTGTTTCTCATGACGTTTCAGCCCTACTTTGGATGCAGGACAGAAACGCCAATCTCAGCGGACGAGGCATCAGAAGGCGAATACAAGGCAACAGACAGGGTCTGTGCATGATAAACGTGAAGTCACTTTCCAAAGCCAATGTGGAAGGTTAGTAAGTATAGTTGGACATTAGCTTAAATACTCCATATATACAGTGACTTGAAAGTTTCTATACAGTGTGAACTTTTCCACATTTTTCATGTTACACCCACAAACTTATAGGGAATCTCTCACCTCATTTTTCACATATAAGCTGCGGCTACCACCATTAGGGGCTTATCTACAGCATTATGTAATGCTGTAGATAAGCCCCAGATGTATCCTGAAAGATGAGAAAAAGAGGTTAGATTATACTTACCTGGGGGGGCGGTCCAGCAACTCCCATCTTCATACCATGACGTCCTCTTCCTTGCTTCTGTCGCGGCTCCGGCGCAGGCGTAATTCTCTGCCCTGTTGACGGCAAAGTACTGCAGTGCGCAGGTGTCGGGAAAGCTCAGAGGCCCAGCGCCTATGCACTGCAGTACTTTACTCTGCCCTCAACAGGGGGCAAATCAGTACGCCTGTGCAGGAGCCGCAACGCGAAGCAAGGAAGAGGACAGTCATCGTATGAAGATGGGAGGCACCGGACCTGCAACGCCCATCGAACCAGACCACCCCCAGGTGAGTATAATCTAACCTCTTTCTCATCTTTCAGGTTACATAGGGGGCTTAATTACAGAATTACAGAATGCTGTAGATAAGCCCCTAATGGCGGTGGCCGCAGCTTATATGCGAAAAATGAGGTGACAGATTCCCTTTAAAAAAATTTTATGTGATAAACCAACACAAAGGAGAAAGTATTTGTGAAGTGTAAAGGAAATGATGCATGGTTTTCCAAATATTTTGAAAACGTAATCTGAAAAATGAGAATAATTTGTAGGACCACCTTTTGTTGCAATTACTGCTGAATGTCTTTTGGGGTATGTATCAGCTTTGCACATATAGAGGGCGATCTCTGTCCATTCTTCTTGGCAATCTACCTCTAGTCCAGTGAGATTGGAAGGAGACATCTGTGAACAGCAATATTCTAGTCTTGCCACAGATGCTCAATGGGATTTAAGTCTGGACTGTGACTGGGCCGTTCACACACGACAATGCTTTCACCCAAACAATTCCATTGTAGCTCTGCCTAGTATGTTTGGGGTTGTTGTCCTGCTGGAGTGTAAACTTACATCCCAGTCTCAAGTCTTTTACAGCCTCTATTCCCCTATTTATCTTCCTATCAAATATTACCAGATTCCCTGTCCCTGCTAAAGAAAAGCATCATCACAGTATGATGTTGCCACCATTATGTTTGATGGTGAGGATGGTTTTCTAAGGATAATGTGCAGTGTTAGGGTAAGTTCACACAGGGCGTTTTTGTTGCGTTTTTTTTAATGCCAATTTTCAGCTGATTTTTACAGTACCAGCAAAGCCTATGAGATTTCAGAAATCTCATGCACACACATTGGTTTTTGTTTTATCAGTATTTTGTGCCTTGCTGCCTTTTTTGGACATAGAGCATGTGACTTCTTTCAGTGTTTTTGCTGCGTTTTTTCACCCATTGACTTGAATGGGTGTTGAAAAAATGCAGTCATTATTTGCTGCTGAAAATTCAAGGAAATTAGCATAGACAAAGAAAAAATAACGCACCAAAAACGCTCTAAATACGCAACAAAAAACGCAACAAAAACTGCGTTTTTGACGCAGCTTCTTTCCTGCCAAGAAGATCAGGCCTTGCTGCGGAAAAAAAAGCAGCAGAAACGCCCTGTGTGAACCTACCCTTAGTTTTCCACCACACAGCAATTTGTACTTAGTCCAAAAAGTTCTACTCTGGTCTCATCTGACCAGAGCACCTTCTTCACATGCTCGCCAAGTACACTATATGACTTTTTGCAAACTGCAAACAGGACTTTATATGACTTTGGCCGGGGTGACACTTGCGACTGCAATGTGAGAAACTCACGCATCAATACCCGGGCACTGCCGCCGCCAGCTCTCGAAACCGGAGTGAGCGGCTGCATGTATTTCTATGCAGCTGAACACTCCGGTCCCGAGTGCCAGGTATTCATGCGAGTTTCTTGCATTGCACATGCAAGTGTGACCCCGGCCTTACTCTTGCCACACTTCCATAAAGGCCAAGATTGTGGAATATACTAATCGCTATCCTGTGGACAGATTCCCCCACCTGAGCTGTGGATCTCTGCAGCTCCTCCAGAGTGACCATGGGCCTCTTCCCTGCTTGTCTAATTCGTGTTCTCCTTGCTTGGGATGTTTGGGTGGACGGCCATGTCTAGGTAGGTTTGCAGTTATGCCATACTAATTTTAATTTTTGGGTGATGGATTTAACAGTGCTCCATTAGATGTTCAGAGGTCGGGCAACTTTTTATTTTTATTTTTTTTATAACCTGCATTCAAGTTCTCCATAACTTTATCACTGACCTGTCTGATCTGCCTTGGTTTTCATGATGCTGCATGATCCCTAATGTTCTCAAACCGGTGAGGCCTTCACAGAACAGCTGTAGTTATACAGAGAATAAATTACACACAGGTGGACCGAATTTACTAATTATCTTACTTCTGGAGGCAATTGGTCATTCAGGATTTTATTTAGTGGTATTAGACTAGGGTGCTTTATACAAATGAAGCCACAATTTTCAGATTTATATTTTTAAAGTAAGGAGGAGACCATGTATAATTTCCTTATCACTGCACAAATACTTGAAATTTGTGAGTGTAATGTGCAAAAGTTCAAGGGGTATGAATACTTTTTCAAGGCACTGAATCTAAGCACGCACCAATAACTAGGAAATAGAAAATGAATTTAAGTTTAAAAACCCATATCTCTATGTAGACAGGCCAGAAATGCTAGCACTTATTCTGGAATTAGTCCTAAAAGCAGATGTGAGGACAGTATGGTGGGGGATACATGGAGACAGGTCTCGCGTGCTGGAGCAGCAGTACCACCACCTAGTGGAATACAGAGTTAATGACAGTACAGTATCCTGTATCAGCTCACAAACATTGAGGCTTCACTGAAGAGTCAGAGCCCAGAAGTGATCATTGGCTCAACAGAAATTTCCTTGGCTCCATCAATATCAAACAAGAAAAAAAAAAACTAAAGAAATTAACTGGAATATAAGTTGGTATGCATGCAACATGTAGGTGCATGTTCACACGGTCAATGAACTGATAAAACCTAAGCTAAAAACAAAGTGAGCACTTTTTTTTAAATAAAATTATGTTAACCAAGTACCCTATGTTATATTCATGCACTATTGCTATTTATTTACTGCAGGGTATTTGCTAACGTTTTTATCTTGGGTATTGTCAATAACCAATTTAGCAACATCAATGCCTCTTCTGATTATTTAAAGGAAACCTGTCAGATCCCATAAGTGTTCAGAGTCACTAGTATAGAAGTACAAGTGCCAAACCCGGAATCAGAATGATTAAAGAGTAATGCTGCTCCGACAAGGAGCCTACTCCCCAGAATGAGCCTCCATTCACTGCTGTCCTACTATAATGGGGACCGAATCGAGGCAGTTGATCACACCAAAGAAGGAGTGAGATCCATGACAGGACTGAAACGCTGTACATTACAACGTTACCTATAAACTATAGCTCGCCAGTTGTTGATGTTGCAGATTTTCTGCATCATTTCTTCTCCTATTAAGTAAATTTGATTACTTGCGGGTTTTTTACTATTTTTTTTTTTTACGTGTTTTTATTGTGGTTTTGATGGTGATTTTTTTTTTAAGTATCTTGTTGTTCTGCACATTTTAAATAAAGCTGCTTTGTTCTAGATATTTCCTGGTATTTGGCATTGACAGAACTTTAACAGTCTAGTCATGTGCGAGTTACGTGTGTACTTGATGCGTTTCCATTGTGGAAAGCCACTAAAACCGATTGCCTGTTTATTATTTGAGGATTTTCCGCATCTACCGTAATGTAATTCTAAGGGAAAATTCTGCACATATAACTCTGTGTACTCGCAAGAGGAATTGACACGTTGCAGACTTGAAATACCACTACAGGTCAGTTAATGTTGTGTAAAAAGCACTGTAAGCAGGAAATTTCTATAAACCCCATGCATTTTGCTGGAACTATAAGATGCTGCGTTTTTGACAGAGCAAAAATACATGAAAAATGAAAGGCAGAAATACTGGCACTGCTAACACCCTCCAGGAATGCATACAGGCAAACATTAATGTTGGAATACCAATACAGCGGTGCGTCAGCTTGAGATAACAGTACAAATTCATGAGTAAAAAAGCCCGAAAAGCTCAATGAGAGCGGTACTCACCATTGGGGGGGGCGGCATCACTTTATTGTGGTCTAAAAAAAGCGTAGTTTACGCAAACAGCTGTCGCTTACTCATCTGTGTCTCCTCCCTCGTGGAACAACCACCATTAAGTGCTGCTTTACTCACCCACCAATGGCCATTTACTCACCCACCAATGGCGAGCGCCACTTATTTAGCTTTTATGCACACAGTCACGCTAACATTTTGAGCATTTTCTAATTTTCATCAAACCATTTCTGAACAAGTTCTTGAGAGCGGTACATCGTCCTGCTGACAGACTGCCTCCAGTATAGAACTTAACTAGCAAGTTACAGTATTCTATATCTTTACTATTGTTATTATTTTGTAAACCATATTTTTACAATATTTTACTTTTTTTTTTGCTTATTCCCATTATGGCACTTTCAATTTCTGCAGTCTGATCGCAGTTATAAAGTATAGCAATGCTCCTTATAACCTGTCAGCCCTGCAGACACAAGTTAGTTAGATAGATCATGCACTGTGTATGATCTAAACACCGTATTTTTATATATAATTTGTACACAAATATTTTGGAAAAAAGAAAAAGCAAACAAACGAGATGAGCGACGTGATAAAAAGCTCCATATTCTCATCCGGAGCCAACGATAACCTAAAATGGTGTCTACGAGTCAGTTGTAAAAGGTTTGGATGAAAAGAGTAAGGACTATTTATCGCTCTATCTGCTTCTAGTCAGTTGTCCAAAGAGCAAGGCCCGCGACAAATTGAAATTTTCCATCTTCAATGCTACCGGAGAGACAGCGGGCATACGCTTTGGCCCGGTGGATGGACTGGGGTTTTAAGAAGTTTATTCCTTTAGATTTCCTGCTTGACGAGGCCAATGATTTGCTCTCTGATCACAAGTTGACACTATTTGGTATTTTGTACACATATTTGGTAACGGCGCATCCAGAACGACCCAACCGACAAAAAAGTGTCAAGGTGGTTTACCACCTTTAGTGAACACTGTAAAAAAGTAAATGGAAAACGAGGCAAAAACAATGCTTTATTATCACCAAAAAAACAAAAAGTGGGATATAACACGATCAAAACGACAAATGTAAATAAAAATAGGTTACTTAACCCCTTAGCGACCGCCTATACGCCTTTTAACGGCGGCCGCTAAGGGTACTTAAACCACAGCGCCGTTAATTAACGGCGCTGTGGAAAAAGTGAATATCGCCCCCCAGAGGCCGATTTTCTCCGGGGTCTCGGCTGCCGGGGGTAGCCGAGACCCCAGAGAACATGATTCGGGGTTTTTTTAACCCACCCCGCATTTGCGATCGCCGGCAATTAACCGTTTACCGGCGATCGCAAAAAAAAACAAAACGCGATCTCTTTAATTTCTCTGTCCTCCGATGTGATCGCACATCGGAGGACAGAGAAAAGGGGTCCCAGGTGGCCCCCCAATACTCACCTATCTCCCCCGATGCTCCTCGTGTCTCCCGGTGGGCGCCGCCATCTTCAAAATGGCGGGCGCATGCGCAGTGCGCCCGCCGGCCGGCCCCGCGAGAATCTGTGGGGTCTCGGCTGCCGGGGGTAGCCGAGACCCCAAAGAGCATGATCGAGGTCGGTTTTACCGACCCTGTTTTGCGATCGCCGGTAATTAACTGTTTACCGGCGACCGCAAAAAAAAAAAAAAAAAAGTAAAGTGTAATTCTCTGTCCTCTGATGTGATCGCACATCAGAGGACAGAGAAATAGGGGGATTCGGGGACCCTACAATACTCACCTGTGTCCCTGGATCCTCTTGCTGCTCCTCCTGGCTGCCGGCAGAAGAAAATGGCGGGCGCATGCGCAGTGCGCCCGCCATCTGTCTCCATCTGCCGGCCGGCAGAAGAACAGCAGTTGGGGCTAAAATTAGGGTTAGGGGTAGGGTTAGGGGTAGGGTTAGGGGTAGGGTTAGGGTTAGGGTTAGGGCTAGGGTTAGGGCTAGGGTTAGGGCTAGGGTTGGGGCTACATTTAGGGTTAGGGTTGGGGTTGGGGCTAAATTTAGGGTTAGGCTTCTTTCACACTTACGTCAGTACGGGGCCGTCGCAATGCGTCGGCCCGACATACCGACGCACGTTGTGAAAATTGTGCACAACGTGGGCAGCAGCTGTAGTTTTTCAACGCATCCACTGCCCAATCTATGTCCTGGGGAGGAGGGGGTGGAGTTACGGCCACGCATGCGCGGTCAGAAATGGCGGATGCGACGTACAAAAAACGTTTCATTGAACGTTTTTTTGTGCCGACGGTCCGCCAAAACACAACTGATCCAGTGCACGACGGACGCGACGTATGGCCATCCGTCACGATCCGTCGGCAATACAAGTCTATGGGCAAAAAACGCATCCTGCGGGCACATTTGCAGGAACCGTTTCTTGTCCAAAACGACGGATTGCGACGGAATGCCAAACGACGCAAGTGTCAAACTAGCCTTAGGGCTAGCGTTAGGGTTGGGGCTAAAGTTAGGGCTAGGGTTGGGGCTAAAGTTAGGGTTAGAGCTGGGATTAGGGTTAGGGTTTGGATTAGGGTTAGGGTTGGCATTAGGGTTACGCTTGGGATTAGGGTTAAGGTTAGGGTTGTGATTAGGGGTGTATTGGGATTAGGGTTAGGTTTGAGGTTAGGGTTGAGATTAGGATTAGGGGTGTGTTGGATTTAGCGTTTTGATTAGGGTTATGGTTAGGGTTAGGTTGTTTTGGGGTAAGGGTTGTGATTATGGTTAGGGTTAGTGATTAGGATTATGGATCAGGTTGGGATTAGGGTTAGGGGTGTGTTGGGGTTAGGGTAGGAGCTAGAATTGGGGGGTTTCCACTGTTTAGGTACATCTTTCTTTCTTTATTTTTTTTTTTTATTTTTTTTTTTTTATATAGCGCTAACATATTCCGCAGCGCTTTACAGTTTTGCACACATTATCATCACTGTCCCCGATGGGGCTCACAATCTAGAATCCCTATCAGTATGTCTTTGGAATGTGGGAGGAAACCGGAGTGCCCGGAGGAAACCCACGCAAACACGGAGAGAACATACAAACTCTTTGCAGATGTTGTCCTGGGTGGGATTAGAACCCAGGACCCCAGCGCTGCAAGGCTGCTGTGCTAACCACTGCGCCACCGTGCTGCCCACATCAGGGGGTCTCCAAACACGACAGCCAATTTTGCGCTCAAAAAGTCAAATGGTGCTCCCTCCCTTCTGAGCTCTGCCGTGCGCCCAAACAGTGGGTTACCCCCACATATGGGCCATCAGCGTACTCGGGATAAATTGGACAACAACTTCTGGGGTCCAATTTCTCTTGTTACCCTTGTGAAAATAAAAACTTGGGGGCTAAAAAATCTTTTTTGTGGAAAAAAAATATATTTTTTATTTTCACGGCTCTGCATTATAAACTTCTGTGAAGCACATGGGCATTCAAGGTTCTCACCACACATCTAGATAAGTTCCATGGGGAGTCTAGTTTCCAAAATGGGGTCACTTGTGGGGGGTTACTACAGTTTAGGTACATCAGGGGCTCTGCAATCGCAACATAATGCCCACAGACCATTCTATCGAAGTCTGCATTCCAAAAAGGCGCTCCTTCCCTTCCGAGCTCTGCCGTGCGCCCAAACAGTGGTTTACCCCCACATATGGGGCATCAGCGTACTCGGGATAAATTGGACAACAACTTCTGGGGTCCAATTTCTCTTGTTACCCTTGTGAAAATAAAAACTTGGGGGCTAAAAAATCTTTTTTGTGGAAAAAAAATATATTTTTTATTTTCACGGCTCTGCATTATAAACTTCTGTGAAGCACATGGGCATTCAAGGTTCTCACCACACATCTAGATAAGTTCCATGGGGGGTCTAGTTTCCAAAATGGGGTCACTTGTGGGGGATTTCTACTGTTTAGGCACATCAGGAGCTCTCCAAACGCGACATGGCGTCCGATGTCAATTCCAGCCAATTCTACATTGAAAAAGTAAAACGGCACTCTTTCTCTTCCAAGCTCTGCGATGCGCCCAAACAGTGGTTTACCCCCACATATTGGGTATCGACATACTCAGGAGAAATTGCACAACAACTTTAGTGGTCTAATTTCTCCTGTTACCCTTGTGAAAATAAAAATTTGTGGGCAAAAAGATCATTTTTGTAGAAAAAATGCAATTTTTCACGGCTCTACATTATAAACTTCTGTGAAGCACATGGGGGTTCAAAGTGCTCACCACACATCTAGATAAGTTCCTTAAGGGGTCTAGTTTCCAAAATGGTGTCACTTGTTGGGAGTTTCCACTGTTTAGGCACATCAGGGGCTCTCTAAACGTGACATGGCGTCCGATCTCAATTCCTGCCAATTCTGCATTGAAAAAGTCAAACGGCGCTCCTTCACTTCTATGTTCTGCGGTGCGCCCAAAAAGTGGTTTACCCCCACATATGGGGTATTGGCGTATTCAGGAGAAATTGCATAACAAAATTTATGGTTACATTTCTGTTTTTACACTTGTGAAAATAAAAAAAATGGTTCTGAATTAAGATGTTTGCAAAAAAAAGTTAAATGTTCATTTTTTCCTTCCACATTGTTTCAGTTCCTGTGAAGCACGTAAAGGATTAATAAACTTCTTGAATGTGGTTTTGAGAACCTTGAGGGGTGTAGTTTTTAGAATGGTGTCACACTTCATTATTTTCTATCATATAGACCCCTCAAAATGACTTCAAATGTGATGTGGTCCCTAAAAAAAAATGGTGTTGTAAAAATGAGAAATTGCTGGTCAACTTTTAACCCTTATAACTCCCTAACAAAAAAAAATTTTATTTCCAAAATTGTGCTGATGTAAAGTAGACATGTGGGAAAGGTTATTTATTAACTATTTTTCGTGACATAACTCTGTATTTTTATGCCCTTAAATCAGAAAGTTTGAAAATTGCAAAATTTTAAAAATTTTCGCCATATTTCCGTTTTTTTTCATAAATAATCGCAAGTAATATCAAAGAAATGTTACCACTAACATGAAGTACAATATGTCACGAAAAAACAATCTCAGAATCAGCGGGATCCGTTGAAGCGTTCCAGAGTTATAACCTCAAAGTGACAGTGGTCAGAATTGCAAAAATTGGCCTGGTCATTAAGTACCAAATTGGCTCTGTCACTAAGGGGTTAAAAAGTCATCTTACCTTGCAAAACAACAAGCCACCAAACAGCTCGATCAGCCAAAAAACAAAAGTTATAGCTATTAATATTGATGGGACATCGCTGCAATCGTACTGACCGGAAGAATAAAGCTGCCTTATCAATTTTATGATACGCAGAACAGCATTAAAAAAAGAAATAAAATAAACAAAAAACAACACGAATTGTTTTATTCTGCAGAGATCAAAAAATGTCGTGAGCCCGAAAATGGTGCCAGTAATGTCCCGCAAAAAATAAGCCCTTGCATGACTGTCGGCCGGATTAAGGGTATATGCACACGATGCAGATTTTGCTGCGGATCTGCAGCGTTTACGCAGCTGTGGGTCCGCAGCAGTTTCCCATGAGTTTACAGTTCAATGTAAAACTATGGGAAATCAAAAACGCTGTGCACATGCTGCGGAAAAAAATGCGTGGAAACGCAGCGGTTTACATCCTGCAGCATGTCACTTCTTTCGGCGTTTTCCGCAGCGGTTTTACAACTGCCCCTATGGAAAACCGCAGTTGTAAAACCATGGTAAATTTGCGGTAAATCCGTGATAAAGCCGCAGCGGTTTCCACTGCGGATTTATCAAATCCGCTGCAGACCTAGAATACGTGTGCACATAGCCTAAGGAAAAATAAACCCCTTAAGAGCCGAGGGTGGTTTGCACGTTAATGACCAGGCCAATTTTTACAATTCTGACCACTGTCCCTTTATGAGGTTATAACTCTGGAACGCTTCAACGGATACCGGTGATTCCGACATTGTTTTCTCGAGACATATTGTACTTCATGATAGTGGTAAAATTTATTTGATATTACCTGTGTTTATTTGTGAAAAAAAAAACGGAAATTTGGCGAAAATTTTGCAATTTTCCAAATTTGAATTTTTATGCAATTAAATCACAGAGATATGTCACAAAATACTTAATAAGTAACATTTCCCACATGTCTACTTTACATCAGCACAATTTTGGAAACAAAATTTTTTTTGGTTAGGGAGTTATAAGGGTTAAAAGTTGACCAGCAATTTCTCATTTTTACAACACCATTTTTTTTTAGGGACCACATCACATTTGAAGTCATTTTGAGGGGTCTATATGATAGAAAATAACCAAATATGACACCATTCTAAAAACTGCACCTCTCAAGGTGCTCAAAACCACATTCAAGAAGTTTATTAACCCTTCAGGTGTTTCACAGGAATTTTTGGAATGTTTAAAAAAATTTTTTATTTTTTTTCACAAAAAAATTTACTTCAGCTCCAATTTGTTTTATTTTACCAAGGGTAACAGGAGGAAATTGACCCCAAAAGTTGTTGTACAATTTGTCCTGAGTACCCAGATATCCCATATGTGGGGGTAAACCACTGTTTGGGCGCATGGCAGAGCTCGGTAGGGAAGGAGCCCCGTTTGACTTTTCAATGCAAAATTGGCAGGAATTGAGATGGGACGCCATGTTGCGTTGGGGAGCCCCTGATGTGCCTAAACATTGAAACCCCCCATAAGTGACACCATTTTGGAAAGTAGACCCCCCAAGGAACTTATCTTGATGTGTGGTGAGCACTTTGACCCACCAAGTGCTTCACAGAAGTTTATAATGTAGAGCCATAAAAATAAAATATAATATTTTTTCAAAAAAAATGAACTTTTCGCCCACAATTTTTTATTTTTCCAAGGGTACCAGAAGAAATTGTACCCCAAAAGTTGTTGTGCAATTTGTCCTGAGAACGCCGATACCCCATATGTGGGGGTAAACAACTGTTTGGCTGCATGGCAGAGCTCGGAAGGGATGGAGCGCTGTTTGACTTTTCAATGCAAAATTGGTTAGAATTAAGATGGGACGCCATGTTGAATTTGAAGAGCCCCTGATGTGACTAAACATTGAAACCCCCCACAAGTGACACCATTTTGGAAAGTAGACCCCCTTATCTAGATGTGTTGTGAGAGCTTTGAACCCCCAAGTGTTTCACTACAGTTTATAACGCAGAGCCGTGAAAATAAAAAAAATAAAAAAAATTTCTACAAAAATTATTATTTAGCCCCCAGTTTTGTATTTTCCCAAGGGTAACAGGAGAAATTGGACCCCAAAAGTTGTTGTCCAATTTGTCCTGAGTACGCTGATAGCCCATATGTGGGGGGAACCACAGTTTGGGCACCTGGCAGAGCTCGGAAGGGAAGGAGCGCCATTTGGAATGCAGACTTAGATGGATTGGTCTGCAAACAGTAGAAACCCCCCACAAGTGACCCCATATTGGAACCTAGACCCCCCAATGAACTTATCTAGATGTGTTGTGAGAACTTTGAACCCCCAAGTATTTCACTACAGTTTATAACGCAGAGCCGTGAAAATAAAAATTCATGTTTTTCCTACAAAAATGTTTTGTTTAGCCCCACAAATTCTTATTTTACCAAGGGTAATAAGAGAAATTGGACCCCAGAAGTTGTTGTCCAATTTGTTCTGAGTACGCTGATACCCCATATGTTGGGGTAATCCCCTGTTTTGGCGCACGGGAGAGCTCGGAAGGGAAGGAGCACTGTTTTACTTTTTCAACGCAGAAATGGCTGGAATTGAGATCGGACGCCATGTCGCGTTTGGAGAGCCCCTGATGTGCCTAAACAGTGGAAACCCCCAATTCTAACTGAAACCCTAAATCCAACCACACCCCTAACCCTAACTCCAACACACCCCTAACCCTAATCCCAACCATAACCCTAACCACACCCCTAACCCTAACCACACCCCTAACCCTAATCCCAACCGTAAATGTAATCCTAACCCTAGCGATCTGATGTGCTCTACTCCTGGCTTACCAGCGCCTGCACTGAGCAGGCGCTTGGTAAGCCACCTCCCTGCAGGACCCGGATGCAGGCCCGTGGCCATTTTGGATCCGGGGCCTGCAGGGAGAAGATGGTAGGAGACCCTCGGTGCAACGCGATCACATCGCGTTGCTCCGAGGGTCACAGGGAAGCCCGTAGGGAGCCCCCTCCCTGCGTGATGCTTCCCTATACCGCCGGAACACTGCGATCATGTTTGATCACAGTGTGCCAGGGGTTAATGTGCCGGGGGCGGTCCGTGACCGCTCCTGGCACATAGTGCCGGATGTCAGCTGCGATAGTCCGCTGACACCTGGCCGCGATCGGTCGCACTCCCCCAGTGAGCGCGGCCGATCGCTATGAGGTACTATCCCGTCCCTGGGAACAGGGCCGGCGTCCGCACCCGGCGCACCTGGGCAAATGCCGGGGCCCTGAGCAGGCGAGGGGCCCACTTGCCGTCAGGGACACCAGCGTGCGCAGTGGATGCTTCATGAGACTGTCTGAGATCGGGCTCTGAGCTCTCCATGAGACGGCACAGAGCGCACTGAAAGATGGCAGAGGGCCTGGCAGCGGCTGGAGGAGCAGCTGATGCCAGGCTGTGGCTGCTGCAGGCAGTGAGGACGGAGCTGCAGAGCTCAGGCTCATACACCCGGCGCCGCCGCTCTTCTGACCTGGCGGCTGGGGGCTTCTCAAGGAGTGCGCCTGCAGCAACACAGGGCTCCAGGGATGTCTGGTCTGCACTCCGGCGCGTGTAGCAGATGGAGGTACCGGGGTCGGCATGGGAGTGTTGAGCTGCCCCAGGACTCAGCGCCCTGCTGTTGCCCCTTTTGCACCTGGCTCTGGGTAAGTCCACACCCATCACAGGGCACTATTTGCACCCAGCACTTACTATCTTGCGCTGCTACCACTCATAGCTGCTGTAAATAGTGACCCCAAACAGCGCCATATATGTGCTGCGACCCCCAATTGTTTGCACCCCTGAATTGTGTGTGATCTTGTAAGTGGGAGCAGACATGGTATAGTGAGAACCCCTATATATCTTTATGTACCCCTAAATGCGTGTCTCTGTGCACCACATATAGCTATTTGCACCCAATGCCTGTCCTGTGTCTGTGTGCACCCCCATATATCTATATGCACCCCCATACGCCTGTCCTATGTGTGTGTGCACTCCCATATATCTAAATGCAACCCTGTACACCTGTCCTGTGTCTGTGTGCACCCCATATCTCTATATGTACCCCTATACGCCAATCCTGTACCCGTGCGCATCCCAATATCTTTATGCACCCCTATATTAATGTACCATGGGCCCCTCATTAAACTGTATGGAGCATTATATGGGCCTCATTATACTGTATGGAGCAATACATGGGGCTCATCATATACTGGAGCATTATATGGGGCCCATTCTGTGTGAAGCAATTTATGGGGCTCATACTGTATGGAGCATTATATTGGGCTCAAACTGTATGGAGCTGATTACACTGTATGGGGCAATATATGGGGCACATTCTGCATGGAGCAATATATGGGCCTCATAATACTGTATGGAGAACTATAATGTCCGATTTCTGAGCTATTGTAGAATGTACAATAGATATCACTAATGTAATGTAAGAAGTGAAATCTTTGGCATTGTACTATATCTATATTTATCTGCCGTATCTGTGCATCATGAATTGTGGTATATGTTAAAGGTGCCCACAGACTTTTTCGCCCGGGGCCAAGAAAAACCTGGAGCCGGTCCTGCCTGGGAATTAAGTCCCAGGTCACCTTGACGGGATAGTATGTCAAATGGGACTAAGGGGTTAAAGCTCTCAAAATATGGGGATGCAAAAATTAGTTTTTTAAAAGAGAAAAAAAAATAAAGCGTCTTTAGTGTGTGATAGCAGCCATACATAAAAACCCGATATAAATCTGATATCGCTGTAATCACACAAACTTGAAGAATACAGTTGGCTAATGGCTAATATACCGCACGAAGTACGGCGTGAAAGGTAAATAAAACCAATTCTTGACCTGCTGTTGATTTGTTCATTCTGCATCCCAAAGATCATAGTAAGGAATGGCTCACATTTATCCTGCGCTCTTCGAGCTTACACCGGGGTTTCCGTGTAAATCTCTGAAATACGGAATTCAGATGGAACCACAGGCAGAAGATTCCAGACAGTCTGGCATGTGATCTGGCGCTGTACGTCTTTTTATCAGGAGTGCATAAAAATGCTGTCGACCACAGTTTTGTGCACTTCTGGAAAAAAAAAAGGACACTGCTGAACAGAGACCAGACAGTCCAGAGTAACTCTGCTGCCTCATTATAGTGAATACCGTATATACTCGAGTATAAGCCGAGATTTTCAGCCCAAATTTTAGGGCTGAAAGTGCCCCCCTCGGCTTATACTCGAGTCACGGTAGCGGTGGGGTCGGCAGGTGAGGGGCTGAGGGCGCTGAGGCATACTTACCTAGTCCCAGCGATCCTCGCGCTGTCCCTGCCGTCCCACGGGCTTCGGCGCTGCAGCTTCTTCCTCTCTTCAGCGGTCACGTGGGACCGCTCATTACAGAAATGAATAAGCGGCTCCACCTCCCATAGGGGCGGAGCCGCTTATTCATTTCTCTAATCAGCGGTGCCGGTGACCGCTGATAGAGAAAGAAGCTGCAGCGCCGAAGACAGGAGGGGACAGCGCGAGGATCGCCAGGACTAGGTGAGTATGTTATATTCACCTGTCCTCGTTCCAGCCGCCGGGCGCCGATCCATCTTCCCGGCCGGCGCCTCCATCTTCCCGGCGTCTGCGCTCTCTGACTGATCAGGCAGAGGGCGCGATGACGCATATAGTGTGCGCGGCGCCCTCTGCCTGATCAGTCAGAGAGCGCAGACGCCGGGAAGATGGAGGCGCCGGAACGAGACGCTGGGAGCTGCAATCAAGGGAGGTGAGTATGTGTTTTTTTTTTTTATTGCAGCAGTAGCAGCGGCAGCACAGATTAATGTGGAGCATCTATGGGGCACAGTGAACGGTGCAGAGCACCGTATAAGGCACAGCTAGGGGGCACAATGAACGGTGCAGAGCACCGTATAAGGCACAGCTAGGGGGCACAATGAACGGTGCAGAGCACCGTATAAGGCACAGCTAGGGGGCACAATGAACGGTGCAGAGCACCGTATAAGGCACAGCTAGGGGGCACAATGAACGGTGCAGAGCACCGTATAAGGCACAGCTAGGGGGCACAATGAACGGTGCAGAGCACCGTATAAGGCACAGCTAGGGGGCACAATAAACGGTGCAGAGCACCGTATAAGGCACAGCTAGGGGGCACAATGAACGGTGCAGAGCACCGTATAAGGCACAGCTAGGGGGCACAATGAACGGTGCAGAGCACCGTATAAGGCACAGCTAGGGGGCACAATGAACGGTGCAGAGCACCGTATAAGGCACAGCTAGGGGGCACAATGAACGGTGCAGAGCACCGTATAAGGCACAGCTAGGGGGCACAGTGAACGGTGCAGAGCACCGTATATGGCACAGCTAGGGGGCACAATGAACGGTGCAGAGCACTGTATATGGCACAGCTAGGGGGCACAGTGAACGGTGCAGAGCACTATATGGGGCACAGCTATGGGGAAATATGAATGGTGTAGAGCACTATATGGCACAGCTATGGGGAAATAATGATCTATTTTTATTTTTGAAATTCACCGGTAAATGCTGCATTTCCACCCTAGGCTTATACTCGAGTCAATAAGTTTTCCCAGTTTTTTGTGGCAAAATTAGGGGGGTCGGCTTATACTCGGGTCGGCTTATACTCGAGTATATACGGTAAATCCCTCAGGGGTTTCATATGTCATATCAATCAGATTTAAACAAGAAACCAAGTTGTAAGTGATCAGCGTAGAGCGCCAGATAACGGTGTTCCCAAAGGTTATGTAAAATGTGCCCAATAAAAGCTTCAACTCAATCCACAAAAAAAGCAAGTTCCCACTCAGGATAGTCATCTCAACTTAACAGAAATATAGGGGGCTTTCACATTACTGGCAGAACAAAGACTCTGGAATAGCTAAATGGGTGATCGCCGCCCCCCTCATGGAGTCAAAATCATCACTACACCTATAAATATATTCTCAAAAGGGTGTAATTTCCAAAATGGGTTCACTTGAGGGGGGATTCTGTTATTCTAGCACTTAGAGACTCTGTATATGGGGTCCGCAAACTATTCTAGAAAATTCTGCGCTCCAGAATGCCTTCTTTATAATAGTACTCCTTAGCAATACGGCGAGACTCGGGAGGGATGTATCACTCTCATTGCAAGAAGCGTTCCATCTCTCCAGAGTCTCATCGTATAGATAAGCAGTACTGTATAGTCACATCAAGGGTCTTTCCACATTCAGCAGAAATTGTGGAACAGATATTGGTGGCATTTTTACCAATTGTCCAGCGTGGAAATGTAAAATCTGGGGCTAAAACAAAATTTTGATGGTAAAAATAGGGGAGGGGGAGCTGGGGACCTGCAGGGACCGCGCCGGGAGTAGTGCCGCTGTTACAAGTTTGACAGTGGTATTTAACTAGTTGATAGCCCCGGGTGGATCACAATTCCACCAGCGGCTGTTTCGGGCACATGTCAGCTGCTCAAAATAGCTGACATGTGCCGGGAAACATCTGGACTCAGAGCTGGAGCCCACATCAAAGGAAGGGTGATCAACAATGGTGTACTATTACGTCCGATGTCAGAAAAAGGGTTAATTAATCCAACTTGGTCTGAATGTATTAAAAAGGGCAATAATTTTGAGTAACCTATCTGAGATCATTTTAGCATCTTGATTTTCTAACTTGAGGGATATAGGTCTGTAGCTTGGGATGGCCTCTGGATCATTATTCTGGAATAACCACTTATTGTAGCCTGTAGGGATGCCTTTGGAAATTGACCTTCATTGATGACTAATAAACAAACACGTTAGGGGATCTAAAAAATGGTGACTAAAAAAGTTACAATATTCATGTCTTTGTGGTAATTTCCTGATGAAGAGGTCAGATAGACATTGAAACGCATTGAATAAACCACCAGAGCTTTTCATTACATTTGAATCTGTATTATTGTGGCAGCGCGGACTTACGGTAATCCACAAACTATCTTGCACAACGTCTGAGGTCGTGTGGGCGGCCCGTGGATCTGCAGCAGCCGATACGCACGTGCTTTTGCTTTACACCATCAGGTGAGCAGCTCCCTGTTAAAAAACTGCACTTAATCTGAGGATAAGACCCTATATGCGCTTTTTGTCTCCCTAATCTACTAACAATATTCATTAAGTAAACCGTCTGGTCCAGGAGACTTACCATACTTTCCTTTAATGCTTTTATAGCCTTGCCAGTTTCATATGTTGAAATCAGGATGTTTAGCAATGGTAATTGATCTCTATTAAGTTGTGGGAGATTATTTCTATAATTTTTATATCGTCCTTTAAATTACATGACGCAGAGTAAAACCCCGCAAAATGTTAAGCACTTTCTTGCGGACGCGCATATTTAACACCTTCATTTTTAACCCCTTAGTGACAGAGCCAATTTGGTACTTAATGACCGGGCCAATTTTTGCAATTCTGACCACTGTCACTTTATGAGGTTATAACTCTGGAACGCTTCAATGGATCCCGCTGATTCTGAGATTGTTTTTTCGTGACATATTGTACTTCATGTTAGTGGTAACATTTCTTCGATATTACTTGCGATTATTTATGGAAAAAACGGAACTATGGCGAAAATTTTTAAAATTTTGCAATTTTCAAACTTTGTATTTTTATGCCCTTAAATCAGAGAGATATGTCACGAAAAATAGTTAATAAATAACATTTCCCACATGTCTACTTTACATCAGCACAATTTTGGAAACAAAATTTTTTTTTGTTAGGGAGTTATAAGGGTTAAAAGTTGACCAGCAATTTCTCATTTTTACAACACCATTTTTTTTTAGGGACCACATCACATTTGAAGTCATTTTGAGGGGTCTATATGATAGAAAATAATGAAGTGTGACACCATTCTAAAAACTACACCCCTCAAGGTTCTCAAAACCACATTCAAGAAGTTTATTAACCCTTTACGTGCTTCACAGGAACTGAAACAATGTGGAAGGAAAAAAATGAACATTTAACTTTTTTTTGCAAACATCTTAATTCAGAACCATTTTTTTTATTTTCACAAGTGTAAAAACAGAAATGTAACCAAAAATTTTGTTATGCAATTTCTCCTGAATACGCCAATACCCCATATGTGGGGGTAAACCACTTTTTGGGCGCACCGCAGAACATAGAAGTGAAGGAGCGCCGTTTGACTTTTTCAATGCAGAATTGGCTGGAATTGAGATCGGACACCATGTCACGTTTAGAGAGCCCCTGATGTGCCTAAACAGTGGAAACCCCCCACAAGTGACACCATTTTGGAAACTAGACCCCTTAAGGAACTTATCTAGATGTGTGGTGAGCACTTTGAACCCCCAAGTGCTTCACAGAAGTTTATAACGTAGAACCGTGAAAATAAAAAATCGCTTTTGTTAACACAAAAATGATCTTTTCGCCCACAAATTCTTATTTTCACAAGGGTAACAGGAGAAATTAGACCACAAAAGTTGTTGTGCGATTTCTCCTGAATACGTCGATACCCCATATGTGAGGGTAAACCACTGTTTGGGCGCACCGCAGAGCTTGGAAGTGAAGGAGCGCCGTTTTACTTTTTCAATGTAGAATTGGCTGGAATTGAGATTGGACGCCATGTCGCGTTTGGAGAGCCCCTGATGTGCCTAAACAGTAGAAACCCCCCACAAGTGACCCTATTTTGGAAACTAGACCCCTTAAGGAACTTATCTAGATGTGTGGTGAGCACTTTGAACCCCCATGTGCTTCACAGAAGTTTATAATGCAGAGTCGTGAAAATAAAAAATATTTTTTTTTTCCACAAAAAAGATATTGTAGCCCCCAAGTTTTTATTTTCACAAGGGTAACAGGAGAAATTGGACTGCAATAGTTGTTGCACAATTTATCCCGAGTACGCTGATGCACCATATGTGGGGGTAAACCACTGTTTGGGCGCACGGCAGAGCTCGGAAGGGAAGGAGCACCTTTTTGGAATGCAGACTTTGATAGAATGGTCTGTGGGCATTATGTTGCGATTGCAGAGCCCCTGATGTACCTAAACTGTAGTAACCCCCCACAAGTGACCCCATTTTGGAAACTAGACCCCCCAAGGAACTTATCTAGATGTGTGGTGAGAACTTTGAATGCCCAAGTGCTTCACAGAAGTTTATAATGCAGAGTCATAAAATATATATATATTTTTCTACAAAAAGGATTTTGTAGCCCCCAAGTTTTTATTTTCACAAGGGTAACAAGAGAAATTGGACCCCAGAAGTTGTTGTCCAATTTATCCCGAGTATGCTGATGCCAAATATGTGGGGGTAACCCACTGTTTGGGTGCACGGCAGAGCTCAGAAGGGAGGGAGCACCATTTGACTTTTTGAGCGCAAAATTGGCTGTCGTGTTTGGAGACCCCCTGATGTACCTAAAAAGTGGAAACCCCCCAATTCTAGCTCCAACCCAACACACCCCAAACCCTAATCCCAACCCGATCCATAATCCTAATCACTAACCCTAACGATAATCCCAACCCTTACCCCAAAACAACCCTAATGTCAACTCTAACCATAACCCTAATCAAAACCCTAAATCCAACACACTCCTAATCCTAATCTCAACACTAACCTCAAACCTAACCCTAATCACAACCCTAACCTTAACCCTAATCCCAAACCTAACCCTAATCCCAAGCGTAACCCTAATGCCAACCCTAACACCAATCCTAATCCAAACCCTAACCCTAATCCCAACTCTAACCCTAACTTCAGCCCCAACCCTAACCCTAAGGCTACTTTCACACTTGCGTCGTTTGGCATCCATCGCAATCCGTCATTTTGGACAAGAAACGGATCCTGCAAATGTGCCCGCAGGATGCGTTTTTTGCCCATAGACTTGTATTGCCGACGGATCGTGACGGATGGCCACACGTCGCGTCCGTAGTGCACTGGATCAGTGTTTTGGTGGACCGTCAGCACAAAAAAAGTTCAATGTAACTTTTTTTGTACGTTGCATCCGCCATTTCTGACCGCGCATGCGTGGCCGTAACTCCGCCCCCTCCTCCCCAGGACATAGATTGGGCAGCGGATGCGTTGAAAAACTACATCCGCTGCCCACGTTGTGCACAATTTTCACAACGTGCGTCGGTATATCGGGCCGATGCACTGCGACGGCCCCGTACCGAAGGTAAGTGTGAAAGAAGCCTAACCCTAAATTTAGCGCCAACTCTAACCCTAAATTTACCCCTAACCCTAGCCCTAACCCTAGCCCTAGCCCTAACCCTAATTTTATCCCCAACTGCTCTTCTGCCGGCCGGCAGATGGAGACAGATGGCGGGCGCACTGCACATGCGCCCGCCATTTTCTTTTGCCCAGAAGATGCCGGCGGCCAGGAGGAGCAGCAGGAGGATCCAGGGACACAGGTGAGTATGATAGGGTCCCCGAATCCCCCTATTTCTCTGTCCTCTGATGTGCAATCACATCAGAGGACAGAGAATTACACTTTACTTTTTTTTTTTTTTTTTGCGGTCGCCGGTAAACAGTTAATTACCGGCGATCGCAAAACAGGGGTCGCTAAAACCGACCCCCGATCATGCTCTTTGGGGTCTCGGCTACCCCCGGCAGCCGAGACCCCAAAGATTCTCGCGGGGCCGGCCGGCGGGCGCACTGCGCATGCGCCCGCCATTTTCAAGATGGCGGCGCCCACAGGGAGCCACGAGGAGCATCGGGGGAGATAGGTAAGTATTGGGGGGCTACCTGGGACCCCTTTTCTCTATCCTCCGATGTGCGATCACATCGGAGGATAGAGAAATTAAAAAGAGATCGCGTTTTTTTTTGTTTTTTTTTTGCCCGAATCATGTTCTCTGGGGTCTCGGCTACCCCCGGCAGCCGAGACCCCGGAGAAAATCCGACTCTGGGGGGCGCTATTTACTTTTTCCACAGCGCCGTTAATTAACGGCGCTGTGGTTTAAGTACCCTTAGCGGCCGCCGTTAAAAGGCGTATCGGCGGTCGCTAAGGGGTTAATGGAAGAGACTCTGGTTTTAATACACTTTTTTTATTTATTTTTTTTTACCTTTTTGGCCATAAGTCTAGACATTATGTTATGGCACAAATACCTAAGCTCAATGGAGTTTATAAGTTTTTCGTAATCATCTAAAAGAATGGATTTCAGTTCTGCTCTAAGACAGAGTATAATAATAATATTATTATTATTATTATTATTATTATTAATAAAAAACAAATCTTATTGCTTTTCCTCTTCTTTTACAATCCTTTGTGAAATTTCTTGTTTTCGAGAGTTTTTCTTTTATGTTGAGAATTTAATTGCATAAGGATGCCTCTGAGAACTGCCTTGTGAGCATTCCAGATGGTAATTGGGGAAATATCATGTATGCCATTTTCTAGAAAGTACAATGTAATGGCTTTTTCAATTTTTGCTTTATATACTGTAGAATGAAGCAAAAAGAAGTTGCAGCATCATCATTTAGAACAGTAGTTTGAAGAAGTAGGTTTCAAAACTAACCTCACAGGAGCCTGGTCTGAACATGCAATATCAATTTTTTTTTGTTTTTTTTAACCTTTGTAGTGTGTTAATATTTGTCAAAATTATATCAATTCTAGAAAAAGTTTTGTGTTTATCCCAGTAATAAGTATACTTGAAGAGGAATTGAGACACCTAAAAGAATCAAAAAAACTGCTCTTTTATCAACCAGTTATTAATGTAAACATTTTGTTCCTTGACGAATCGGAAGTATCCATACTCTGGTCATGCATTACAGTATTTTTCAGACTATAAGACGCAACGAACCATAAGACGCACCCCAATTTTTCAGAAGGAAAATAGGGGGGGGGGGGGAAATGTGTCAAATGGGGGTCCGACTTACAGTCCGAATTCAGCTTACCGGGGAGGGGTTTCGGCAAAGGTGGAGGAGTGGTCATAGGGGTTGTTCGGTGGTCCAGGCTGGTGCAGTGGCCTCTGGAAAATCCCATCGCAGGCTGGTGCAATGGTGCTGCTCTGTGGTGAGGCAGGGCTCCGCCGGCATTTTGCGACAGGTACTCTGTGGGGCTGCGGTGGCCTGTGGGGTGGCGGGGCTCTGCCGGCATTTCGTGAATGCCCGGAGGCCCGCACAGATCCATTCCTGCGATGCGGTGGCCTCCAGGAAAAATTCCACCGCATGCTCCGATTCAGATCTCGGTAACTAGATCTAGTCTCAAGAGATCTGAATCTGAGCATTCGCCGCCCCAGGTGGCCATTTTCCTGGAGGCCACCGCATCGAATTCACGAAATGCCGGCGGAGCCTCGCCTCCCCACAGACCACCGCCGCCCAACAGGCCACGGCTGCAACAAAAGCCACACCAGCCTGGGAAGAGAGGCTGCAGTATCGTACCGGGACCGCCGCCATGATATTTGTACAAGACACACCCCCATTTTCACAAAAAAAAATTTGGGAAAAAAGCGTGCATTACAGTCCAAAAAATACGGTATATTAAAATCCATTTCTTTAGTTTTCATAATTTAAGACAAGAAAAAAGGATAGAAGAAAACAGGAGCTGACATGTGCCCGCAATAGGCGCGGGTGGAATCGCGATCCACCAGCACATATTAACTAGTTAAATGCTGCTGTCAAACTGACAGCGGCATTCAGGACGCGCTTCCGGCCATCAAGGCATTCACTGAGGCATGTTTTTTTTTTTTTTAATTAAGGACACAGATCTAAATCACCCACACAAGTCTATGGGTCTGTGAAAATTCTCTACTTTGGATAGATCAGATACAATCAGTGTGCTGCCTGTGTTAACATTGCAATGTATCGGAGAAGCTGTCATTTATCTGAGTCAAAGTCACCGATAAACCTGGTAAAAACTGACACATGGGACAAACACTGATGAAACTCGGATCCAAAACACTGATGAAACGTGAACCTTTTTTTTTTTAGCACATGAGAAGTCTGAATGAGGCCTTAATGTAAATAAATGCACCAAATACTATTTCTCAATGCCCAAAACCAAAGCAGAAACACAAAACACCCAATCATTTTACATATGACCAAGTATACAGCAACTGGAGCAAAAACAGGAAATGGTCAAAGTCTGTTTGTGGAAATGTTATGCGACACTACCCACCATAACATTTGGTCATAGCAACCCTACAATTAGCTTACACCCACACCATCCAAGCTTAGATTCAAAATATTACGTGATTTCCACTGCTAAAAACCATGTACTGCGAAAGCTAAGTTTTTCCTATTGCTTGGTTTTTCTCTTTATGAAGAACTCTATTTAGGCTCCTGGTATATTAATACTATTCTTCAATGTACTAAATGTAATTTTGGTCCGGATTTTGGGTCAAAGCCAGGAGAGGTAAATGAAAAAAAAATTATCATTATTATTGTTATGTTAATACTAATTCCATTCTATTACCATAGTAATAGCTTAAAAGCTATACTTACAATGAATGGTGCTAGAGTTCAAGTCCTCTTTCTATCTAAAGAGGCAATATACATAGATGAATGGTGTCAATCAAAATTACAACTCATCCTGCAAAATACAAGCTCTCGTCAGCTATGTCGGCGAAGAGAATAAAATAGTTATGGCTCTTGGAAGTAGGGTAGGAAAACAAACGCAAAAATGCAAAAAGAAGGGTGGTGGGAGTGGGGTAGGTGGGGAAAGAAGGGAGCAAACAAGTTCAGTCCACAGGAGCATTGGTAGTTACAGGAGTATCAGCCAGCATCTTTGTGGGCTCTTTTTATAGGGCTCAAAGCCATATCTTTCTGCTATAACACTTAACTCTCCTCAAAGAACTTTAGTATAAAACTATGGCTAAGTGTCTACATCTGCCCTTAAAGGGGTTGTCCACTTCAGCACACAATTACATATGTTTGGAGCTTAAAGTCAGTTTTGAAAGTTGGTTTCATTAAAACTTTAGCTCTGTTTGCTTTTACAGATTTTTTTGTTTCTCTGCACATTTAACTCATAAATCAGCAGAGAAGAGGTATACAAAAAAAGCATTAAGAGGTAGAAACTTTCCTATTGGACAGTTAGAACAAGCTCACTGACGGATTCTCAGGTAACTAGACAATAGGAGAGGGAGGCGCTAGAAGACAAACAATACAAAAGTTGTAATGAAGGGCAACAACTTGCGTGATTTTATTTTGCCAAAAGTACATGCATTTAAGCAAGAAAAATGGTGTCCCTGAGGAGATGGGAAGCTGCCATCTGATGATTGCTATGAAGCTACACTATTTTGTAGTTGGAAACCCCATATATTTGACTCACTGCACTGAACTTGATGAAATCTATGTAAGAATCAGTGAAAACACACATGAAAATGTGTGGATTTTTCAAGCTTTTTGGTGCTGGGAAAAAATTGCACAAACATGGCATTAGCAAGGTGTAATTTGAGAAAGTACCAGTAGTTATACAAGGATTGTTAAGATGGGGTGTGAAACATTTTGGTAACGTCATATTACTGCCACAGAATTGCTCCATTTGGGATCTCCATTCTTGTAGCGAATAAAGTCAGAAGAAAAGCAAACAAAAGACAATGCAAAGTGCAGATTGAAAAACAGAACAGAGAGTGAGGTGGTGGGTGCGTGCCTAAAGAATAAAAAGGAAACACTGTGCTAAGTGAAAAAACAAAAACTATAAATTGAACCTGGAATGTTTAGTGCTGAGTATTTACTGTCCTCAGGTTTAGTACCCAGGGTGGAAAGATTTGTGCCACTTCTTGAAGAATAGACCCTATCCAAACCCTGTGGTCAGCACTCATAGCAATGCAGTAATCTGCTACATAGGAGTGATATGAGCATCGCTCCTATGTAGCAGAGATGATTGGGCTATGCCAGCTTCTAGCCTGCCATGGAGGCTGTTGAAGCATGGCAATAGTAAAAAATATATATAGGTTTTAAAAAATATATGAAAAAATAAAAAAATATAATTTCAAATCACCCCCTTTCGCCCCATTCAAAAAAAAAAAAAAAAATCAAACATACACATATTTGGTATCGCTGTGTTCAGAATCGCCCGATCAATTACTTTTTTTGGTCACTGCGACATTGCATTAAAATGCAATAACGGGTGATCAAAAGATCGTATCTGCACCAAAGTGGTATAATTAAAAATGTCAGCTCGGCGCACAAAAAATAAGCCCTCAAATGGAGATGCTACGGGTCCGGGAAAATTGCGCTTTTTTTTTTTTTTAGCAAAGTTTGGAATTTTTTTTTCACCTTTACAGAAAATAAACCTACACATGTTTGGTGTCTATCAACTCGTAATGACCTGGAGAATCATAATGGCAGGTCAGTTTTAGCATTTCATGAACCTAGTAAAACAGCCAAACAAAAAACAAGTGTGGGATTGCACTTTATTGCAATTTCACCGTACTTGGAAGTTTTTTCTCCGTTTTCTAGTACACGACATGGTAAAACCAATGGTTTCGACTAAAGTACAACTCGTCCCGCAAAAAATAAGTCCTCACATGGCCATATCGATAAAAAAGTTACGGCTCTGGGAAGGAGGGGAGCGGAAAATGAAAACACAAAACCGAAAAAAAACTCCTGAGGTTTAGCTGCCACCAAAGATGTCAGCACAAACCTCCTGGATATTGAGAGGTTGGGAGAAATAGCTGCCCTAAATGATCGTCTGCCGACTATTGTGCATGGGGCCCCAGACAGATACAGGCAGGCAGTCCATGTTAGGGGCGGTTTACCATTTTAGGTAATCATTGGATCGAGTCTTACATGTTGACTTTAGAACTTAGAAGTGCCAAAGATTAGATATAAAATTATTTAAAAAAAAAAAAAAAAAAATCACTGGTCATTCACCTCTTTTGCTCTTTGCCCACTAATGTTAACGTGGCCTTGAGCATGGGATCATTGCTCTTGCTGACAAACCTTTGCTTAACCACTTCTCGTCTCTGCACTGACTTTTCTTTTTCCTAATGCACGTCACGAAAATACAATAAATCTTTACCATGGGATTGTGATTGGGGGATATTACTCTGAAAACCGTGGCTAACAACAAATATTTTTTTTAAGCAAGAACAGAAAAAAATAATTATGCTAAGTATACTAAGTGGTGAATGGTATTTAAAAGGAATCGGGGTCTAAGGGGTAACCTTTCTCCTTATGGAGAGTGACATACCAGCTGGCTTGTCAAGGTAAGGAGGCTTATTCGCCGTGCAATGCTCCTCTAGGAAATATAATATGCAAATTGCCTCTTCAGAGAAAAAGAGGACTTAAGCTCTATAGCGCCACCTTTTGGAAGTAGCAAATTGCCTCTTCTGAGAAAAAGCGGACTTAAACTCTATAGCGCCACCTTTTGGAAGTAGCGATCCTACAAGTCACAATCAACCCTTTAACGAGTTGTGAAATATGACTTAGGATAAAAGCCAAATCAGTATCTCAATTTGCAGACACTGTCAAGCCAAATCAGTTCTCATACTTCGCACTGACGAGGGCCAACAGCCCAAAACACTGTCTGCAAATTGAGATACTGATTTGGCTTTTATCCTAAGTCATATTGCACGACTCGTTAAAGAGTTGATTGTGACTTCTAGGATTGCTACTTCCAACAGGTGACGCTATAGAGTTTAAGTCCGCTTTTTCTCAGAAGAGGCAATTTGCATAAAGGGAAACGGTGACATATAGAAACACTATTAATCTGCAGATATAGAAGTAATCTGCAAGTAAATAACATTTAAATCCTGCAAGGCTACCTTACTCAAGCAGAAGCTACAGGGAGAAAACAAAGTTATATTCTCCCTGCACCTTCTAAGCTTAAAACTAATACAGTAATGGCTCACTCCATAGTGAGCACCTGGTTATCATTTCCCTGCTGAGCGCAGAGACACCAGACTGCTCTGATGAGCATTATCACTACCCAGCACCTGTGAATAGCAGTAATTTTCTTGCTATTTATGGTCGCCGGAGCAAGGTTCGGGGAACGTGGACTACATCGGAGCTTCATGGGAACATTTTTACACATAAATTGGTTTAGAAGAGAAAGTCTTGTGTTTATTTCGGTCTTATCTTTTTCAGGTATCCATTTCTAAACTACATCGGATTTGGTAAACTACTTCGGACCTGCATGGGACTTTTTTTTGTTTTACATTTTTTGTCCAATAAATTGGTGGGGTATAGTGTGGGGAGTCTTTACTCAAATAATTTTTTCTGTGTGTGTTTTTATTGTCTTACCAGGTAGACATCTCTTCTATACTAACTCCAGGGCTTAACCACCATTACCCCGATTACCACCACACCAGGACAGTCGGGAAGAGGCGGGCAAAGTACCAGAATTGGTGCATCTCATGCAATGTGCCATTTCTGGGGTGGCTGCTGGCATGTATTTTTAGGCTGGGAAGGGCCCAAAAACCAGGGATCTTCCCAGCCTGCTAATATAAGCCTGCAGCTGTCTCCATTACCTTGGCTGGTTACCAAAACCTAGGGGGGACACCACGTAATTTTTTAAAAATATACATATTTATTAGGTTAAACAAGGCTAAAAACAACTGCGTAAACACACTTTAAAAGCATGTTGTCGCGATACAGCTGTCGGGTGACCAGGGGCTCCTTCCCTGTTCCTACCACTAGGGGGCGCCATAGCTCATCCTGCTCCCCGGGATACTTCAGATGGTGAAGATGCCAAGGCCTCAGACCTTGCTTTATCTCCTAAGTTAGTCTACTCTCTGGTCTCCTCACCCACCTAAGGAAGAGGGGGGCGATACTGTGCACCATAGTACACCAATCCGACAAACAAGGCAACACAAACTAGGGTTAAAGGGAACCTGTCACCCCGTTTTTTCAGTACGAGATAAAAATACTGTTAAATAGGGCCTGAGCTATGCTGCCGAAATAACTTACCAAAGTCGCCGTTTTCGCCTGTCAATCAGGCTGGTATTGGCGTGGCGACTCTCGGCATCAGGAAAATGGCCGCCGCGATCTCCATCTGCGCACACGTGGCATCCCGCGGCCATTTTCCTGAAGCCCCGGGCAGCAGTGGACTCCATATGCGCACGCGCGGCCTCAGGAAGATGGCCGCCCCCACAGATCACCAGGGAAATAGCGCCGATCGCGTGTTTTTTTCTTCTCCTGCCCAGTGGATTCAGAAGATGGGCATGCGCAAACCACTACGCCACCAACGGAAATATATGCAAGATCTGGGGGAAGAAAGAACGAAGTTGCCACGCCCCTATGACCTGACCAGCCTGATTGACAGGCGAAAACGGCAACTTTGGTAAGTTATTTCGGCAGCATAGGTGGGGAATCAGGGTACACAAAATACACTATAGTAATGCACAGCTCAGGCCCTATTTAACAGTATTTTTATCTCGTACTGAAAAAACGGGGTGACAGGTTCCCTTTAACAGAAAATTCCAGGCACACAAAATATTTACTCACATATAACAGAGGAATGTGAAGATAGGGAAATAAGAAGGATAAGGAAATATCAGGCATACAAACCCAACAGTCACAGATAACTCTTCCAACTCTCCTCATATGAACTCCTCTCCCACAGTTAGCCATAGAGCAATAAAGCTAGCTCTGACAAGGATTAGTAACAGAGCCCACATAATAAAAGGGAAAAGGAGTGGCTAATCCAGCTCAACTGTGAGCACAGGGATTTCTAACATGGCCAATTAACCCCTGTTCTGCCAGAAGAAATAAACACATTTAAAATGAAGGAGAAGTGCTTCTTCTCGGCACCGGAGTGGGGACAATCAAACGCTGCGGTCTTCTGGCCTCACACTGTCGCGATAACCACATGACATATTTACTAATTTTTTTAACTTTGGATTTTACATATGTAGTGCAAATCTATGGGAAAATTCCATGCAGAACACTAAGTGTTCCCGCAAGAGAATTTGACATGCTGCAGCCTGCAAACCCGCACCTTAGGAGAGTTTACACATTGTAGAAAAGAAGCACTGTGGGTATGAGATTTCTATTAATCCCATACACTGTGTTTGTTTTGAATGCAGCAAAAATAAGCCGTGTCCAGAACTTTAGCAATACTGGACATGGGCACGTACCCTTATACTGCTGGAAGAGGCATAGCTAGGGTTTTGGTTCAGGGGGGCGAAGCTTCTGAGTGGGCCCCTAAACTAAGTTACCTTGATTACAGCTGGGTGGCGCACCCCAATAGTGGATGTAGGAGAACCTCAGCATATGACCGCGCTGTTGCTGAAAATACTCTATATAACGACCAACATGGATATTACTGCCATATGGTCAGTGGTAGATACCAGTCCTACCAAACATATAACAGATTACAGCACGGTTACAGATAATGACTTACCGCTGACGTTCTTTCTGATGGAGTCGTCACTTTTCACATCTTTTCCCATCTGGCCCAGACCGATACGACAACTTCTTCCAGCCACGTCTTAGCTGCAGAGAATACAACAAAGACACGTTTCACGACTCATATTTTCAGCAAGTCACCATCTATTCCCACATCTCGTTTCCATTCCCACATCTATTGCACAAACTCCTCACCATGCTGATAACCCAATGCTGAGCCGCTGCTGCTGTATGTGTCCCTATTACTGCACCTGCTGTGTGGTTCTCTGTGCCCTCTAAAATTCTAAAGCACCCCTCTAGAATATAGTAATGCCGGGTGCAAGGTTCGTAGAAAACGGTGCCCATATTTTGTCCTCTAAATATTAATAGTGCCCTGTGTGTGCCAATTTGACAGTCAGAGTAACCCGAGTTCCCCTATAACAATAAGTGCCCACTTAACATTAAATAATGTCTTGAGTCTCCCCCCCTTACAGCTCCCCTACACACAGTATGATGCTCTTTTATACACAGTATGATGCCCCTCACTGTATAGTACCACCCACACGGTATACTGGCCCCTTAGTGGCCCCCAAACTGTTTGATGGCTCAAAGACTTTAAGACGACACCCTCACTGTAGTCTCCACACTTTATGATGGCCCCCTAGATAGCCTCCATATAGTATAATGCACTCCCGATAGGCAGACTCTATAGCAGGGGTCGGGAACCTATGGCTCGCGAGCCAGATATGGCTCTTTTGATGGCCGTATCTGGCTCGCAGACAGGGGGCCGGCAAGTAGGAAGCGGGGAGAAAAAAAAAAAAAAAGACGCCCCTTTAAATCTTCGGGCGGCGCCGTCCGCCGCCATGACCAGCTCCCCCCACCCCCGGGCCCCGCCCCCGCTCTAATACTCACCTCTATTGGTTCCTGCGGCGCCGGCAGCTGCAGCGTCCTCTGACTCTGCGACGTCTCAGAGCAGAGGGCGCGATGACGTCACTACTGTGCGCGCCGCTCAGCCTCTCTGTCCTGAGCGTCGCAGAGCCGGAGAGACGCTGACTGCACCGGACCTACGCTAGGAATGGGAGAGGTGAGGATTTTACTTTTTTTTTTTTTTTCTTTATGTCTGACTGTCTGTGGGCAATGCTGGACACACTGGGGCAATACTGGAGACCATGGGGCAGATTGCTGGACACACTGGGGCAATACATGAGACCATGGGGCAGATTGCTGGACACACTGGGGCAATACTGGAGACCATGGGGCAGATTGCTGGACACACTGGGGCAATACATGAGACCATGGGGCAGATTGCTGGACACACTGGGGCAATACTGGAGACCATGGGGCAGATTGCTGGACACACTGGGGCAATACATGAGACCATGGGGCAGATTGCTGGACACACTGGGGCAATACTGGAGACCATGGGGCAGAATGCTGGACACACTGGGGCAATACAGGAGACCATGGGGCAGAATACTGGACACACTGGGGCAATACAGGAGACTATGGGGCAGATTGCTGGACACACTGGGGCAATACTGGAGACCATGGGGCAGAATGCTGGACACACTGGGGCAATACAGGAGACCATGAAGCAGAATACTGGACACACTGGGGCAATACAGGAGACCATGGGGCAGAATGCTGGACACACTGGGGCAATACAGGAGACCATGGAGCAGAATACTGGACACACTGGGGCAATACAGGAGACCATGGGGCAGAATGCTGGACACACTGGGGCAATACAGGAGACCATGGGGCACATTGGACAACATGGGGGTAATATGCTGGACACACTGGGGCAGATTGCTGGACAACATGGGGGTAATATGCTGGACACACTGGGGCAGATTGCTGGACAACATGGGGGTAATATGCTGGACACACTGGGGCAGATTGCTGGACAACATGGGGGTAATATGCTGGACACACTGGGGCAGATTGCTGGACAACATGGGGGTAATATGCTGGACACACTGGGGCAGATTGCTGGACAACATGGGGGTAATATGCTGGACACACTGGGGGCAGGACTTGAGGCATGGGCAGAATGTAGATACGGTTACTGTGCAGAGTGACACTATATCGCCTTTTTTTCTTCATGTGATGTAATGTAGAAGTTGTGAAAAATTAAGTAATGTGTTCTGCAAGCGGAGCTCGAGATAACTGTGTTATTTCCTGCAGAAACGAGTCCTGGCTGGAAGGAATGATGGCGGTCTGTGCTGGATGAAAGATGAAGGACTTCACCTAGAGACGTCACTGGTGAGTCAGTGTTGCCTATACACTGACACTATATATACACTGTATACTATATACTCAAATCTGGCATTCTCTCAACATCAGGTGGGAAGAATGCCAGCTTCCAGTCATGCGCAGGAAAAAGAAGAAGCCAGACTGCTGGACTGATGCCATGCATCGCAAGCTCACAATGTAAGTTATTTATTTAATTTTTTACTGCTAATTACCATTGTTTCAGTCCAGTTGTGGCTTTATACAGCAGGGAGGAGCATTCCTTGCTGTACTAAGTGAACATTGGAGCGATTGATCTGTCAATGGCCCTTTAAACATATTGTACGGCTCTCGCGGAATTATATTTCAAAATATGTGGCGTTTACGGCTCTCTTAGCCAAAAAGGTTCCTGACCCCTGCTCTATAGCATAAGGCAGCTCCCATAAGCAGACTATAGCATAAGGCAGCTCCCATAGGCAGACCCTGTTGTATAGGGCAGCACCCCCCCCCCCCCCCCACACACAGGCGGACTCTGTAGTATAAGGCAGCACATCCCCCCCCCCCCAAAGGCAGACTCTGTAGCATAAGGTAGCCCCCGTAAAGAAAAACAATAAATACTCACCTCTCTTCTTCCTGGCTCCTGCGCTGCTCCCTGCTACAGCTCACCTCCGGATCGCAGGCACCAGGCAGTGACATCATCGCACCCCCTGTCAGTGTCAGCGACATCAGACGCTGACAGGGGGATGATGGGATAAGGAGTGTAGCGCTCCTTCCCTCATCAATGCGGTCAGCTGCATCAGCTAGATGCCGACACAGCTGACCTTGCCATGACAGGCAAGGGGCCCAATGCTGGCACTGCCACCCCCCTCCACCTGCTCAGGGGCCCCATAGCGGCAGGCGGAAGAGCAGGGAGATCGAATGTAACTATCAGTTCGCTGTGCACGCCAATACAGTTAGGCCATGTTCACACCATCCTTTTTTTAATGCGGAATCGCCGCGATTTTCCCGCTGCAGGTCCGCAGCTGTTTTCCATGCAGGGTACATTACAATGTACCCTATGGAAAACAGGAACTGCTGTGCCCACATTGCGGAAAATCCCGAAAAAAGCCGCGCTGAATAGCTGCGGTAAAAAAGAAGTACCATGTCACTTCTTTTTGCGGAACTGCAGCGGTTCTGCACCCATAGACCTCCATTGTGAGGTCAAACCCGCAGTAAAACCCGCAGATGAAAAAAATATCTGCGGGTTTTCTGCGGTTTGTGGTGCAGAAACGCTGCAGTGTGGCTGCCCCCCCCGTGCCCCAATCCCACCCCCCATGCTCCGACGCCCCCCCCCCCCCCGTGCCCTCATCTCCCCTCCTTATACTTACTACTTACCCGGCCTCCCGGTGTCCGTCCGTCCGTCTTCTCCCTGGGCGCCGCCATCTTCCAAAATGGCGGGCGCATGCGCAGTGCGACCGCCGAATCTGCCGGCCGGCCGATTCGTTCCAAAGTGCATTTTGATCACTGAGATATAATCTATCTAAGTGATCAAAATAAAAAAAATAGTAAATGACCCCCCCCCCCCCCCCTTGTCACCCCCATAGGTAGGGACAATAAAAAAAATAAAGAATTTTTTTTTTTTTTCCACTAAGGTTAGAATAGGGTTAGGGGTAGGTTAGGGGTAGGGTTAGGGGTAGGGTTAGGGTATTTTCAGCCATTTTAACCCTAAAAACTTCCTAGAAAACACACAGACTCTGCATAGAAAACTGCATTAAAAAACGCACTAAAAAACGCATCAAAAAATGCACCAAAAAAAGGGCCTGCGTTTTCTGCCAACAGCTGCGGTTTTTAGTCCTGAAAAAAAAGGAGGGAAATCAGGAACGTGTGAACATAGCCTTACAGTAGAATAGCTCCGGGCCCACCGCTCAGAAATGGCCCCCTCCGCCCCTCACCCCGGTAGCTACGCTACTGAATGCTGGGCTTTAAAGGGTTGACAACAGTGTAAGAAAAAGATGTTCCAGCTTCTGGTAAAATTTTCAGAGTAATCTTTATTTCAACAAAAAAAATATGGTGGACCGGAACAGTAGCAAGCGATGCGTTTCGAACACGGTTGCTCTTTATCAAGATAGTTTGATAAAGAGCAACAGTGTTCGAAACGCATCGCTTGCTACTGTTCCTGTCCATATTTTTTTAATTGTTTTTTGATGGACTACATATTATTCTGAAAATGTTACCAGAAGCTGGAATATTTCTGCTTTTTCTTGCAATTGCTATATATGAGTGGTCGGCTCGTGGTTCCGTGCACCCTGAACTCCTACAAACGTCAACGGTGAGCTAGCATTATCCTTTTCTACTTTCTGGACAAAAGTGTCCAGTGAGCAGGACAGAAAATGGCTGTACTGAAGCAACGAACAATGTGCACAACGTCTAATTTTTTCAAAAGGAAATATCTCCCCTCCCCCCCCACAAAAAAAAAAAAAATTGTATATATATATATATATATATATATATATATATATATATATATATATATATATACATATACATATATACACATACATATATAATTTTTTTTTTTTGTTTTTTTTTTTCTAAGGGACAGTGACTCTGGGGGACCTATACATTGGAAACACCCAGAAGTGTTACAATTTTAAAATCAGGACATCTCAAGATATTAAAAACTCCTGTCAGGTAGTTTATTAACCATTCAGGAGCTCCCAGGAATTAGTGCAAAGTGGCATGACAGGAAAGAAAAATGTATTTTTTAAAATGTAAATGTCGGTAACTTCTGAACAGGTCACTATAGCCAGCAGACTCCAAGGCCGTTATTTGGCCCCGATTTGCCAGGGCAAACATCATCTCAGGAAACCAATGGGAATAAAGAGGAAGCCCCCACGCTTTGTTAAACACAGTTTTCAGGTACATACATAACATTGACCGCATCCTATTACATTTTTAAGCAGTGTGTTAATTTTATCATATGGATCATTACCATTAACAGTTATGCATACTTTTTTGGGTTCAAATAACAAAAAGGACTTTTTTATACTTTTTGTCCAAGTGTTTGGCTGACTGTCCATCCCCTGTGTATTCACATAAAACAAGGGTCCGGTCAACAGTGGAAGAGGGTTGGTGGAGCGTTGGTCCCTTAATTTACTTTTCCTTTTTAACCTATTTTGAGCAAAACATTTTCACTGTTGGACAAATAATGTAATCACTTGATGTCCAGTGGTTTGCTGTGACTAAAAAGTAGAAGAATTTAAGGTTTATTTGACTTACAGCTCCTTGTGCTTTTCCTCAGCTAGAATCTGATCATTCGCCTTTAAACCATACCTATGGGGACAGAAATAATGTGTTCTCAAATGCAATAGAAAGTTTCCTCCTGTATCCAAACAGATCACAAGGCATTGCAAGAACGAATCAGGTTATTAACGAGCCCATATCTTTGAAATATAGCAATGCTTATCTCTCATCATGAGAATGTTTCCAGAGCTTCACACATGGCACAAGATCATAGCTAAACCCTGACTAATTCTTACATGGATTAAAGAGATTTAGGAGATCGAAGTCAGAACAATAATAGGTTTAACTGATTAAAACTATAAGAAATACAGATTTAATTACGTGATTACTTGTAGAACAGTATGAACTAGACATTCTAGACACAGGACGACCATTATCTTGTATGTCGTGAAAAACATTAAGTTTACCTGGAATTGGTCACACTTTTAATAATAAATTGTTCTAAATAAATCTTCAGGTGTTTATTAATACTGAAAAAGGATTCCTTCAGCAGAATTAAACTTCTAATAAAGTTGAATCATGTGCAGCGCCCCAGGGTCCTGGTCGTTGCGGTAATATCATTCTCCTCTAGGGGAGAGTGGTGTTACGTTTCAAGGCAAAGAACGACAACTGCATCCAGGTATCACAAACATGCAACACATTTCACACTCCAGGCCACCAGGGGGAGCTCTGCTCCTATTTACTAGGTCACTCCCCACACTTAGGTAAAACTGGTGACCTGTAGGGAAAGTTAGTCAGGTGCTGGCTGAGCTCCGCACAGTTAGTTGGTCCCCGGCAGGGGTGGGATCCTGTCAGAGATCAAGGGAGAAAGGACATGGAGCTGTGGATGCCCTCAGAGCTGCAGCTCCCAGAAAGAGACATCAAAGGCAGAACTGTATTGCAGCGAGCGTGCAAAAGGAAGTCACAGCAAAAGAGCAGATACCAGAAGGGGACAAGCCCTACAAAGGCTGCCTCCTTCTGAGGCGCAGAATCCCGGTAGCCGGAACACCGAGGGAGTAACAATCTTTATGCCTTGCTCCAGAGACCAGCAGGACAGCTAATTTCACGTTACCTGCCCACCCTACACCCAGGAGGCACGGTGGCACCCCTTTAGAGGCTGGGGCATGATAGAGTCCCTATAAACCGCCTCAAGCCACCAGTCATACGGGTTTGTCCTATCCTATCCGGGGGACAGAGAGAAACATAACATCTACAACAGTTGTGAGAACCTTATGAGAAGCGTAGCAGTAAGGGACTTACAACACCATGGCGCTAGAGGAAGGCTACCGATTTCCACCTGGACAAGGGGGCTCTGGACTTGCCTTCAAACCGGCCGGACTCTGCCTACCCTGTGGTCTAATGCCCTGGACTGTGGATGCTGAAGTCTTCAGTAAAGGTAAAGAGACTGCAACCTTGTGTCCTCATTCTTCTCTGCGCCTCTCACCATCCACCATCTACATAGTGGGAAGCCCTGGCGACACACTTCACCTGTGGGAAGATATACCATCTAGCTGCCATAACATCACCCCAGCAGACCACTTAAAGCAGCGTCGGTCACCCTGACTGAATACCACAGGTGCCGTCATGAAGACAAACTTTATCCCTTTAAAGACCTTTTCCTTTTACACGGACGTCCCAGGGCCACGGACCGGGTCAGCCACCGTGACATCCCCCCGTGAACCGAAAGACCCGGTACCGAGTATCCTGATTCCCTGACGGGGCAATCCACATATATGTCCAAAATGTAGAAAGCGGTGTGAAAAATAGCGTACAAACTATCATTGCCCCAAAGCATAAAACACAAAAATCCCTCATGAATAAGAGGCACAAAAAAGACCAACATTACAAGTAATGTCATTAAAAACTATCCTCCTGTATTGTATCTACTGCACATAGGAACTATTGGTGTCCAGTGTGATGTAGCAGACACGGTGGCCGGACACATTACACAGAAGGCGGCTGATGTTTAAATGATCTTGCGAAACTGCCGCTTTAGTTGTCCCAACTGGCCAAAACATGTTAACTAACTCAGGGTGCCCGAAGAACAAACGTTTGGGGAATGTTCTATGGCAGAAGATTACATTTGTGAACAAAAGATCTTTTTAGTCCCACTCTGCCAAAAATTTCAAACACAGATGGCTGTTTCAGGCAAGAACATACAGTTACAGCTCATTGTTACATTTCACCCTACAATTGTTTGTAATTGTAATGCTTGAAATCAACAATTTCATTAACTTTGGTGTAATGTTCCAGGGACGGTTACACTTTATATTATGCCTACTCTTCTGGTTACTGTACAGACAAGTAGGCAAAAAGAACAAGACTTTTTACCACAAAAAACGCAGCATTTTACGGTTCCAGCGAAGTGAAAGATGCCTGAATTCTCATGCACATTCTGCTTAATTTTTCCTTGCAGAAGTACGGTAGTTTCAGAACTGCAGCATGTCAATTCTTTCAGCATTTTTGCAGTGTTTTAAATCTATTCTAATGAATGGGACAAAAATAAGGCAAATACATATATATTTTATGCAAGGTTTTTCCTGACAAGAGACACAATTTTTAGTTCAGAAATTAGTACAGAAAATACTCAATGAGCACATATCCTTAAAGGGAACCCGTCAGCAAGATTGTGCACAGTAACCTACAGACCGTGTCAGGTTTGTGCCGTTACACCGATTAAAATGATACCTGGGAGATGAAATCCACCTCCAACCTTATTTTCAATTTTGAGTTAACGATATGCTCGTGCTCTGGGGCGTAATCGCGTATGTAATATGCACCAAATTTTTTGGGATTATAAGACACACCCCAAATTTTGATGGGAAAAAAATGTTTTTTTTTTTAACAAAATGGTGCTTACTATAATCCATGCGTCTTATTGCTTACAGGGGTGGAGGCAGCGGTGAAGCAGGGTCCCTGCTAGAGGAGGAAGGAGTGGGGTGATGCTGCAGGCTGCGATGAGGGGGGTGTTCCGATGTACGGCGTGCCGCTGCGGTTGTCTCCGGCGTTGCTGCGGGGGGGGGGGGGGGTAGGGAGCTCTGCTGACATCTTGTCACAGCCCCCGCAGTTCCATGGTTTCCTGTGCGGTGGACTACGGGAAAATGGACGCCAAGGGGCGGCAAATGCGCAGGTGGACCGCTGGTCACCTTTCATCCAAACCTACAGCAACGGTTCTGGTAAGGTATATCCGCATTATAAGATGCACCCCCATTTTCCCCCCAAATTTGCATCTTATAATTTGAAAATTACGGTATATGTTTCAGGTTATCCTGATATTCCAAAAAAAAAAATCCATTTGAAAATGGCGCCCGAGCAGTAGCTGCTATCCGTGTATGTAGAGGTGATCAGATAACTGCTATTACACAGGTGCCAGAATCTTGCTAGTGAAAAGAAAAAAAATCCTCCTCCAACATGGCGCGGCCGGCACTTGTGCAGTAGCAGCTCCCAGCGATCACCAATAGCGGCTACTGCGCAGGCTCGGCAACGCCATTTTGGAGGAGGAAATGTTTTTTTCCTCTCCAGCAAGATGGTGGTGCCATCTTTGAGGATGATTTTTTTATCCTCTGGCAAGATTGCGTCGTCGGCACATGTGTAGTTGCAGCTATAGGATCACCTCTTTATACACATATCTGCTACTGCGCAGGCGTGGCAGGCGACATTTTCAAATGGGTTTTTTGGGGGGGGGAATATCAGGATAACCTGATTAACCTGAAACAATTATAGGCACCATAGATATGCAATTTTGCGGCAGGGCAAGCGCTGCCTGAAGGTTTTTTTTTTTTAAATAGGTATATATAATATTCATTATGTAAACTAGGGGACAGGTCAGTGAGGAACCAGTGACCTGTCAGCAGTCTGCATTATGAATACCTAATCAGAGCACCACATCAAGCCCCTCCAAAGGCCGCCCCTGAGCACGGGCATATCATTAACTCAAAATGTCACCCACAGTATCATTTTAATCAGTGTAACAGCGCCAACCTGACACTGTCTGTAGGTTCTTGTGTACAATCCTGAAAGGCTTCCTTTAAGCTATGTTCACACACACAGCGGGGACTCTTTTCTGCAGCCAACACATGCTCTACTGGCCAAAGTGCCAATTTTTGTGCACTTTGTTGATTGTTTTTCTGCAGCATTATTTGGGCTTAGTGCATGTTTAACATTTGTTTTATGCACCAAAAACACTTGAAAAACGCAGACAAAAACGCTTGTTTAGTTTTTCGTGTCTTCTGCGGGTGAAAAAAGCTGAAAGAATTTATATAATACAGATTTAAAAAAAATGCTGCAGTTCTCAAATTCAATAAAAAAACAACCATATGCATATGAATTCTGAAACAGCTCATTTTCTGGTACTATAAAAGGCTGCTTTTAAGTTGCATTTAAAAAAAGAAAGGAAGAAAAAAAAAAACAGAAAAAAGCTGCATGTGAACACAGCCTTAGAGTAGTTTTCGCAGTGGGGCTTATTCCCTAACAGGCATATAAAGGTTAGCAGTACCTAACATTATCTACAGTAGAAACAGCCCTTTTCCGCTGTCCCTATACAACCAAACAACTAGTGAGAGCTGTCTGTGCAATAGATAGCATGCGTGCAATGCCAAAATGTTAAAGAAAAAGCTCATAGGTGGTGGTGAGCGAATGAGCTCTGATAAGGTGTTATCCGTGCTCTTGTGACTTCGGCGTGCTCGAATACTAGGTTTGAATCCCCATGGCTGCATGTCTCGTGGTTGTTCGACAGCCGCAACCCATGCATGGGTTGCCTGTTTGATAGGCGGACAGGCTATAGTATTGCGAATGTGCTTACTTGTCCAGAAAGTCCTTGTCCACGACAGCACAGATATCCAGGAGGGGGTTTCCCATGCCAAAAAGGAGATTTTCACTAGGGGGAGAAAAATAAATAAATAAAAATCAGAATTAATGACAGATGACAATTATTTTATTGCCTACATGGAATAACAACGAAAGCGACATGCAACATAATGGAAGTCTTGATTTATCTTATATAGCAGGTTAGATTTTTTCTTTATATATTTTGTATAGATTAAAGTAGCAAAACAATAGACTGCAGTCAGAAAACTTACTGGCATACATGTATGAGAGTCATATGCTGCTGCATGTCTTTAATACAGCAAACATTGTGTCATATGCACGTGGTTAATCAGCCCGAATATCGCACTGCTGGATACAAAGTGGACATTGTATAATGTTCACAACATCAGTGGCGATGAAAGCACTGAAATACTCAATTCTACCCAGCGCGCAGACCATGGGGCACATTGCCATTATTCATGGATGCTGAAGTACACTTTATGGTATAAATGCATCCATTTCCAGCAAGTACCAGAGTATTTTAAGTATAGGCACCTTTTAAACAGTTGTTCAACAAATGAAGGTGACCTTCATTCAAGGAATCAGTCATTTTCCTCATACAGAAAAAAGGTCCAATTTTATTAGCATTTTTGGGACAATCCTTACCATCAGCGATTTTCTCGTATGACAAATAAAATTGCAAAATTAAAAAGGGGTTGCACACGGATGGCAATGTATGTAGTCACTGATCACACGCGGTTCACAAAAAAATGGCAACAGCTCTAGAAATCATAGGTACGTGTTCTATCCGTGAAAAATTGTCGCCTGAATGAGGCCTAACCATCACAACATCGTGTGCCACTAAAACAGAAGACAACCCTCTACAATGCTCAACATTGTTTCCTCTTCACAAAGCGAGTGGGGTTTTGATATAGATACAGGCCTAGGTTGGAGCTTTAGCTTCTCACCATATTACTGTGCTTTGCTTACACAGAGCCAGCATATTCCACAATGCTTTACATACATTATCACCATAGGACATATGTGCATTAAGTTAGTGAATGGGAACATTCGTGGTCACAATGAGAGATTGAAGATCTGATCCGACCTAGTCCTGCTCACTCAGCTGGGGGTTTATGACATCACACGCTGGGATGCAGAAGAAAAATTGGCTACTGTGCCAGATGGCTCCTTTTTGGTCCGTGACAGTTCTGATGACCGTTATCTCTTAAGCCTAAGTTTTCGTTCCCATAGTAAAACACTTCATACTAGAATCGAACTCCTATAGAAAAGTATATATGCAGCAACCGTCATAGCTCACTATCGAGTTATTTATTTCACCGACACTAACAAACCCATGCATTAGGAAATAGAGAACAGTAACTCCGGTCTCTGAAAGTAAAACACTAACTGACTGCATATAGAGGCCCTAACATTTAAAGGAAATCTGTCACCTCATTTTTCGCATACAAGCTGCGGCCACCGCCATTAGGGGCTTATCTACAGCATTCTGTAATGCAGTAGATAAGCCCCCGATGTAACATTTTGTGTTCTTGATTTCTTTTAGTGTTTATTAAAGCCAGAAAGTTGCCATTTGAAATGACTTCAGTTTTGTGCCACGTCTTTGATCTGCTTTTTTTCTACAAAATTAAACAACTGAATGAACATCCTCCAAGGTCAATGATTCCATAATGTTCCAACCAGGACATGCCATAGCCCCTCGCATCCTGGTCGGTGGTGCCCACATAGGAAGCCACCATCTTTCCCAATACGCCCTGTGATGTCACTCGAGCACACCCACTTCCAGTGTGCCTTGCACCACTGACATAAGTGTAGCTTGTCATTGCTACCTGCGCGTCCCGGCAGCATCCAGCATGCCTCACAGAGAGAAGGGGGGGGGGGGGATTTTGTCTTTACCTTCAACCTTCACCATGGGATCTCAGCACAAGCTTCCAATGAAGGACAGGAAACCAACTGATGCGGGTTTGAGGTGCCGCCCTTTTATTTTATTAGGTCTCCTGTCCTGGGTGGGCGGATCCCATTCTGCAAATTCAGCACGCCGATCCATCATCAGTCAAATATCCCTTCGGCTGATATTAGCTATTCACAAATGGCACCCTTAAAATCCAGCTGCTGCAACATCTCAACGAGGACGACCCAGATCAGCAAGCTGAACTTGAAGCATGGGCAAAACAAAAATTGGAATAGGACCCTCAGTTTATGTTCAGTGATGAGGCAATCTTTTTTGGGTGGGCTATTTACATGGATACACCTAAATAATATGGGGAATGTTGACAGTTTTCTTGTGTAGGGTATCTTGCATTGAAATCTGCTGCAATGACACGGGTACTGCGTTGACCAGACATCAACACAATTTCTATCCGCTCATCACGTGTTAACCTCTGCGACAGGTCAATAACTAAACAAAGAGAAGCCTGTAAATACCTCATGAAAAGTTTTTCTTGTGAAATTCTCAATAAGTCTGATGTGTCACATGACCCTCTTTGCATTGGAAAAAATACAGTTGGATCCAAAATGGCCGACTTCAAAATGGCCACCATGGTGACCACCCATCTTGAAAAATGTTCCCCCTCCCATATACTAATGTGCCACAAACAGGAAGTTGATATCACCAACCATTCCCATTTTATGTAGGTGTACATACATGGCACACCCTGTACATTATTTGTTACTTAAGATTTTATTGTCTATTAAAAATACAATTAACAGCTATTTATGCACCTCTACTTTACAAGAATAATTCAATTGTTGCTCCAATACCCAATTTCTTAAAATGTCTTGAAGAATTAATATCAACCAATGAAGCACATCCTAAATAGCTGACATAACTGGTCAACTCTATACAAGCAGTGTAAGATGCAATAGTAGCCAGAGAGAACCCAACTGGAAGCGTCAGATCTGTCCAACGATCACGGTTACTGTCCCATGTGTAACGCACAGAGTCCCGGACAGTGAGGAAACTTCGATCATTGTTGCTTTCTGAATTAGACAACTGTTGTGAAGTGTTATTTTATGTATTGAAATAATCCAGTCAAACGTGAAAGGGTTATGAAAGAAAATAAAACTAGAAGACAAGACCAAAGTCCAGGAATTTACAAGGCCCAGTCTAACTACATATGTATTCATAAACTAACCAAGTTTTGTCATTTCTAAGTTTACATACGGTAATAGGATTTGTAAAATATCTCTATTAATGAAAAAAACAGGATGCACATAAAGGCTTTTACCACCACGTGGATCATGTTTGATTCCAAAACCGTATAATGGAATTTGTCAGATACTATTTGAATTGGCTGATATTTCTGCAAACAGTCCCTTATCCATACCTGCTGTTTGTTCCACTCAGGTCAACAAGGGTTAGAGGCGTAGTTGGGATTCAGCTCAGAGGCAGTGAAACATTTGAGTGGGACACTAACCGGTAACCCCGATTATAGCTACAGTGGCACACGGTAATTGTGGCTTCAGGAAGAAACTCAGCTGATGACCATGGTATTACTGAAAATAAATCTCTATACAATAACCAACACCTATCACTGCCATATGGTGACATATAGTGGTACATACCAGTGCTGGAGGACACATAAGAGATTACAGTACAGTTATAGATGGCGATTTACAGCTGACATCTTTCTGATGGAGTCATTCACTTTTCCAGTCTTTTCCATATGTCCCAGATTGACATAACTTCTCTGGCCAGGACTCATTTGACTTCTCTCTTTTCTAGCACCATACCATTCTGTTCCCAACCTGCACAATCTCCACATAATACTGACACCCTAATGTTCACCCACTGCTGCCATATGCGTCCCTATTACTGTAACAGCTGTGTGTCACAATAACTGTGCTACTTTTACTGGCCCACACCATAATGCAGACCACTATGTCTCTTATAAAGTAAATGCTTCCATTTGTGCCTTATAGATGGTAAAATTCCCTTGTGCAAGTGCCCTAGAAAACAGTGTCCACATTTTGCCTCTAAAAAGTAATAACCCATCATTAACTTCTGGCACCTTCCCCGCTGCTTTCAAACATGCCACAATCACACCTATCCTCAAAAAGCCTTCCCTTGACCCGAGTGCTATGTCCAGCTACCGCCCCATATCTTTGCTCCCATTTGCTTCCAAACCCCTTGAGCAGCACGTCCACGCTGAACTTTCCTCTCACCTTGCATCTAACTCGCTCTTCGACAATCTACAATCTGGCTTCCGTCCCCAAAATTCCACTGAGACTGCCCTGACCAAACTTAGGCTTGTTTCGCACTTGCGTTGCTGTGCGCTGCGGATGGCAGCATACTTCCTCCTTGCTTCCTCCGTGGAGCTCCGCCCAGGCTCTGCCTACTGTTGCCTGTGTTGCCCCGTGTACCCATCTTTAATATTGGGTACGCAGGGACATGTGTTGTATGCGGATGTGTCCGCATGCGGTGATTTGAGGTGTGTGGCGACCATACGGAAATGTGGCACACCTCAAATCGCCGCATGCTGACACATTGGCATACAACGCATGTCCCTGCGTACCCAATGTTAAAGATAGGTACGCAGGGCAACGCCGGACACAGGCAGCAGTAGGCGGAGCTTCACGGAGGAAGTACGCTGCCAACCGCATAACACAGCAAGGCATATGTGAAACCAGCCTTACTTACATCCAAGGCTAACAGACAATTCTCCATACTTCTCCTTCTAGACCTGTCCTCTGCCTTCAACACAGTTGACCTCTGCCTTTTACTACAGAACCTCCCTTCCTTTGGTGTCAAAGACCTTGCTCTATCCTGGATCTCCTCATACCTTATTAACTGCACATTAATCGTTTCCTACTCCCATACTACCTCTTCATCTCGTCCCCTCCTTGTTGGCGTCCCTCAAGGCTTTGTCCTAGGACCCCTTCTCTTCTCAATCTATACCCTTGGCTTGGGACAACACAAAGTCCTATGGCTTCCAGTGCCATCTATATGCTGAGGACACAGATCTACCTCTGGCCCAGATGTCAACTCTCTGCTCTCCAGTATCCAAGAGTGTTTGTCAGCCATATCCTCCTTCTCCTTTCGCTTCCTCAAACTCAATATGGACAAATCTGAACTAATTATCTTTCCTCCATCTCGCACACCTTCCCTACCTGATCTATCACAAATGAATTCACACTTGCTCCTGTCCGGGTAATCTGCTGCCTCAGAGTAACCCTTGACTCTGCCCTGTCTTTCAACCAGCACATCCAATCTCTCGCCACCAGCTCAAAAATATTTCCAGAATCCGTCCTTTCCTCAACTCTCACTCTACCAAAATGCTTGTGCATGCCCTAATCATCTCCCGCCTCAACTACTGCAACATCCACTTTTGTGGCCTACATTCTAACACTATCGCACCCCTCCAGTCTGTCTTTAACTCTGCTGCCCGAATAATTAATCTCTCTCCTCGCTACAATCCTGCTTCCCCTCTTTGCAAATCCCTTTACTGGCTCCCAATTTTCCCAGCGTATCCAGTTTAAACTACTAACACTGACCTACAAAGCCATCCATAACCTTTCTCCTCCATATATTTCTGAACTAATCTCTCAATATCTTCCCTCACGTAATCTCCGGTCCTCCCAAGATCCCCTTCTCACCTCCACGCTTATTCGCTCCTCACCCAATCGCCTCCAAGACTTCTCCCGAATATCACTCATCATCTGAAATTCTGTACCCCAACACGTCCGGTTATCCGCCACATTTGGATCCTTCAAACGGAACCTGAAAATCCATCTCTTCAAAAAAGCTTACAACCTGCAATGAATACATGGCCACCTCAACACCACCGAAGCTACTGCAACCCCCGACCTACGGTCCTCTTCCCTTTGTACCAGCCTGCCATTGTTAGTTTTGTTTACTGTGAGTGATATTTGTATTTTGATGCAACCCCATCCAATGTACATCACCATGGAATTAATGTTGCTATATAAATTAATAATAATAATGCCCCAAGTGCACTTTTGATGGTCACAATACTCTGAATGCCTCCTAAATAATACTTCATAAGTGCCTACGTAACATTTAATAATGTCCTCTGAGGCCCCATGTACAGCTTCCATATACAGAGCATAGTGGGCCCACAGCTACACTACACACAGTATGAGGTCCCCAATGCTTCCCAAAACACATTATCCCCACAGTAGCCCCAAATATAATGGTCCCTACAGTAGGCTCCACACTGTATAATGTAACTTTCATTAGTCCTTGCACTTTATGAGGGCCCAACAGTAGCCCCCAAACTGTATAATGGCCCAGCAATAGTCCCCCACTATCATGACTCCCTTATTAGCTCAGACACTGCATAATGGCCCCAAAACTGTATACTGGCCTCCACATTTGCACCGATGTGCATAATGGCCCTCATGCTGTATTATGTCTCCCACATTTGCACCCACACTGTATCAGGACCAACATGCTGTATAATGTCCCGCACACTGAGTGCCACCCCCTCACTGTATGTTGGCCCCCCACACTTGCCCTCAGGCCTCTTTCACACTTTCGCCCATATGGATCCGTCGCAATGCCTCGGGCCGACGTACCGACCGACGTTGTGAAAGTTTTGCACAATGTGGGCAGCGGATGCAGTTTTTCAACGCATCCGCTGCCCATTCTGCAGTCCGGGGAGGGGGCGGAGTTCCAGCCGTGCATGCGCAGTCGAAAATGGCGGACGTGACGAACAAAAAAAAGTTACATTGAACATTTTTGTGACGATGGTCCGCCAAAACACGACGGATGCAACGTGTGGCAATCTGTCGCGATCCGTCACTAATACAAGTTTGAGTGGCCCAAATAATTCATGATGCCACCAGTCATACCACACTTTCTAATTAAAACAAATTATATACTCACCCAATCCAGGATTCGAACGAACCCTCCTGCAAAGCGCAGATGCACACACTGGACAATAGAGTCTTGACGCTTCTGATTCAAGCAGGGACTCAGGTGTACTGATGGCGCTTCTGACACTGCAACCCCCTACCGTCAAAGCAGCTAGACGTCTACAGAATTGGAAATGGTCGTGCAGGGAGATAATGTCTCCCAACTATACTGCACAGCAAAACTATATCTGTGTGCTATAATTAAATGTAATGGTAACGCTGGGTGGGCCCATGTGAGCACAGAGCCCAGGGTGACCGAATTCTCAGCCGCCACCACAGCGTTGGACTGGGATGCTAAACTTTTCAAACATCTGGACCCCGAGAGCATCATAAACAATGTTGTAAGGTGAAATTTTAATCCCGCGAGTTCCAATTGACCAAACAATTTTGCCCCTATCTACATAATGGGGAAAAAGTGAAAGGAAAAGTGTTGGTGGCAAATTGACAGCTGCCAGATGTGAACACGGGGTACTTAAAGAGTGAGAGCGATGGGGCCAAAGAGTATATACCGCACAGTTGCCAAGGTGGGGCCCCGACATGGGATACTCGCCCCACATGGGGATATGAACATGTACACAAAACGCGCCATACACTACCACGTGCTTGAACACATATACCACCCTCAGCACACATTTCACCACACAAACACCAACCTCGCCACATAAAAGTCGAAACACAAAAGTCGCCACTCAAAACTTGCCACGCGCAAAACATGCCACATGCAAAACTAGACTCACGCAAAACTCGCCTCATGGAAAACTCGCCACACGTGGAAAAATTGCAACATGCACAAAAGTTGCAACACATGCAAAAGTTGCCTCACACAAAACTTGCATAATAAAACGCACCACACAAAACTCGCCACGTGCAAAACTCGCCATGCGCAAAACTTGCTGCACACAACTTGCTACACTAACCTGTCACACGCAACTCGACACAAAAAGTTGCTACACGCATGTCGCCACACGCAACTCAACACACACAACTTGACACATGAAACTCGCCCTATGGGATTCAGGTCTGGACTCATTGCTGGCCACCTTAGAAGTCTCCAGTGCTTTCTCTCAAACCCTTTTCTAGTGCTTTTTGAAGTGTGTTTTGAGTCATTGTCCTGCTGAAGATCCATGACCTCTGAGGGAGGCCCAGCTTTCTCACACTGGGCCCTACATTATGCTGCAAAATTTGTTGGCAGTCTTCAGACTTCGTAATGCCATGCACACGGTCAAGCAGTCCAGTGCCAGAGGCAGCAAAGCAACCCCATGTTTTACTGTAGGGACCGTGTTCTTTTCTATAAATGCCTTTTTTTCTCCTGTAAACTCTATGTTGATGCCTTTGCCCAAAAAGCTCTACTTTTGTCTCATCTGACCAGAGAACATTCCTCCAAAACTTTTTAGGCTTTTTCAGGTAAGTTTTGGCAAACTCCAGCCTGGCTTTTTTATGTCTCGGGGTAAGAAGTGGGGTCTTCCTGGGTCTCCTACCATACAGTCCCTTTTCATTCAGACGCCGACGGATAGTACGGGTTGACACTGTTGTACCCTGTTGACTGCAGGGCAGCTTGAACTTGTTTGGATGTTAGTCAAGGTTCTTTATCCAACATCTGCTGAATCTTGCATTGAAATTTCTTGTCAATTTTTCTTTTCCGTCCACATCTAGGGAGGTTAGACACAGTGCCATGGGCTTTAAACTTCTTGATGACACCGCGCACGGTAGACACAGGAACATTCAGATCTTTGGAGACGGACTTGTTGCCTTGAGATTGCTCATGCTTCCTCACAATTTGGTTTCTCAAGTCATCAGACAGTTCTTTGGTCTTCTTTCTTTTCTCCATGCTCAATGTGGTACACACAAGGACACAAGACAGAGTCAACTTTCATCCATGTCAACTGGCTGCAAGTGTGATTTAGTTATTGCCAACACCTGTTGTTAGGTGCCACGGGTAAGTTACAGGTGCTGTTAATTACACAAAATAGAAAAGCATCACATGATTTTTCGAACAGTGCCAATACTTTTGTCCATCCCTTTTTATGTTTGGTGTGGAATTATATCCAAATTTGGCTTTAGGACAATTCTTTTAGTGTTTTTTTTTTCATTTAAGACAAATTAAATGAAGATAATAACAAATAATTTGTGTTTGCAATCATTTTCAGGAAGAAAATGAGTATTATCTGACAGAATTGCAAGGGTGTCAATACTTTTGGCCACAACTGTACTATATACAGGGGAGATGACACAGGTATATACTATATACAGGAGGAGATGACATACAGGTATATATTATATATAGGAGATGACACCCAGGTATATACTATATACAGGAGGAGATGACACAGGTATATACTATATAAAAGAGGAGATGACACATAGGTATATACAGGAGGAGAAGACATACAGCAGGCATATACTATATACAGATGACATACAGGTATATACTATATATAGGTGGAGATGACATACAGGTATATACTATATACAGAAGAGATGACATACAGGTATATACTATATACAGGAGGAGATGACACAGCAGGTATATACTATTTACAGGGGAGATGACATACAGGTATATACTATATACAGGAGATGACAAAGGTGTATCCTATATATATAAGGGAGATGACAAACATGTATATACTGAAGGGAAAATAAGAGGTGTGAGTGTAAAATGAGAGAAGTGAGGGAAAATAGTGGAGTGATCAGAAAATGACAGATGTGAGGTCGAAATGACAAGTGTTAGGGGGAATGAGAGGAGTGAGGGGGGAAAAGAGGTGTGAGGGAGAAAATGAGAAGTGAGGTGCTATAACTAACCACAGACATTTACTATGCACAGGCAACGCCGGGCTTTTCAGCTATAGTGTGTGTGGTGTATGTATGTATGTATGCATGCATGTATAAGATCACCTTGCCGTGGTTGATGGGCACACATGAATTGGCCAATTTATACGCTAAGAATCTTCATTTCATCTATAACTTAGTTTTATGAAAAAACATTTTTTGAAAAAATATTTTTGAGAACTATAATTCATATTGAATATTTGTCTGTGTTTTCACATGGCCTAGATTCATGTACATGTGCTGCTGTGTTCTTTTTTATCTATATGATACAGCTTGCACGTGTTCACATTAAGACTGCTGGTTGAACAGGCGTGTCCTATGGAGAACAGAGAATGAACTTCAATCCAATATTGCAGCCAGCATGCAGCCAGCGGGTAAGGAAAGGGTGAATCAAACACCCAAAAACCCCGCCTCCATGGCTGAAGATTGTTCCCTCCAAATTCAGGTGACAGTGTCCCTTTAATATATGGATGTGGCTGCATCCACACTGATCTTGCACTTCTCCCATTGACCTTGCAGGTGGCGGTAATCAACTCTGCCAGCGCCTAAGGGCAGTCTCACACGTCTAGATAATTCCGGTACCGGAAAAAAATCGGTACTGGAATTATCCGTGTCCGTGTGCCGATGTGTTTATGTGGCACATCAGTGTGCCGCCCGTGTGCCCACTGGGTACCACATGCACCGTGCGGGAGACAGCGCTAAAGTTTAGCCCCCTGCATCTGGTGCTGAAGCCGCAATTCATATCTTCCCTGCAGCAGCGTTTGCTGTAGAGAAGATATGAATAATCGTGTTTAAAATAAAGCTCCATGTGCCCACCCCCCTCCCACCCCCTGTGTGCCCACCCCGCTGTTATTAAAATACTCAGCCGGCTCCCTCGCTGGCTGGCGCCGCTTCCTGTCCTGGCCGCACCTTCTATTGTATGAGCGGTCACGTGGGGCCGCTCATTTACAGTAATGAATATGGGGCTCCACCCCTATGGGAGGTGGAGTCGCATATTCATGATTGTAGCTTTATTTTAAACACGATTATTCATATCTTCTCTACAGCAAATGCTGCTGCAGGGAAGATATGATTCGCGGCTTCAGCACCAGTGGGGGGGGGGGGGGGGGGGGGGGGAGGGGACAGCGCTTACAGTGGCGCTGTCTCCTGCACGGCACACGGACTGCACACGGATAACGTCCGTGTGCGGTACGTGTTTTACATGGACCCATTGACTTTATTGGGTCCGTGTAATCCGTGCTCTCCCACGAACACTGATATGTCTGTGTTTGGCACACGGAGACACAGTCCGCAAAAAATGAATGACATCTGCACAGATGCATTGATATAACTGTGTCTAGCGAGACCGCTAAGTCATCTGGGTAATTTCACAATGCATCTTGGGAACGGAAGCTAGCGGCAGCCGCACGTGCATCGACACAGCTTCGCTGGACGCCGGAGGGTGAGTATATAACTATTTTTTATTTTAATTTTATTTATTTATTTATTTTTTTTAACAGGGATACGGTGCCCACACCGCTATATACTACATGGGCTGTGTTATATACTGCATGGATGCTATATACTGCGTGGCCAGTGTTATATACTGCGTGGCGTGCGTTTATATATTCACACACAAACACATATATACATATATATATAGACACACACACACACACATACCCATTTCAAATATTCCTTTATTTTGATAAAGGAGTTTTAAGAATGCAGTGATAAATATGTATGGTATATATTTTCTTAATATTTAGATGGGTGGATTCAACTTTTTTGGCTACAGCTTCCTTTGCTACAGGATGCAGAGATAGAGTTCTCAGAGTGTTCACAAGACGAATCTCAAGGCAGGAGAACACGCTGAGCCCGGCTGCAGCTGTGACCTTCTCTACGGGCATTTGCTAGTCTCATTCTGGAACATGGCAGAGTTTGGATAGTGTTTTCTTCTTTATAGTGCTGGCCAATCAAAACTTGGCCATGTTATTAAACGGGAATTGCAAATGCCCATTGAGAGTTCTGTGGTACACACCCAGATTATTGAAGGGAAAAAAATGTGAACCTTTATTACAGGGGGCATAACTTAAAGGGAACCTGTAACCCCCAAAATCAAAGGTGAGCTAAGCCCACCGACATCAGGGGCTTATCTACAGCATTCTGTAATGCTATAGATAAGCCCCCGATGTAACCTGAAAGATGAGAAAAAGAGGTTAAATTATACTCACCCAGGGGCGTTCCTTCTTCTATTCTGGTCTGATGGGCGCCACGGTCTGGGGCCTCCCATTTTACGATGACGTCCTCTTCTTGTCTTCAGGCTGCGACTCCGGCACATGCGTACTTTGTCTGCCCTGTTGAGGGCAGAGCAAAGTACTGCAGTGCGCAGGCGCCAGGCCTCTCTGACCTTTCCGGCGCCTGCGCAATGCAGTACTCTGCCCTGCCCTCAACAGGACAGACAAAGTACGCCTGTGCTGGAGCAGCAGCGTGAAGACAAGAAAAGGATGTCATCCTATGAAAATAGGAGGGACTGGACCGCGACGCCCATCGGAACCGGACAGCACCGGGACTGCCCCTGGGTGAGTATAATCTAACCTCTTTTTCTCATCTTTCAGGATACATCGGGCGCTTATCTACAGCATTCCAGAATTCTCTAGATAAGCCCCTGATGCCGGTGGGCTTATGTCATCTTCGATTTTGGGGGTGACAGGTTCCCTTTAAGAACAGAAGAGCAGAGGAAAAGAAAAAAAAAAACGGTTCTAGAATGGGTGAAACAGCAGCTATTGTTGGAGGTACTCCGTTTGAATGCAAAATTCCAGTCCAAAGTCCACTTATAGCCAGACCTCTTGTTTTCTGTGTTAGGTCAAGTACGTTTGGATAATTAGTGTGGATTTTGTTTGACAAATAAACCTCTTTAAATGGAAAAAAGTTGTTACACCACAGCTAACACCCTACCATTCATCTGTGAGCATGTTTTTATATGAAAAGAAGAAAAAAAAAGCACACTTGGTTTAAGAGTAATAAGTGGCACCAGTAATCCAACGTTCAGCATACGGTTATTCCATGACCTGTTAATAATTTCCACAGGTTACAGCCATGCCACGCACACAAGCCATTCTTGGCCTCCATTCACTAAGATTTCCCAATAGTCAGAAAATATTAGTCTGAAGAAAATCAGCATTTGATTTGATTTTATATTAATAATTTTTAAGCACTAAAATAATATTGATCGTTCCATAAATTAGTACATACGTTTTCTATATGTGAAATGATTGACATATGTATGTTCTGTCCTTCCAATCCCTGTGATGTAACCACGCAGATTAACGACAAGGACAAATATGTATACTGTAATTTTATTCTATGCTTAATAAATAAACGAATTTAAAAAAAAAAAATATAATATTGATCACCAGTCTGTGGCTGCCTTTTTACTTAAAAGAGCACGAAACCCAAGATTGCTGATTTTCTTACATATCATACAAAACTGCTCAGAAGGGTCTTTAATATCCCCCTATGGGAACTAACTTCCTGGTTGCAGGATTTCAGCATGCTCAGCATGCACAGCAGGACCCCACTCCCCCCCCCCCCCCCACACCTGTGGCTGCCCACTCATTAATTTAGGGCTCTTACAGACAAAACGGTGAAGACTGTTGATTGGATAGCACACAGACATCACACTGACCCGTGTTATTCAATATGGCTGTGCAGACAAATGCACAAAAGAAAAAAAAAAAAATCATACCCCACCATATGTGGCATCTGCTTTGTAAGGATTCATTTCTATAATGAAATTATAAGGATATTGCATTTGATCATGTACATGAATGAAAATGGACATCACACAGATGTAAAAAAAAAAAAAAGACAAATGGCACAAAAAAATTAGAGGAAAATCATGTGAGTTATCTGGAAGAAATGACTTTTCCGTATACTCGTCTGCTAACCGGAAATTAGCTTATTCATGCTGCCCAAACCATGGCAGCACAAATCAGAGCAAGACCTGATCTTCTAACTAAATCTTTTCTGAAACACTGAAGCATTTCAGAGAAAAACAGACTTTTATACAAGTGCCTCGAGATAGTTTGGGTAGCATGTATCAACTGACAGGTTCCCTTTAAGTAAGGGCAGCCTCAGATTGGCGATAGATATTCTTTAACCCATTTACAACTTAAGATGTATAGGTACGTCATAGGTAGCCTCCCCATTTGACACGGACTCCGGTGATGAGCCCAAAACGTTCCCAGCATGCCAGCTGATTTCATCAGCCAACATGTGCCGCTAACAGCTGCAGGTGGAATCACAATCCACCCACACCTATTAACAGAGATTGACAACGGCATTTAACATGAACGCGCTGGTAGCTCTTCATTAGTTCTACCAATCGGCACCCCTGTCATTTGATGGCGGCCGCCGATGGGTTAGGATGACAACTCGGGGTCTGCAAAAGACCTCTGTGATTATTGTTGAACTGCTATGAGCGCCGCTCCGTGGCCTACACTCCTAGCTGATGTGCATTTTTGCTACACATAGCAAGGGATATGTAAAATAAAATAACATAAAAAAAGCAGCGCCTACTTGGTATGGCCGAGTTCCAAATTGCCACATCAATATATAAAAAGAGTTAATCTGATTGTTAAATGGCATAATGAGAAAAAAAAAGTAAAAACGCCAAAATTACGTTATTCCAGTAGCCGCAACATTTCATTAAAATGCAATAACGGGCTATCAAACAGTGCATCTAACCCAAAATGGTATTAATATTAGTGTCAACTTGGCGCAAAACATAAGCCCTCACCCAGCCCCAGGCCATGAAAAATGGAGATGCTACAGGTCTCGAAAAATGGCAACTTTTTTGACAAACTTTGGATTTTTTTTTTCGCAATTTAAATTAAGAATATGTTGTATCCGCCAACTCGTAATGATCTGGAGAAGCATAACAGCAGATTAGAATTTAGAGGACATGGTAAAAAAAAAAAATTGTGGAATTGCACTAATGTTTGTCAATTTCACCACACGTAGAATTTTTTCCCCCCATTTTCCAGTACACTGTATGGTAAAACCAATGCTATTGTTCAAAAGTACAACTTTTCCCGCAATAAACAAACCCTCACATGGCCATATTAAAGAGAAAATAAAAAAAGTTATGGCTCTGGGCAGTAGGGGAGCAAAAAACGTAAACTCAAAAAGGAAAAACCCAACATGGAAAATGGGTTAATCATTCACTCTAAATATAATAAGAAATACTTACCATATATACTAGAGTTTAAGCCGAGCACCCAATTTTGCCAAGGAAAAGTGGGTAGAGCTTATTGACTCGAGTATAAGCCAGGTATGCATTGTCCCCTCATCCCTGGTATGTGGCTCCCCCGTTCTGTCCTGGTATGTGCGGCTCCCCTGTTGTAAGCATGGCTCATTCCCCCCCCCTTCCTATTCACCCTCCTCACGCTGTTGCTGCATCTCCGTTGCCCCAGCACGGCAGCTCTCCTGTGCTGAGGGGTCATATGGTACCGCTCAGTAAGGTAATGAATATGCACTCCACGCATATGAAAGTGGAGATGATTGCATATTCATTACCTTAATGAGTGTTACCACGTGACCGCTCAGCACAGTAAGAGCTGCCGGTGGTGGGACAACGGAGATGCAGGGACGGAGATGCAGGGTTGGCGCAAGGAGGGTGAATATGTCTTCTGGAAGCCAGCGGCTGCAGCTGTCACTGTGCCACAGCTGCTGGCTGGCTTCCAGATTCAAATTCTGCCTACAGTTTCCCTTAAAGTTCTCAAACCCCATGATACAAGACAATGACATACCGTACATACTCATATATAAGCCGAGGGGGATGTTTTTAGCACAAAAGAAATGTGCTGAAATTCTCGGCTTATACATGAGTATACACAGTATGTCATTGTCTTGTAGCATGGGGTTTGAGAACTTTAAGGGAAACTGTCAGCAGGATTTGACTTTCAAAACTACACTGCTCAACCCCAAGTAGCGTACAAGTACTAGCCAAACTCCTGGATGTGGGAAATCAGGTTTCGAGATAAAAGAGAAGCCCAAAATTAATTAATTGATATTTTAATTGATGAAAGGCGAACTAGATATCATAAATATAAACAGAGTAATATACAGATGCTACAGCCAGAAGTACAGATAAAAGCAGGGTACAGGTTGGGGATAGCAGTTAGCTGTATGTGTCATGTTACCATTTCTTAGCACGTGTGGATGAAGGGAATGAAGGGAAGCTCTCATATCCACAGGCATATTTTTTAATTTCTAGTCCGTCTCTACACGCAACATGACGTGGCTTCCATGGCAGAACAAAGACAACGGCTTAAGATGTATAGCTGGCTTTTAACCCCTAGCTCACCCCCTCCCATATTTGCCACCTCCCCTCTGGGTTGGATTGAATTCTCCTCCCTTGACCTCCTAGCTGAAATAATTCCCAATATCTAAGATTGGACAACCCCTGGAAAGTTATGACCTAACAGGACAACTGATATCTCAACGGGTTCGTTGGGGCTGGACCGATACAGAGAGTCCAAACTTGGGTCAGCTTAAAGGTTCTTGAGAGAGTCTCGATATCTCGGTATCCAGGACAGGTAGAGAAATATGAGACACAGGGGTGTGTGCAGAGGGCTCCCAGGGTTCAGGAGGTATATTGGACATAACCCTGAGATGCATGGTACTCTCATAATTCATCTCTAGGTGATGGTGCCAAAGTGTCTACACTTTCCCCTTTATGTGGGCTGCCTTGCACAAAAGACAACACCACGTCACGTGTCAGAAAGGCTTTTTGTAAGTATTGCAGTGTGGTCTGATGCAGCAGTTCACCTGAAGGCCGGGATCACACAACCATGTGCGATGCAATAAACTCCAGTGAGTTTCTCACATCACACACGGTTGTGTGATCCCGGCCTAAAGTGCATTGTTTAACAATTTTTTTCCCTATTCACAGTGATCAAAGTCAAAATCCGTTGGCGTTCGATAAAGGATCCCTTCAACAGGGACCTGAGACAGGAGATCCAAGTTCGCAGTGGTGCTGCAGCAAGGATAGGGAAATACAAGTACCACCGGCTGCTGGCTTTCCTGAGGCCTCTCCTTGCTCAGAGAACGTAAGTGTTTTTTGTGTTGTATTCCATTGTGTTGTATTCCCTAATCTGAATTTTTCTATTCCACAGGAGCTGGCGCTTCTACAATTGTTATTTTTGTATACTAATGTTTTACTTTTCTTTTCACAGAACCTGTAGTAGCGCCCTCGAACCTGGACCGTCCTCTGGAGCGGTCCCTCATCGAACTGCCACGGACCAGTCCCAGCCATCCACCAGCAAAGCAGCAAGTGGGCCAGCATCACAGGCTGGAGAACATGCAGCTGGTCCTTCAGGTGTCCCCCGTCCCAGTTCTCTGCCTTTTTTTGGGGGGGGCTCTTCCCACCAGCATCAGAAGGCCTCGGACAGGTCACTCATGCCCGAGTTTATTCACTTGAGCTTGGTCTTCCAGAATGGCTTGAAGGCATTGGGAGATAGACTGGAAAGTGGTCTGACCCATATTAAACACACTTTTCCAGGATGTCAACCAATGCCTTGACCGTATGGAAGATGACCTCCAGAGACCAGCACACCATTTTATTAATAAGATAGAGCAGGGCATGTCGGAACACCTTACGCCTGAACTCCAGTTCATCGTGATGCAGGCCTGCAATGCTGCTTATATTCAGGCTATGCAGCAGACTCGGTACTTCCACTAGCCACAGGTGGCATTCCCACCTGTGCCACCAATTACACACTTATCAATACAGAGTTCTGCTGCATACCACTGCACGGCCACCACCATGCCCACTCCTGCCGCACACCACCATGCCAGGTGCTGCTGAAATCCACTCCACCACACCGAGTCCTGCTCCTGCACAGCTGACCACCGCCACCATTAGTAGGCCGCCTAAAGATCCTGTACAGCTGCCCACCTCCAACACCAATAGGCTACTGAAGAACCTGCATGGCTGTCCACTGCCATGACTAGGCCACCTGAAGAACCTAATATATACAAATACAGACTGAAGACACGTTTGAGCTAATCCAATGTCCCCTACCATAGCACTGACCTCGGAGAGTACAGGTTTAGTGTAAAGGATGGGTTACATAACCAAATGTGGTTATAATCCAATCTATGTATCATGCAATCTACAGCGAGTGGATTATATAAAAAAAAAAAAAAAAAATGTAGTTTTAATAAGGTGATCACCTTATTAAACTTGAAAAAATGTGGGTAATATAGAAGGCACTTGGAACAGTTGTTTAACTAGAGGTGTTTTATTGTCAGCAAACATTAAAGTAAATTTTAATAATTACAGGTACATAACATTACACACAACATTACAAGAACACTAAACGATGTCATCTTGCCAGGACAGACGTCCACTCTCAGAAACAAAGTAGGATGCAAATGTATCCCTCATTTGGGCAACTTCAACTGTTTTGAGAGGGTGATGATGAGGGTAATCTGGGAATGGGTTACTAACAGGTTCATCAAGTTCAATGTTGGGTTGCTCTTTAGCCATTATATAGTTGTGCAGCACCACACACGCCTTGACCACCTCATCGACTGTCTCAATTTTCAGATTAATGGCTGTCTCTAAATTGCGCCATTTTGAGACAAGGATACCAAAGGCACACTCAACTGCTCTTTGTGCCCTGGTCAGTCTGTAATTAAAAACCCTTTTTGTGTGGTTCAAGTCTCTACTGGAGTATGGTTTCAGGAGGGTTCCACACATCTGAAAGGCCTCATCCCCAACCACAACAAATGGCATTGGCGGGCCTTCAGTGTTGGGAAGAGGTCGTAGCAAGGGGAAATTGAAATGATTCCCACACAAACGTTAGCCCATGTCCGAGTTTTTAAATGTCTGGGAGTCATTACCATGGCCAAAAGATCCAATGTCCACTGCAACAAACCTACAGTCTGCAGCTGCAATCGCCATGAGCACTACGGAAAAATATTTTTTTATAATTCAAGTACTCAGATCCAGTTCCAGCCAGTTTGGTAATCCAGATATGTTTTCCATCCACTGCTCCCAAACAGTTGGGAAAAATATAATCTTCAAAAAATTGGTCTGCAGTTTGCTGCCAGATTTTCGTGGTGGGTAGGGGGATAAATTCCGCATGGAGAAAATCCCACAAAGCCCAGCAGGTGTCTGCGATAATCCCAGAGTGTGGAAATTCCTATCTAGAACTGGAAATGGAGCAATGATAGGCTCTCTCCAGTAGCCAGGAATCTGTCAAAGAGAAAGAAAAAAAAAAAAAATCAGGACAATAATTTTTATGACTGGGGTTTTGCAAAACAGAGAAAGAAAGAAGAAAAAAAAAAAAAAGAACATGGCTTTTATAACAATAATATTTAGGACAGTATTTTAGCAAAAAAAGGGAAAAATATTAAGTACATTGCAGAACAATAATAATTATGACAGGCGTTAATGTTTAAATATTACATACCTTTGTCACCAGCAGACGTTCCTCAGCAGGAATCGGCAGGGTGTCCTGCCTGCTGATGGCTCCTTGTACACGGTCCTGCAATTCCACAAAGCTGTCTTTATACATCCTCATGTACTCAAAATATTTCTCTGGGTTTTCACGGAGCTCACTGAATAAGGAGTGGTAGGTTCCACGGCTGTCGGAGTTCAAGAATCGGGTACGCTGTCTTCTGTCTTTCTCTTTTCTGTTCTTGCTCACAAGCAAATGCAAAGGAAAGAAACAAGTTGACATCCAAATCCAGATTCTGATAGAAACTCTTCATGCGAAGATCTATCTTGACGCAGGAGCAAAATGTGAAGAGTTCAAGGGTTTATATAGAGAAATCCCATAAGCCACACCCATTTGGCATGTCTTGTTTCAAGGAAATGCTCCTTGAAAATGTTTTTCCTATCAAACGCATGCATATTAACACAAACGAATGCAAACGTTGCGGTTTTTATCCATCATGTGTAAGCTGATGCGGATAAAAAACAGTGTTATGTGTGTGTATGCGTTTTGCAATGCGGTTGTGGACGAGATGCTGCGGACTCAACCTGCAAATGTAAACCTAGCCTTAATTGTTTTGTTTGACAATTTTGATCTCTTAGTATTGATTTCCTTGTACATTGCTCAGCACGACTAACGCCTTATGACTGGGTTTTGTTTTCAGTCTTTATATTCAATAAAGAAAAAGATTAGGTTAACTGTAGCAAATTTTATTAAAATCAAGACAATGACAAAACACAATCTTTGTCAAGCATCTATACTTAAGAAAGGTCATGAATATTATATTCTTGGCGTGAGACACCCAGGACCCCATTAAATGTGAACAGTGTATGGAGGTAGACAACAAACACATGGCTCTGCATATTATGTAATGGCTGTTCTTAAGTACTGCAGCTCAGCATCTATTGATGTGAATGGGAGCTTAGCTCCAGAACCCAAGAATGTCCAATTAGCAGTTAATGGTACTATGCTGTTTTAAGCCCATACACTGTTGACATCCATCCAGCGGCAGCGCTATAAACAGCTGATGGATGACAATGCTGGAACCCAGTTGACCATGTCTGGGGAGAAAAAGACAGATCTGTGAATGATTTTGCAAGAGACACACTAGTTTTATGCTGGGGTGCCTAAGGATAGGTGAAAAATATCCAAATATTAGACAACCCTTTAACCCCTTCACCCCAAAGCCTGTTTTCACCTAAGTGACAGGGCCAATTTTTACAATTCTGACCACTGTCACTTTATGAGGTCATAACTCTGAAACGCTTCAACGGATCCTGGTGATTCTGACATGGTTTTCTCGTGACATATTGTACTTCATGATAGTGGTAAAACTTCTTCGATATGACTTGCATTTATTTGTGAAAAAAAACAAAAATTTGTCGGAAATTATGAAAATTTAGCAATTTTCAAACTCTTTGTTTTTATGCCCTTAAATTAGAGAGTTATATCACATAATATAGTTAATAAACAACATTTCCCACATGTCTGCTTTACATCAGCACAATTTTGGAAACATAATTTTTTTTTGTTAGGACGTTATAAGGGTTAAAAGTTGACCAGCGATTTCTCATTTTTGCAACAAAATTTGCAAAACCATTTTTTTACGGACCACCTCACACTTGAAGTGACTTTGAGGGGTCTATATGACAGAAAATGCCCAAAAGTGACACCATTCTAAAAACTGCACCCCTCAAGGTACTCAAAACCACATTCAAAAAGTTTATTAACCCTTCAGGTGCTTCACAGGAATTTTTTGAACGTTTAAAAAAAATTGAACATTTACCGTATATACTCGAGTATAAGCCGACCCGAGTATAAGCCGACCCCCCTAATTTTGCCACAAAAAACTGGGAAAACTTATTGACTCGAGTATAAGCCTAGGGTAGAAAATGCAGCAGCTACCGGTGAATTTCAAAAATAAAAATAGATGCTCCATACCGTTCATTATTGCCCCATAGATGCTCCATATACAACTGTGCTATATAGAATGCTCTGCACCGTTGATTATGGCCCCATAGATGCTCCTTATAATGCTGTGCCATATATGCTCTGCACCTTTGATTATGGCCCCATAGGTGCTCCTTAGAATGCTGCTGGTGCTGCCATAAAAAAAAAAATAAAATCACATACTCACCTCTCTTCTCAGGACGCCGGCGCTTTCAATAATTACCTGCTCCTCTGCGGCTCCGTCTCCAGCACTAACGCTCAGCAGAGGGCGCGCACTGACTACGTCACAGCGCCCTCTAACCTGAGCGTCACTGCTAGAGGACGCTGCAGACGGAGCCGCACCGGAGCGAAGAGCAGGTAATTATAGCGCTGCGCTCCCCTTACCTGCTGCGGTGCGGTCCCTGCAGTCCCTGGCTTCTCCGGCGCTGCAGCTTCTTCCTGTAATTGAGCGGTCACATGGCACCGATCATTTACAGCAATGAATATGCGGCTCCTCCCCTATGGGGGTGGAGCCGCCTATTCATTTCTGTAATGAGCGGTGCCATGTGACCGCTCAGTACAGGAAGAATCTGCAGCGCCGGAGAAGCCAGGGACTGCAGGGACCGCGCCGCAGCAGGTAAGTATGACTACACAGCCCCCGCTCTCCCTCCCCTGCTGACACCCGGGTATATGACTCGAGTATAAGCCGAGAGGGGGACTTTCAGCCCAAAAAAATGGGCTGAAAATCTCGGCTTATACTCGAGTATATACGGTAACTTTTTTTCACAAAATTTTTACTTCAGGTCCAATTTGTTTCATTTTACCAAGGGTAACAGGAGAAATTGGACCACAAAAGTCGTTGTACAATTTGTCCTGAGTACGCCGATACCCCATATGTGGGGGTAAACCACTGTTTGGGCACATGGCAGAGCACAGAAGGGAAGGAGCGCCATTTGACTTTTCAATGCAAGATTTGCTGGAATTGAGATCGGAGCCCATGTCACGATTGGAGAGCCCCTGATGTGCCTAAACAATGGAAACCCCCACAAGTGACACCATTTTGGAAAGTAGACCCCCTAAGGAACTAATCTAGATGTGTGGTGAGCACTTTGATCCTCCAAGTGCTTCACAGAAGTTTATAATGTAGAGCCGTAAAAAAAATGTTATATTAATTTTCACAAAAAATGATCTTTTTGCCCCAAATTTTTTATTTTCCCAAGGGTAACAGGATAAATTGGACCCCAAAAGTTGTTGTGCAATTTGTCCTGAGTACGTCGATACTTCATATATGGGGATAAACCACTGTTTGAGCGCATGGCAGAGCTCGGAAGGGAAGGAGTGCCATTTGACTTTTCAATGCAAAATTGGCTGGAATTGAGATCGGACGCCATGTCGCATTTGGAGAGCCCCTGACATGCCTTAACAGTGGAAACCCCCCACAAGTGACCCCATTTTGGAAAGAAGACCCCCTAAGGAACTTATCTAGATGTGTGGTGAGCACTTTTAACCCCCAATTGTTTCACTAAAGTTTAGAATGTAGCATTGTGAAAATTAAAAAATCATTTTTTCTTTCCACAAAATGATGTTTTAGCCCGCAATTTTTTTTTTCCCCAAGGGTAACAGGAGAAATTGGACCACAAATGTTATTGTCCAATTTGTCCTGAGTACGCTGATACCCCACATGTGGGGGGGAACCACCGTTTGAGTGCATGGCAGAGCTCGGAAGGGAAGGAGCACAGTTTGAAATGCAGACTTAGATGGAATGGACTGCAAGTGTCATGTTGCATTTGCAGAGCCCCTGATGTACCTAAACAGTAGAAACCCACCACAAGTGACCCCATATTGGAAACTAGACCCCCCAAGGAACTTATCTAGATGTGTTGTGAGAGCTTTGAACCAACAAGTGTTTCACTACAGTTTATAACGCAGAGCCGTGAAAATAAAAAATATTTTTTTTTCCACGAAAATGATATTTTATCCCCTATGTTTTTATTTTCCCAAGGGTAACAGGACAAATTGGACCCCAAAAGTTGTTGTCCAACTTGTCCTGAGAACGCTGATACCCCATATGTTGGGGGGAACCACTGTTTGGGCACACAGGAGAACTCGGAAGGGAAGTAGCACTGTTTTACTTTATCAAAGCAGAATTGGCTGGAATTAAGATCGGACGCCATGTCGCGTTTGGAGAGCCCCTGATGTGCCTAAACAGTGGAAACCCCCAATTATAACTGAAACCCTAACCCCAACCCTAACCGGAAAATGGAAATACATTTTTTTATATTTTATTATTTTTCCCTAAGTAAGGGGGTGATGAAGGGGGGTTTGATTTACTTTTATAGCGTTTTTTTGGCGGATTGTTATGATTGGCAGCTGTCACACACTAAAAGACGCTTTTTATTGCAAAAAATAGTTTTTGCATCACCACATTTTGAGAGCTATAATTTATCCATATTTTGGCCCACAGAGTCATGTGAGATCTTGTTTTTTGCGGGACGAGTTGACGTTTTTATTGGTAACATTTTCGGGCAGATGACATTTTTTGATCGCTTTTTATTCCGATTTTTGGGAGGCGGAATGAACAAAAACCAGCAATTCCTGAATTTCTTTTAGGGGGGGCGTTTATACCGTTCCACGTGTGGTAAAATGGATAAAGCAGTTTTATTCTTCAGGTCAGTACGATTACAGCGATACCTCATTTATGTAATTTTTTTTATGTTTTGGCGCTTTTACACAATAACAACTATTTTATATAAAAAAAATAATTGTTTTTGCATCGCATTATTCTGAGAGCTATAACTTTTTTTTTTCTGCTGATGACGCTGTATGGCGGCTTTTTTTTTTGCGGGACAAGATGACGTTTTCAGCGGTACCATGGTTATTTATATCCTTCGTTTTGATCGCGTGTTATTCCACTTTTTGTTCGCCTGTATGATAATAAAGCAATGTTTTTTGCCTTGTTTTTTATTTTATTTTTTTTGCGGTGTTCACTGAAGGGGTTAACTAGTGGGATAGTTTTATAGAGCGGGTCGTTACGGACGCGGCGATACCAAATATGTGTACATTTATTTTTTTTTTAATTTACATAAATGGATTTATTGGGAAATTTTTTTTTTTTTTTTTTTTTTTACACATTCTATTTTTTTTTTTTTTACTTTCTAACATTGTCCCAGGGTGGGACATCTCTGTATTAGATCAGATCGTTGATCTGACACTGTGCATAGCACACTGCCAGATCAACGATCTGACAGGCAGTTTAGCTGGCTTTCCAGCGCCTGCTCTCAGCAGGCGCCGGCTAACCAGGTCATTTCATGACCCGGAAGGAGTCCGGTGGCCATCTTGGATCCGGGGACTCCTTCCGGGTCACCGGAGCAATGCGATCTCATTGCGTTGCTCCGGTGGGAGAGCGCAGGGAGCCCCCGTCCCTGCGCGATCCCCCTCTATGCCGCTGTCACTACTGACAGCGGCATCAGAGGGGTTAAACGCCCGCGATCGGCGATAGCGCCGATCGTGGGCATTGCTGCGGGGTGTCAGCTGTCATATACAGCTGACACCCGCACCCGATCACCGCGGCGCTCAGCGCGAGACCGCGGTGATCGGTGCGCCGTACTAGTACTGCTGCTGGCACAAATGCAGTGCCGGCAGCGCAGTACTAGTACGGCGCGTGGCGCGAAGGGGTTAAAGGTTTATTTATACTACACTAAAATAACATTATGTAATGTGGTAACATTTATGAAGTTGTAACAAACGCATATACAACTTATTTCCACATTTCATCACTGCTCCAATAAATTTAAGAAGAAAAAAAAAAAAAAAAACTACACCACAAAGTACAAAAATTGTGTAGTGTGATTAGAGAGAGCATCTGAAAAGCCCAGTATCATAAGGTGTCAAGGTTTAGGCTATTGGCACACGTTGCGGATTTTAATGCGCTTCCGCATCGTTTTTGGACGAGCGGAATTACATCAAATCCGCAGAGTAGTGCACAAGCAATGTTAGTCAATGGGACATTGACAATTGGTGTGCATATGCTGCAGAAAAACAAACCACACGGATTAGCAGCATTTTATTTTCCGCAGCATGTCATTTCTTTTGCGGATCTGCAGCGTTTCTGCACCCATTGACATCCATTGTTTCAGTCAAATCCGCAGCAAAAACGCAGGTTTAAAAAGATCTGCGGTTTTGCTGCGGAGTTGGGTGCAAGAAACGCTGCAGATCGGGAGGAGGAAGAGTGTGTGGTAAGAGACTATGTGGGGGTGTTTGTGTCTGTGTGCGGGTGTTTGGGTGCGGGTGCGTGCGTGCTTGTGTGTGTGTAGGCAGGCATCGTCCGATGGGACTACTAGTCCTATCCGGCTATGCCTGCTATAGTGACAGCTAGCCAATGATGGGAAAGCAGTAGTCCCATCATCCGGCTACTGTGTACAAGTGTATAAAAAAAACAAACCCTCACATACAGGACATACATATAGACATACAGTACATACTCACCATACAGTTAATCCCCAACGCCTTCTATCACCCGTAAAAAAATAATAAAATAAACCAACAGTATACCCTCTGTTCCGATGTAATCCATTTAATAACGAGTGTCCCACGACGATCTCCCGTGGAGAGCTGTCACATCGACAGATGTGACCACTCTCCAGGGACTCTGGTGTTACAATGATGGCAGGTATCCTCCCGCACTGTATCACTTTGCCGTCAGAGGACGCTGTCACTTGCGGCACCGCTGTGTGGGAAAATTCTCATGCAGCGTTGCCGTAAAGTGAGAACCTGAACTCAGGTAACCTCTTCAGTGATGCACTGAAGGAGCTATTAACTCCTGTCAGTACATCGCAGGAGGCCTAGAGAGCATTCACATCTCCTGATGTGACTGCTCTATAGGGGAGATCGTCGTGGGACACTCGTTATTAAATGGACTACAATGGATCAGGCAGTATTTGTGTTGGCTTATTATTTTTTATTTTTTTGCAGGAGATCGAGGGCGTTGCAGGAATTAGACGTACAATAAAGATGGGAAAAATGTGTAGTGTTTAATTAAAATTCTTTATTCTGGCTGTGTGTTTATTTAACCCTTTAACATCTACAGGATTAGTAATGGATAGGAGTCTTATTGACGCCTCTCCATTACTAAACCGGCTTGATGTCACCTTACAATTCAAAGGTGACATCAACTCCACAAATATTGACCCATATGCCACTGCTACAGGGCAGTGGGAAGAGAGAGGCTAAAGGCCCCGTCACACTAGACGATATCGCTAGCGATCCGTGACGTTGCAGCGTCCTGGCTAGCGATATCGTCCAGTGTGACAGGCAGCAGCGATCAGGCCCCTGCTGTGATGTCGCTGGTCGGGGAAGAAAGTCCAGAACTTTGTTTCGTCGCTGGATCTCCCGCTGACATCGCTGAATCGGCATGTGTGACGCCGATTCAGCGATGTCTTCGCTGGTAACCAAGGTAAACATCGGGTTACTAAGCGCAGGGCCGCGCTTAGTAACCCGATGTTTACCCTGGTTACCATCGTTAAAGTAAAAAAAACAACCACTACATACTTACCTACCGCTGTCTGTCCTCGGCGCTCTGCTTCTCTGCACTCCTCCTGCACTGGCTGTGAGCACAGCAGCCGGAAAGCAGAGCGGTGACATCACCGCTCTGCTTTCCGGCTGACCGGCGCTCACAGCCAGAGCAGAGAAGCCCAGCGCCGGGGACAGACAGCGGTAGGTAAGTATGTAGTGTATGTTTTTTTTACTTTAACAATGGTAACCAGGGTAAACATCGGGTTACTAAGCGCGACCCTGCGCTTAGTAACCCGATGTTTACCCTGGTTACCGGCATCGTTGGTCGCCGGAGAGCTGTCTGTGTGACAGCTCTCCAGCGACCAAACAGCGACGCTGCAGCGATCCGGATCGTTGTCGGTATCGCTGCAACGTCGCTTAGTGTGACGGTACCTTAAGTGCCGGAATTGGCACGTCTTAAGAGATGTGCCATTTCTGGGGCCATTGTGAGCTGGTGCTTGTAGCCAAGGGATGGGGGTGGGGAGCCCAATATCCATGGCCCCTTCCTAGGCTATGAATATTAACCCGCAGCTGTCTGCATAGCCTTTTCTAGCTATTAATTATAGGAGGACCCCACGTCATTTATTTTGGATGGGTCCCCCTATTTTCATAGCCAGTAAAGGATAAATATACAGCTGTGGACTGATATACATAGCCTGGGATGATACATGGGCATTAACCCCTTCCTAGGTTATAAACATCAGAGTGTGTGTGTATGTGTCTTTCTTTAACTCTCTATGTACCATTTTATTATGTTTATTACTAAACATCGGGCTTGGGTATTATCTATCGATATAGATATCTGTAAACATTCTTCAATGGAGTATGTAAAAAGAGGATGAACAAAGAAATGACAATTTTTCTTTGTTAAATAATTGATCTTTATTTAGCCTACAAAAACACATACAAATCTGCATGAAAGAGAACATGAAAATCTGCATCAAATCCGCACGGATTTTACCGGCGTTTTCTGCCAAGAGATGCAGAATCTGTGCAGAAATTTCCACAGGCAAATCTGCAACGTGTGCACATACCCTCAGGTAATGGTTTCCAAAACCTCTATAATTTCAGCAAAATCTGCAATATGGCTTCTACAAGGTATGAACATGTTTGTTTGTCAATTGTTCCAGAGCTACCGACTGCGATCAGAGTTCAGACTAGTCAAAGATTCCAAAATCAACAGTTTGCAAATTTTTTTTCCACCAAAAAGAAAAGAAATTGAAGAGAAAAAAAAAATGAGATGTGAAAGCTGACCCTGGCACAGTGCAGTTTTAGGCCCCTGTGCGGACTGCGTGGCGGAACTTTCAGATACTCTACTTATTAACTTTAAAACAACACTCCCGGGCAGGGTTGCAGCAATCACAGGAAACAGCACTGCACTTCAAAAATAGTTATTAAAAAGAAAAGGCAGCAAACAGATGGCGAGCCACAATCTACTTTTCCCAGCTGTGAGTTTACATGGCCCACTTATCAGGACAGGCACGATAAATGTCTATCTGTAGATGTTTCTGTGTTGGCCTGCATCAAGCTCATACTACAGGCTTGAAAATACATGTGCAAGGGCTCGCTCACACCAGTGTAGAGTCTCTCATGTTACATCATCGGGTGATTATGATAGTCGCACTCAGATCAAACTGTCAGATTCCGATTTCTCGATCACAGCACATGAAGTGGAGAAGTAAGGCTATGTGCACACGTCGCGGATTGTATGCATTTTTGCCGCGGTTTTTCGCCTTGAAAACGCTGTGAAAACGCATACACAACACAACCCATTGAATTCAATAGGATTCCGCAATGCTGTGCTTATCAGTCATGTAATGTAGGACCACCACCATTCAGGGCTGATATACAGCATTCGATAATGCAATATAAAAGCTACTAAACCCAACCTGTAAGGCTACTTTCACACTAGCGTCAGCCCGTTGCAGTGTGTCGGGCCGACGTACCGACGCATCCTGTGACAACAAAGCACAACAGGGGCAGCGGATGCAGTTTTACAACGCATCTGCTGCCCCATTGTGAGTTGCGGGGAGGAGGGGGTGGAGTTTCGGCCGCGCATGCGCGGTCAGAAATGGCGGACACGATGCACAATAAAACGTTGCAATCAACGTTTTTTTATTCCGACGGTCCGCCACAACAGGACGCAACCGTCGCATGACGGTTGCGACGTGTGGCAATGCGTCGCTAATGTTAGTCTATGGGGAAAAAACGCATCCTGCAGACAACTTTGCAGGATGCGTTTTTCTCCAAAACAACGCATTGCGATGTGCGTCGTAAGACGCTAATGTGAAAGTAGCCTAAGACGAGAAAAATAACATTCTCACCTGCAGGCTGGTCTGGTATAAGGGGTGTCACTTTCTCCATGGTCTGGCACCCCCTATCTTCTGCAAAACCGTCCCTACATAATCCACACAAATACCCCGAAACAGCTGTCTGTGGATGGATACCATGTTTTGGCATAGGTGGTTTTCCTTTTTGGATGCTGCCCTTCCCGTGGTTGTTCCTTCCCGGTGAAAGACCTGGCTATTTATTGCTTGCATTGAGAAACACGTGATGGTGTCTCCGCGGCTTTTCTACATGCATTTGAATATTTCCCATAAGGGATGGGGCAGTGTTCTGGATCACTGCATTGAGAAACACGTGATGGTGTCTCCGCGGTGTTGGATGTTTTGATCTCCCCGAGGTAATGCATCCTTATCTTTATATACATAATCCACACAGTCTCCTCGGCATGTCGCTCCTGCGCAGGTGTACTTCTATGCCCTGTTGAGTGCAGAGCAAAGAACTGAAGTGCACACGTGCCGGGAAAGGTCAAAGAAGCCCCAGCGTGATGCCAGGGAGATTTCTTTAGATGACACAGAGATGCATCTTCCACAGGCACCAAGAAGGACGGCACTGCAAGACGTTGGGAGGTGATGGATTAAGAAGAGCAACATGGTTAGGACAGGACCGCCCTGCAGGTGAGTATAAGAAGTTATTTTTCTTCTCTTAGGCTGGGTTCACATTTGCGTCTGTGTGCGCAGCGTATTATCCGCATGCGTCTTCGCTTCGTTCTTTCCCTTCCAATGTGTCAATCCCTTCCAACTTGTTTTCTACTCCTAATGTGTCCTCTTCCCCAATCCTCCAATTGTCTTACATTTCCCCTGTAACAACTTCCCCAACCACTCCTAACCTACCATCACAGCCCAACACCCCCCTGGTCCACCATGTTACTCACTCCCACAGACCCAAAAAGTAATTAATCTTTTCTTTTTAAATAAATTTTTTTCTGTTAGTAAAAATTGTTTTGATTCACAATACCGGTCTCATAGTGTTTTCTTTATCTCTTTATTCAACCATGTGTGTATTGTTGAGTGAAGAATGAACGGGTGTAACAGTTAGGGTATGTACACACGTTGCATATTTTGCTGCGGATCTGCTGCAGTTCTGACGCTGCGGTTTCGCAGCTGTTTTCCATAGGTTTACAGTATCATGAAAACCAATGGAAAACAAAATCCGCAGTGCACATGCTGCGGAAAAAACGTGCAGAAATACTGCGTTTATTCCGCAGCATGTTCATTCTTTCTGCGGGTTCCACCTGCTAATAGGAATCTGCAGGTGTAAAACCGCAGGTGGAAGCCGCACAAAAAAAAAATGCACAAAATCCGGGGTGAATAAGCAGGTAAAACGCAGTGCTTTTTACTTGTGGATTTCTCAAAACAGGTGCAGAAAAATCCGCAGAGGTTCGATCTACATGTGCACATACCCTTAAGATGTTAATATTAGAGTCAGAAAACATTACAGGTACATAACATTAAGGCTATGTTCACACCTTGCGTCGGGTCCCTGCGGGTTCTCCCGCAGCGGATTTGATAAATCTGCAGGGCAAAACAACTGCGGTTCTCCCTGCAGATTTATCGCGGTTTGTTCCGCGGTTTCCGCTGCGGGTTTCCGCCTATACTGTTGATGCTGCATATGCAGCATCAATAGTAATGTTAAAAATAATAAAAATTGGTTATACTCACCCTCTGATGTCCGGATCTCCTGGGCGCTGCACCCGGCGGTCCGGTTCCAAAGATGCTGTGGGAGAAGGACCCTTCGTGACGTCACGGTCATGTGACCGCGACATCACCGCAGGTCCTGGTCGCACAGCAACTCTGACCGGACGGCCGCGTGCAGCGCCCAGGAGCTCCGGACATCAGAGGGTGAGTATAACATGATTTTTTATTTTTTAACCCCAAATATGGTTCCCAGGGCCTGGAGGAGAGTCTCCTCTCCTCCACCCCGGGTACCACCCGCACATTATCCGCTTACTTCCCGCAACGTGGGCACAGCCCCATGCGGGAAGTAAGCGGTTCAATGTATTCCTATGGGTGCAGAATCGCAGCGATTCTGCACAAAGAAGTGACATGCTGCGGGTTGTAAACCGCTGCGTTCCCGCGTGGTTTTTCCCGCAGCATGTGCACAGCGGTTTTCATAGGGTTTACATGTTACTGTAAACGCTATGGAAACTGCTGCGGACCCGCAGCATCAAAATCGCGGCGGTTCCGCGGTAAAAACCGCTAAGTGTGAATATAGCCTTAAACACATTCAACCAAACCAATAGTACAAAGTGACTAAAAAAAAATATGTATTTCAGAATAAATGAATTGTTTTTATTAAATACAAAAAGATAAAAACTAAATTTAAAAAAATACAGGGCAAAAGAGGTGTTTTGCTATATACAAGTGATTCAGTTCTTCCTATAAGCAGGCCTCTACGTTACAAAGCACTCCATTTTATTGTATATTGTCTTTTGGTTGCTGTATTGCCTTGAAAAAGCTGCTGCTGAATTGCAAATGAGATAATATCTCTGCACTTGTAGATTCAGCAGGCCAGCAAATATTAGTCTTTTTTCAGAAACTTGCAGTGTTTATCTACTCACTCCATCATGTACCATTCCCTGAATAACGTTGGAGGTATTTCCCCCGTCTTTTTAAAATTTAGTTTTTAACTTTTTGTATTTAATAAAAACAATTCTTTTATTCTGAAATATATTTTTTCAAGTCACTTTGTACCATTGGTTTGGTTGAATATGTGTTTTATTACATATTAAAGTGTTTACTGCCTACTTAAAGGGAACCCGTCACCCCCCTCAGGCGTTTGTAACTAAGGCTACGTTCACATTAGCGTTGCGCGCCGGTGCGTCGGCGACGCAACGCACGATGCAGAAAAAACGCGCGCAAAAAACGCTGCGTTTTGCGACGAATTTTTGATGAAAATCGGACGCACGAAAAATGCAACTTGTTGCATTTTCTTGCGTCCGAAACGACGCACGTGTCGAAAAACGCAACCAAACGCAACCAAAAAAACGCACGCGTCCCCTATGTTAAACATAGGGGCGCGTCGCCGCTGCGTCGCCGACGCAACAGCGACGCACATTAGCGGAACGCTAATGTGAACGTAGCCTAAAAGAGCCACCGTGTGCAGCACAAATGCTGCATTCTGACAAGGTGGCTCTTTTAGTTATGATGCCTGCACACGCTGAAATAATCACATAAAATGTGCCCCCTCTTACCCTGAAATCTCCAGGGAGGCGGGTCTTTCCTTCCTATCAGACGCAGTACAGCCGTCTCTCCGGGCCTGTGTGCGGCAGGCGCCGCCTCCTCGTTGTTTGTATCTGTCCCGGAGCCTGCGCTGTGTTGTTAACCCTTGGGCATGCGCAGTGAGCGCTGCCTGTCCACTGTCCTCATTTGCAGTCTAGCTGACTGCACCTGTGCAGCCGCCCTGCCAGACATAAGACACTGCGGGGCGCTATAAAAACTCATTAAAAACGCAAACATTATGCATCCTATCATTTAGAATACATTTTGCATGTTTTGTGCACATGATGCGTTTTTTTCCGCGAAAAAAAACGCATTGCGGTACAAAAAGCAGCATGTTCATTAATTTTGCAGATTTTCTGCGTTTTTCCCACTATTCTATGCATTTGGGAAAAACGCACAAAAAACGCGAAGAAAACACGTGCAGATTTATGGCAGAAATGTCCGTTTTTTGTCTGGAAAATTTCTGCAAGAAATCCTGACGTGTGCACATACCCTGAGTGGTAGGCTCCACGGCTCTGTCGGAGTTCAACAATAGGGTGTTGACAAAAAGCGATGACAACGTCTTCGCCGTCTTTCTCTTCTCCTTTCTTCCTCACAAGCCACAGTGAAGGCAAAAGCCAATTTCAAAGATAAATCCAGAGTCATATTGAAGCTCTCCACTCTCTCCATCTTGCAGCAGCATCCAAAGAAGCGAATTTCTGCTGTGCATTGTCTTTATATATAGAAACCCATAAGACACGCCCATTCGGAAATACTGTACACATGGGCATAAACACATACAAAAACGCATGCAATCGCAGCGTTTTTTTGACGTCATGCATAAGAGTGTGCAGATGAAAACGCTGCGCAGATATGCGTTTGCATGTGTTTGATCATGCAGACGATACGCTGCGGACACATACGCAAATGTGAACTTAGCCTTACAGGTCGGGTTGGGGGCAAATATACAGCATTATAGAACTGCTGTATATTAGGCCTGAAAGGTGATGGCTGCATTTGATATCGGCCAAACCAGGCGACCGGTTCATTTTAATACATCGTACGTGTACCCTTTCCTAGGAATTCTATAGGCATTCGTTTTCTAAAAACTGCTCCAGACCACGTGCAATATTAAACCCCAAACTATGATACTGGCCCTGATGTAACGTTCAATTGTATTTATATCATGACAATATTTGTACTGATTTGCGCTTGTAGTCATCTATAAAAACAGAACAGCAATCTTGTGCCAGTGATAATTATAGTGTAATCACAACTAAACCCAAGGAGAAGAAACTTGGCAGCGCTGGGAGCGTAGATATAAAAATGTACAAAACACACATTCAGTCAATTAATATGCCCTAGTTTGTAAAGTTTCCATCTCCTTTTGAAAACTTTTCCATCTCTGCTCCATTTATAGAACCGCTTGCTCCAGTGGTTAGTGACTTGTAGAGTACCTGGTGACAAGGTGCAAAGGTCAGAGTGATGGCGGCTGCAGGACCACTACAATAGGGGGAATTCACATAATTGTGCACCTGCAATATGACAACTAAGACCTAAGAAGCTAGAGGACTTCGTTATGTCTTGTTATGCCTTGTGCATTAGTCACATCTAATTGCTTTATTGCATAGCCCCCCAAAAATGGACCATTGTTTTTACTAGCCAATTTATTTTTTTTCATTCCATTCAGAAAAAAAAAAGTCAGTGAAAAACTTAAAGGGACACTGTCACCTGAATTTGGAGGGAACAATCTTCAGCCATGGAGGCGGGGTTTTTGATTCACCCTTTCCTTACCCGCTGGCTGCATGCTGGCTGCAATATTGGATTGAAGTTCATTCTCTGTCCTCCGTAGTACACGCCTGCGCTATGCAAGATTGCCTTGTGCAGACATTTAACACGGAGGACAGAGAATGAACTTCAATCCAATATTGCAGCCAGCATGCAGCCAGCGGGTAAGGAAAGGGTAAAACAAACCCCGCCTCTATGGCTGAAAATTGTTCCCTCCAAATTCAGGTGACAGTGTCCCTTTAACATGAGTGCAATCTACGTCGAGACATTTATTTGAAGGAGTGATTTGACCTACAAAATGCACCAGAGTAAGACATGTCTACATTTTACTTATTTATTAAGTTGGACATTGGTCTACAAAAAAAATAAATAAATAAAAACCTGACATGTGACATAGAATATAACATCACAGAAAAAAAAAGGAAACTGCAAGATGCAGCTGCCCCCCCCCCAAAACGCCAAGGCGCTACGCGAAGCAGCTGCCCCCCCCAAACGCCAAGGCTCTGTGCGAAGCAGCTGCCCCCCCAAACGCCAAGGCGCTGTGCGAAGCAGCTGCCCCCCCCAAACGCCAAGGCGCTGTGCGAAGCAGCTGCCTCCCCAAACGCCAAGGCGCTGTGCGAAGCAGCTGCCTCCCCAAACGCCAAGGCGCTGTGCGAAGCAGCTGCCCCCCCAAACGCCAAGGCGCTGTGCGAAGCAGCTGCCCCCAAATGCCAACGAGGTGCAGGATGCAGCTGGCCTCCATGATAGATGTGGAGGCTCACAGATAAGGCCTGGAGAGAGCACCAGTGAAGCTGATAAGTGTCATACACAATGTCTGCCTTACAGCTTACTGGTCATGCTCATACAATTAAGAGAGATGCCCAGTACCATGTAAGTAACATCACAGGAACAGACACCCCAAACTCCCCAAGCCTACACGTATGGGCACCCTGCAAAGGATGAACAAGTACACTACTCTTACAACACACAAAAGTCCTCATTGTCTTGTGAGACCTTACTTTAAAACTCAAAGCAATTCACTGGAAAGTACATCAATAAAAAAAAAAAAAACGGAAAAAAGGCAGCCGTATTTACAGGGTGCTGTCAAGGTGTTTCCACAGTCAGGAAATGCTACGGATTGGACGCAGCGTCCAGATGTTACAGCATAGTGGAGGGGATTTCATAAAATCCCATCTCCACTATGCTTTCAAAGATGCAGGCGGCAGCCCTGCGTATCCGGACATGCGGCGCGTCTTTATAGACCGCAGCATGTCTATTTATCTAGCGGAGACACTCAGCGTCCGCAAGATAAATTACACAGTCTATATATAGGATGCGGTGATTCCGCATGTGTTCAATGAAAGCGCTGCCGATACGGAACGTGGAAACATACCCTCAGAGTGTATGAGGGGCACCGTGCAAACACTGGGGTGTGAGTTCTCACCAAATGATGGGGCAGTACCTGCTCTCTGTACCAGGTGCCATTCTATTATGAGGTCTGCACACAACGTGCCTTCTGTGAGGGATTTTTGCGGATATTTTACAGGAATTACAGAAGATGACAAATGATTGCTCAGGCTTACTGCTCATCTGTACACATTAGAGAAGTTACAAACATCTCCAAGCACTACATAGATACATTTAATCACTATGAAAGTGTATACAATGTGTTTAACCCAAACAAATCATCCTTTCACGCACTGGTTCTCAAGGAAGAGAATGTGTCAGCAGCAGGATGTAGGGGCAGAGATCCTGATTCCAGCAATATGAATATAAAACCCATGTCTTCATGAGCTCCAACTATCCTCATTCCCACAAGTGATTGGCCACTTTCTGCTTTGGGAAAAATACAGGCAGCAGCCCAGTAAATGGCAGTACCTCATGATGCATCAGGCTGGGAAGAAGAGACCTGGGGGCGGACCCCGAGGCGCTGGCTGGCGGGCGGACCCCGAGGCGCTGGCTGGCGGGCGGACCCCGAGGCGCTGGCTGGCGGGCGGACCCCGAGGCGCTGGCTGGCGGGCGGACCCCGAGGCGCTGGCTGGCGGGCGGACCCCGAGGCGCTGGCTCGAGACGGTCCCCGAGGCGCTGGCTGGCGGGCGGACCCCGAGGCGCTGGCTGGCGGGCGGACCCCGAGGCGCTGGCTGGCGGACGGACCCCGAGGCGCTGGCTGGCGGGCGGACCCCGAGGCGCTGGCTGGCGGGCGGACCCCGAGGCGCTGGCTGGGGACAGACCCCGAGGCGCTGGCTGGGGACGGACCCCGAGGCGCTGGCTGGGGACGGACCCCGAGGCGCTGGCTGGGGACGGTCCCCGAGGCGCTGGCTCGAGACGGTCCCCGAGGCGCTGGCTCGAGACGGTCCCCGAGGCGCTGGCTGGGGATGGTCCCTGAGGTGCAGGCAGAGGACTCGGCTGCCAGGAAATTATTTAATTAGGCAAAGTGATTTGGAAGCCATCCCAGGTCTGTCCCCTCCAGCAGATGCTGCACAGGCACACTCAGGGACAGGTTAAAGGCCATTAAACAATTAGAGGGGCGCTTTGTGGAGGCTGCGACATGTCACAGTTGTCACTGCCAGCAGGCAATGGGAAGAAGCACTGTTGTGCCATCACACCGGCGGGGGTCGCGGTGTACAGGTGCGTCCTGGGGGGCAGCTCACAGGGATGTAGCCAAATGACAGCAGCAGGGAAGGAGGCACACATGGAAAAGTTGACCACATCAGCAGAGATGACGGGACCGGGGGGAGAACGGGGATATGCTCGGGCACAGGCAAGCACGAGGGCTAGGGTTACCTTAAGGCTGGCATGCTGTGACAGTCTCCGCTCAGGATGGCAGAGAGCAGCAGGCAGCGTGCTTCCAGGCGAGCAGAGCGGAGAACCACCACAGACCGGAAGCACCGCCCCTCTGCCCTGATTGGCTAAAGCGCGCCTCACATTCACCTCACAAAGCAACTGACCACTCCCCTCTAAGGCGCTGCTTGCAACTCCGACCATAGTCCTCAGCACTACGGCCGGTGGCGCCTGCGATAACGGCGAGCGCTGAAGACACGGCCGGTAGCGCCTGCGATAACAGCGAGCGCTGAAGACACGGCCGGTGGCGCCTGCGATAACGGTGAACGCTGAAGACACGGCCGGTGCCGCCTGCGATAACGGCGAGCGCTGAAGATATAGCCGATGCCGCCTGCGATAACACGGAGTGCTGTGTATATACAGGTCCTTCTCAAAAAATTAGCATATAGTGTTAAATTTCATTATTTACCATAATGTAATGATTACAATTAAACTTTCATATATTATAGATTCATTATCCACCAACTGAAATTTGTCAGGTCTTTTATTGTTTTAACCCCTTCATGACCGGGGGATTTTTCGTTTTTCCGTGTTCATTTTTCGCTCCCCTCCTTCCCAGAGCCATAACTTTTTTATTTTTCCGTAAATTTGGCCATGTGAGGGCTTATTTTTTGCGGGACGAGTTGTACTTTTGAACGACATCATTGGTTTTAGCATGTCGTGTACTAGAAAACGGGAAAAAAATTTCAAGTGCGGTGAAATTGCAAAAAAAGTGCAATCACACACTTGTTTTTTGTTTGGCTTTTTTGCTAGGTTCACTAAATGCTAAAAATGACCTGCCATTATGATTCTCCAGGTCAGTACGAGTTCATAGACACCTAACATGACTAGGTTATTTTTTATCTAAGTGGTGAAAAAAAATTCCAAACTTTGCTAAAAAAAAAAAAAAAAAATTGCGCCATTTTCCGATACTCGTAGCGTCTCCATTTTTCATGATCTGGGGTCGGTTGAGGGCTCATTTTTTGCGTGCCAAGATGACGTTTTTAATGATAGCATTTCGGTGCAGATACGTTCTTTTGATCGCCCGTTATTGCATTTTAATGCAATGTCGCGGCGACCAAAAAAACTTAATTCTGGCGTTTCGAATTTTTTTCCCGCTACGCTGTTTAGCGATCAGGTTAATACTTTTTTTTAATTGATAGATCGGGCGATTCTGAGCGCGGCGATACCAAATATGCGTAGATTTGATATTTTTTTTATTGATTTATTTTGATTGGGGCGAAAGGGGGGTGATTTAAACTTTTATGTTTTTTTTATTTTTTTCACATTTTTTTAAACTTTTTTTTTTAACTTTTGCCATGCTTCAATAGCCTCCATGGGAGGCTAGAAGCAGGCACAGCACGATCGCCTCTGCTACATAGCAGCGATCTGCTGATCGCTGCTATGTAGCAGAATTGCACGTGTGCTGTGAGCGCCGACCACAGGGTGGCGCTCACAGCGACGGGCGATCAGTAACCATAGAGGTCTCTAGGACCTCTATGGTTACCATCCAGACGCATCGCCGACCCCCGATCATGTGACGGGGGTCGGCGATGACGTCATTTCCGGCCACCCCGCCGGAAGCGGTAGTTAAATGCCGCTGTCTGCGTTTGACAGCGGCATTTAACTAGTTAATAGGTGCGGGCAGATCGCGATTCTGCCCGCACCTATTACGGGCACATGTCAGCTGTTCAAAACAGCTGACATGTCCCGGCTTTGGGGCGGGCTCACCGCGGAGCCCTGCATCAAAGCAGGGGAGCCGGCATCGGACGGTATAGTACGTCCGATGCCGGTAAGGGGTTAATACTGATGATTTTGGCATACAACTCCTGATAACCCAAAAAACCTGTCTCAATAAATTAGCATATTTCACCCATCCAATCAAATAAAAGTGTTTTTTAATAACAAACAAAAAAAACATCAAATAATAATGTTCAGTTATGCACTCAATACTTGGTCGGGAATCCTTTGGCAGAAATGACTGCTTCAATGCGGCGTGGCATGGAGGCAATCAGCCTGTGACACTGCTGAGATGTTATGGAGGCCCAGGATGCTTCAATAGCGGCCTTAAGCTCATCCAGAGTGTTGGGTCTTGCGTCTCTCAACTTTCTCTTCACAATATCCCACAGATTCTCTATGGGGTTCAGGTCAGGAGAGTTGGCAGGCCAATTGAGCACAGTAATACCATGGTCAGTAAACCATTTACCAGTGGTTTTGGCACTGTGAGCAGGTGCCAGGTCGTGCTGAAAAATGAAATCTTCATCTCCATAAAGCATTTCAGCCGATGGAAGCATGAAGTGCTCCAAAATCTCCTGATAGCTAGCTGCATTGACCCTGCCCTTGATGAAACACAGTGGACCAACACCAGCAGCTGACATGGCACCCCGCACCATCACTGACTGTGGGTACTTGACACTGGACTTCAGGCATTTTGGCATTTCCTTCTCCCCAGTCTTCCTCCAGACTCTGGCACCTTGATTTTCGAATGACATGCAAAATTTGCTTTCATCAGAAAAAAGTACTTGGGACCACTTAGCAACAGTCCAGTGCTGCTTCTCTGTAGCCCAGGTCAGGCGCTTCTGCCGCTGTTTATGGTTCAAAAGTGGCTTTACCTGGGGAATGCGGCACCTGTAGCCCATTTCCTGCACACGCCTGTGCACGGTGGCTCTGGATGTTTCCACACCAGACTCAGTCCACTGCTTCCTCAGGTTCCCCAAGGTCTGGAATCGGTCCTTCTCCACAATCTTCCTCAGGGTCCGGTCTCCTCTTCTCGTTGTACAGCGTTTTCTGCCACATTGTTTCCTTCCAACAGACTTACCATTGAGGTGCCTTGATACAGCACTCTGGGAACAGCCTATTTGTTGAGAAATTTCTTTCTGGGTCTTACCCTCTTGCTTGAGGGTGTCAATGATGGCCTTCTTGACATCTGTCAGGTCGCTAGTCTTACCCATGATGGGGGTTTTGAGTAATGAACCAGGCAGGGAGTTTATAAAAGCCTCAGGTATCTTTTGCATGTGTTTAGAGTTAATTAGTTGATTCAGAAGATTAGGGTAATAGGTCGTTTAGAGAACCTTTTCTTGATATGCTAATTTATTGAGACAGGTTTTTTGGGTTATCAGGAGTTGTATGCCAAAATCATCAGTATTAAAACAATAAAAGACCTGACAAATTTCAGTTGGTGGATAATGAATCTATAATATATGAAAGTTTAATTGTAATCATTACATTATGGTAAATAATGAAATTTAACACTATATGCTAATTTTTTGAGAAGGACCTGTATTTGATGCCGCCTGCGATAAGGCGGAGTGCTGTAGATATAGCCGGTGCAGCCTACGATCAGGCCGAGTGCTGTAGATATAGCCGGTGCAGCCTGCGATCACGCCGAGTGCTGTAGATATAGCCGGTGCAGCCTGCGATCACGCCGAGTGCTGTAGATATAGCCGATGCCGCCTGCAATAACGCTGAGTGCTGTAGATATAGCCGATGCAGCCTGCGATAACGCAGAGTGCTGTAGATATAGCCGATGCCGCCTGCGATAACACGGAGTGCTGTGTATATATTTGATGCCGCCTGCGATAAGGCGGAGTGCTGTAGATATAGCCGGTGCAGCCTACGATCAGGCCGAGTGCTGTAGATATAGCCGGTGCAGCCTGCGATCACGCCGAGTGCTGTAGATATAGCCGGTGCAGCCTGCGATCACGCCGAGTGCTGTAGATATAGCCGGTGCAGCCTGCGATCACGCCGAGTGCTGTAGATATAGCCGATGCAGCCTGCAATAATGCAGAGCGCTGTAGATATAGCCGATGCCGCCTGCAATAACGCTGAGTGCTGTAGATATAGCCGATGCAGCCTGCGATAACGCAGAGTGCTGTAGATATAGCCGATGCAGCCTGCGATAAGGCGGAGTGTGTTATGATCCGGTGACCTTGGAGCAGCATGAGAACTTTCACTGGAGAAGGTGGTCACTATACTGACCGCAATCCTGAACTTAACACCGCAACTAGAAGTAGCCGTGGAGTGTACCTAACAATCCTAGACACCTCGTCACAGCTGGAGGACTAAATACCCCTAAATATGGAAATAGGAATACTATCTTGCCTCAGAGCAGATCCCCAAAGGATAGACAGCCCCCCACAAATATTGGCAGTGAGTCGGAGAGGAAAAAACATACACAGGCAGAAAAACAGGATTTAGCACAGGAGGACACTCTAGCTAAATAGGACAGGATAGGGCAGAGTTCTGTGTGGTCAGTATTAAAACCCTTCAAAAATATCCACAGCAGAATATACAAAAACTTCCTACATCTAACTAAAGATGTAGGAGCGTATATCTGCAACTCCAGCAAATCCTACAATCAGAGCAGGAATACAAACAAAAACAAGCACACCGCAGTGTGCCACAGACACAAAAAGCCAAACACTTATCTTTGCTGAATTTGGCAGCTAGCAGGAGAAGCCAGAAAGTGATCCAATACTTCACAAGGAACATTGACAACTGGCAAGGGCTAATGAATCCTGCACACCTAAATATTCCAGTCAGAATTGTAATCAGCAGATACACCTGGCCAGGACTGCGACTCAGAGACAACTGCATTCCCACCTACAACCACTGGAGGGAACCCAACAGCAGAATTCACAACATTACCCCCCCCCCTTGAGGAGGGGTCACCGAACACTCACCAGGGCCCCCAGGACGATCAGGATGAGCCAGATGAAAGGCACGGACCAAATCAGCAGCATTGACATCAGAGGCAAAAACCCAAGAATTATCCTCCTGGCCATAACCCTTCCATTTGACCAGGTACTGAAGCTTCCGCCTCGAAAAACAAGAATCCAAAATCTTCTCAACAACATATTCCAACTCCCTATCAACCAACACAGGGGCCGGAGGATCAACAGAGGGAACAACGGGCTCCACATATTTCCGCAACAAAGATCTATGGAAGACATTATGGATAGCAAAAGAGGCCGGAAGCGCCAGTCGAAAAGACACCGGATTAATAATCTCAGAAATCCTATAAGGACCAATAAACCGAGGCTTAAACTTAGGAGAAGAAACCTTCATGGGAACATGACGGGAAGACAACCAGACCAGATCCCCAACCCGAAGCCGGGAACCAACACACCGACGATGATTAGCAAAACGTTGAGCCTCCTCTTGAGACAACACCAAATTGTCCACCACATGAGCCCAAATCTGCCGCAACCTGTCCACCACAGAATCCACACCAGGACAGTCAGAAGGCTCAACCTGCCCAGAAGAAAAACGAGGATGAAAACCAAAATTACAAAAGAAAGGCGAAACCAAGGTAGCCGAACTATCCCGATTATTAAGGGCAAACTCGGCCAATGGCAAGAAAGCCACCCAATCATCCTGATCAGCAGACACAAAGCATCTCAAATAAGTATCCAAAGTCTGATTAGTTCGCTCGGTCTGGCCATTTGTCTGAGGATGAAATGCAGAAGAAAAAGACAAATCAATGCCCAGCCTAGCACAAAAGGCCCGCCAAAACCTAGAAACAAACTGGGAACCTCTGTCGGACACAATATTCTCCGTAATACCATGCAAACGAACCACATGCTGAAAAAACAACGGAACCAAATCTGAAGAGGAAGGCAATTTAGGCAAAGGCACCAAATGAACCATCTTAGAGAAACGGTCACAAACAACCCAGATAACAGACATCTTCTGGAAGACCGGAAGATCAGAAATAAAATCCATCGAAATATGCGTCCAGGGCCTCTCAGGGACGGGCAATGGCAAAAGCAATCCACAAGCACGGGAACAACAAGGCTTGGCCTGCGCACAAGTCCCACAGGATTGCACAAAAGAACGCACATCACGCGACAATGAAGGCCACCAAAAGGACCTACCAACCAAATCTCTGGTACCAAAAATGCCAGGATGACCAGCCAACACGGAACAGTGAACCTCAGAAATCACTCTACTAGTCCATCTGTCAGGAACAAAGTTTCCCCACAGGACAGCGGTCAGGTTAGTCAGCCTGAAATTCCTGAAGAACCCGTCGTAAATCAGGGGAAATGGCAGAAATGACCACCCCCTCTTTCAGAATACCGACCGGCTCTAAGACCTCAGGAGAATCAGGCAAAAAACTCCTAGAGAGGGCATCAGCCTTAATATTCTTAGAACCCGGAAGGTAAGAGACCACAAAATCAAAACGGGAAAAAAACAAGGACCATCGAGCCTGTCTAGGATTCAGCCGTTTAGCAGACTCGAGGTAAATCAAATTCTTATGATCGGTCAAGACCACAATACGGTGCTTAGCTCCCTCAAGCCAATGTCGCCACTCCTGAAACGCCCACTTCATAGCCAACAACTCCCGATTGCCGACATCATAATTGCGTTCAGCAGGCGAAAATTTATGGGAAAAGAAGGCACACGGTTTCATTAAGGAACCAACAGGATCCCTCTGAGACAAAACGGCCCCTGCCCCAATCTCAGAAGCGTCAACCTCAACCTGAAACGGAAGAGAAACATCCGGTTGGCGCAACACCGGAGCAGAAGTAAATCGACGTTTAAGCTCCTGAAAGGCAGAGACAGCCGCAGAGGACCAATTAGCCACATCAGCGCCTTTCTTTGTCAAATCGGTCAAGGGTTTAACCACGCTGGAAAAATTAGCAATGAAACGGCGATAAAAATTTGCAAAACCCAAAAATTTCTGAATGCTCTTCACGGATGTGGGCTGAATCCAATCATGAATGGCCTGAACCTTAACCGGATCCATCTCTATAGACGAGGGAGAAAAAATAAAGCCCAAAAAAGAAACCTTCTGCACCCCAAAGAGACACTTAGACCCTTTCACAAACAAAGCATTGTCACGAAGGATCTGAAATACCATCCTGACCTGTTGCACATGAGACTACCAATCATCGGAAAAAATCAAAATATCGTCCAAATATACAATCAAGAATTTATCAAGATAAGTCCGGAAGATATCATGCATGAAGGACTGAAAAACAGATGGAGCATTAGAGAGTCCGAATGGCATCACAAGGTATTCAAAATGGCCTTCGGGCGTGTTAAAACGCAGTTTTCCATTCATCACCCTGCTTAATACGAACAAGATTATATGCCCCTCGAAGGTCAATCTTCGTAAACCAACTAGCTCCCTTAATCCTAGCAAACAAATCGGAAAGCAAATGTAAAGGGTATTGAAACTTGACTGTGATCTTATTCAAGAGGCGATAATCGATACAGGGTCTCAAGGAACCATCTTTTTTAGCAAAAAAAAAGAACCCCGCTCCCAACGGTGAAGAAGATGGTCGAATATGCCCTTTCTCCAAAGACTCCTTAATATAGCTCCACATGGCGGTATGTTCAGGCACAGACAGGTTGAAAAGTCGACCCTTAGGAAACTTACAGCCTTGAATCAAGTCAATAGCACAATCGCAGTCCCTGTGCGGTGGAAGGAAACTGGACTTGGGCTCATCAAATACATCCTGAAAATCAGACAAAAACTCTGGAATTTCAGAAGAGGAAGAAGAGGAGATTGACATCAAAGGAACATCATTATGAACCCCCTGACAACCCCAACTAGTCACAGACATGGACTTCCAATCCAACACAGGATTATGTACCTGCAACCACGGAAAACCCAGCACGATAGCATCATGCAAGTTATGCAACACCAGAAATCGACAATCTTCCTGATGGGCTGGCGCCATGCGCATGGTCACCTGTGTCCAAAACTGGGGCTTATTTTTAGTCAAGGGTGTAGCATCAATGCCCCTTAAAGGAATAAGGTTCTGCAAAGGCTGCAAGGGAAAACCACAACGCTTGGCAAACTTAAAGTCCATTAAATTCAAGGCGGCGCCTGAATCCACAAACGCCATGTCAGAAAATGATGACAATGAGCAGATCAAGGACACAGATAACAGAAATTTAGGTTGTACAGTACTGATGGTAATTGAACTGGCGATCCTCTTTGTCCGCCTAGGGGAGACAGAAATGACACGAGAAGCATCGCCACAATAATAACACAACCTATTTTGACGTCTGAAACCTTGTCGTTCCGTTCTAGACAGAATTCTATCACACTGCATAGGCTCAGGAATTTGCTCTGAGGATAACGCCACAGCGCGCACAGTTCTGCGCTCCCACAAGCGCCGGTCAATCTGAATGGCCAGAGGCATAGAATCACTCAGACCGGAAGGCGTGGGAAAAGCCACCATAACATCTTTAACGGATTCAGAAAGCCCCCTTCTGAAAATTGCCGCCAAAGCATCATTATTCCATTTAGTCAACACAGACCATTTTCTGAATTTCTGACAATACAATTCTGCCGCCTCTTGACCCTGAGACAGGGCCAACAAGGTCTTCTCAGCTTGATCCACAGAATTAGGTTCATCATATAATAATCCCCAAGCCTGAAAAAAGGAGTCAATATTAAGCAAAGCCGCATTCCCAGATTCCAGGAAAAACGCCCAATCCTGCGGGTCGCCACGCAGCAGGGAGATTACGATTGTTACCTGCTGAATGGAATCACCAGAGGATCAAGGTCTCAGAGCAAAAAACAGTTTACAGTTGTTTTAAAACTCAAATTTGGACCGGTCACCAGAAAACAAATCAGGAGTAGGAATCTTCGGTTCTAAAGCAGGAGTCTGAACAATATAATCAGAAATACCCTGCACCCTAGCAACAAGCTGGTCTACAGGAGAAGCTAATTCCTGAACATTCGTGCTTGCACCAGGCTCCTCAGCCACCCAGATATTAAGAGGAAAGAGAACACAAAACAGACTGGATAAAAAAAAATGGCTCAAGACCTTTCTTCCCTTCTTCTGAGATGCATTTAACTCATTGTGGGCCAGATGTACTGTTATGATCAGGTGACCTTGGAGCAGCATGAGAACTTTCACTGGAGAAGGTGGTCACTATACTGACCGCAATCCTGAACTTAACACCGCAACTAGAAGTAGCCGTGGAGTGTACCTAACAATCCTAGACACCTCGTCACAGCCGGAGGACTAAATACCCCTAAAGATGGAAATAGGAATACTATCTTGCCTCAGAGCAGATCCCCACAAATATTGGCAGTGAGTCGGAGAGGAAAAAACATACACAGGCAGAAAAATAGGATTTAGCACAGGAGGCCACTCTAGCTAAATAGGACAGGATAGGACAGAGTTCTGTGCGGTCAGTATTAAAACCCTTCAAAAATATCCACAGCAGAATATACAAAAACTTCCTACATCTAACTAAAGATGTAGGAGCGTATATCTGCAACTCCAGCGAATCCTACAATCAGAGCAGGAATACAAACAAAAACAAGCACACAGCAGTGTGCCACAGACACAAAAAACCAAACACTTTGCTGAATTTGGCAGCTAGCAGGAGAAGCCAGAAAGTGATCCAACACTTCGCAAGGAACATTGACAACTGGCAAGGGCTAATGAATCCTGCACACCTAAATATCCCAGTCAGAATTGTAATCAGCAGATACACCTGGCCAGGACTGCGACTCAGAGACAACTGCATTCCCACCTACAACCACTGGAGGGAACTCAAGAGCAGAATTCACAACAGGAGTGCTGTAGATATAGCCTATGCCGCCTGCGATAACGCAGAGTGCTGTCGATATAGCTGATGCAGCCTGCGATAACGCAGAGTGCTGTAGATATAGCCGATGCAGCCTGCGATAAGGCGGAGTGCTGTAGATATAGCCGATGCAGCCTGCGATAAGGCGGAGTGCTGTAGATATAGCCGTGCCGCCTGCGATAACGCAGAGTGCTGTAGATATAGCCGATGCCGCCTGTGATAACACAGAGTGCTGTAGATATAACAGGTGCAGCCTGCGATAATGCGGAGTGCTGTAGATATAGCCGATGCAGCCTGTGATAACGCGGAGTGCTGTAGATATAGCCGATGTAGCCTGCGATAAGGCGGAGTGCTGAGGACACGTCCGGTACCACCTGCTATTAACATGAATTTTAACCCCATTTATGCAGGTCAGTAGCATTTTTTCTGATGACAGGTTCCCTTTATATGTGCAGCCAAACGGTTGGTAAGAGCAAAATTGGCCAAAGGTCTTACTGAAACAGAATTGCAAACATTAGTTTTAGCCCCAAATACATGTATTTCAGTTAAGAACGCTCCAGAAATAAGACAACCCCTCTAAATCCAGTTACACCATTAGGCCATGTTCACACAGTGCGTTTTTTTCTGCGGAACCGCAGCGTTTTTGCCGCTGCGGTTCCGCAGCTGTTTTCCATGCAGGGTACAGTACACTGTACCCTATGGAAAACAGGACCCACTGTGCACATGATGCGGGAATCGGGAAAAATAGTCGCGGTAAAAAAGAAGTACCATGTCACTTCTTTTTTCGGAGCCGCAGCGGTTCTGCACCCATAGACCTCCATTGTGAGGTCAAACCCGCAGTAAAACCCGCAGATGAAAAATATATCTGCGGGTTTTATTGCGGTTTGTGGTGCCGAACCGCTGCAGCAGGAAGTGCGGGGAAGCGGACGGAAGTGCGTGGGCGGAGTGTGGCTGCCCCGATCCCATCCCCCCATGCTCCGATGCCCCCCCGTGATCCGATGCCCCCCCCCGTGCTCCGATGCCCCCCCGTGCCCTAATCTCCCCCCCTTATACTTACCCGGCTTCCCGGTGTCCGTCTGGCCGTCTTCTCCCTGGGCGCCGCCATCTTGCAAAATGGCGGGCGCATGCGCAGTGCGCCCGCCGAATCTGCGATCTCAGTGATCAAAACCTATCTCAGTGATCAAAATAAAAAAAATAGTAAATGACACCCCCCCCCCATTGTCACCCCCATAGGTAGGGACAATAAAAAAAATTAAGAATTTTTTTTTTTTTTCACTAAGGTTAGAATAGGTTAGGGGTAGGGTTAGGGTATTTTCAGCCATTTTAACCCTAAAAAACTTCCTAGAAAACACACAGACTCTGCATAGAAAACTGCATAAAAAAACGCATAAAAAAAACGCATCAAAAAAGCACCAAAAAAAGGACCTGCGTTTTCTGCAAAGAGCTGTGGTTTCAGTCCTGAAAAAAAAGGAGGGAAATCAGGAACGTGTGAACATACCCTTACAGAGAGCCCTTTACTAAGCAAGGCTGGTATAACTGATGTACAGCACAGTCCTCCATACGCTACTGACTACTGAACCATACATCCTGGCATAACGCACTTATACAGGCCAATTACCTTGGCTGTGCAGTCAGCAGCCATCATGGACAGTGTAAACAGTTTGCATGTAGTACACAGTTTGGGGGGAGCACAGTCATGTTATACAGATCAGCATTAAAAAAAGCTAACGTGCACCATGGCAGAGGCCTGATCACTCTACTTTTACATGCCATCTCCGTATTCCAGGGAACATGCCAATGTACCAAAATCAACATGTAACTGTACCTCAAGTGTGCTCTTCTCTACCCTAGTGTCAGTTCTATCGCAGACAGAGCCAGACAATTGGTGTGTGTTCACATGGCCAGCCAATTGACAGCTGACAATTGAATGTTAGAGTTGGAAGGGACCTCCATGGTCATCATGTCAAACCCCCTGCTCAATGCAGGAGTCACTAAACCATCTCAGACAGAGGTCTGTCCAGTCTCTGCTTGAAGACTTCCATTGAAGGCGCACTCACCACCTCTCGTGGCAGCCTGTTCCACTCATTGACCACCCTCAACATTTTTTTTTCTAGTATCTAATCAGCATCTTCTCCCATTCAGTTTCATTCCATTACTTCTCGTGTTTCAATGTGCCTATGAGAATAAGAATGATCCCTCTACACTGTGACTGCCTTTCAGATACTTGTAGACTGCTACTAAAGGGAACCTGTCAGCAGCATTGTGCCATGTAACCTACGCACAATGTCAGGTCGGCGCCGTGATTCTGATTAAAATGATGATTTATTTTCAGTTTTGAGTTAATGATATGCTCATGCTCCAGAAGGCTCTTCATGTGGTGCTCGGATTAGGTATTCTTGTGTTTTTTCTCTCCAAGAGATATATAATATATGATATGTATAATTTTATATAATATGTAAAATAGGGGGCAGGTCAGTGAGGGATCAATGACCTGCCAGAAGCCATGCAAATGAATACCTAAGCGGAGGACTGTTGTGAATTCCGTGGCAGAGCTCCCTCCTGTGGTCACAAGTGGTACTTCGGCTGATTCTGTCTATGAGCTTCCGCTGGTGGATGTGAGTGGTACTGCGGCTTCTGAGTTTCCTTCCTCAGGTGATGTGGTGAAGTCGTTAGGTGCTGCTCTATTTAACTCCACCTAGTGTTTTGCTCCTGGCCTCCAGTCAATGTTCTAGTATTGGTCTTGCTTCCTCCTGGATCATTCCTGTGGCCTGTCTGCTCTGCATAAGCTAAGTTTTGCTTGTGTTATTTTTGTTTACTATTTTTTCTGTCCAGCTTGCTTTATTGGTTTTTCTTGCTTGCTGGAAGCTCTGGGACGCAGAGGGAGCACCTCCGTACCGTTAGTCGGTGCGGAGGGTCTTTTTGCCCCCTCTGCGTGGTTGTTTGTAGGGTTTTGTGTTGACCGCAAAGCAATCTTTCCTATCCTCGGTCTGTTCAGTTAGTCGGGCCTCACTTTGCTAAATCTATTTCATCTCTGCATTTGTATTTTCATCTCAACTCACAGTCATTATATGTGGGGGGCTGCCTTTTCCTTTGGGGTATCTCTCTGAGGCAAGGTAGGCTTATTTTTCTATCTTCAGGGCTAGCTAGTGTCTCAGGTTGTGCTCGAGGCGCATAGGTCTGGTCAGGAGCGCTCCACGGCTACCTCTAGTGTGGTTGGATAGGATTAGGGATTGCGGTCAGCAGAGTTCCCACGTCTCAGAGCTCGTCCTATGTTTTTTGGTAATTGTCAGGTCACTTTGTGTGCTCTGAACTTCAATGTCCATTGTGGTTCTGAATTACCTGTTCATAACAGTACTGGAGGCCAAAAGTACTAATGCTTCTCAATAGAGGGAAAAAAGACGTTCTGAGACCATTTTTTTTTCTTTGCACTGTGTTTTGCCTTTTTTTTCCCCTAGACATTTGGGTGGTTCAGGACACAGGTGTAGTGATGGACATTAAAGGTCTGTCTTCATGTGTGGATCATCTCACTGCAAGAGTACAAAATATTCAAGACTTTGTGGTTCAGAATTCTATGTTAGAACCAAGAATTCCTATTCCTGATTTGTTTTCTGGAGATAGAGCTAAATTTCTGAGTTTCAAAAATAATTGTAAACTGTTTCTGGCTTTGAAACCTCGATCCTCTGGTGACCCAGTTCAACAAGTTAGGATTATTATTTCTTTATTACGTGGTGACCCTCAAGACTGGGCATTTTCCCTTGCGCCAGGAGATCCTGCATTATGTAATATTGATGCGTTTTTCCTGGCGCTCGGATTACTGTACAATGAACCTAATTCGGTGGATCAGGCAGAGAAAAATTTGCTGGCTCTGTGTCAGGGTCAGGATGAGATAGAGATTTATTGTCAGAAGTTTAGAAAGTGGTCCGTGCTCACTCAATGGAATGAAGTTGCGCTGACAGCTATTTTCAGAAAGGGTCTCTCTGAAGCCCTTAAGGATGTCATGGTGGGATTTCCTATGCCTGCTGGTCTGAATGAGTCTATGTCTTTGGCCATTCAGATCGGTCGACGCTTGCGTGAGCGTAAATCTGTGCACCATTTGGCGGTATTATCCGAGCATAAACCTGAGCCTATGCAGTGCGATAGGACTTTGACCAGAGTTGAACGGCAAGAACACAGACGTCAGAATGGGCTGTGTTTCTACTGTGGTGATTCCACTCATGCTATCTCCGATTGTCCTAAGCGCACTAAGCGGTTCGCTAGGTCTGCCACCATTGGTACGGTACAGTCAAAATTTCTTTTGTCCGTTACTTTGATCTGCTCTTTGTCATCTTATTCTGTCATGGCATTTGTGGATTCAGGCGCTGCCCTGAATTTGATGGACTTGGAGTATGCTAGGCGTTGTGGGTTTTTCTTGGAGCCCTTGCAGTGTCCTATTCCATTGAGAGGAATTGATGCTACGCCTTTGGCCAAGAATAAGCCTCAGTACTGGACCCAGCTGACCATGTGCATGGCTCCTGCACATCAGGAGGATATTCGCTTTCTGGTGTTGCATAATCTGCATGATGTGGTCGTGTTGGGGTTGCCATGGCTACAAGTCCATAACCCAGTATTAGATTGGAAATCAATGTCTGTGTCCAGCTGGGGTTGTCAGGGGGTACATGGTGATGTCCCATTTCTGTCTATTTCGTCATCCACCCCTTCTGAGGTCCCAGAGTTCTTGTCTGATTACCGGGATGTATTTGATGAGCCCAAGTCCAAAGCCCTACCTCCGCATAGGGATTGTGATTGTGCTATCGATTTGATTCCTGGTAGTAAGTTTCCTAAAAGTCGACTGTTTAATTTATCTGTGCCTGAGCACGCCGCTATGCGGAGTTACGTGAAGGAGTCCTTGGAGAAGGGTCATATTCGCCCATCATCGTCGCCATTGGGAGCGGGGTTCTTTTTTGTGGCCAAGAAGGATGGTTCGCTGAGACCTTGTATAGATTACCGCCTTCTAAATAAAATCACGGTCAAATTTCAGTACCCCTTGCCGCTGCTATCTGATTTGTTTGCTCGGATCAAGGGGGCTAGTTGGTTCACCAAGATAGATCTTCGTGGTGCGTATAATCTTGTGCGTATTAAGCGGGGCGATGTATGGAAAACTGCATTTAATACGCCCGATGGCCATTTTGAGTACCTAGTTATGCCATTCGGACTTGCCAATGCTCCATCGGTGTTTCAGTCCTTTATGCATGACATCTTCCGAGAGTACCTGGATAAATTCCTGATTGTATACTTGGATGATATTTTGGTCTTCTCGGATGATTGGGAGTCTCATGTGAAGCAGGTCAGAATGGTGTTCCAGGTCCTGCGTGCTAATTCTTTGTTTGTGAAGGGATCAAAGTGTCTCTTTGGTGTTCAGAAGGTTTCATTTTTGGGGTTCATTTTTTCCCCTTCTACTATCGAGATGGACCCTGTTAAGGTCCAGGCCATCCATGATTGGACTCAGCCGACATCTCTGAAGAGTCTGCAAAAGTTCCTGGGCTTTGCTAATTTTTATCGTTGCTTCATCTGTAATTTTTCTAGTATTGCTAAACCATTGACCGATTTGACCAAGAAGGGTGCTGATGTGGTCAATTGGTCTTCTGCTGCTGTGGAAGCCTTTCAAGAGTTAAAGCGTCGGTTTTTTTCTGCCCCTGTGTTGTGTCAACCAGATGTTTCGCTTCCGTTCCAGGTCGAGGTTGATGCTTCTGAGGTTGGAGCGGGGGCTGTTTTGTCGCAAAGAGGGTCTGATTGCTCGGTGATGAAGCCATGCGCCTTCTTTTCCAGGAAGTTTTCGCCTGCTGAGCGAAATTATGATGTTGGCAATCGAGAGTTGCTGGCCATGAAGTGGGCATTCGAGGAGTGGCGTCATTGGCTTGAAGGAGCTAAGCATCGCGTGGTGGTCTTGACTGATCACAAGAACTTGACTTATCTCGAGTCTGCCAAACGGTTGAATCCTAGACAGGCTCGTTGGTCGCTGTTTTTCTCCCGTTTTGACTTTGTGGTTTCGTACCTTCCGGGCTCTAAAAATGTGAAGGCGGATGCCCTGTCTAGGAGTTTTGTGCCCGACTCTCCGGGTTTGTCTGAGCCGGCGGGTATTCTCAAAGAGGGAGTAATTTTGTCTGCCATCTCCCCTGATTTGCGGCGGGTGCTGCAAAAATTTCAGGCTAATAAACCTGATCGTTGCCCAGCGGAGAAACTGTTTGTCCCTGATAGGTGGACGAATAAAGTTATCTCTGAGGTTCATTGTTCGGTGTTGGCTGGTCATCCTGGAATCTTTGGTACCAGAGATTTAGTGGCTAGATCCTTTTGGTGGCCGTCTCTGTCGCGGGATGTGCGTTCTTTTGTGCAGTCCTGTGGGATTTATGCTCGGGCTAAGCCCTGCTGTTCTCGTGCCAGTGGGTTGCTTTTGCCCTTGCCGGTCCCGAAGAGGCCATGGACACATATCTCTATGGATTTTATTTCGGATCTCCCCGTCTCTCAAAAAATGTCGGTCATTTGGGTGGTTTGTGATCGCTTCTCTAAGATGGTCCATTTGGTACCCTTGTCTAAATTACCTTCCTCCTCTGATTTGGTGCCATTGTTCTTCCAGCATGTGGTTCGTTTGCATGGCATTCCAGAGAACATCGTTTCTGACAGGGGTTCCCAGTTTGTTTCGAGGTTTTGGCGAGCCTTTTGTGCTAGGATGGGCATTGATTTGTCTTTTTCCTCGGCTTTCCATCCTCAGACAAATGGCCAGACCGAACGAACCAATCAGACCTTGGAAACATATGTGAGATGCTTTGTTTCTGCTGATCAGGATGATTGGGTGTCCTTCTTGCCTTTGGCTGAGTTCGCCCTTAATAATCGGGCCAGCTCGGCTACCTTGGTTTCGCCGTTTTTCTGCAATTCTGGGTTCCATCCTCGTTTCTCTTCAGGGCAGGTTGAGTCTTCGGACTGTCCTGGTGTGGATACTGTGGTGGACAGGTTACAGCAGATTTGGACTCATGTAGTGGACAATTTGACCTTGTCCCAGGAGAAGGCTCAACGTTTCGCTAATCGCAGACGCTGTGTGGGTCCCCGACTTCGTGTTGGGGATTTGGTTTGGTTGTCATCTCATCATATTCCTATGAAGGTTTTCTCTCCTAAGTTTAAGCCTCGTTTCATTGGTCCGTATAGGATTTCTGAGGTTCTTAATCCTGTGTCTTTTCGTTTGACCCTTCCAGATTCTTTTTACATCCATAACGTATTCCATAGGTCATTGTTGCGGAGATACGTGGCACCTATCGTTCCATCTGTTGATCCTCCTGCCCCGGTTTTGGTGGAGGGGGAGTTGGAGTATATTGTGGAGAAGATTTTGGATTCTCGTGTTTCGAGACGGAAACTCCAGTATCTGGTTAAGTGGAAGGGTTATGGTCAGGAAGATAATTCCTGGGTCTTTGCCTCTGATGTCCATGCTGCCGATCTTGTTCGTGCCTTTCATATGGCTCATCCTGGTCGGCCTGGGGGCTCTGGTGAGGGTTCGGTGACCCCTCCTCAAGGGGGGGGTACTGTTGTGAATTCCGTGGCAGAGCTCTCTCCTGTGGTCACAAGTGGTACTTCGGCTGATTCTGTCTATGAGCTTCCGTTGGTGGATGTGAGTGGTACTGCGGCTTCTGAGTTTCCTTCCTCAGGTGATGTGGTGAAGTCGTTAGGTGCTGCTCTATTTAACTCCACCTAGTGCTTTGCTCCTGGCCTCCAGTCAATGTTCTAGTATTGGTCTTGCTTCCTCCTGGATCGTTCCTGTGGCCTGTCTGCTCTGCATAAGCTAAGTTTTGCTTGTGTTATTTTTGTTTACTATTTTTTCTGTCCAGCTTGCTTTATTGGTTTTTCTTGCTTGCTGGAAGCTCTGGGACGCAGAGGGAGCACCTCCGTACCGTTAGTCGGTGCGGAGGGTCTTTTTGCCCCCTCTGCGTGGTTGTTTGTAGGGTTTTGTGTTGACCGCAAAGCAATCTTTCCTATCCTCGGTCTGTTCAGTTAGTCGGGCCTCACTTTGCTAAATCTATTTCATCTCTGCGTTTGTATTTTCATCTCAACTCACAGTCATTATATGTGGGGGGCTGCCTTTTCCTTTGGGGTATCTCTCTGAGGCAAGGTAGGCTTATTTTTCTATCTTCAGGGCTAGCTAGTTTCTCAGGCTGTGCTCGAGGCGCATAGGTCTGGTCAGGAGCGCTCCACGGCTACCTCTAGTGTGGTTGGATAGGATTAGGGATTGCGGTCAGCAGAGTTCCCACGTCTCAGAGCTCGTCCTATGTTTTTTGGTAATTGTCAGGTCACTTTGTGTGCTCTGAACTTCAATGTCCATTGTGGTTCTGAATTACCTGTTCATAACAGAGGACCACAGGAAGACCCTCTCACAGGCCGCCACAAAACACGGGCATAGCATTAATTCAAAACTAAAAATACAGATTCACCTCAATGTGTGGTGAGCACTTTGAACTCCCAATTGATTCACTAAAGTTTATAATGTAGAACCGTGGAAATTAAAAAATAATTTTTCCCACAAAAATTATCTTTTAGCCCGCAATTTATTTTGCTAATTATATCAAGAGAAATTGGACCCCAAAAGTTGTTGTGCAATTTGTACTGAGTACGCTGATACCTCATATGTGGGGGAAACCACTGTTTGGGCGCATGGCAGAGCTCTTAAGGGAAGGAGCACTGTTTTGGAATGCAGACTTTGATGGAATGGTCTGCGGGCGTCACGTTGCGTTTGCAGAGCTCCTGATGTACCTAAACAGTAGAACCCCCCCCACAAGTGACCCTATATTGGAAACTAGACTCCCCAGGGAACTTATCTAGATGTGTTGTGAGAACTTTGAACCCCCAAGTGTTTCACTAAAATTTATAACGCAGAGCCATGAAAATAAAAAATCATTTTTTTCCACAAAAATGATTTTTAGCCCCCAAATTTTTATTTTCACAAGGGTAACAGGAGAAATTGGATGGCAAAAGTTGATGTCCAATTAGTCCTGAGTACGTGGATACCCCATATGTGGAGGTACTGCAGAGCTCGGAAGGGAAGGAGCACAGTTTTACCTTTTCAACACAGAATTGGCTGGAATTGAGATCGGATGCTATGTCGCGTTTGGAGGGCTCCTGATCTGCCTAAACAGTGGAAACCCCCCAATACTAACTCCAGCCCTAACCCAACACACCCCTAACCATGACCTTAACCACACCCCTAACCCGAACACACCTCTAACCTTAATCCCAACTCTAACCACACTGCTAACTCCAACACACCCCTAATCCCAACCCTAACCACACCCGTAACCTGACACCCCCTAATCCTAACCCCAACCGTAAACGTAATCCTAACCTTAACTTTACCCTAACTTTAGCCCCAACCCTAACTTTAGCCCTAACCCTAATGGGAAAATGGAAATACTTTATTTTATTATTTTTCCCTAATGGGGTGATAAAGGGGGTTTGATTTACTATTTATAGCAGGTTTTTATAGCGGATTTTTATGATTGGCTGCTGTTACACACAAAGACACTTTTTATTGCAAAATATAGTTTTTGCATCACCACATTTTGAGAGCTATAATTTATCCATATTTTGTCCTACAGAGTCATGTGAGGTCTTGTTTTTTGCGGGATGAGTTTAAGTTTTTATTGGTACCATTTTCGGGCACATGACTTTTTTTATCGCTTTTTATTCCGATTTTTGGGAGGCAGAATGAAGAAAAACCAGCTATTCCTTTTTTTTGGGTGGGGTGGGGGGGTCGTTTATACTGTTCCGTGTGTGGTAAAATTGATAAGGCTGTGTTATTCTTCGGGTCAGTACTATTACAGCGATACCTCATTTATATAATTTTTTGTTATGTTTTGGCGCTTTTGCACAATAAAAACTTTTATCTAAAAAATAATTGTTGCATCACTTTATTCTGAGAACTATAACTTATTTTTCTGGTGAAGGAGCTCTATGGCAGCTTGTTTTTTGCAGGACAAGATGTTTTCAGCGGTACCATTTTTATTTATATCAGTCTTTTTGAGCGCCCTTTATTGCACTTTTTGTTCGGCGGTATGATGATAAAGCATTGTTCTTTTGCCTCTTTTTTACGGTATTCACTGAAGGGGTTAACTGTCATGATCCCAATGGCAGGGGATCACAAAAGGACAAGCACAAAAACAAAAACAAGCTCTAGGGTGATGGAACCTGAGCTGACCGCGATCCTGAACCTAAACACACAACTAGCAATAGCCGGGGAACGTGCCTACGATGTTTCCTAGACGTCTCGCTCAAGCCGAAGGACTAAATTCCCCTATTAGAAGAAACACAGACCTCTCTTGCCTCCAGAGAAAGCCCCACAGAAATAGCAGCCCCCCACATGTAATAACGGTGAAATGAGAGGAAAGCACATACGTAGTTATGAAAACAGATTCAGCAAAGTGAGGCCCGCTAAAGCTAGATAGCAGAGGATACAAAAGTGAACTGCGCGGTCAGCGAAAAACCCTTCAAAAAACCATCCTGAAATTACTTGAACTCATGTGCCAACTCATGGAACATGAGGAGTAATTTCAGCCCACTAGAGCAACCAGCAGCAAGGAATCACATATCTGGAAGCTGGACTAAGACAAAAATTAAGCAAAACGTGGAACAGGAAAATCAAAACTTAGCTTGTCCTGAAGATAACGGAAGCGGCTAGCAGAGGTAAAAAGACACACTGATTACATTGATAGCCGGCGAGGAAATGACAAGAAAGCCAGGTTAAATAGGAAACTCCCATATCCTGATGGAACAGGTGGACACCAGAGACCGCAGAGAACACAAGTCACCCAGTACCACCAGTAACCACCAGAGGGAGCCCAAAAACAGAACTCACAACAGTACCCCCCCCCCTTGAGGAGGGGTCACCGAACCCTCACGAGAACCACCAGGGCGACCAGGATGAGCCCTATGAAATGCACGGACCAAATCGGCAGCATGAACATCAGAGGCAACCACCCAAGAATTATCCTCCTGACGATAACCCTTCCACTTGACCAAATACTGGAGTTTCCGTCTGGAAACACGAGAATCCAAGATCTTCTCCACAACATACTCCAATTCTCCCTCCACCAGCACCGGAGCAGGAGGCTCAAGCGAAGGAACAACAGGTACCTCATACTTCCGCAACAACGACCGATGGAACACATTATGAATAGCAAACGATGCCGGGAGATCCAAACGAAACGACACAGGGTTAAGAATTTCCAAGATCCTATAGGGACCGATGAACCGAGGCTTGAACTTAGGAGAAGAGACCTTCATAGGAACAAAACGAGAAGACAACCACACCAAGTCCCCAACACGAAGACGAGGACCCACGCGGCGACGGCGATTAGCAAACTGCTGAGCTCTCTCCTGGGACAACTTCAAATTGTCCACCACATGACTCCAAATCTGATGCAACCTATCCACCACCATGTCCACTCCAGGACAATCAGAAGGCTCCACCTGACCAGAGGAAAAACGAGGATGAAACCCCGAATTACAAAAGAAAGGAGAAACCAATGTAGCAGAACTAGCCCGATTATTAAGGGCAAATTCGGCAAGCGGCAAAAAGGTAACCCAGTCATCTTGATCAGCAGAAACAAAACACCTTAAATAAGTTTCTAAGGTCTGATTAGTTCGTTCCGTCTGGCCATTCGTCTGGGGATAGAATGCAGACGAAAAGGACAAATCAATGCCCATCTTAGCACAGAACGTCCGCCAAAATCTAGACACAAACTGGGATCCCCTGTCAGAAACGATGTTCTCCGGAATCCCATGCAAACGAACCACGTTCTGAAAAAAACAGAGGGACCAACTCAGAGGAGGAAGGTAACTTAGGCAAGGGTACCAGATGAACCATCTTAGAAAAGCGGTCACACACAACCCAGATGACGGACATTTTTTGAGAGACAGGGAGATCCGAAATAAAGTCCATGGAAATGTGCGTCCAAGGCCTCTTTGGGATAGGCAAAGGTGACAACAATCCACTGGCCCGAGAACAGCAAGGCTTAGCCTGAGCGCAAACTTCACAAGACTGCACAAAAGAACGCACATCCCTCAACAAGGAAGGCCACCAAAAAGACCTGGCCACCAAGTCTCTAGTACCAAATATTCCAGGATGACCTGCCAACGCAGAAGAATGGACCTCGGAGATGACTCTACTGGTCCAATTATCCGGAACAAACAGTCTTTCAGGCGGACAACGATCAGGTTTATCCGCCTGAAACTCCTGCAAAGCACGTCGCAAGTCTGGGGAGACAGCCGACAAAATCACCCCATCCCTAAGGATACCAGTAGGCTCAGAATTTCCAGGGGAGTCAGGCACAAAACTCCTAGAAAGAGCATCCGCCTTCACATTCTTTGAACCTGGCAGGTATGAAACCACAAAATTGAAACGGGAGAAAAACAGTGACCAACGAGCCTGTCTAGGATTCAGACGCTTGGCAGACTCAAGGTACATCAGATTTTTGTGATCCGTCAAGACCACCACACGATGTCTAGCACCCTCAAGCCAATGACGCCACTCCTCAAATGCCCACTTCATGGCCAAAAGCTCCCGATTACCAACATCATAATTCCGTTCAGCGGGCGAAAATTTTCTAGAAAAGAATGCACATGGCTTCATCACTGAGCCATCGGAGCTTCTCTGCGACAAAACCGCCCCCGCTCCAATCTCGGAAGCATCAACCTCAACCTGAAAAGGAAGCGACGCATCTGGCTGACGCAACACAGGAGCAGAAGAAAACCGTCGCTTAAGTTCCTGAAAGGCCTCCACAGCCGCAGGAGACCAATCCGCAACATCAGCACCCTTCTTAGTCAAATCCGTCAAAGGCTTAACAACACTAGAAAAATTAGTTATGAAACGACGATAAAAATTAGCAAAGCCCAAGAACTTCTGTAGACTCTTAAGAGATGTAGGCTGCGTCCAGTCACAAATAGCCTGAACCTTGACGGGATCCATCTCAATAGTAGAAGGGGAAAAAATATACCCCCAAAAAGAAATCTTCTGGACTCCAAAGAGACACTTTGAACCTTTTACAAACAAAGAATTGGCCCGCAGGACCTGAAACACCTTCCTGACCTGCTGAACATGGGACTCCCAGTCATCAGAAAAAACCAAAACATCATCCAAATACACGATCATAAATTTATCCAGATATTCACGGAAAATATTGTGCATAAAGGACTGGAAGACAGAAGGAGCATTAGAAAGTCCAAAAGGCATCACCAAATACTCGAAATGGCCCTCAGGCGTATTAAATGCGGTTTTCCACTCATCACCCTGCTTTATCCGCACAAGATTATACGCACCCCGAAGATCAATCTTAGTGAACCATTTAGCCCCCTTAATGCGAGCGAACAAATCAGTCAACAATGGCAAAGGATACTGATATTTGACTGTAATCTTATTCAAAAGACGATAATCTATACAAGGCCTCAAGGAACCATCTTTTTTGGCCACGAAAAAAAAACCTGCTCCCAAAGGGGACGAAGATAGACGGATATGTCCCTTTTCCAAGGACTCCTTAACATAATTCCGCATAGCAGTATGCTCTGGCACTGACAGATTGAACAAACGACCTCTAGGAAATTTACTGCCAGGAATCAAATCTATAGCACAATCGCAATCCCTGTGAGGAGGAAGCGAACTGAGCTTAGACTCCTCAAAAACATCCCGATAATCAGACAAAAAAACAGGAACCTCAGAAGGAGTAGATGAAGCGATAGAAATCGGAGGTGCATCATCATGAACCCCCTGACATCCCCAGCTTAACACAGACATTGTTTTCCAGTCCAGGACTGGGTTATGAGTTTGTAACCATGGCAGACCAAGCACTAAGACATCATGTAAATTATACAGTACCAGAAAGCGAATCACCTCCTGATGAACGGGAGTCATACGCATGGTCACTTGTGTCCAGTACTGAGGTTTATTCATAGCCAAAGGTGTAGAGTCAATTCCTTTCAAAGGAATAGGAACTTCCAGAGGCTCCAGACTAAACCCACAGCGATTGGCAAATGACCAATCCATAAGACTCAGGGCAGCGCCTGAATCCACATAGGCATCGACGGAAATGGATGATAATGAACAAATCAGAGTCACAGACAGAATGAACTTTAGACTGTAAAGTACCAATGGCAACAGAATTATCAACCTTTTTTGTGCGTTTAGAGCATGCTGATATAACATGAGCTGAATCACCACAATAAAAACACAACCCATTTTTCCGCCTATAGTTTTGCCGTTCACTTCTGGACTGAATTCTATCACATTGCATTGTCTCAGGTGCCTGTTCAGAAGACACCGCCAAATGGTGCACAGGTTTGCGCTCCCGTAAACGCCGATCAATCTGAATAGCCATAGTCATGGACTCATTCAGACCTATAGGCGCCGGGAACCCCACCATAACATCTTTAATGGCCTCAGAAAGGCCATCTCTGAATTTTGCAGCCAGAGCGCACTCATTCCACTGAGTAAGCACCGACCATTTCCGAAATTTCTGACAATATATTTCTGCTTCATCTTGCCCTTTAGAGAGCCAATAAAGCTTTTTCAGCCTGAATCTCTTGGTTAGGTTCCTCATAGAGCAAACCCAATGCCAGAAAAAACGCATCCACATTAAGCAACGCAGGATCCCCTGGTGCCAATGCAAATGCCCAATTCTGAGGGTCACCCCGCAGGAAAGATATAATAATCTTGACCTGCTGAGCAGGGTCTCCAGAGGAGCGAGATTTCAAGGAAAGAAACAACTTGCAATTGTTCCTAAAATTCAGAAAACTAGATCTATCTCCAGAAAAAAACTCTGGGATAGGAATTCTAGGTTCAGACATAGGAGCATGTACCACAAAATCTTGTATATTCTGAACCTTAGCAGCAAGATTATTCAGGCTGGAAGCCAAACTCTGGACGTCCATGATAAACAGCTGAGGTCAGAGCCATTCAAGGATTAAGAGGAGGAAAAAAGCAGCCAGGCTGCAATTAAGGCTAGGCAGCAACCTCTGAGGGGGAAAAAAAAAAAAAAACTTCCTCAGACTACTTTTTCTCCTACTTCAGCCAATACGATTACCACTTTCTGGCCGGCTATACTGTCATGATCCCAATGGCAGGGGATCACAAAAGGACAAGCACAAAAACAAAAACAAGCTCTAGGGTGATGGAACCTGAGCTGACCGCGATCCTGAACCTAAACACACAACTAGCAATAGCCGGGGAACGTGCCTACGATGTTTCCTAGACGTCTCGCTCCAGCCGAAGGACTAACTTCCCCTATTAGAAGAAACACAGACCTCTCTTGCCTCCAGAGAAAGCCCCCACAGAAATAGCAGCCCCTCACATGTAATAACGGTGAAATGAGAGGAAAACACTTACGTAGTTATGAAAACAGATTCAGCAAAGTGAGGCCCGCTAAAGCTAGATAGCAGAGGATACAAAAGTGAACTGCGCGGTCAGCGAAAAACCCTTCAAAAAACCATCCTGAAATTACTTGAACTCATGTGCCAACTCATGGAACATGAGGAGTAATTTCAGCCCACTAGAGCAACCAGCAGCAAGGAATCACATATCTGGAAGCTGGACTAAGACAAAAATTAAGCAAAACGTGGAACAGGAAAATCAAAACTTAGCTTGTCCTGAAGATAACAGAAGCGGGTAGCAGAGGTAAAAAGACACACTGATTACATTGATAGCCGGCGAGGAAATGACAAGAAAGCCAGGTTAAATAGGAAACTCCCATATCCTGATGGAACAGGTGGACACCAGAGACCGCAGAGAACACAAGTCACCCAGTACCACCAGTAACCACCAGAGGGAGCCCAAAAACAGAACTCACAACAGTTAACTAGTGGGATAGTTTTTATAGAGCGGGTTGTTATAGACATGGCGATACTAAATATGTGTACTTTTCATTTTTTTTATTTCTGTAAATAAATAAATTTATTGGAAAAAATATATATATTTTTTTTATTTGGGGATTTTTTTAAATATTTTTATACATTCTCTTTTTTTTTTTACTTTATAACATTGTCCCAGGTTGGGACATCACTATATAAAGTCATATCGCTGATCTGATATTTTGCATAGCTCTCAACAGGCACTGACAAGCCACCTCACTGAAGGACCTGGAAAGACCCCGCGGCCCTTCTGGATCTGGGGTCTCCATGGAGACCGCCGGAACAATACGATTGTTTTCTATGCCGCAGTCACTACTGACAGGGGCATCAGAGAGGTTAAATGCACATGATCAGCGACGATCGCGGGCATTGCTGCGAGGTGTCAGCTGTCACATACAGCTGACACCCGCTCGCGATCGCCGCAGCGCTCACTGTGAGACCGTGGTGATCGTGCCACCATACTAGTACTGCGGTTTGCGGGAACACTACTTTCACACATCAGGTTTTTTGCATCAGGCACAATCTGGCGAATTTGTTAAAAAAGGATCTTTTTTTTTTTTTGCCGGATCCGTTTTTTTCTCATAGAGTTGTATTAGCGCCGGATTGCACCTGATGTCCCAACGTTTCATCCGTTTTTTGCCGGATCCGGATAAAAAGAAACCGGATCTGTCGCATCAGTTTTTCACTATTTGCAATGGATGTTTGTTTATAAAATTAGCAAGATTGTGCCTGAAAGAAAAAACCTGATGTGTGAAAGTAGCCTTAAACAACAACCATGAGACAGATTTCAACAACCAATGTATTATTTTAATCAGTATAACTGACAGGTTCCCTTTAAAGGTGTTGTCCGGTCAAAACCGATAAGTCTGCAGACACTCTGTGTGATTGCAGAGTTATGAATCCCCCAGCGCACGCACTGTGCACTGCAGGAATTCGCCATTTTCAGACCCAGGACCATCAGGTATGTATGCGCTATACATACATCGGGCAGTGGGCGTAGCCTCGATTCATACACTTGTATTGAGTGACGCCACACCCCGTCTAGTTACGTGGCCTCACTCCATACAAGTGTATGGAGAGCGAGGGTGTGTCCTCTGGCCAGAGGTATGTATAACCCATACATACTTGTTAATCCCGGGTCTGAAACCAGCGAAACCCCACAGCGCACATGGGATTCTTACGTCTGCAGTCAGACTTTTGACCAGACAACCCCTTTTAAGTCTCCTTTTAGCCTTTTCTGCAAGCTAAACATTCTCAGATCCTTTAACCGTTCCTTGTAGGACATACTTTCCAGTCCGCTCACTGTCCTGGTAATAATAAACTTTATATAGCCCCAACATAGTGCTTCCCCCATACTCTGGAACTCTCTACCCCAACACATCAGACTTGCGCCTACCATAGAAACCTTCAAAAAGAACCTGAAGACTCATCTCTTCCGACAAGCCTACAGCCTGCAGTGATCCTCAACCTACTGAACAGCCGCACAGCCAGCTCTTCCCTCTCCTAGTGTATCCTCACCCACCCCCTGCAGACTGTGAGCCCTCGCGGGCAGGGTCCTCCCTCCTTATGTACTCGTGTGCCTTGTTATCTGCTCATGTTTAATGTATTTGTCTATATTTGCCCCGTATTCACATGTAAAGCGCCATGGAATAAATGGCGCTATAAAAATGTATAATAATAATAAAAATAATAATAACATATTCCGCAGCGCTTTACAGTTTAACAGCTCTAGCTCTTTTTTGAACTTGCTCCAATTCTTCAGTGACTTTTTTAAAATGTGGTGCTTAGGACTGGATACAGTATTCCAGATGAGGCCTGATCAAGGAGGAGTAGAGAGGGATAATTACTTCACATGATCTATACTCTACGCTTCTCTTCATAAATCCTAGAATTGCATTTGCCTTTTTTGCTGCAGCATCACACTGTTGACTCATGTGCAGTCTGTGATCTATTAGTATTCCCAGGTTTTTTCACATGTGCTGTTGCTTAGTTCTATTTCTCACATTCTGTAGATGTTGTTTTTTTTTCTTTTTTTTTTTTGCCCAGATATAAAATTGTGCATTTCTCAATTTTAAATACCATTCTATTAGCTGCTGCCCATTGTTCAAACTTATCAAGATCTTTCTGTATCCTTTCTCCATTTTCTCTAGTGTTAGCTATCTCTCCTAGCTTTGCAAATTTGATTAGTTTACCATCAGTTTCCTTATCTAGTTCATCAATTTTTATAAATGATCAACACTGGGGCCAAGACAAAAACCTGAAACAATCTTCAAATTAATGGAAAAAATGTGCCACTGATGTGCTTTTTTTGACAGCTAAATCGAAACTTGCAACAGAGCCTCTGATGCAAGCTTTGCCTTACATGGCTGCCACTATACTACATCACAATGCTCAGGCGATTTACCCAACACGGACATGTCTGTAGAACACTGAAATGGCAGCCCCCACTTCTGTCTGAATTCCTGGAAAAACATGACTTAAAACTTTCCTCTCATTGCAGCCATTGTGGTCAATGAAAAACTTTCACAGCATGGCAATTGACTCTAATTCACCTTACTTCTGGTAAGTTGATGGACATAATGGCATATGTGAATCAGGAAATCAACAGTCAGTCCGTACTTGACTCGTGACACACGGATGAGTGATTCTGGCTTTGTAAAGAGTTCAGTGAATGTTCTTTTGCCTTTTTTTATGGCCAGTTTCACATGAGCATATAAAAAAACAATGGATTTTCATCCATGTGTCTGGTTTTTATAAATCAATAGTTTAAAATGCACATGATCAAATACAGTTTTGTATTTTAGTAACAGCAATGCATCCATGTTGATTGTTTTTTAGTGCACCCACATACTTGAATAGAGAAGTTGACATACTATTTGATATGCTAATCTGCACAAGCACTAAATGTAATAAAATACTAGAGTAGCCTTCTCCAACGCCGTGGCAGACCAGTTACATATACTTAGATGGCAAATTTGATTTATCCCTAATAAAAAAATTAAGATTTCCTATTAAGGCTGTTGTCATTCGTTCAGTATTTGGTCAGTATTTTACATCAGTATTTGTAAGCCAAAACCAGGAGTGGGTGATAAATACAGAAGTGGTGCATGTGTTTCTATTATACTTTTCCTCTAATTGTTCCACTCCTGGTTTTAGCTTATAAATACTGATGTAAAATACTGATAGTGTGACGGCAGCTGTAAAGGGGGAAAAAAAAAAATCAATATTCTGTCTATGCATGATTGAATGTTATCTAAGGCATTACTACTCTTTGCCCACTAGAGGGAGAATGTGCTCTAGTATTAACTCCTTCAGCCCCCAAGCCTGTTTTCACCTTCATGACCAAGCTAAATTTTACAATTCTGACCAGTGTCACTTAATGAGATAACTCTGAAATGCTTCAAAGGAGCCCATGGATTTCGAGTGTACGTTCGTGACATATTGTACTTCACGATAGTGGTAAAATTTTGTCGATATGACTCACGTTTACATTATTTGTGAAACTATCAGAAATTTGGCACAGATTTAGCAATTTTCTACTTCACATAAGCACAATTTTTTAAACTTAAATTTGTTAGGAAGTTATAAGGGTTAAAAGTTGACCAGCAATTTCTCATTCTTTCCACAAAATCTACAAAACTTTTTTTTTTTAGGGACCACCTCACATTTGAAATGACAGAAAATACCCAAAACTGCCATTCTTACAATCCAGACTCTGATCTTTATAGTCTACAGTAGTGTTTCCCAACTCCGGTCCTTAAGAGCCACCAGTGGGTCATGTTTTCAGGATTACCTTAGTATTGCACAGGTGATAATTGCATCACCTGGACAGCCAAGAATTCCATCACCTGTGCAATACTAAGAAAATCCTGAAAACATGACCTGTTGGTAGGCTCTTGAGGACCGGAGTTGGGGAACACTGGTCTACTGACAGCTAAATGTAATGGTCACTGCTGATTCTCCTGGATCTCTCTGCTGCATCTGACACTGTGGACCACCTCAGTATGCTCGGCTCTTTCACCCTCAAAGAAACTGCTCTCCACCTACCTCTCTGACAGATGTTAGGGCTAGCGGAATGCACCAAATAATTAGACAAAAGGAATAAGGTGCGTTTCCAGCCCAGGGTCCACTGTGCAGAGATGGAACCTGCTGTTAACAATCACAGACTATATGGCGGTACTATGAGGCTACACACACGGGTTAGCTTCACCCTGTGTGAAAGAAGCGATCCCTGTTGCGTCACAGGGCCACAGTACCGCACGTATCAGAATTAAGTAGCACGAGAGTGCATGCGGTGCCGCACTGGCAGACGCCACTAACCACCCAGACTTGGGTTTGGAAAGCGCGGTGATAGCGCAGGGCGCCGCACTGGCGGTCACAGTAATAGACACTGTGTACCAGTGTTGGTAGCAAATCGGGCGCTAGATTACAATCATCCTCCTTACGCGAGCATTCAAACACAAGGGAGGGGATGATTAAAGAGCGACTTTCACTCACAACACACACACATAAACAAGTGTATACTAGTGCATGGCCATGCAAACCTTTTATAGCTGCAGCAAGTTCAGGACCTTCCTAGAGGACCAATAGGAGCTACTGCAGCAGCGGGAACTCGACTCCTAACAACAGCTTAGTGAATCAAATGGTGCCTCCTCTTCCCTGTACTGTCGGGGTTCCTCACAGTTTAGTCCTAGTTCCGCTCCTCTTTTCACCAAACTTATTGGACAAGTCATCTGATTTGGTTTACAGTAGCATCTCTATTCAGATGACTCCCAATTATACACAATATCTGCTGACATCACCTACCATCAAAAAGACCAATGCAAATAGAAATGGTCTAGCTGAAAATGTCATCTGGTGCCACAAAAAAAAAAATCAAGCTGCTGTACAGGACCATCATTGGAAAAATAAAAATGTATAGCTCTCAGGAGACAGTGATGCAAAAACAATATTTTTTTATATGAAATTGTTTTTGGGCCATTCCATAGATATGGGTGTTACATTCACAGCTCAAAAATGTATAAAATAATAAGGAAATATACTACATTTGTTTTTACGGTGTAAACCTACAGCTCTGGCAAAAATTAAGAAACCACTTCACAGTTTTATAAAAATCAGCTTCTCTACATGTCTGACAGCCATTCCATTCCAGTGTCAGTTGAATTCCAACCAGAGTACATCTCATTCTACTTAATGTGCTTCTGATTAGGTGATCACCTGAATTACCGGTAAATCATATTTAACTAAGTATAAAAAACACTGCTGGTGTTCACAATCCGCTTGCAATAGGACAAGCTGGATGGCAAAACAAATTCTAGTAATATCCCAAAAGTACCGTATATACTCGAGTATAAGCCAACCCGAGTATAAGCCGACCCCCTAATTTTGCCACAAAAAACTGGGAAAACTTAATGACTCGAACCTACAGTGGAAAATGCAGCGGCTACCGTTAAATTTCAAAAATAAAAATAGATACCAATAAAAGTAAAATTAATTGAGACATCAGTAGGTTAAGTGTTTTTGAATATTCATATTGAATCAGGAGCCCCATATAATGCTCCATACAGTTTATGATTGGCTCCAAAGGATGCTCCATATTAAAATATGCCCCATATAATGCTGCACAAATGTTGATTATGACCCCATAAGATGCTCCATACAGACATTTGCCCCGTATAATGCTCCACAAATGTGGACTATGGCCCCATAAGATGCTCCACAGATAACTGCCCCATATAATGCTGCACATGGCCACATAAGATGCCCCATACAGACATTTACCCCCATATAATGCTGCACATGGCCACATAAGATGCTCCATACAGACATTTGCCCCGTATAATGCTCCACAAATGTAGATTATGGCCCCATAAGATGCTCCATACAGATAACTGCCCCATATAATGCTGCACATGGCCACATAAGATGCTCCATACAGATAACTGCCCCATATAATGCTGCACATGGCCGAATAAGATGCCCCATACAGACATTTGCCCCCATATAATGCTGCACATGGCCGGATAAGATGCCCCATACAGACATTTGCCCCCATATAATGCTGCACATGGCCGGATAAGATGCCCCATACAGACATTTGCCCCCATATAATGCTGCACATGGCCGGATAAGATGCCCCATACAGACATTCGCCCCCATATAATGCTGCACATGGCCGGATAAGATGCCCTATACAGATATTTGCCCCCATATAATGCTGCACATGGCTGGATAAGATGCCCCATGCAGACATTTGCCCCAATATAATGCTGCACATGGCCGGATAAGATGCCCCATACAGATATTTGCTCCCATGTAATGCTGCACATGGCCGGATAAGATGCTCCATACAGACATTTGCCCCCATATAATGCTGCACATGGCCACATAACATGCTCCAAACAGATATTTGGCCCAAAAGCGGTGGCTGCAAATAAAAAAATTACATGCTCACCTTTCCCGTTCCACCGCTGACCGCCGCTGTGTCTTCCCATCCTCTGCACCGATGTTCAGGAAGAGGGCGGCACGCACTAATCGCGTCACCGCGCCATCTGACCACCGCCGGTGGCACGAGGAGCAGGTGAGTATCGTGCACTGCCCCCCATTATACTTACCTGCTCCTGGCGCCGTCGCTGCAGGTCTGTTCCCCGGCGCCGCATATTCTTCCTGTACTGAGCGTTCACCGTTACCACTCATTACAGTAATGAATATGCGGCTCCACCTCTATGGGAGGTGGAGCTGCATATTCATTACTGTAATGAGCGGTACCATGTGACCGCTCAGTACAGGAAGAAACTGCAGCGCTGGAAGAAGCAGGGACCGCGCCGGGAGTAGGAAAGTATAATTACACAGCCCCCGCTCCCCCTCCCCTGCCGACCCCGGGTATGACTCGAGTATAAGCCGAGAGGAGGACTTTCAGCCCAAAAAAGTGGGATGAAAATCTCAGCTTATACTCGAGTATATACGGTAATAGGAATGAAAACCATGCCAAAGGAGTTGAATAGAAAAGTCTTGAGTGAGGTAAAGGGCCCAATTCTGGCTTTACTAGCAGAGGGATACAGTGAGTGTCATGTTGCCTCCATCTTAAATATACCAGAGGTCTTCCTCACTACTACTGTAATCCTCGCCAGTCAGCAGGTAGATTATTTCCAGGGAAAGTTTTAATATCCTTTCAGCCATCTCTTTGTCTTTACCCATCCTAGTTAGGCCAGTCAAGAAATGGACCATTGTATACAGGTGGCAACTTCAACACAATGGATTTCTAAGTGAAGGCGATGCCAGGCACACTGAGAAGATACAGAGCTGCAGAAGCCGGGCGCCCGGCAAACCCCGCAGCCATGGCGGCTCCCCAGATGGGATGTAATGGCCGCGGCTGACTTCTATGGAGTCTCTCCCAGCACAAGTCACACATGAGCCTGTGTGTATGGAGACTGTAATATGGCGTGCGGTCACCCAGGGAAACTGGACAAGGGAAGTCTGGCCTGTTTAGGGACTGTAAATCTAAAGCCATATAATATATATTGCTAAGAACTGGTGTGAACTGAACACTGATAATATACACTGAAGTTATATGCATTTGTGTGAATTGGACTTTAAAGGGAACCTGTTTCCCCGTTTTTTCAATATGAGATAAAAATACCGTTAAATAGGGCCTGAGCTGTGCTTTACAATAGTGTATTTTTTGTGCCCTGATTCCCCACCTATGCTGCTGAAATACCTTACTAAAGTCGCAGTTTTCGCCTGTCAATCACGCTGGACAAATGGGCGTGGTTAAATCCCTGTTTCTTCCCCAGCTCCTCGGCGTGTCTGACGTAAATTCGATCTGTGAATCGCACAGATCGCGCTCTTTTTTGGTAGTTGAGCAGTGCATTCTGCTCTTGCGCATTATGCTTTGCCCAACTGTGGGCATAGCATACAGCACATCACCGCGCATGTGGTGCATGCGCGGTGATGTGCTGTATGCTATGCCCACAGTTGGGCAAAGCATAATGCGTAGGCGCAATGGCAGAATGCACTGCGCAACTGCCAAAAAAGAGCGCGATCTGTGCGATTCACAGATCGAATTTACGTCAGACACGCCGAGGAGCGGTGGGGGGGGGAGAGAAACAGGGATTTAACCACACCCATTTGACCAGCGTGATTGACAGGTGAAAATTGCGACTTTAGTAAGGTATTTCCGCAGCATAGGTGGGGAATCGGGACAAAAAATACCCAGCCTATTTTGAACGTAAAGACCTTGCCGTTTTTAGCAATTCTGATCAGTGTCCCTTTATGAGGTAATAACTCAGGAACGCTTCAATGGATCCTAGCGGTTCTGAGATTGTTTTTTCGTGACATATTGGGCTTCATGTTAGTGGTAAATTTAGGTCAATAAATTCTGTAATTATTTGTGATAAAAACGGAAATTTGGCGAAAATTTCGCAATTTTCACATTTTGAATTTTTATTCTGTTAAACCAGAGAGTTATGTGACACAAAATAGTTAATAAATAACATTTCCCACATGTATACTTTACATCAGCACAATTTTGGAAACAAAATTTTTTTTTGCTAGAAAGTTATAAGGGTTAAAATTTGACCAGTGATTTCTCATTTTTACAACGAAATTTACAAAACCATTTTTTTTAGGGACCACCTCACATTTGAAGTCAGATTGAGGGGTCTTTATGGCTGAAAATACCCAAAAGTGACACCATTCTAAAAACTGCACCCCTCAAGGTGCACAAAACCACATTCAAGAAGTTTATTAACCCTTCAGGTGCTTCACAGCAGCAGAAGCAACATGGAAGGAAAAAATGAACATTTAACTTTTTAGTCACAAAAATGATCTTTCAGCAACATTTTTTTTATTTTCCCAATGGTAAAAGGAGAAACTGAACCACAAAAGTTGTTGTCCAATTTGTCCTGAGTACGCTGATACCTCAAATGTGGGGGTAAACCACTGTTTGGGCGCACGGCAGGGCTTGGAAGGGAAGGAGCGCCATTTGACTTTTTGAATAAAAAATTGGCTGCACTAAAAATTGGAGCTCCCCCACAAGTGACCCCATTTTGGAAACTAGACGCCCCAACGAACTTATCTAGATGCATAGTGAGCACTTTAAACCCCCAGGTGCTTCACAAATTGATCCGTAAAAATGAAAAAGTACTTTTTTTTTCACAAAAAAATTCTTTTAGCCTCAATTTTTCATTTTCACATGGGCAACAGGATAAAATGGATCCTAAAATTTGTTGGGCAATTTCTCCTGAGTACACAGATACCTCACATGTGGGGGTAAACCACTGTTTGGGCACATGGTAAGGCTCGGAAGGGAAGGAGCACCATTTGACTTTTTGAATGAAAAATTATCTCCATCGTTAGCGGACACCATGTCGCGTTTGGAGAGACCCTGTGTGCCTAAACATTGGAGCTCCCCCACAAGTGACCCCATTTTGGAAACTGGACCCCCCAAGGAACTTATCTAGATGCCTAGTGAGCACTTTAAACCCTCAGGTGCTTCACAAATTGATCCGTAAAAATGAAAAAGTACTTTTTTTTTCACAAAAAAATTCTTTTCGCCTCAATTTTTTCATTTTCACATGGGCAATAGGATAAAATGGATCCTAAAATTTGTTGGGCAATTTCTCCCGAGTACGCAGATACCTCATATGTGGGGGTAAACCACTGTTTGGGCACACGGCAGGGCTCGGAAGGGAAGGCGCGCCTTTTGACTTTTTGAATGGAAAATTAGCTCCAATTGTTAGCGGACACCATGTCGCGTTTGGAGAGCCCCTGTGTGCCTATGCATTGGAGCTCCCCCAAAAGTAACCCCATTTTGGAAACTAGACCCCCCAAGGAACTTATCTAGATGCATACTGAGCACTTTAAACCCCCTGGTGCTTCACAGAAGTTTATAACGCAGAGCCATGAAAATAAAAAATAATTTTTCTTTCCTCAAAAATTATTTTTTAGCCTGGAATTTCCTATTTTGCCAACGGTAGTAGGAGAAATTGGACCATAAATGTTGTTGTCCAGTTTGTCTTGAGTACTCAGATACCCCATATGTAGGGGTAAACCACTGTTTGGGCGCACGGCAGGGCTCGGAAGGGAAGGCACGCCATTTGGCTTTTTAAATGGAAAATTAGCTCCAATCATTAGCGGACACCATGTCACGTTTGGAGAGCCCCTGTGTGCCTAAACATTGGAGATCCCCCACAAATGACCCCATTTTGGAAACTAGACCCCCAAAGGAACTAATCTAGATGTGTGGTGAGCACTTTGAACCCTCAAGTGCTTCACAGAAGTTTATAACGCAGAGCCATGAAAATAAAAAATAAAAATTTCTTTTCTCAAAAATGATTTTTTAGCCCGCAATTTTTTATTTTCCCAAGGGTAACAGGAGAAATTTGACCCCAATATTTGTTGTCCAGTTTCTCCTGAGTACGGTGATACCCCATATGTTGGGGTAAACTACTGTTTGGGCACATGCTGGGGCTCGGAAGCGAAGTAGTGAAGTTTTGAAATGCAGACTTTGATGGAATGCTCTACGGGGGTCACGTTGCGTTTGCAGAGCCAATGATGTGGCTAAACAGTAGAAACCCCCCACAAGTGACCCCATTTTGGAAACTAGACCCCGAAAGGAACTTATCTAGATGTGAGGTGAGCACTTTGAACCCCCAAGTGCTTCACAGAAGTTTATAACACAGAGCAGTGAAAATAATAAATATGTTTTCTTTCCTCAAAAAAAAATTTTTTGCCCACAATTTTTAAATTTTACCAAGGGTAACAGGAGAAATTTGACCCCAATATTTGTTGTCCAGTTTCTCCTGAGTACGGTGATACCCCATATGTGGGAGTAAACTACTGTTTGGGCACACGTTGGGGATCGGAAGTGAAGTAGTGACGTTTTGAAATGCAGACTTTGATGGAATGCTCTACGGGCGTCACGTTGCGTTTGCAGAGCCCCTGATGTGGCTAAACAGTAGAAACCCCCCACAAGTGACCCCATTTTGGAAACTAGACCCCGAAAGGAACTTATCTAGATGTGTGGTGAGCACTTTCAACCCCCAAGTGCTTCACAGAAGTTTATAACGCAGAGCCGTGAAAATAATAAACACGTTTTCTTTCCCCAAAAATAATTTTTTAGCCCAGAATTTTTTATTTTCCCAAGGGTTACAGGAGAAATTGGACCCCAAAAGTTGTTGTCCAGTTTGTCCTGAGTACGCTGATACCCCATGTGTGGGGGTAAACCACTGTTTGGGCACACGTCGGGGCTCAGAAGGGAAGTAGTGACTTTTGAAATGCAGACTTTGATGGAATGGTCTGCGGGCGTCACGTTGCGTTTGCAGAGCCCCTGGTGTGCCTAAACAGTAGAAACCCCCCACAAGTGACCCCATTTTGGAAACTAGACCCCCCAAGGAACTTATCTAGATATGTGGTGAGCACTTTGAACCCCCAAGTGCTTCTCAGACGTTTACAACGCAGAGCCGTGAAAATAAAAAATCATTTTTCTTTCCTCAAAAATGATGGTTTAGCAAGCAATTTTTTATTTTCTCAAGGGTAACAGGAGAAATTGGACCCCAGTAATTGTTGCACAGTTTGTCCTGACTATGCTGGTACCCCATATGTGGGGGTAAACCACTGTTTGGGCACACGTCGGGGCTCGGAAGTGAGGGAGCACCATTTGACTTTTTGAATAAAAGATTGGCTGGAATCAATGGTGGCGCCATGTTGCGTTTGGAGACCCCCTGATGTGCCTAAACAGTGGAAACCCCTCAATTCTAACGCCAACACACCCCTAACCCTTATCCCAACTGTAGCCGTAACCCTAACCACAACCCTAACCCCAACACACCCCTAACCCTAACCACAACCCTAATTCCAACCCAACCCTAAGGCTATGTGCCCACGTTGCGGATTCGTGTGAGATTTTTCCGCACCATTTTTGAAAAATCCGCGGGTAAAAGGCACTGCGTTTTACCTGCGGATTTACCGCGGATCTCCAGTGTTTTTTGTGCGGATTTCACCTGCGGATTCCTATTGAGGATCAGGTGTAAAACGCTGCGGAATCCGCACAAAGAATTGACATGCTGCGGAAAATACAACGCAGCGTTTCCGCGTGGTATTTTCCGCAGCATGGGCACAGCGAATTTGGTTTTCCGTAGGTTTACTTGGTACTGTAAACCTGATGGAACTCTGCTGCGAATCCGCAACGGCCAATCCGCTGCGGATCCGCAGCCAAATCCGCACCGTGTGCACATGGCCTAATTCTAAAGGTATGTGCACACGCTGCGGAAAACGCTGCGGATCCGCAGCAGTTTCCCATGAGTTTACATTTCAATGTAAACCTATGGGAAACAAAAATCGCTGTACACATGCTGCGGAAAAACTGCACGGAAACGCAGGGGTTTACATTCCGCAGCATGTCACTTCTTTCTGCGGATTCCACAGCGGTTTTACAACTGCTCCAATAGAAAATCGCAGTTGTAAAACCGCAGTGAAATGCGCAGAAAAACCGCAGTAAATCCGCGATAAATCCACAGCGGTTTAGCACTGCGGATTTATCAAATCTGCTGCGGAAAAATCCACAGAGGACCAGAATACGTGTGCACATACCGTACCCTAACCCTACACCTAACCGTACCCTAACCCTACCCCTAACCCTAACCCTAGCCCTAACCCTACCCCTAACCCTAGTTATAACTCCAACCTTAGTGGAAAAAAAAAATTCTTTATTTTATTATTGTCCCTACCTATGGGGGACAAAGGGGGGGGGTCATTTACTGTTTTTTTTATTTTGATCACTGTGATAGGTTTTATCACAGTGATCAAAATTCACATTGGAACGAATCTGCCGGCCTGCAGATTCGGTGGGCGCACTGCGCATGCGCCCGCCATTTTGGAACATGGCGGCGCCCAGGAAAGAAGACGGATGGACCCCGGGAGGCTAGGTAAGTATAAGGGGGGGAGATCAGGGCACGGGGGGGGGGTCATCGGAGCACAGGGGGTTGGGATCGGAGCATGGGGGGGTGGATCGGTGTGCGGGTGGGTGGATCGGTGTGCGGGCGGGTGGATCGGTGTGCGGGAGGGTGGATCGGTGTGCAGGGGGGTGGATTGGAGCACGGGGGTGGGATTGGAGCACGGGGTGAGCGGACAGGAGGACGGGGGAGCGGAGCACAGGACGGAGGGCTGGGGGGGCGATCGGTGGGGTGGGGTGGGAGCACAAAAGTGTTTCCAGCCATGGCTGATGATATTGCAGCATCGGCCATGGCTGGATTGTAATATTTCACCAGTTTTTTAGGTGAAATATTACAAATCGCTCTGATTGGCAGTTTCACTTTCAACAGCCAATCAGAGCGATCGTAGCCACGGGGGGGTGAAGCCACCCCCCCTGGGCTAAACTACCACTCCCCCTGTCCCTGCAGGCCGGGTGAAATTGGAGTTAACCCTTTCACCCGGCCTGCAGGAGCCCAATCCGGCCATGACGCATATGCTGCGTCACAGGTCGGATTGGCACGGGTTTTCGTGATGCATACGCTGCGTCAAAGGTCGGGAAGGGGTTAATGCTGTGAGGAAATACATTAAAGAGACTTTTGTGTTGGAACTTTGTGGGTCACTGCCTCTTCACTACGTACAATGCTACTACTTACTTACACATGATACTGGTAAAATTTGTTTGATATGACTTGCGTTTATTTGCGATAAAAAAAACAATGTGTTCATTTTTATACCTTTAAAGCAAACCTGTCATCAATATTTTGCAAAGAAACTACAGGCATTGTCAGGTTGTCGCTGTTACACTGATAAAAATGATATTTGGCTTGAAGAAATCTGTCTTATAGTTCTTGTTTAATCTGTGTTTGCAGTTTTGAGTTAATGATATGCTCATGCTTTGGGGTGAGACTGTGGGCGGGCCCCTTCGTCATAATTCTGGCTTAAATAACAGGTCACCGAACATTCAGTGACCTGCCTTCCACTTTAAATACTGCGCTTGGGCAGTTAATATTATGGTCTTTAAGAAAAAAAATCTAACTCCAACAAAGTAGCACCAGCATCTATCTGTGCAAGCCCTGCCCACTTGTGGTTGGTGCTTGAGCAGATTGAGAGCATCACTTGCTGATAGATGCTACTGCACATGCGCCTCAGCCATTTTGCTGAAATAAAATTAAAAATTAAAACTCCAGCAAAATGGCCATTTTAGTAGAGGGACTAAGTAAAAGATACTCTGAGAAATTAAAGAGAACCTGTCACCACCCCCCCTGGCATTTTTAACTAAAAGAGCCATCTTGTGCAGCACTAATGCTGCATTCTGTCAAGGTGGCTCTTCTTTTTGTGGTCCGTTCCAAGGCTGCAGTATTACTTTTTATAATTTGCGCGCCATAACTTTAGCATGTCTGGAGGGCATGTCTTTGTACCCGTACACAACCGCCTCCCAGCCATCACTCAGCCCCTCCGTGCGCAGGGCACCGCCTGCTCTGTCTTCAGTAACGTACCCAGCGCCTGAGCTGTGCTTTCCTTTTTCAGGCAAATTACGCATGCACAAAAAAGGAAAGCACAGCGAAGAGTACGTTATTGAAGGCAGAAGAGGTGGCGCACGGGGTGGATGGGTGATGGCTAGCAGGAAAAGATGTGCCCCCGGACAGACTAAAGTTATGGCGCGCAAATTTTAAAAAGTAATACTGCAGTCTTGGAAGGGACTACAAAAAGAAGAGCCACCATCACAGAATGCAGCATTAGTGCTGCACAAGGTGGCTCTTTTAGTTAAAAACGCCAGAGGGGGGGGGGGGGGGGGGTAGGGAGGGTGACAGGTTTCCTTCAAATATGTAAATTGTCTCTTTAGAGAGGATGAGGACTAGAACTCTAGTACCACCTATTGGAATTAGCAATCCTAAAACTCAATATTGTTGCTTTAATGAGCAGTGTAAGTCTTAAAAGTCTCCTCACCTTTGCATGGCAGGCTTGACAGATCACTCTCCACAATGAGAAAAATTACCCCTTGCATCCCGATCAGATGCCTCTCACCCAGCCAAACCAGATCTCACACTTAGGACTGATGAGGGACAGTACTCCAAAACATAATGCCTGCAAATTGAGATTATGGATTGCCTTTCATCCTAAATCATGTGGCAAGGCTTGTTAAAGGGTCGATATTGACTCTTAGGATTGCTACTTCCAATAGGTGGCACTAGAGTTCTATGAAGAGACAATTTGCACATGTAAATCTGTGAAATACATGATTCATATGGAACCTACAAAAGAAGGTTCCCTGTAATGAGGCAGATGGAGACACTGTAGACTCTATCTGTTCAGGCGATGACAGTCTTTTTAATTGTGCATCAAAGCGCGGCTGGTCACAGTTTTCTGCACTTCTTAAAAGCCGGATACCATCCAACAGAAGCCACACAGTCCAGTATCTCTGCTGCCTCAGTGAATTGATCCCTTGGGAGTTTCATCCAAATCAAGTATTTTGTAAATTTAAATGGAAACCCCAATGTAAGTGCTCAGGGTATAGCACAGGAAAAATGTGAACTGATCCAAAATGCCACCCCCAAAAAATAGCTTCAACTCAACCCACAAAAAATAAGTCCCCACTAAGGTCATCATCTGTTAAAGGAAATGTCACCCCAAAAACCGTATATGAGCTGCGGCCACCGGCATCAAGGGCTTATCTACAGCATTCTGTAATGCTGTAGATAAGCCCCCGATGTAACCTGAAACATAAGAAAAACATGTTATATTCTACTCACCCAGGGGCGGTCCCGCTGCGATCCGGGTCCGATGGGCGTCGCGATCCCTGTCCGGCACCTCCCATCTTCATACAATGACGTCCTCTTCTTGTCTTCCTGCCGCGGCTCCGGCGCAGGCGTACTTTGTCTGCCCTGTTGAGGGCAGAGCACAGTACTGCAATGCGCAGGCATCGGGCTTCTCTGACCTTTCCCTGCGCACTGCAGTACAAAGTACACCGGGGCAGGAAGACAAGAAGAGGACGTCATCATATGAAGAGGCGCCAGACCAGGACAGCAGCATTACTTTAGTGAGAGCCCACTTAAATTACGGGGGCCCATATGCTGCTCCAGTGTATGATGGGCCCCATATGATAAACCCCATATATTGCTTCAAAGTTAAAAATGAAATACTTCCCTCTACCCGCTGACCACTGCTCTGCTCCGGACTCCTCAGCATCGCAGTCTTCCGACTCTCTGCAATGTGACTGCTCAGGCAGAGGGCACACACTAGTCACATCATTGCTCCTGCACCTGAGCGTCACAGTCAGAAGACACGAAAGACGCCCCAGCGGTTGAGGTAAGTTACAGGGTCCTGAGCAAGCGGGGGGAGGGGGGAAAGAAAACCTTCCGGGAAATGCAGGGTCATTATAAACTTACAACCGCTAAACCAGTTCATCAAATACTGAAGGTTCAAGATGGAGTCGATCAAGACAACAATCCCTCTAATTGGAAAAAACTGGGTGATGGCTGCAATAGACCTGAGGGACGCTTACTACCACGTTTCGATCCATCTTGGATCACAGTAAAATCCTCAGGTTCGCAGTGCCCCACAGCCAAGGGATTACCCATTTCCAATTCAACACACTACCATTCGGCGTCTCAGCACCGAGAGTGTTTTCAAAAATCATGAGGGAAGTGATTATATTCATCCGGCTCCAAGGAATATGTGTTGTTCCTTATTTGGACGACTTCCTCATAGTCGCTCCATCGACATCTCAGTTGAACCAGGATGTATCAAAAACCCTGGAGATCCTCGAATCTCTAGGCTGGATCCCAAACCTTCAAAAATCAGACCTCCACCCTGCCCCAAGGAAGACATTTCTGGGGATCCTGTTATGGCTGGCAATCAGGCAACACAGCGTGCAGTAATCAGCGCACATACAGAGATCTGGCAATAACCAAAAACAATAGGACGAGCTCTGAGACGTGGAATCTCTGTAGACTGCAGTACCTGATCTATCCTCACACAACTATAAGCAGCAGTGGATTGCGCCTAACAACTACCTATGCAACTCGGCACTGCCTGAGGAGCTGACTAGCCTGAAGATAGAAATACAAGCCTGACTTACCTCAGAGAAATACCCCAAAGGAATAGGCAGCCCCCCACATATAATGACTGTTAGCAAGATGAAAAGACAAACGTAGGAATGAAATAGATTCAGCAAAGTGAGGCCCGATATTCTAGACAGAGCGAGGATAGCAAAGAGAACTATGCAGTCTACCAAAAACCCTAAAACGAAAACCACGCAAAGGGGCAAAAAGACCCACCGTGCCGAACTAACAGCACGGCGGTGCACCCCTCTGCTTCTCAGAGCTTCCAGCAAAAGACAATAGCAAGCTGGACAGAAAAAACAGAAAACAAACTAGAAGCACTTATCTAGCAGAGCAGCAGGCCCAAGGAAAGATGCAGTAGCTCAGATCCAACACTGGAACATTGACAAGGAGCAAGGAAGACAGACTCAGGTGGAGCTAAATAGCAAGGCAGCCAACGAGCTCACCAAAACACCTGAGGGAGGAAGCCCAGAGACTGCAATACCACTTGTGACCACAGAAGTGAACTCAGCCACAGAATTCACAACAGTACCCCCCCCTTGAGGAGGGGTCACCGAACCCTCACCAGAACCCCCAGGCCGACCAGGATGAGCCACATGAAAGGCACGAACAAGATCTGGGGCATGGACATCAGAGACAAAAACCCAGGAATTATCTTCCTGAGCATAACCCTTCCATTTGACCAGATACTGGAGTTTCCGTCTAGAGACACGAGAATCCAAAATCTTCTCCACAATATACTCCAATTCCCCCTCCACCAAAACAGGGGCAGGAGGCTCCACAGATGGAACCATAGGTGCCACGTATCTCCTCAACAACGACCTATGGAATACATTATGTATGGAAAAGGAGTCTGGGAGGGTCAGACGAAAAGACACCGGATTGAGAATCTCAGAAATCCTATACGGACCAATAAAACGAGGTTTAAATTTAGGAGAGGAAACCTTCATAGGAATATGACGAGAAGATAACCAAACCAAATCCCCAACACGAAGTCGGGGTCCCACACGGCGTCTGCGATTAGCGAAAAGCTGAGCCTTCTCCTGGGACAAGGTCAAATTGTCCACTACCTGAGTCCAGATCTGCTGCAACCTGTCCACCACAGAATCCACACCAGGACAGTCCGAAGACTCAACCTGTCCTGAAGAGAAACGAGGATGGAACCCAGAATTGCAGAAAAATGGAGAGACCAAGGTAGCCGAGCTGGCCCGATTATTAAGGGCGAACTCAGCCAACGGCAAAAATGACACCCAATCATCCTGGTCAGCGGAAACAAAACATCTCAGATATGTTTCCAAGGTCTGATTGGTTCGTTCGGTCTGGCCATTAGTCTGAGGATGGAAGGCCGAGGAGAAAGATAGGTCAATGCCCATCCTACCACAAAAGGCTCGCCAGAACCTCGAGACAAACTGGGAACCTCTGTCAGAAACAATATTCTCAGGAATGCCATGTAAACGAACCACATGCTGGAAGAACAAAGGCACCAAATCAGAGGAGGAAGGCAATTTAACCAAGGGCACCAGATGGACCATTTTAGAAAAGCGATCACAGACCACCCAAATGACCGACATTTTTTGAGAAACGGGAAGGTCAGAAATGAAATCCATCGAAATATGCGTCCAAGGCCTCTTCGGGACCGGCAAGGGCAAAAGCAACCCACTGGCACGTGAACAGCAGGGCTTAGCCCTAGCACAAATTCCACAGGACTGCACAAAAGCACGCACATCCCGTGACAGAGATGGCCACCAGAAGGATCTAGCAACCAACTCCCTGGTACCAAAGATTCCTGGATGACCGGCCAGCACCGAACAATGAAGTTCAGAGATAACTTTACTAGTCCACCTATCAGGGACGAACAGTTTCTCGGCCGGACAACGATCAGGTTTATTAGCCTGAAATTTCTGCAACACTCTCCGCAAATCAGGGGAGATGGCAGACACAATGACTCCTTCCTTGAGGATACTCGCCGGCTCAGATAACCCCGGAGAGTCGGGCACAAAACTCCTAGACAGAGCATCCGCCTTCACATTTTTAGAGCCCGGAAGGTATGAAATCACAAAATCAAAACGAGCAAAAAATAACGACCAACGGGCCTGTCTAGGATTCAAGCGCTTGGCAGACTCGAGATAAGTCAAGTTCTTATGATCAGTCAATACCACCACGCGATGCTTAGCACCCTCAAGCCAATGACGCCACTCCTCGAATGCCCACTTCATGGCCAGCAACTCTCGGTTGCCCACATCATAATTACGCTCAGCAGCAGAAAATTTCCTGGAAAAGAAAGCACATGGTTTGAACACTGAGCAACCAGAACCTCTCTGTGACAAAACCGCCCCTGCACCAATCTCAGAAGCATCAACCTCGACCTGGAACGGAAGAGAAACATCAGGTTGACACAACACAGGGGCACAGCAAAAACGACGCTTCAACTCCTGAAAAGCTTCCACGGCAGCAGAAGACCAATTAACCAAATCAGCACCCTTCTTGGTCAAATCGGTCAATGGTCTGGCAATGCTAGAAAAATTACAGATGAAGCGACGATAAAAATTAGCAAAGCCCAGGAATTTCTGCAGACTTTTTAGAGATGTCGGCTGAGTCCAATCCTGGATGGCCTGAACCTTAACCGGATCCATCTCGATAGTAGAAGGGGAAAAGATGAACCCCAAAAATGAAACTTTCTGCACACCGAAGAGACACTTTGATCCCTTCACGAACAAGGAATTAGCACGCAGTACCTGGAAAACCATTCTGACTTGCTTCACATGAGACTCCCAATCATCTGAGAAGATCAAAATGTCATCCAAGTAAACAATCAAGAATTTATCCAGATACTCACGGAAAATGTCATGCATAAAAGACTGAAAAACAGATGGAGCATTGGCAAGTCCGAACGGCATCACCAGATACTCAAAATGACCCTCGGGCGTATTAAATGCCGTTTTCCATTCATCTCCCTGCCTGATTCTCACCAGATTATACGCACCACGAAGATCAATCTTAGTAAACCAACTAGCCCCCTTAATCCGAGCAAACAAGTCAGAAATCAATGGCAAGGGATACTGAAACTTAACAGTGATCTTATTAAGAAGGCGGTAATCAATACACGGTCTTAGCGAACCATCCTTCTTGGCTACAAAAAAGAACCCTGCTCCCAATGGTGACGACGATGGGCGAATATGTCCCTTCTCCAGGGACTCCTTCACATAACTGCGCATAGCGGTGTGTTCAGGTACGGACAAATTAAATAAACGACCCTTAGGGAATTTACTACCAGGAATCAAATCGATAGCACAATCACAATTCCTATGCGGAGGTAGGGCATCAGACTTGGACTCTTCAAATACATCCTGAAAGTCCGACAAGAACTCTGGGATGTCAGAAGGAATGGATGACGAAATAGACAAAAATGGAACATCACCATGTACTCCCTGACAACCCCAGCTGGTTACCGACATAGAGTTCCAATCCAATACTGGATTATGGGTTTGTAGCCATGGCAACCCCAACACGACCACATCATGCAAATTATGCAGTACCAGAAAGCGAATAACTTCCTGATGTGCAGGAGCCATGCACATGGTCAGCTGGGCCCAGTACTGAGGCTTATTCTTGGCCAAAGGTGTAGCATCAATTCCTCTCAACGGAATAGGACACCGCAAAGGCTCCAAGAAAAATCCACAACGTTTAGCATAATCCAAATCCATCAGATTCAGGGCAGCGCCTGAATCCACAAACGCCATGACAGAATACGATGACAAAGAGCACATTAAGGTAATGGACAAAAGGAATTTGGACTGTACAGTACCAATAACGGCAGAGCTATCGAACCGCCTAGTGCGTTTAGGACAATTAGAAATAGCATGAGTAGAATCACCACAATAGAAACACAGTCTGTTCAGACGTCTGTGTTCTTGCCGTTCTACTTTAGTCATAGTCCTGTCGCACTGCATAGGCTCAGGTTTACTCTCAGGCAGTACCGCCAGATGGTGCACAGATTTACGCTCGCGCAAGCGACGACCGATCCGAATGGCCAAGGACATAGACTCATTCAAACCAGCAGGCATAGGAAATCCCACCATTACATCCTTAAGAGCTTCAGAGAGACCCTTTCTGAACAAAGCCGCTAGTGCAGATTCATTCCACAGAGTGAGTACTGACCATTTCCTAAATTTCTGACAATATACTTCTACATCATCCTGACCCTGGCATAAAGCCAGCAGATTTTTCTCAGCCTGATCCACTGAATTAGGCTCATCGTAAAGCAATCCGAGCGCCAGGAAAAATGCATCAACATTACTCAATGCAGAATCTCCTGGTGCAAGAGAAAACGCCCAGTCCTGTGGGTCGCCGCGCAAAAAAGAAATAATAATCAAAACCTGTTGAATAGGATTACCAGAAGAATGAGGTTTCAAGGCCAAAAATAGCTTACAATTATTTCTGAAGCTCAGGAACTTAGTTCTGTCACCAAAAAACAAATCAGGAATCGGAATTCTTGGTTCTAGCATCGATTTCTGATCAATAGTATCTTGAATCTTTTGTACATTTACAACGAGATTATCCATTGAGGAGCACAGAGCCTGAATATCCATGTCCACAGCTGTGTCCTGAAGCACTCTAATGTCTAGGGGAAAAAAAAGACTGAAGACAGAGCTAAGAAAAAAAAATGATGTCAGGATTTCTTTTTTCCCTCTATTGGGAATCATTGGTTGGCTCCTTGTACTGTTATGGCTGGCAATCAGGCAACACAGCGTGCAGTAATCAGCGCACATACAGAGATCTGGCAATAACCAAAAACAATAGGACGAGCTCTGAGACGTGGAATCTCTGTAGACTGCAGTACCTGATCTATCCTCACACAACTATAAGCAGCAGTGGATTGCGCCTAACAACTACCTATGCAACTCGGCACTGCCTGAGGAGCTGACTAGCCTGAAGATAGAAATACAAGCCTGACTTACCTCAGAGAAATACCCCAAAGGAATAGGCAGCCCCCCACATATAATGACTGTTAGCAAGATGAAAAGACAAACGTAGGAATGAAATAGATTCAGCAAAGTGAGGCCCGATATTCTAGACAGAGCGAGGATAGCAAAGAGAACTATGCAGTCTACCAAAAACCCTAAAACGAAAACCACACAAAGGGGCAAAAAGACCCACCGTGCCGAACTAACAGCACGGCGGTGCACCCCTCTGCTTCTCAGAGCTTCCAGCAAAAGACAATAGCAAGCTGGACAGAAAAAACAGAAAACAAACTAGAAGCACTTATCTAGCAGAGCAGCAGGCCCAAGGAAAGATGCAGTAGCTCAGATCCAACACTGGAACATTGACAAGGAGCAAGGAAGACAGACTCAGGTGGAGCTAAATAGCAAGGCAGCCAACGAGCTCACCAAAACACCTGAGGGAGGAAGCCCAGAGACTGCAATACCACTTGTGACCACAGAAGTGAACTCAGCCACAGAATTCACAACAGGATCCTCCTAGACTTGGGAAAAAAGGACATCCTTCCTTCCCGAGGATCGTCAACACGACCTTCTCCACAGAATCTCAAAGTTCAAACAGCTGAGATCACCAACATTGAGGGAATCCATGTCCATTCTGGGATCGCTGACCTCGTGTATCCAGGCAGGGTCCTGGGCTCAAGCGCACACTCGAACCCTCCAATCCCACTTCCTTCTATACTCTCGAAGGTACCACAACGTGCTGTCCAGTAGAATTCCGCTTCCCGGACATGTGAAGTCGGCTCTCTCCTGGTGGCTAAATTGCCAGAACCTGCGGAGGGGGGTGAGCTGGGATCAGCTCCCCCTAAAGATTCTTTGTACAGATGCCAGCCGAAAGGGTTGGGGAGCTGTGGTGGAGGAAACATATTTTCAGGGATTATGGCTCCTGAACATAAGATCCAGATCTTCGAACTTGAGGGAGCTAAAGGCAGTGAAGAAAGCACTGATAGCTGCCTCACCTCTAATTCAAAATCATCATGTTCGAGTCTACTCCGACAACGTAACGACAGTAGCCTACCTTCGACATCAAGGGGGCACGAAGTATGCCAGCTTAAAACTAATCGCGGAAAGAATATTTTTTCTGGGCAGAGAAACACCTGTTGTCTATCTCGGCAACACATCTCAAGGGTTCAGACAATGCCCAGGCGAACTTCCTGAGCAGGAGGGATGTCCATCCGGGAGAATGGTGCCTGAACCAAGCGGTCTTCCTATCCCTGACTGCGAGATGGGGGAGACCAGACATCGATTTGTTTGCAAATGCTCAGAATGCAAAAACAAAACCTTTTTTCTCTCTCAGTCTGGCTTATGGGGCTCAGGGGGTAGATGCTTTCGCCCATCCATGGAATTTCAACCTGGCCTATGCCTTCCCGCCTATCCTTAAGTTTGCGAAAACACTGCAGAAGATCCAATTGGACCAGGTCACAACGATCCTAATTGCTCCAATGTGGGCAGGGCGCAGCTGGTACAGCGCACTGATGGACATGGCATTAGAGGGTCCCTTACTTCTACCCCAGACCTTCAACCTCCTTTACCAGGGTCCCCTACATTACTCAGACTTGATCAGACTGAACCTAGCGGCTTGGTTACTGAAGCCAGCATCTTAAAAGCCAGAGGTCTCTCGGACAGGGTAATCCAAACGCTCCAAAAGAGCAGGAAACCAGTGACGAATGCCATCTATGGCAAAGTATGGAAAAAGTTCTCTTCCTGGTGCCTTCCCAATGTCCCTGATCCCTTCCACCCAAACATTGCTCAGATCCTGGACTTCCTCCAGAAAAAAATGGAGCTAAGTCTTTCCCCAAGCACTCTGAAAGTTCAGATTTCTGCTTTTAGTTCTTTTTTTGACCAACACCTGGCAAGCCACTGCTGGATTAAACGATTTATAACCTCTGCAAGTAAAATACATCCTACGCTCCCTAACCGAGTCCCTCCCTGGGACTTAAATTTAGTACTCAACAGTCTAACCCAGGCTCCTTTCGAGCCCTTGTCCTCAATATCTCTTAAAACCCTGGCTATTAAGACGGTTCTTCTGGTGGCAATTACCACGGCAAGACGCATAGGAGAATTGCAGGCCCTGTCAATACAGGAACCCTACCTAACTATAAACTCTGACAGTATAGTTTTACTTTTGTGCCGAAGGTTGCCTCAGACTTCCATAGGGGTCAAGATATTGTGCTGCCCTCATTTTGCCCAAATCCTTCTAATGTGAAGGAAGAAAAGAAAATTTCCACATTCTGGATGTCCGTAGAGTGGTGCTCCATTACTTAGAACAATCTAGAGATTGGAGGATTGACCAGAATCTTTTTATTCAGTTTTCAGGCCAAAATAAAGGTAAAAAGGCAGCTGAAAGCACGATTGCAAACTGGAACAAACAGGCCATTTGTGTAGCGTACTCGATAAAAGATCTTCCTCCTCCTGCTTCACTAAAGGCTCACTCCACCCGGTTGGTCTCTACATCCTGGGCAGCGCGAGGGAATGCTTCATCTAAGCAGATATGCAGAGGAGCTACATGGTCTTCTGTACATACCTTCACCAGATATTATAGACTGAGCTTTACCAGGGATCTAATATTCGGCAGACGTGTTCTGCAAGCTGTGGTCCCTCCCTAAATAAATCAGTGTTGGTATTACTCCAAGGTGACTGCCATGGAAGGTGACTGGAGAAAATAGAATTAGACTCACCAGTAATTCGGTTTCTAGGAACCTTTCACGACAGCACTAATTTTTCTCCCTATTTGATATTCCTATTGGATGATTCCTGCTTTTTTGTGGTAACTATACATGCTTGTGTGTCCAGAAAAAAAACACTAGAGACAGCAGGAAGGGGAGGGTTATTTAACCTCTTTGTGTTTCTTGTCCCCCATTAGGGTGGGGAGACATCCTCCAAGGTGACTGTCGTGGAAGGTTCCTAGAAACCAATTACCGGTAAGTCTAATTCTATTTTTTGACCACATATGGGGTATTACCGTAATCAGGAGACATTGCATAATGAATTGTATTCATTTTCTCCTAGTAGCCCTTAATATTTTATTTTCACAGCCCAATGTTATACAATTCTGTGAAATACTTGTGGCTTTAAAATGCTCACTACAACCCTAGTGGAATTGTTCAAGAGGTGTAGTGTTCAAAATGGGATCACTTGTGGGTGTTTTTGCTGCTTTGGAACCTTGCCAGCTCTACAAATGTGACGTGGCGTCCGCAATCTATTCAAGACAATTATACCCTGCTGTGTGCCCAAAGAGGAATTTCTGACCACATATGAAGGGTTGGGGGGCGGGGGCAGCACGGTGGCGCAGTGGTTAGCACTCTAGCCTTGCAGCGCTGGAGTCCTGGGTTCTAATCCCACTCAGGACAGCATCTGCAAAGAGTTTGTATGTTCTCTCCGTGTTTGCGTGGGTTTCCTCCGGGCACTCCGGTTTCCTCCCACATTCCAAAGACATACTGATAGGGAATTTAGATTGTGAGCCCCATCGGGGACAGTGATGATAATGTGTGCAAAACTGTAAAGCGCTGCGGAATATGTTAGCGCTATATAAAAATAAAGATTATTATTATTATTATTAAGTATCTCTGTACTCAGGAGAAATTGTACAACAAGGTATGTGGCCCATTTTCTCCTGTTATCTTTGTGAAAATGAAAAATTTGGTGCTAAAACAAAATTTTTGTGGAATAAACTTCATCTTTTATTTCAAAATGGGATCACTTGCTGAGGGGTTTCCACTGTTTAGGCACATCAGGGGCTCTGCAAATGTGACATGACGCCCGCTATATTCCAGCTAATTGTGTAATCCAAAAATCAAATGATGCTCATTCCCTTCCGAGCCCTGCCGTGCACCCAAACAGTAGTTTTCCTCCACATATGGATTATTTTTGTATGAAGGAGATATTGGGTAACAAATTCTGTGCACAAATTTTTCCTGTTTCCCTTGTGAAAAATAAATTTAAGGCTAAAGCAACATTTTTGTGGGGAAAATCTTAATTTTTATTTTTTCCTTCCACAATGTTTTAACGTGACCGGGCCAAATTTTTTAAATCTGACCAGTGTAACTTTATGTGTAGCTAACTCTTGAACGCTTCAACAAATCCCAGTGATTTTGAGATTGTTCTTTAGTGGTACATTATAATTTATGATAATGGTAAATTTAGGTCGATATGTTTTATGTTTATTTACAAAAAATATCAGAAATTTGAGAAAAAAGAGAAAACATTAGTAATTTTCAAACTCTGAATGATTATCACTTTAATCCAGATAGGAATACCATAGAAAAACATTAATAAACTAGATGGGTATTTCCTGAAGGAACTACAGATAGTGCTTTGGAATGGTGCCCGTGCTGCCCCTGCAAGACTTTCACACTTGGGTGCCCTTCAGGTGCTGATTTGGTAAGTGGGGCCCCTCAGGGTCAGATTTGGTAAGTGGGGCCCCTCAGGGTCTGATTTGGTAAGTGGGGCCCCTAAGGGTCCGATTTGGTAAGTGGGGCCCTTCAGGGTCCGATTTGGTAAGTGGGTCCCCTCAGGGTCCGATTTGGTAAGTGGGTCCCCTCAGGGTCCGATTTGGTAGGTGGGGCCCCTCAGGGTCCGATTTGGTGGTCGGGGACCCTCAGGGTCCGATTTGGTGGTCGGGGCCCCTCAGGGTCCGATTTGGTGGTCGGGGCCCCTCAGGGTCCGATGTGGTGGTCGGGGCCCCTCAGGGTCCGATTTGGTGGTCGGGGCCCCTCAGGGTCCGATTTGGAGGTCGGGGCCCCTCAGGGTCCGATTTGGAGGTCGGGGCCCCTCAGGGTCCGATTTGGAGGTCGGGGTCCCTCAGGGTCCGATTTGGTGGTCGGGCCCCTCAGGGTCCGATTTGGTGGTCGGGGCCCCTCAGGGTCCGATTTGGTGGTCGGGGCCCCTCAGGGTCCGATTTGGTGGTCGGGGCCCCTCAGGGTCCGATTTGGTGGTCGGGGCCCCTCAGGGTCCGATTTGGTGGTCGGGGCCCCTCAGGGTCCGATTTGGTGGTCGGGGCCCCTCAGGGTCCGATTTGGTGGTCGGGGCCCCTCAGGGTCCGATTTGGTGGTCGGGGCCCCTCAGGGTCCGATTTGGTGGTCGGGGCCCCTCAGGGTCCGATTTGGTGGTCGGGGCCCCTCAGGGTCCGATTTGGTGGTCGGGGCCCCTCAGGGTCCGATTTGGTGGTCGGGGCCCCTCAGGGTCCGATTTGGTGGTCGGGGCCCCTCAGGGTCCGATTTGGTGGTCGGGGCCCCTCAGGGTCCGATGTGGTGGTCGGGGCCCCTCAGGGTCCGATTTGGAGGTCGGGGCCCCTCAGGGTCTGATTTGGAGGTTGGGGCCCCTCAGGGTCCGATTTGGTGGTCGGGGCCCCTCAGGGTCCGATTTGGAGGTCGGGGCCCCTCAGGGTCCGATTTGGAGGTCGGGGCCCCTCGGCCTCCGATTTGGTGGTCGTGGCCCCTCGGCCTCCGATTTGGAGGTCGGGGCCCCTCGGCCTCCGATTTGGAGGTCGGGACCCCTCGGCCTCCGATTTGGAGGTCGGGCCCCCTCGGCCTCCGATGTGGTGGTTGGGGCCCCTCGGCCTCCTATTTGGTGGGCTGGACACCTCAGGGTCCGATTTGGTGCGCGGGTCACTTTAAGAGCTGATATTATCTGACAAACCTGTGTCCTAGTGGGGTCATGTAGAGTTCATAGGCGTTGGCATAGTAACTGGGTCTGACTTCGCATATCAATGAGCTAATCAGCCAGGTGGCAGTTGGGCTGATTTCTGAGGCAATTTCAAAATAACTGCCATTATAAGCTTATGGCAAGATTTCCCTATTGAAATGCATTGAGACAACATTTTCAAACGCAAATTGCGCCAAAACTACAAATCCGATCAACACGAAAAATACTTAGCACACCTGCCAGGAACGCTGGCTTCGAAATGACACCTCACTGGAGTCTGTGCGTGCAGCGGTTCGGGCCGCATTAATTGCGGACTGAATAATAATAATAAGAAGAATAAGTTGACTACGGTGGAATAACAATATAGTGCTTTTTCAAAGCACTATAATAAAAAAGAAAACCTGAAATATCACATTGTTATAAGCATACAGAGCCTTTGCTCAGACACTCATATTTAAGTCACATGCTGTCCATTTCTTTGTGATCCTCCTTCAGATGGTTCTACTCCTTCATTGGAGTCCAGCTGTGTTTACCGTATTTTTCGGACTATAAGACGCACCGGACCATAAGACGCACCCCAAATTTGGGGTGAAAATTGCAGAAAAAAAGATTTTTATAAGATGGGGGTCCGTCTTATTGTCCGAATTTACAGTATCTTACCTGAGGGCTGGCGGTGGCAGAGCAGGGTCACAGGAGGCAAGGTGTCGGCAGAGGTGGGGTGATGCTGGGATGAGGAGGTGCTGGGATGAGAAGGTGCTGGGATGAGGAGGTGCTGGGATCAGGAGGTGCTGGGATCAGGAGGTGCTGGGATGAGGAGGTGCTGGGATCAGGAGGTGCTAGGATCAGGAGGTGCTGGGATCAGAAGGTGCTGGGATCAGAAGGTGCTGGGATCAGGAGGTGCTGGGATCAGGAGGTGCTGGGATCAGGAGGTGCTGGGATGAGGAGGTGCTGGGATAAGGAGGTGCTGGGATCAGGAGGTGCTGGGATCAGGAGGTGCTGGGATCAGGAGGTGCTGGGATCAGGAGGTGCAGTGAGAGGTATGGCGTGAGAGGGGTCCCAGGCTTACCATACAGGCAATGCAGGCTTACCGTGGCGGCAGAGGTGCGGTGGCAGAGGTGCAGCAGCAGAGGAGGCGCAGTAAGCGGGGTCCCTTTCACCGGTGAGGTGATTCAGCAGCCCGGTAAGCAGAAGAGCCGGGTGAATCCTGTTGTTATCGGTGGGCGCGGCCATCTTCCTGAGGCCGCGCGTGTGCAGATGAAGCCCTCTGCTTCCCGGGGCTTCAGGAAAATGGCCGCGGGAGGCCGCGCGTGCGCAGATGGAGATCGCGGCGGCCATTTTCCTGAAGCCTCGGCAAGCAGAGCGCTCCATCTGCGCACACGCGGCCTCGGGAAAATGGCCGCCACCACCGATAACAACAGGATTCACCCGGCTCTACTGCATACCGGGCTGCTGCATCACCTCACCGGAGAAAGGGACCCCGCTTACTGCGCCTCCTCTGCCGCCGCACCTCTGCCGCCGCACCTCTGCCGCTGCACCTCTGCCACCGCACCTCTGCCGCCATGGTAAGCCTGCATTGCGACTATTAGACGCACCCCCCATTTCCCCCCTTTTTTGGGGGGGAAAAAGTGCGTCTTGTAGTCCGAAAAATACGGTAATTAAACTGATAGGACTTGATTTGGAAAGGTACACAGCTGTCTATATAAGACCTCACAGCTCACATCAGACCAAATGACAATCATGAGGTCAAAGGAACTGGCCAAGGAGCTCAGACAGAATTGTTGCAAGGCACAGATCTGGCCAAGGTTACAACAGAATTTCTGCAGTACTCAAGGCTCCTAAGAGCACAGAGGGTGCCATAATCTTTAAAGGGAACCTATATGCAGATTTTGCCGCAATTAGATGCAGCCATTGCCTTTCAGAGCTTATCTACAGCATTTTATAATGAGTGAGGATTAGTCCTGTGCGGTCCGGTCCGATGGGTGCCACAGAGTTCTGGGTCCGGCGCTTATCATCTTCATGCTACGCCGCCCTCCTGCTTCTTCATCGCTCCTGGCATCGGCACTCCTGCGCAGGTGCACTTATCTGCCCTGTTGAGGGCAGAACAAAGTACTGCACTGAGCAGGCGCTGGGAAAGGTCAGAGCACTGCAGTACTTGGCTCTGCCCTCAGAAGGGCAGAGAAGTACGCCTGCGCAGGAGCGCCGATGTCGGGGAGTGATGAAGAAGCAGGAGCGCGGCACTGCAAGAAGATGGGAGGCCCCAGACCTGCAACACCCATCGGACCAGACCGCACAGGACCGCCCCTCCGGTGAGTATAATATAACTTATTTTTCTTCACTTGCAGGTCGGACTGGGGGCTTATATATAACATTATAGAATGCTGTAGATAAACCCTGAAAGGCAGCGGCCGTATTTTATAGCGGCAAAATCTGCTGACAGGTTCCCTTTAAATGGAAGAAGTTTGGGACCACCAGAAGTCTTGCTGGACCTGGCCATTCAGCCAAACTGAGCAATCGTGGGAGAAGAGCCTTGGTGAGAAAGGTAAAGAAGAACCCCAAGATCACTGTGGCTGAGCTCCAGAGATGCAGTAGGGAGATGGGAGAATGTTCCACAAAGTCAACTATCACTGCAGCCCTCAACCAGTCAGGCCTTTATGGCAGAGTGGCCAGAAGGAAGCCTCTCCTCAGTGCAAGATATATGAAAGCCCGCATAGCGTTTGCTAAAAAACACATGAAGGAATCCCAGTCTATGAGAAATAAGATTCTATGGTATGACGAGACGAAGAAAAACCTTTTTTGTGATAATTCTAAGCGGTATGCGTGGAAAAAAACAGGCACTGCTCATCACCTGCCCAATACAATCTTAACAGTGAAACATGGTGGTGGCAGCATTATGCTATGGGTGTGTTTTTCAGCTGCAGGGACAGGCCAACTGGTTATCATTGAAGGAAACATGAATGTGGCCAAATACAGAGATATCTTGGATGAAAACCTCTTCCAGATTGCTCTGGACCTCAGACTAGGCCGAAGGTTCACCTTCCAACAAGACAATGACCCTAAGCACACAGCTAAAATAACAAATGAGTAGCTTCAAAACATCTCTGTGACCATGTGACCATTCTTGACTGGCCCAGCCAGAACCCTGACCTAAACCCAATGGAGCATCTCTGGAGAGACCTGCAAATGGCTGTCCACCAACGTTCACATCAAACCTGATGGAACTGGAGAGAATCTGCAAGGAAGAATCCAGGTGTGTAAAATTTGTTGCATCATTCCCAAGAAGACTCATGGCTGTAGTAGCTCAAAGGGTGCTTCTAATCAATACTGAGCAAAGGGTCTGAATACTTATGACCATGTGAAATTTTAATAAATTAGCAAAAATTAACTATATTTCTGGGTTTTATTCCAGTCAAGATGGAAAAAATGAATTTTTTTGAATTTAGCAAATGGCTGCAATGAAAGAGTGAAAAATTTAAAGGGGTGTGAATACTTTCCGTACCAACTGTAAATGTCGGTAAGTTCTCAGCAGGCCGCACAGGGCAGCATGGTGGCGCAGTGGTTAGCACAGCAGCCTTGCAGCGCTGGAGTCCTGGGTTCAAGCCCCACTAAGGACAACATCTGCAAGGAGTTTGTATGTTCTCTCCTTGTTTGCGTGGGTTTCCTCCGGGTACTCCGGTTTCCTCCCACATTGCAAAGACAGACTCATAGGGAATTTAGATTGCGAGCCCCAACGGGTACAGCAACAATAATGTGTGCAACCTGTAAAGCGCTGCGGAATATGTTAGCGCTATATAAAAATATAGGCCACTATAGCCGGCAGACTCTAAGGCTGTTATCTGGCCGTTAATTGCCTTGGCAAACATGAAGACCACATAATCAATCATGATCTTAGGGTGCTGATGAGGTTGCCCCCACACTCTGTTAACCATTTATATGATAGTCACTATTGACAGCAGCATCTAAGGGGTTAAACAGATATGGACGGTGGCAATACTGATCGTGGCTGATGCAGCAAGTTGTCAGCTGTAGTGTACAGCCGACAGATGCTGGATTGTCACCTGTATGGGGAGGCTATTCTCTTATCTCAGGTCAGTAAAAAGACATATTGGTTGTCATTAAGGGGTTAATTGCTCTGATGCACAAGGAGTTAATATATTTCTTGAATGTGGTTTTAAGCAACTTGAGGGGTGCAGTTTTTAAAATGGTGCCACTTTTCGGCATTTTCTGTCATATAGGCTATTCAAAGTCACTTCAATAGTGATATGGTCCCTAAAAAATAAGATTTGTTAATTTTGTTGGAAAAATGGAAAATTGCTGATAAAACTTTTAACCCTTCTATCTTTCTAACCAAAACCGTTTAAAAAATATTGCTAATGTGAAGTAGACATATAGGAAATGTTGTTAACCATTTTGTGTGGTATAACTATCTGATTTAAGGGCATAAAAACAAAGTTTGAAAATTAAAAAAAATTGAGAAGTTTTGGCATTTGATATTTTCATGAACACAAATCATATCAAACAAAATTTACCACTAACATGTACAGTATGTCACAAAAAGCAACCTCAATCATTTGGATCCGTTGAAGTGTTCCAGAGTTATTACCTCAAAATACTGGTCAGTTTATGAAAATGAGGCTCGGTCCTTAATGGGTTAATCTTCCTATAATCTAGGGCATCTGTCTTGCAGGCAGGACTCTGTTGTATGGTGAGCTTGTCTGTACCCAGGGTTTAGAACATTTTAAACCCAGAAGAACCAGTGAAACAATAGTCCTATTTACAGTGCATGCAAATGTATTACTGGTCTACAACAGTTCTCATTACAGTTGTTGCGGTGATACCGCCATGCTTTTCTGTGCAATAACAGGTGTTAACATCTATTCTATGACTGCTGTGTTAATAATTTATCTAACAGTTTGTGGTTTATTATTGGTATTGTGGTACAACAGTGGAGTGTCTCATTTTATTAGTTTTCTACCTGATAATTTGCCACATTTCTACTGAATATTTGGTATTAACCCATTTCTGCCATTAGACGTACTATTCCGTCCATGTAGGGTGGGCCTTAATTCCCATGGACGGAATAGTACGTCATATGCGATCGGCAGCGCTCAGGGGGGGAGCGCCGCCGATCGCGGCCTGTGTCAGCTGCTTATCGCAGCTGACATCCGGCACTATGCGCCAGGAGCGGTCACGGACCGCCCCCGGCAAATTAACCCCCGGCACACCGCGATCAAAGATGATCGCGATGTGCCAGCGGTACAGGGAAGCATCGCGCAGGGAGGGGGCTCCCTGCGGGCTTCCCTGAGCCCCCGCAGCAACGCGATGTGATCGCGTTGCTGCGAGGGTCTTACCTCCCTCCCTGCCTACTCCAGGCCTGGATCCAAGATGGCCACGGATCCGGGTCCTGCAGGGAGGGAGGTGGCTTCACAGAGCCTGCTCAGAGCAGGCACTGTGAAGCCTGCAGCACTGTAAGTCAGATCAGTGATCTGACAGAGTGCTATGCAAACTGTCAGATCATTGATCTGTAATGTCCCCCCCGGGACAAAATAAAAAAGTAAAAAAAAATTTTTTCCAAATGTGTAAAAAAAAAAAAAATTACTAAATAAACCCATCCACTCCAGAATCCAGTACAAAACTACTACCCTCATCCACAAAGCACTCCATGGCTCGGCACCACCCTACATCTCCTCTCTGGTCTCAGTCTACCACCCTACCCGTGCCCTCCGCTCCGCTAATGACCTCAGGTTAGCATCCTCAATAATCAGAACCTCCCACTCCCGTCTCCAAGACTTTACACGTGCTGCGCCGATTCTTTGGAATGCACTACCTAGGTTAATACGATTAATCCCCAATCCCCACAGTTTTAAGCGTACCCTAAAAACTCATTTGTTCAGACTGGCCTACCGCCTCAATGCATTAACCTAACGATCCCTGTGTGGCCTATATAAAAAAAAAAAAAAAAAATCAGGTTCCTCGCATTATGTTCTCATTCACTTTATGCAGTTAATAGCCCTCTGTGTCTGTACTGCTACATACTTAGGCAGTTAACTGGTTCATGCAGCTTTACATGAACACCCGAGCCTTACACTATGGCCGGTCCGAATAACTAAAGCAATTGTTACCATCCACCTCTCGTGTCTCCCCTTTTCCTCATAGTTTGTAAGCTTGCGAGCAGGGCCCTCATTCCTCCTGGTATCTGTTTTGAACTGTATTTCTGTTATGCTGTAATGTCTATTGTCTGTACAAGTCCCCTCTATAATTTGTAAAGCGCTGCGGAATATGTTGGCGCTATATAAATAAAAATTATTATTATTATTATTATTATTATTAATGAAAAAATATATATATTATTCCCATAAATACATTTCTTCATCTAAATTTAAAAAAAAAACAATAAAAGTGCACATATTTAGTATCGCCGCGTCCGTAACGACCCGACCTATAAAACTGGCCCACTAGTTAACCCCTTCAGTAAACACCGTATGGAAAAAAAAAAAAAAAACGAGGCAAAAAACAACGCTTTATTATCATACCGCCGAATAAAAAGTGGATTAACACGCGATCAAAAAGACAGATATAAATAACCATAGTACCGCTGAAAACGTCATCTTGTCCCGCAAAAAACGAGCCGCCATAGGAGAAATCAGAGTCAAGGATTACCCCGAGGCAGTGAGCTTGTGGGCCTGGGGAGAATGAGCAGCCATTTACTTTAATGGATAGGTCCATTGGAAGGGTCGAGTGAGATGAGGGAAAAATGATAAATTATGTTTTGTCCATATTAAGCTTTAGAAATCTAGTGGAGAAGAAGGATGAAATAGCGGACAGACATTGTGGGATTTTTGTTAGTAGAGAGGTGATATCTGGACCAGAGATGTAGATCTGTCTGTCATCAGCATAGAGGCGATACTGCAAGCCGTGAGATTCTATAGGCTGTCCCAGGCTGAAGGTGTAAATGGAGAAGAGCAGGGGCCCTAGGACTGAACCTTGCGGGACTCCAACATATAGGGGGACGAGGTGAGGAGGTGGTAATGGTAAATGGTCCTATAGCCTGAAAAAATACAGTTCAACTATTTCTATTAACTGGTTATTATTAACCCCTTTCTGACATCGGACGTACTATCCCGTCGAGGTGGGGTGGGCCCCTATGACCACCGACGGGATAGTACGTCCAGCGCGATCGGCGGCGCTCACGCCTCCCCAAAAAGAAATTCATGAATAGCTGGTTTTTGGTCATTCTGCCTCACAAAAATCGGAATAAAAAGCGATCAAAAAATGTCACGTGCCCGAAAATGTTACCAATAAAAACGTCAACTCGTCCCGCAAAAAACAAGACCTCACATGACTCTGTGGACCCAAATATGGAAAAATTATAGCTCTCAAAATGTGGTAACGCAAAAAATATTTTTTGCAATAAAAAGCGTCTTTCAGTGTGTGACGTCTGCCAATCATAAAAATCCGCTAAAAAACTCGCTATAAAAGTAAATCAAACCCCCCTTCATCACCCTCTTAGTTAGGGAAAAATAAAAAAATGTATTTATTTCCATTTTCCCATTAGGGCTAGGGTTAGGGCTAGGGTTGGGGCTACAGTTAGGGTTGGGGCTAAAGTTAGGTTTAGGGTTTAGATTACATTTACAGTTGGGAACAGGGTTGGGATTAGGGTTAGGGGTGTGTCAGGGTTAGAGGTGTGGTTAGGGTTACCGCTGGAATTAGGGTTAGGGGTGTGTTTGGATTAAGGTTTCAGTTATAATTGGGGGGTTTCCACTGTTTAGGCACATCAGGGGCTCTCCAAACATGACATGGCGTCCGATCTCAATTCCAGCCAATTCTGCGTTGAAAAAGTAAAACAGTTATCCTTCCCTTCCGAGCTCTCCCGTGTGCCCAAACAGGGGATTACCCCAACATATGGAGTATCAGCGTACTCAGGACAAATAGTACAACAACTTTTGGGGTCCAATTTCTTCTCTTACCCCTGGAAAAATAAAAAATTGGGGGCGAAAAGATAATTTTTGTGAAAAAATATGATTTTTTATTTTTACGATTCTACATTATAAACTTCTGCGAAGCACTTGGTGGGTCAAAGCGCTCACCACACCTCTAGATAAGTTCCTTAGGGGGTCTACTTTCCATAATGGTGTCACTTGTGGGGGGTTTCAATGTTTAGGCACATCAGGGGCTCTCCAAACGCAACATGGTGTCCCATCTCGATTCCAGTCAATTTTGCATTGAAAAGTCAAATGGCGCTCCTTCGCTTCCGAGCTCTGTCATGCACCCAAACAGTGGTTTACCCCCACATATGGGGTATCGGTGTACTCAGGACAAATTGTACAACAACTTTTGGGGTCCATTTTCTCCTGTTACCCTTGGTAAAATAAAACAAATTGGAGCTGAAGTAAATTTTTTATGAAAAAAAGTTAAATGTTCATTTTTATTTAAACATTCCAAAAATTCCTGTGAAGCACCAGAAGGGTTAATAAACTTCTTGAATGTGGTTTTGAGAACCTTGAGGGGTGCAGTTTTTAGAATGGTGTCACACTTGGGTATTTTCTATCATATAGACCCCTCAAAATGACTTCAAATGAGATGCGGTCCCTAAAAAAATGGTGTTGTAAAAATGAGAAATTGCTGGTCAACTTTTAACCCTTATAACTCCCTAACAAAAAAAATTTTGGTTCCAAAATTATGCTGATGTAAAGTAGACATGTGGGAAATGTTACTTATTAAATATTATGTGTGACATATCTCTGTGATTTAATTGCATAAAAATTCAAAGTTGGAAAATTGCAAAATTTTCATAATTTTCGCCAAATTTCCATTTTTTTCACAAATAAACGCAGGAACTATCAAAGAATTTTTACCACTATCATGAAGTACAATATGTCACGAGAAAACAATGTCAGAATCACTGGGATCCGTTGAAGCGTTCCAGAGTTATAACCTCATAAAGGGACAGTGGTCAGAATTGTAAAAATTGGCCCGGTCCATAACGTGCAAACCACCCTTGGGGGTAAAGGGGTTAAACAGTGGCATGCAAATGTTCGGGGCCCCCTGGCAAAATTACTGTTATTGTGAACAGTTAAGCAAGTTGAAGATGAAATGATCTCTAAAAGGCCTAAAGTTAAAGAAGACACATTTCCTTTGTATTTTAAGCAATTACAAAAAGGAAACTAGGCCGATACAAAGGTTTGGGCGCCTTTGGAGATTTATGTGTTGAAATAACATTGACCATGGTTTCACACCATTATCGTTATGATAGGCCAGGTGATGCAAATTACAAAGCTTTATAAAAACCCAGCCTCCTATAACCTTGTGCCAAAAACAGCAGCCATGAGATCTTCTAAGCAGCTGCCTAGCACTCTGAGGCTATGTGCACACGTTGCGGATTTCCTGCGGATCCACGGTGGGGTTTTTTTCGCGCAGAAACGCTGCAGATCTGCAAAGTGATTTGTAGTACAATGTAAATCAATAGGAAAAAAAATGCTGTGCTAATGGTGTGGAAAAATCAGCACGGAAAATGCAACGGATTGAAAGAAGCATGTCACTTCTTTTGTGCAGATCTGCAGCGTTTCTGCACCCATTCCATTATAGATATCCGCAAGGGTAAAAAACGCATGAAATCCGCAGGAAAAACGCATCAAATCTGCACCTGTGTTTTCTGCCAGGAGATGCAGATTTTGTGCAGAAAATTCTGCACCCAAATCTGCAACTTGTGCACATACCCTGAAAATGGTGGAAGCCTACAAAGCGAGAAGGCTATATAAACTTGATAGCAAAGTGTTTTCAAGTTGCCCTTTCCTCAGCTCAAAATCTAATTAAGAAATGGCAATTAACTGGAACAGTCGAGGTCAAGATAAGGTATGGAAGACCAAGCTAAATTTAAGGAAGAGCTGCTTGCAAGATTGCTAGAGAAGACAAATCAGAACCTCAGCTTGACTGCAAAATACCTTCAGGAAGATTTAGCAGACTCTAGACTTGTGGTACTTTGTTCTACGGTTCAGAGACAACTGCACAAATATGGCCTTCATGTAAGATTCATCTGAAGAAAACATCTCCTGCATCTTGGCCATTAAATTTCAGCTTCAGAAGTATGCAAAAGAACATCTAAACAAGCCTACATTTTGGGAACAAGTCCTATGGTCCAATAATGTTAAAATAGAACTTTATCAAAAGTCCCAACACAGTACTCTGCACACCTCAAAATCATCATTTTAAACCAACAATCCCCAGCACGTATTTAGGGAAAAAGAGGCATAAGCTATAAGTTTAAGTTAATAAAAAACATATTTTTTATAGATCAATTTTAAAATATAACAAATGTAGAAAACAGGGAAATGCTCAAAGTACATATGGCTGGGAACAGTATCCACACCAGGTGATGTAACAGGTGGTAACACAATATATCAGCAGCAAGCAAGCAACAATACGATGTTCTATAAAACGCCGATCAGTGACTACCTTTTGATTTCCGGCTGTGCGCACACGGGAAGGCGAAGCGTTCCACGCTCGCGTTCCAGGCGCGGAGTACCGGAAGTCATACTTGTATAAGGAAGTCGGAGGATCGGCGCATGCGCTATACGATACTAATCATGCCGACGCTAATCACCGCTGTTTTGATTCCCGTATTTTCCCAACTATAAGACACACTTTTTCTCCCCCAAAAAAGGAGGGGAAATGGGGGGTGCGTCCTATAGTCGTAATGCAGGCTTACCGGCAGTGGTGTGGCGGCGGTAGAGGTGCGGCGGAGGAACAGGTGCGGGGATGAGGAGGCGGTATGGCGTCAGCGGGGTCCCTTCCACAGGTGAGGTGATGCAGCAGCCCGGTAAGCAGCAGAGCCGGGTTAATTACCGGTTTACCAGTTCATCTTCCTGAGGCCGGGCGTGCGCAGATAAAGTGCTCTGCTTCCCGTCGCTTAAGGAAAATGGCCGCGGGAGGCCACGCGTGCGCAGATGGAGATCGCGGCGGCCATTTTCCTGAAGCTGAGTTTGCAGATTTAGATCTCGGCTTCAGGAAAATGGCCACCGCGATCTCCATCTGCGCACATGCGGCCTCCCGCGGCCATTTTCTTGAAGCCCCGGGAAGCAGAGCACTCCATCTGTGCACGCGCAGCCTCAGGAAGATGGCCGCCGCCACCAATAAACCGGTAATTAACCCGGCTCTGCTGCTTACCAGGTGTCATGATATGTACTTTTGCCCTGTCCTGTATTTGAATAATATGCCATTTGATGTATGTAACTGTTCTCTGGTTTCTATTAGGCTACGTTCACATTAGCGTTCCGCTAATGTGCGTCGCTGTTGCGTCGGCGATGCAGCGGCGACGCAGCGGCGACGTGCCCCTATGTTTAACATGGGGGACGCGTGCGTTTTTTTTGTTGCGTTTTCCGACACGTGCGTCGTTTCCGACGCTAGCGTCGGACGCAAGAAAATGCAACAAGTTGCATTTTTCGTGCGTCCGATTTTCGTCAAAAAACTACGCGTTTTTTTTGTGCGTCGTGCGTAGCGTCGCCGACGCAGCGGCGCGCAACGCTAATGTGAACGTAGCCTTAGCTGTAACTTATGTATTTTCTTGTGCTGGGAGTTCACCTGTAACAATATGTCTCCTTCCCCCAATACTTGCAGCCCTAAGCTATAATGTAATTAAGCTTTGTCAACATCACTAGTGGAGGAATAGCCATTCTTCCTCACAGCAGGAGGCTAGTCATATGTACATACTACATAGACTACTTGGAGCCCACCAGTCTAGAATCTTCTGGTGGACCCAACTAATGAATAGAAGGTGTGACCCCTACCCCCCTTCATGGGCGGATCCCAGGAGCTCAGACAATCCATTCTTATTTTGAGATTAGATGTGAGTTGATCCTTGAAGGAGAAGGAGTGGGGATTCTTAGCTGAGGCAAAACCCCACGCCCATCTGAGACTGCGGAAGCGAACGGGGCGAGACTTGAGCCGAGGACATATCTCGTCGTTCGTGAGATTGTTTTGGGATCCCTTGGACTCGTGTAGACTATTGCTTTGTTAGCTGGCACAAGGATTATCGGGAGGTGCCCCCGAATCTGTTCCGTTGGACTAATTGTGGACTCTGTAGATCTACCTGCATGTGTTGTTCCAGCGTTCTTGATAATAAATCTGTTGAATCATCCCTCGGCCTGTTGTCCATTCTTGCTCTGCCGTACACCCCGTCACACCAGGCTGCTGCATCACCTCACCTGTGGAAGGGAGCCTGCTCACGCCATACCACTCATTATCCCCGCACCTCTGCCGTCGCCACACCACTGCTGCAACCCCCCCATGGACACCAGGCCGTGGTGTCGCCCACCTAAGCAGGAAGGCACCCTGCTCAGGTGCACGCCGTACCGCATCACCCCATCTCTGCTGACACCATGCCTCCTGTGACCCTGCTCTGCCACCGCCAGCACCCAGGTAAGATACTGTAAATTCGGACAATAAGACGGACCCCCATCTTCTGCAATTTTCACCCCAAATTTGGGGTGTGTCTTATGGTCCGGTGCGTCTTATTGTCCGAAAAATACGGTATATATAAGGATAGAGTAGATAGGTATGGACACATATGCCCCCTATTTTAGGAAGCCAGTCAGGCGAAACAGCTCTGTCGGGGTCGCTGTGGAACGCTCCCCACCAGGAAAGGTAGCTATGAAAGTTCACAGCTTACATTGATACTATAGATATCAGCTTATATACATGCATTGGGCACTTTTTGTATTATTTAGCAGGCTATGGAGGATGTAATAATTGAGTTTTAGTGGATGTGGCACCTTAGGAACTAATGTTCCATAATAATTGAAATTGTGCATTATACTTTTACTATATATAAGTGAGGTTTTATAGAACATCGTATTGTTACTTGCTTGCTGCTGATATATTGTATTACCACTTGTTACATCACCTGGTGTGGATACTGTTCTCAGCCGTATGTACTTTGAGCATTTCCCTGTTTTCTACATTTGTTGTATTTTAAAATTGATCTATTAAAAATATGTTTTTTAATGAACTTAAACTTATAGCTTATGCCTCTTTTTCCCTAAATACGTGCTGGGGATTGTTGGTTCAAAATAGGTACTAAGTATGCAGGGTGTCCAATCTTTTGCATTGGTCCACTTTCCTTCTTGTAATTTTTAAAATGTAAAAGATGAAAATATATATTTGTTGGCATAAAATAAAAGGTAAATGTGTCATCTTTAATTTTAGCCTTTTTAGAGATCACTTAATCTTCAACTTGCTTAACTTTTCACAATAACATGCAAATTGCCTCTTCTGAGAAAAAGAGGACTTAACTCTATAGCGCCACCTGTTGGAAGTAGCGATCCTACAAGTCACAATCAACTCTTTAACGAGTCGTGCAATATGACTTAGGATAAAAGCCAAATTAGTATCTCAATTCGCAGACACGGTGTTTCGGGCTGTTGGCCCTCGTCAGTGCGAAGCATGAGAACTGATTTGGCTAGGTGAGAGGCTCTGGACTGGGGTCTGAGGGGTATCGTTTCTCCTTATGGAGAGTGACATACCTTCTCTGGCTTGTCAAGGTAAGGAGACTTATTCGCCGTGCAATGCTCCTCTGGGAAATATAATATGCAAATTGCCTCTTCTGAGAAAAAAAGGACAGTAATTTTGACCAGGAGTGCCCAAACCTTTTCATGTCTACTGTAACTATATATCAGGCACTCAGTCACTACAGTGATTTATCTCTGCAAATTTCTATAATTTTATATTACATTTAAAGGGAACATGTTAACAGGAATAACACTGTTAACCTACAGATATTTGCATGCCAGTGCACTAGCCAGAGTACATTGAGGTGGCAATCAGGGACTAGGCACGCAACGGCGGTGGGAGAGAAGGGAGGACCTGCATAGGTCATTAGGGAAACTTAGGGACAGGCGCAGGTTGGTGTCAGGAGGTGTCCCATCCCTCGCTCCCTATCATTACATTAGGGTCTTCCTCTCCCTTTTCCATCCCATCCTACTTATATGCTATGTCGCGCTGGACTTACCCGTGTCTGAGCATGACAATATGATTAGGATCATCCATAGACCCCCTGAAACTGGCGGGCCTCATTAAAATATTGAGTATTACAAACACTTTGGTGCTGCTGCCATCTGGTGGTGTGGGAAAGTGTTGGCTAATCCAGGTTCTGCTCATTTGTATGAGAGTGAGCCTGTCTGCATTCTCTGACAGGTAAAAGAGTCTATCTAACACCCGCCCCCCTCCCCCATCAGCACTAAAAACACGCTCAGACAAGACGCTTGTGGCAGGTCAGCACAACACCTTCAAGCAATGGAGCAACAGCTTATGCCAAGTGTCCAGCTTTCACACGCAATAGTTAAAAATCACTGCGTAATTAGGGAGTATGCTGGTTTAAACGGCCAGGCATTGCTTGACCATGTTTAAAAACTTTTCCCTCCTTGTCAAAAATACCCAGTAATGAGCCCTGGATGCAGGGCTGAAGTCATAAAATTGGACCACACCTTTGAGAGGGGTCCCCTGCTTGGTGTCTCATTGGTCTCTTCTACGTGCTTGGGCAAGGAAGCTTGTCCCCTACCACAAATGTTTTCTGATGGGAATTTTTTCAACACATTTTCCACAATATCTTTCTGGTATAGCACCATTTTAGAAGACCTCTCCAGGAGATACAAAAATCTTCTTGTAGTGAGGGTCTAGCAGGGTGAACAACCAGTACTTATTTTTGCCAAGATAAATGTAATGCGAGGGTCATGGGGAAGGAAGCGGTAGATAAAGTTGGCCATATATGCCAAGCTCCATAAACCTACACTTTCCTGTCTCCACCATGATGACAACTATCCATCTCCTCCTCATTTCCATCCTTAGCCAAACCACGTAGGAGAGGCAGGATGAAGGTTGTGTGGCTACTAGCCTGTTGCCCTAGTCACCAGCTCCTGTTCCTCCTCATTGTTACCCAATCCGTGCTGAGCAGATGAGATGAGGCTGGGCTGGCAACAATCTCTATGTTATGTTTTCCTCCATCTCCACCTGGTCCGCTTGCAAAGATTCATGTTTAATTGTGAGCAGCAACTGTTTTAAGTAGGCACAGAAACGGGATAGTTGCGCTGACTATAGCGTCATTGCCACTCACCATCTTTGTGGAGTCCTTAAAGTTTTGGAGAATCAAACAAATGTCAGCCATCCATGCCCACTCTTCAGTTGTTATGTGCAGAGGCTGACCAGAATACTGACCGGCGTGTTGAAGCTGGTACTGAATCACTGGCCTTTTCTGCTCATAAGGCCATGCCAGCATGTGTAGTGTGGAGTTCCAGAGCGTGGGTGTTGTCACAAACCAGTCGGTGAACTGGCACTTGCATGCACTGCTGCAGCACTGCTAGAGTGTTGTTTTTAACTCGTGCAGGCACTCGGTTGCATGTAGTGCCATTCATTGCCACCCAATGTCAAATAAAGATGTTCTATTTATCCCATTATGTCCCATATTCATTCATTGACCAATGTTTGGTGGTCTCTTCTTGGCTTTTAAGGTACCGTCACACTAAGCGACGCTGCAGCGATAACGACAACGATGTCGATTGCTGCAGCGTCGCTGTTTGGTCGCTGGAGAGCTGTCACACAGACAGCTCTCCAGCGACCAACAATGCCAAAGTCCCCGGGTAACCAGGGTAAACATCGGGTTACTAAGCGCAGGGCCGCGCTTAGTAACCCGATGTTTACCCTGGTTACCGTTGTAAATGTAAAAAAAAAAACCACTACATACTTACATTCCCGGTGTCTGGTCATGTCCCTCGCCTTCAGCTTCCCGCACTGACTGAGCGCCGACCGTAAAGTACAGCGGTGACGTCACCGCTGCACAGCGTGCTTTACGGCCGGCGCTCACCAGTCAGTGCGGGAAGCTGACGGCGGGGGACATGACCAGACACCGGGAATGTAAGTATGTAGTGTTTGTTTTTTTACATTTACAACGGTAACCAGGGAAAACATCGGGTTACTAAGCGCGGCCCTGCGCTTAGTAACCCAATATTTACCCTGGTTACCAGTGAAGACATCGCTGGATCGGTGTCACACACGCCGATTCAGCGATGTCAGCGGGAGATCCAGCGACAAAATAAAGTGCTGGACTTTCCCCAGCGACCAACGATCTCCCAGCAGGGGCCTGATCGTTGGTCGCTGTCACACATAACGATTTCGTTAACGATATCGTTGCTACGTCACAAAAAGCAACAATATCGTTCACGATATCGTTCAGTGTGACGGTACCTTTAGCTATATATTTGCCAACAGATTGACCAGCCCTAATCCACGTCAACAGACTGGATTCTGTCACTCTTCCTGTTCCTGCGACTATCTCTCCCACCCTAGGCTAAATGCAGATTGTATGTGCTGCAAACGATTAGCCCTTAGAAGGGCTGTTCGTATGATGGATCAGCTTCAGCACTAGTATCAACACTACAGGCCTCTGATTCGTTATTGTGTGCACACACAGGCCTAGACAAGCACTCTCTCCCTCCAATACGAAATGTCACAGAGTTGTGAAAGGGCGTCAGTTTGCCGAGCCGGGCAACAAATGTTCTTTAATAAATCCTGATAATGTCACACGGTGAGCCAATAACAGTAAGGCTGGGGTCACACTTGCGAGTTCAATGCGAGTCTCTCGCATCAATACCCGGCACTGCCGCCGACACTCAGGACCGGAGTGTGCGGCTGCATGTATTTCTATGCATATGAACGTTCCAGTCCCGAGGGTTGGCGGCAGTGCCGTGTATTGATGTGTGAGTTTCTCACATTGAACTCGCAAATGTGACCCCGGCCTTACAACCAAGATTGCTACAGCATTACAGTAACCCACAAGCAATCCCCGCATGCATATTGGCTCTGTAACAGGCGCCAAAGATGCAGGGTGGTGATTCGAATTTTACATCAAGCACCTCCCAATACACGTAACAGGTGCCAAAGATGTGGGGTAGGGATTCCAATTTTACATCAAGCACCTCCCAATACTTGCCGAGCTTTTTTTTTTTACACCTGTCGTGTCTCTATGCGAGCCGTATTGCTGTCATTTTTAAGGTCTGCCGCAAAAACGGGCTGCAAAAATCTTGCGGATTGCCGTTTTTCTGGTTTCGAATAGTAGGGAAAAAATAGGGAAAATAAATGGTGATCCGCAATTAAGGGATTCACGGTGCACAAGCTTCCATTGTTTTTGCGGTCCCATTGATTGTCAAAACACGACAAGTGTAAAAGAAGCCTAATGAGTACATCCGAGCACTGTCTTAACAGAGTATCACGATGTCCGTTCATCCCTACTGTAGAATCCTGTCAGTGTCTCCACACCTGTGTCTGGAGCTCATAAGAGGGTGAGACAGTATAACCAATCGTTGCAACAAATGTTGTAGTTCTAAATGCACTAATTTGGTGTTGAACTGGACCGCAGACCAGCACACTGGTGGTCCGAGTGGTCCTTCTTCAGCATTATGTGGGGGCACTATCTGGCTTTGTGGTGGGAAGCTGTAGTACTATAATGGCATTTATTTTACAAAGTCTGGCATTCACGTTTGCATTGCGGTGGAGAACAGATTTTGTAGAATACGAGTGATCTTTTTTTGGCAATATGATGGTGCTCCATCACTGGCTTTGTAGTGGGCCAATTTAAAGTAAACCATAGATTTATTCTGGTTTCTTGAAAACACCATTATTTGGTCAACAGAAAAAATAGTACACCCAGTAAAATAGGAAATCTCTTTAACCCCTTTACCCCCAAGGGTGGTTTGCACGTTAATGACCGGGCCAATTTTTACAATTCTAACCACTGTCCCTTTATGAGGTTATAACTCTGGAATGCTTCAACGGATCCCAGTGATTCTGACATTGTTTTCTCGTGACATATTGTACTTCATGACAATGGTAAAAATTATTTGATAGTACCTGCGTTTATTTGTGAAAAAAACGGAAATTTGGCAAAAAAAATGAAAATTTCGCAATTTTCCAACTTTGAATTTTTATGCAATTAAATCACAGAAATATGTCACACAAAATACTTAATAAGTAACATTTCCCACATGTCTACTTTACATCAGCACAATTTTGGAACCAAATTTTTTTTTTGTTAGGGAGTTATAAGGGTTAAAAGTTGACCAGCAATTTCTCATTTTTACAACACCATTTTTTTTAGGGACCACATCTCATTTGAAGTCATTTTGAGGGGTCTATATGATAGAAAATACCCAAGTGTGACACCATTCTAAAAACTGCACCCCTCAAGGTGCTCAAAACCACATTCAAGAAGTTTATTAACCCTTCTGGTGCTTCACAGGAATTTTTTGAATGTTTAAATAAAAATGAACATTTAACTTTTTTTCACAAAAAATTTAATTCAGCTCCAATTTGTTTTATTTTACCAAGGGTGACAGGAGAAAATGGACCCCAAACATTGTTGTACAATTTGTCCTGAGTACGCCGATACCCCACATGTGGGGGTAAACCACTGTTTGGGTGCATGGCAGAGCTTGGAAGCGAAGGAGCGCCATTTGACTTTTCAATGCAAAATTGACTGGAATTGAGATGGGACGCCATGTTTCGTTTGGAGAGCCCCTGATGTGCCTAAACATTGAAACCCCCCACAAGTGACACCATTTTGGAAAGTAGACCCCCTACGGAACTTATCTAGAGGTGTGGTGAGCACTTTGACCCACCAAGTGCTTCACAGAAGTTTATAATGTAGAATCGTAAAAATAAAAAATCATATTTTTTCACAAAAATTATCTTTTCACCCCCAATTTTTTATTTTTCCAAGGGTAAGATAAGAAATTGGACCCCGAAAGTTGTTGTACAATTTGTCCTGAGTACGCTGATACCCCATATGTGGGGGTAAACCACTGTTTGGGCGGATGGGAGAGCTCGGAAGGGAAGGAGCGCCGTTTGACTTTTCAATGCAAAATTGACAGGAATTGAGATGGGACGCCATGTTGCGTTTGGAGAGCCACTGATGTGCCTAAACATTGAAACCCCCCACAAGTGACACCATTTTGGAAAGTAGACCCCCTAAGGAACTTATCTAGAGGTGTGGTGAGCACTTTGACCCACCAAGTGCTTCACAGAAGTTTATAATGCAGAACCGTAAAAATAAAAAATCATATTTTTTCACAAAAATTATCTTTTCGCCCCCAATTTTTTATTTTCCCAAGGGTAAGAGAAGAAATTGGACCCCAAAAGTTGTTGTACAATTTGTCCTGAGTACGCTGATACCCCATATGTGGGGGTAAACCACTGTTTGGGCGGATGGGAGAGCTCGGAAGGGAAGGAGCGCCGTTTGACTTTTCAATGCAAAATTGACAGGAATTGAGATGGGACGCCATGTTGCGTTTGGAGAGCCACTGATGTGCCTAAACATTGAAACCCCCCACAAGTGACACCATTTTGGAAAGTAGACCCCCTAATGAACTTATCTAGAGGTGTGGTGAGCACTTTGACCCACCAAGTGCTTCACAGAAGTTTATAATGCAGAGCCGTAAAAATAAAACAAAATTTTTTTCCCACAAAAATTATTTTTTTAGCCCCAAGTTTTGTATTTTCCCGAAGGGTAACAGGAGAAATTGGACCCCAAAATTTGTTGCCAAATTTGTCCTGAGTGCGATGATACACCATATGTGGGGGGAACCACTGTTTGGGCGCATGGGAGGGCTCGGAAGGGAAGGAGTGCCATTTGAATGCAGACTTAGATGGAATGGTCTGCAGGTGTCACATTGCGTTTGCAGAGCCCCTAATGTACCTAAACAGTAGAAACCCCCCACAAGTGACACCATTTTGGAAAGTAGACCCCCTAAGGAACTTATCTAGATGTGTGGTGAGCGCTTTGACCCACCAAGGGCCTTCACAGAAGTTTATAATGGAGAGCCGTAAAAATAAAACAAAAATTTTTTCCCACAAAAATTATTTTTTAGCCCCCAGTTTTGTATTTTCCCGAGGGTAACAGGAGAAATTGGACCCCAAAATTTGTTGTCCAATTTGTCATGAGTGCGCTGATACCCCATATGTGGGGGGGAACCACTGTTTTGGCGCATGGGAAGGCTCGGAAGGGAAGGATCTCCATTTGGAATGCAGACTTAGATGGAATGGTCTGGAGGTGTCACATTGCATTTGCAGAGCCCCTAATGTACCTAAACAGTAGAAACCCCCCACAAGTGACACCATTTTGGAAACTAGACCCCCTAAGGAACTCATCTAGATATGTTGTGAGAGCTTTGAACCCCCAAGTGTTTCACTAGTTTGTAACGCAGAGCCATGAAAATAAAAAAAAAAAACTTTCCCCAAAAAATTATTTTTTAGCCCTCAGTTTTGTATTTTCCCGAGGGTAAGAGGAGAAATTCGACCCCAAAAGTTGTTCTCCAATTTGTCCTGAGTACGCTGATACCCCATATGCGGGGGGGGGGGAACCACCGTTTGGGCGCATGGGAGGGCTCGGAAGGGAAGGAGTGCCATTTGGAATGCAGACTTAGATGGAATGGTCTGCAGGCGTCACATTACGTTTGCAGAACCCCTAATGTACCTAAACAGTAGAAACCCCCCACAAGTGACCCCATATTGGAAACTAGACCCCCCAGGGAACTTATCTAGATGTGTTGTGAGAACTTTGAACCCCCAAATGTTTCACTAAAGTTTATAACGCAGAGCCGTGAAAAAAAAAATCTTTTTTTTCCCCACAAAAATAATTTTTTAGCCCCCAGTTTTGTATTTTCCCAAGGGCAACAGGAGAAATTGGACCCCAAAGGTTGTTGTCCTATTTGTCCTGAGTACGCTGATACCCCATATGTTGGGGTAAACCCCTGTTTGGGCACACGGGAGAGCTCAGAAGGGAAGAAGCACTGTTTTACTTTTTCAACGCAGAATTGGCTGGAATTGAGATCGGACGCCATGTCGCGTTTGGAGAGCCCCTGATGTGCCTAAACAGTGGAAACCCCCCAATTATAACTGAAACCCTAATTCAAACACACCCCTAACCCTAATCCCTACAGTAACCCTAACCACACCTCTAACCCTGACACACCCCTAACCCTAATCCCAACCCTATTCCCAACTGTAAATGTAATCTAAACCCTAACTGTAACTTTAGCCCCAACCCTAACTTTAGCCCCAACCCAAACTGTAGCCCTAACCCTAGCCCTAACCTTAGCCTTAAAGGGAAAATGGAAATAAATACATTTTTTTAATTTTTCCCTAACTAAGGGGGTGATGAAGGGGGGTTTGATTTTCTTTTATAGCGGGTTTTTTAGCGGATTTTTATGATTGGCAGCCATCACACACTGAATGACGCTTTTTATTGCAAAAAATATTTTTTGCGTTACCACATTTTGAGAGCTATAATTTTTCCATATTTTGGTCCACAGAGTCATGTGAGGTCTTCTTTTTTGCGGGACGAGTTGACATTTTTATTGGTAACATTTTCGGGAACGTGACATTTTTTGATCGCTTTTTATTCCGATTTTTGTGAGGCAGAATGACCAAAAACCAGCTATTCATGAATTTATTTTGGGGGAGGCGTTTATACCGTTCCGCGTTTGGTAAAATTGATAAAGCAGTTTTATTCTTCGGGTCAGTACGATTACAGCGACACCTCATTTATATCATTTGTTTTATGTTTTGGCACTTTTATACGATAAAAACTATTTTATAGAAAAAATTATTATTTTTGCATCGCTTTATTCTCAGGACTATAACTTTTTTATTTTTTTGCTGATGATGCTGTATTAGGGGGTTAACTAGTATTAGGGGTTAACTAGTGGGCCAGTTTTATAGGTCGGGCCGTTACGGACGCGGCGATACTACATATGTGTACTTTTATTGTTTTTTTTTAATTTAGATAAAGAAATGTATTTATGGGAATAATATTTTTTTTTTTCTTTATTTAGGAATATTTTTTTTATACATTTGGAAAATTTTTTTTTTACCTTTTTACTTTGCCCCAGGGGGGGACATCACAGATCAATGATCTGACAGTTTGCATAGCACTCTGTCAGATCACTGATCTTACTTACAGGGCTGCAAGCTTCACAGTGCCTGCTCTGAGCAGGCTCTGTGAAGCCACCTCCCTCCCTGCAGGACCCGGATGCCGCGGCCATCTTGGATCCGGGCCTGGAGCAGGGAGGGAGGTGAGCAGACCCTCGCAGCAACGCGATCACATCGCGTTGCTGCGGGGGGCTTAGGGAAGCCCGCAGGGAGCCCCCTCCCTGCGCGATGCTTCCCTTCACCGCCGGCATATTGCGATCATGTTTGATCGCGGTGTGCCAGGGGTTAATGTGCCGGGAGCGGTCTGTGACCACTCCTGGCACATAGTGCCCGATGTCAGCTGCGATAGGCAGCTGACACCCGGCCGCGATCGGCCGCGCTTACCCCGTGAGCGCCGCCGATCGCGCTGGACGTACTATCCCGTCGGTGGTCATAGGGGCCCACCCCACCTCGACGGGATAGTACGTCCGATGTCAGAAAGGGGTTAATAATAACCAGTTAATAGAAATAGTTGAACTGTATTTTTTCAGGCTATAGGACCATTTACCATTACCACCTCCTCACCTCGCCCCCTATATGTTGGAGTCCCGCAAGGTTCAGTCCTAGGGCCCCTGCTCTTCTCCATTTACACCTTCAGCCTGGGACAGCCTATAGAATCTCACGGCTTGCAGTATCGCCTCTATGCTGATGACAGACAGATCTACATCTCTGGTCCAGATATCACCTCTCTACTAACAAAAATCCCACAATGTCTGTCCGCTATTTCATCCTTCTTCTCCACTAGATTTCTAAAGCTTAATATGGACAAAACATAATTTATCATTTTTCCCTCATCTCACTCGACCCTCCCAATGGACCTATCCATTAACCCCTTCAAGTCGCGGCCCTTTTTCATTTTTGCGTGTTCGTTTTTCGCTTCCCTCCTTCCCATAGCCATAACTTTTTTATTTTTCCGTCAATATGGTCATGTGAGGGCTTATTTTTTGCGGGACAAGTTGTACTTTTGAACGACATCATTGGTTTTACCATGTCTTTTACTAGAAAACGGGAAAAAAATTCCAAGTGCGGTGAAATTGCAAAAAAAAGTGCAATCCCACACTTGTTTTTTGTTTGGCTTTTTTGCTAGGTTCACTAAATGCTAAAACTAACCTGCCATTATGATTCTCTAGGTCATTACGAGTTCGTAGACACCTAACATGACTAGGTTATTTTTTATCTAAGTGGTGAAAAAAAATTCCAAACTTTGCTAAAAAAAAAAAAAAAAAAAAAAAAGTGCCATTTTCCGATACCCGTAGCGTCTCCATTTTTCGTGATCTGGGGTCGGGTGAGGGCTCATTTTTTGCGTGCCGAGCTGATGTTTTTAATTATACCATTTTTGCGCAGATACGTTCTTTTGATCGCCCGTTATTGCATTTTAATGCAATGTTGCGGCGACCAAAAAAACTTAATTCTGGCGTTTCGGATTTTTTTCTCGCTACGCCGTTTAGCGATCAGGTTAATGCTTTTTTTTAATTGATAGATCGGACGATTCTGAACACGGCGATACCAAATACGTGTAGGTTTTTTTTTTTATTATTGTTTTATTTAGGATGGGGCGAAAGGGGGGTGATTTAAACTTTTATATTTTTTATATTTTTTTCATATTTTTAAAAACATTTTTTTTTTACTTGTGCCATGCTTCAATAGCCTCCATGGGAGGCTAGAAGCTGGCATAGCCTGATCGGCTCTGCTACATAGCAGCGATCATCAGATCGCTGCTATGTAGCAGAAATGCATGTGTGCTGTGAGCGCCGACCACAGGGTGGCGCTCACAGCAGACCTGCATCAGTAACCATAGAGGTCTCAAGGACCTCTATGGTTACCTTCCTGATGCATCGCCGACCCCCGATCATGTGACGGGGGTCGGCGATGACGTCATATCCGGCCGCCCGGCCGGATGCGGTAGTTAAATGCCGCTGTCTGTGTTTGACAGCGGCATTTAACAGGTTAATAGCGGCGGGTGAATAGCGATTTCACCCGCCGCTATTGCGCGCACATGTCAGCTGTACAAAACAGCTGACATGTCGCGACTTTGATGTGGGCTCACCGCCGGAGCCCACATCAAAGGGGGATTCACAGCATGCGCAGTAGATGTACGGCGCATGTCGTGAAGGGGTTAAAGTAAATGGCTGCTCATTCTCCCCAGGCCCACAAGCTCACTGCCTCGGGGTAATCCTTGACTCTGATTTCTCCTTCAAACCACATATCCAAGCACTTTTCACTTCCTGACGACTTCAGCTCAAAAATATTTCCCGAATCCGTACAACCAAAAATCTGCAAAAACCCTAGTGCCATGCCTTCATCATCTCCGGCCTTGACTACTGCAACCTCCTGCTCTGTCACCTCCCCTATAACACTCTCACACCCCTCTAATCTATTCTAAACTCTGCGGCCAGACTAATATACCTGCCTCACCGCTATTCCCCGGCCTCACCTCTCTGTCAATTCCTGCACTGGGTCCCCATTACCCAGAGACTCCAGTTCAAAACCCTGACCATGACATACAAAGCAATCCAAAACCTATCTCCTCCATACATTTGGGACCTTGTTTCCCAGTACTTATCTGCACGCAACCTCCGATCCTCACAAGATCTCATTCTCTACTCCCCTCTTATCTCCTATTCCCACAATCGCATACAAGATTTCTCCAGGACATCCCTCTACTCTGGAACTCTCTACTACAGCATATCAGACTCTCACCTACCATGGAAACCTTCAAAAAGAACCTGAAGACCTATTTTTTCTGACAAGCCTACAACATGCAGTAACCACCGATCAACCAAACCACTGCATGACCAGCTGTATCCTTACCCATCCCCTTGTAGATTGTGAGCCCTCGTGGGCAGGGTCCTCTCTCCTCCTGTACCAGTCGTGACTTGTGTTTAAGATTACTGTACTTGTTTTAATAAATGGCGCTATAATAATAAATAATATTCAGGGTGACATGGTGTAGATAGTGTGACCATGCTCCACCACCTAATGAACCTACAATGCCCTGTCCTGCTGCCAAATACGGAGATCTCACCCTCCACTGAGCTCCAGACACAGGTGTGAAAAAGCAGACAGGACTCTACAGCATAGGATATGCTCTGCAGATAAGAGAAAGGCCATGACTAGAACATCCTTGCAGCTCAGAACCTGCACAGATCACTCTACTTCATGTACACCTCTGTTACACAAGCCTTTGTGTAGGATCTCAACGTAGAATGTCAGATACAGATTAGTGCACACAGCTTACTGCAGCATATACTATCAGGATTTCCATGCCCCAGTTCAGAGGCAACTATATTATTGGATCAACGTCCCACTTAGTTGTCAACATGTCCAAAAAAGAACAGATTTCAAACCTTGACAAGCCAGCTGGTATGTCACTCTCCATAAGGGGAAACGTTACCCCTTAGACCCCAGCCAGAGCCTCTCACCTAGCCAAATCAGTTCTCATGCTTTGCACGGACGAGGGAAAACAGCCCGAAACACCGTGTCTGCCAATTGAGATACTGATTTGGCTTTTATCCTAAGTCATATTGCACGACTCGTTAAAGGGTTGATTGTGCCTTGTAGGATCGCTACTTTCAACAGGTGGCACTAGACTTTAAAGGTACCGTTACACTAAACGACTTACCAATGATCACGACCAGCGATACGACCTGGCCGTGATCGTTGGTAAGTCGTTGTGTGGTCGCTGGGGAGCTGTCACACAGACAGCTCTCTCCAGCGACCAACGATCAGGGGAAAGACTTCGGCACCGTTGAAACTGTCTACAATGATGCCGAAGTCCCCGGGTAACCAGGGTAAACATCGGGTTACTAAGCGCAGGGCTGCGCTTTGTAACCCGATATTTACCCTGGTTACAAGTGAACAAGATGACAGCGGGTGATCAGCAACCAAAAAAAGTCCTGATCATTCCCCAGCAACCAACGATCTCCCAGCAGGGGCCTGATCGTTGGTCGCTGTCACACATAACGAGATCGTTAGCGGGATCGTTGCTACGTCACAAAAAGCGTGACGTTGCAACGATATCATTAACGAAATCGTTATGTGTGAAGGTACCTTAAGACCTCTTTTTCACAGAAGAGGCAATTTGCATATCAGATTTCAAAAGGCAGAGTCATTGTAAATGTTTCTTATCCAAAATGCATAATAGGGCTGGTATGCAAAGTTTCGGCTGGCAAACGACCTTTCACATTTTAGCTTGAAAAAGGCAACTTTCTAGCTGAAATGTTGCATTCCAGCCAGATATGTAGTTTAGATAATAGAGAAACATACACAATGACTTTGGTGCCTTAGCATGTGAGCCCACGATCAGCAAATAGAAGAGCTTTGGACACAGCGTATTTTCGATGTGTCCAAAACACTACGTTCTAATCACGCAGTTATGAACATGCTATGGCTGGTAAACCAGCACCATGGGGGAGTTTACGCAGCGTTAAATAAAAGCACAGTGAGCATGGAATATCTACAAATCCCATCCACTGTACTTCTAATGTAGAACGGCAGGGCTTTGAGCTGCGTTCAACATGCTGCTCTTCCTGATTGTGGGCACGGCACGTACCCTTAGAAAACTGTTCATTTGTGAACACTGCACTACCAGAATCACACAAGGGCTCTGTGGACTAATTTCAGTGAATTTATATATACTGTTGGGTTTTCCAGAGATTACCATGTTCATTCAGCAGCAGTATGAGCTGCAAACCACTGATCTGTGTGGGGTGTCTGGTCGCTATTGATCTAAGGGAACAGTCAGATGGCTGTATAAATCAGAGCGAGATCAAAATGCAGTACATGGACTGGCTGAAGGTTTCCCAACCAGAATGTGAAAGCTTCATAGATTTCTAAACTGAGAGTCCTCAGTGGTTGATACCTTTTAATGGCTAACTGAAAAGATGTTAACAAATTGCAAGCTTTCGAGACTACTCCGGTCTCTTCATCAGGCATAGACTAATACAAATTCTGAAGAATCACATTTATGCACAACACAGCACAGAAAAACGCTATGGATAAGACAGGTGACGTGAAGCAGAATTACCATTATGGGAGTGATAAACAGTTATGTCCATAAATATTGGAACAGTTAATAGATAAGGAGTGTGAATGTTTCATTGTCATTCATTGTGGGGTCATCATAACATGGAACCAGACCCCAATCAGAGAACAATGAAACATTCACACTCCTTATCTATGAACTTTTCCAATATTTATGGACATAACCGTCTATAACTCACATAATGGTGTGGTGAATTAATATGTGTGCAGTGACATATGTCTAGGGTTATATGTGTGACTAGTGATAATGTAGCATCTGTCCTGAAGGCAAGTCGCACCTAAGTACTTCCTTGGGACAAGTAGAAATTGTGTCTCCATATCTCACCAGGAGGTCTAGCTAGAGCCAAGAAGAAGGTAACATTTGGCACCTCTTAGGTCTTGGAGAGGAGATGCTAATTGCGGCCTGAGGTGATCTGTTGTGAATTCCGCTCTTGGGCTCCCTCCGGTGGTTGTAAGTGGCACTTTTGTGAGTTCTGCTCTTGGGCTCCCTCTTGTGGTTTCTAGTGGTATGGCTGCTCCTTGGAGTTAGCTGTCATCAGCTGCCTCCACTTATCGTCTCTTCTGCTCGGCTATTTTAGTCTGGCTCTTTCTTCAGCCAGTGCCACTTGTATATGGTTCCTGGTTGGATTCACATCTCTTTGGAGTTCCCTGTTATCCTGACCAGTTCAGCTAAGCTAAGTTTTTGCTTGCTCTTTTCTGTCCATAGATTGTGGACTTATCCATTCTGTGCTTTCTATGTTTGTCCAGCGTATCAGTGTGAATTAATTCTGTCTTGCTGGAAGCTCTGGGAGGCAGATTTGCCCTCCACACCTTTAGTCAGGTTTGGAGATTTTTTGTAAACTCTGCGTGGATTTTTGTAGTGTTTTATACTGACCGCACAGTATTCCATCCTGTCCTATTTAGCTAGACTGGCCTCCTGTGCTCATCCTGGTTTTCATTCTGTGTATGTCTTTTCCCTCTCCACTCACTGTCATTATTTGTGGGGGGCTAATCTATCCTTTGGGGATTTTCTCTGAGGCAAGATAGTTTTCCTGCTTCTTTATTTAGGGGTAGTTAGCTCTTAGGCTGTGATGAGATGCCTAGGGAGAGTTAGGAGCATTCCACGGCTACTTCAAGTGTTGTGTTGAGCTTAGGGACTGCGGTCAGTACAGTTACCACGTCCTTCAGAGCTCGTTCCATGTTGCTCCTAGACCACCGTATCATAACAGTGATCTATTCCTGGGAACCTGGTCACAAGTGTCTCAAGAGGAAAATAATATATATTCATTAGTAGAGCGGCCGTGGCCAATCAAACAGCCCGCAATTATGATATTAACCTGGGGGGCCGGTCTAGAAACCTGACCTCAGACCAAAGTTATAAATTTAGGCTGCAGACAGAGAATTGTGTTCACATGATGGGGGCAGCCTGAGAAGCTGGTGTGATCCAATCTACATTCGTCCTACCCTCAGGGAGCAGAAAGCAACTACCAGTCAGATAATCTCTGTAAGTTTCTCCTGTTTATTTTGACACTGTTTTGCATAAGTTGTATGTCTTTTTATTATCATATTTTTATACTTTTTCTTATTGTAAGCATTGAACCTTTTGTTATTAAAGTATAAAACTTTAACAAGTTGAACCTTAAATGTTCTAAAAGAATCCATAGCCTAAGGTGTGTGAGCCTTATGAGTGATAGACATATTTTTATTAGTATTGTTAGTTCCGAGACTCATCGCCAGTGTATTCGATGAGTGGTGGCAGCATGTATAAGCGGGTGTGTGGCCTGGGTCGGTGTATGATTTATGCTCCCATTATAGCATAGGACAGAGGTTGAATGCTGGACTGAGAGAGGGGAGATAGATAACCCTTGCAGGCACAACCCCAAGTCACGTGTGAAAGCAGGCACATGACGAATAAGTGACACCACGGAGAAGGGATCCGTGACAAATGGTAATTCTGCTTCACGTCACCTGTCTTATCTATGGCATTTTTCTGTGATGTTTTGTGCATAAATATGTGAATCTTCAGAATTTCTATTTGTCTATGCCTGATGAAGAGACCGGAGTTGTCTGGAAAGCTTGCAATTTGTTACCATCTTTTCAGTTAGCTATTAAAAGGTTTCAACCACTGAGGACTCTCAATTCTAAATATTTTTCTATCCACTCACTAACATGGTACCAAGATATACTGTACATCTTTCCTGTATCATAGATGTCTATGCAGATCTCATGCTTGGAAGAGCCATGGGCCAGTCCATGCACTATGTTCCAATCTCACTCGGATTTATACAACTATCTGACTGCACCATTATACTAATGACCTATCCTAACGATTCTCCAATCGGTATAGAAATCTTTTACATCGCGTTTAACAAAAGGTAATATTCCAAAATAATGGCAAATAAAACTGCAAATGATCCTATAAAGAGAAATATTTTACTGCTATGGTGACAGATAAACACAGGCATGGCATCCAAATCCAGCAAAACAAATACAAAGTGGTGGGACTGCTGAGGTCAATGATACACTACAGCAGTCAATTGGTAGTGGCAGTGCTGCTGCAAAGTAAACCAAGACAATCCGGGAGGAACTACAGCTGCAGGAGGTTTAAAGAGGTTGTCCACTTCGTTTAAAAGGATGACCACCTACCGTATTCTTGTCCTAGGATAAGTCATTAATGTGTAATTGGCTTGGGGATGACAACCTGGCAAAAATCTGTTATCACTGGCAGCCACCGGAAATACTCACTTGCCGAGCTGCTCAGTTTGCTTGTAGTGGCTGCTGTAGGATACTGCACATCCGCCTTCTATTGATTTCAATAGGAGGCAGGTGTATACTACTCGGCAGCAGCCACTATAAGACAGAGCAGCTCAGCAAGTGAGTATTTCCGCTGGCTGCCAATGATAACAGCTGATAGGCGGGGGTGACGAGTGTCGGACCCGGGCCAATCAAACATTAATGACTTTTCCTATGGATAGGCTATCAATGTAAAAGTAGTGGACAACCACTTTAACAGGTAATGCTTCTTTCTTTAATTTCATTACATTTTCCCTCCATTGGCCTGTTTTTAGATTGCCCACAAACAATCTAAGAGGTTTGGAAAGAAATTATTCTGTAAGCCAGTTTTAGTTGTGTTGTTAACATAGCTTTATTAGGGCTGTTTTTGTGGCACGTGTTGTAATTTTAGCATTATTCAGTACATTATAAGCAGTGTTCCCCAACTTTGGTCCTCAAGCCACCAACAGGTCATGTTTTCAAGATTTCCTTACTAATGCCCAGGTGATAATTGCAGTACCTGCAGAGGCAAAAATTCCATGACTTGTGCAATGCTAAGGAAATCCTGAAAACATGACCTGTTGGTGGCTCTTGAGGACTGCAGTTGGAGAATACTCAATTGTAAAGGGCTGCGGAATATGGCAAAAATTCCATGACTTGTGTAATGCTAGGGAAATCCTGAAAACATGACCTGTTGGTGGCTCTTGAGGACTGCAGTTGGAGAATACTCAATTGTAAAGGGCTGCGGAATATGTTGACGCTATATTAATAAAAATTATACACTGTGTGCAGAATTATTAGGCAAGTTGTATTTTAGAGGATTATTTTTATTATTCATAAACAACTATGTTCTCAATCAACCCAAAAGACTCAAATATCAAAGCTTAATATTTTTGGAAGTTGGAGTGGGGTGTTTTTTTTAGAGTTGGCTATCTTAGGAGGATATTTGTTTGTGCAGATAACTATTACAGTGCAGAATTATTAGGCAACTTAATAAAAACCAAATATATTCCCATATCACTTGTTTGTTTTCACCAGGCAAACCAATATATCCGCACAAAATTTAGAAATAAACATTTCTGACATGCAAAAACAAAACCTCAAAAAATGAGTGACCAATATAGCCACCTTTCTTTATGATGACACTCAACAGCCTTCCGTCCATAGATTCTGTCAGTTGCTTGATCTGGTTACGATCAACTTTGCGTGCAGCAGCCACCACAGCCTCCCAGACACTGTTCGAGGGGTGTACTGTTTTCCCTCCCTGTAGAGCTCACATTTTATGAGGGACCAAAGGTTCTCTATGGGGTTCAGATCAGGTGAACAAGGGGGCCATGTCATTATTTTTTCTTCTTTGAGACCTTTACTGGCCAGCCACGCTGTGGAGTACTTGGAGGCATGTGATGGAGCATTGTTCTGCATGAAAATCATGTTTTTCTTGAACGATACCGACTTCTTCCTGTACCACTGCTTGAAGAAGTGGTCTTCCAGAAACCGGCAGTAGGTCTGGGAGTTGAGCTTCACTCCATCGTCAACCTGAAAAGGTCCCACAAGTTCATCTTTGATGATACCAGCCCATACTAGTACCCCACCTCCACCTTGCTGGCGTCTGAGTCGGAGTGGAGCTCTCTGCCCTTTACTGATCCAATAACAGATACACCAATCGCTATGCCAACAAATAATAAAATCAATATGAGATAAAACCTTGATATAATACTAGTGACTAGCGTCCTGTGGAGAGAAATGTGGAGACCACCACCATACCAAGAGAAAGCAACCACAGCCAATATAGAATAGTCCAAGAAGATCTACCAAGCAGGGATAAGATTTAAAAATGCCTTTAGTGTATATAATTGGCAAATATTAAATAGAAAATACAAATAATAAAATATAAACACATGTGCGCACAACAGGACAATATTTTTTGTATAAATAAAATCAATATCAACAATGGTACAGGCCATATACAGATCGGTTACAAAGCCTTATCGGGATTCGGCTGACCCCACTTTTACAGGTATATTGAATATTCTATACATCCCCCTGCATTGTGCCATACTGGCTGGATTGGTATCCGGTCCCCTTTTTTTCTGGGATCTAGACTGTATCTGGACCGGATAGTGGCTACATAGCTGGATTTGGTAACCGATCTGTATCTGGCTCCATATAGTGGCAGATTATAATTATTATTAGCATACAGTATTTGGGCCAAATGATGGCAATCTAGCTGTATTTTGGTAACCTATCTGTATCTGGCTCTATATGGTGGCAGGTTAGAATTATTATTAGCACATAATATTTGCTAATAATAGTCACTCTCATTTCATCAGTCCATAAAACCTTTTAAGGTATTTCTTGGCCAAGTCTTGACGTTTTATCTTATGTTTCTTGTTCAATGGTGGTCGTTTTTCCTTCAGCCTTCCTTACCTTGGCCATGTCCCTGAGTATCGCACACCTTGTGCTTTTTGTTACTCCAGTAACTTTGCAGCTCTGAAATATGGCAAAACTGGTGGCAAATGGCATCTTGGCAGCTACGCTTGATTGTTCGGTGATCACGCTTCAATAGTTTGGCAATTTCAAGACTGCTGCAACCTTCTGCAAGACATCTCACAATTTTGAACTTTTCAGAGCCAGTCAAATCTCTCTTCTGACCCATTTTGCCAAAGGAAAGGAAGATGCCTAATAATTAAGCACACTTTATATAGGGTTTTGATGTCATTTGACAACACCCCTCCTCATTACAGAGATGCACATCACCTGATTTACTTAATTGGTAATTGGCTCTCAAGCCTGAACAGCTTGGAGTAGGACAGCATGTATAAAAAGTATCATGTGATCAAAATACAACTTGCCTAATAATTCTGCACACAGTGTATTATTATAAGGTAAAATAGTGGAATTCAAATCTAGTGAGGCAAATGTCCTTTTTCCCCACTCACCCATGACAGCATGGAGCAGCCGTGGATCATGGAGCACAGGGGTGCTCTATAGCAATCTCTAGAAAGAATTGTAGTGAGTACAATGGCCCAGTTGGGCACTGAAATGTTATTAGCTTTAAGAAAGCTAAATTTCATGTCCACAGTATCTGCTGCCTCAAATTCAATGGTTGGATTACAACTTCAGTAAAGTCTGCTGCCTCATGCTTAATGCTGGGTCTATGCCCTCAGGGTTGATGGTGGTCTGGAGTTAACTCTTGCGTTTGGCTGTAGACTAGTGTTAGGTTTCTGACCTGCAGCCATGTATTTTGGCCTGCTGTCTTTCACTCATGATGCTTGGCTTGAGAACTTCTGGTATGACCTCAAGTGATATGTATTAACTTTGGGCTGTGTGGTTTTGCCTGGTTAGCCAGCTGACTCATGGCTTGGTTGGTCTGGTTTTTCGTTACTGACTCACAATGTGTTGGCTTCTACCTTTTCTTTGCGGAGCTTGGTGACCAATGAGTCCTAGATGATACTCAATCTGTGCTGCACTTTATGTACATGCTCAGTAGTGAGGCAGTGCTGTGGGGTCAGGGAAATGTCCCATAAATGTCTGTTCTGTTCCTGATCTTGGCTTTTAGTTGACATGAATCTGTGCTGCCCTTTATGTACATGCTCAGTAGTGAGGCAGTGCTGTGGGGTCAGGGAAATGTCCTATAAATCTCTGTTCTGTTCCTGATCTCGGCTTTTATTGGAGATGAATCTGTGCTGCCCTTTATGTACATGATCAGTAGTGAGAATAATAAGGCTGTGTGCACACGATGCAGATTTGGTGCAGAATTTTCTGCATAAAATCTGCACTAAATCTGCATCTCCTGGCAGAATCCGCAGGTGCGTTTTTGATGCGTTTTTTTGTGCAGACTTAACCAATGGATTTCTTTTATGGAGGGGTGCAGAAACGCTGCAGAACTGCACAAAAGAAGTGACATGCACTTCTTTGAAATCTACAGCGTTTCTGCACAGATTTTTCTGCACCATGTGCACAGCTTTTTTTTTTCACATTGATTTACATTGTACTGTAAATCACAGTGCAGTTCTGCAGCGTTTCTGCTGCAGAAAAATCTGCTGCAGTTCTGCACTAAATCTGCATCGTGGGCACATACCCTAAAACCATAGCAGAAACCATAACTAAAAATCTGCAAAGGCGTCCTGTACCTATGTCGAACAGTCTTGTGCATGCCAGAATAAGTACACTCCAATACTGAGCAATAGAAAAAAACTAAGCAATACATTCAATATATGCTGTATAAAAAGGTATAAATTTATTACATTAACATAAGATATATATCAATACATGGAAGCAAAAAATAAATCAGTTACATACAGAGACAAGATCAGGTAGAGAGCAGCATGGACAACTGTATTACATCAAATGGGCTTTTTTTTACTCAGTAACAAAGTGCATAGTGCTTATGTAAACCTAAGAGACACTAAGAGATAGTGGGGTAGGTATGCATATTTCATAATAAGCCTGTACCTGGAATCAAACCAAACCTAATATAATCAAGCCCCATCATGTCCCCACAAGCTCTTACCCATGATGTGATGTAAAGGATGACACGCCACCAGCCCCAACACGCATTTTGCGTCGGCTTCCTCAGGGGGCCATGCTACTTTGTGTATCTGAAACAGGTATTAAATATACCTCCTAGGTGTAACGAGTACCGGTAATGGCGCATGTGTGCATTTGTCCGTGCCGGAACTTACATCACTTCCGGTAATCCCTATGACACTGCAGGTCACTCCGAACTTCACGGTGATGTCAGTAACCCGCACGCTCCAGATGGTGGCATGTTGAAGACATGCACTTGAGACTCGGGAAGACAGTAAGCAGACCGGGCACGCCCACGCTACACACCCTCATGTAAGGAGAGGAAATCCCTTCACATGCTGTCCTGATGTATCCACAGTGTAAGAAGCTGTGTTATTTTGCTTCTGACACTAAAGTGTACATTATACAACTGCATGAATAAACAGTACATGTGATAATATGTATATCAAACACATTTCATTATCATACACAAAGAAAGTGACAATTATTTCCATATAGTGAAGTGCAATAAAGTGTTATACAAATAATAATGAAGTGAATCTATAGGGTTAATGGCCTATTCCTGGACTCTGACATGATTCTCGTCAAGGCAGATGTAGAATCACTTTACACCAGCATCCGCCATGACGATGGTCTCAGGGCCACAAGGTTTTTCCTTGAGTCCAGTAATCTTGACGATGTATGTGAGCTGGTGTTGGAGTTGTTGCGATTTATTTTAACGCACAACTATTTTACCTTCAAGGAACGATTCTTCCTGCAAAAACAGGGTACATCAATGGGGGTGGCACATGCGCCATCCAATGCTAACCTGTTTTGGGGATTTTGGGAGAGGGGCATTTGTTTTTGTGAAGCACATGCCACCTCCCAGATTCTTGGATGGTATAGGTATATCGATGATATCTTTTTTATATGGCAGAGATCAGTCTCACCTGTCAGAATAATGTACTACCTCCATAGTCCTCCCTGTCGGAATAATGCACTCCCCCCATAGTCCTCCCTGTCGGAATAATGCACTGCCCCCCCCGATGGTCCTCCCTGTTGGAATAATGCACTACCCCCCATAGTCTTCCCTGTCGGAATAATGCACTACCCCCCATAGTCTTCCCTGTTGGAATAATGCACTACCCCTATAGCCTTCCCTGTTGGAATAATTCACTACCTCCATAGTCCTCCCTGTCGGAATAATGCACTCCCCCCATAGTCCTTCCTATCGAAATAATGCACTCCCCCATAGTCCTCCCTGTCGGAATAATGCACTTCCCCATAGTCCTCCCTGTCAGAATTATCCACTCCCCCATAGTCCTCCCTGTCGGAATAATCCACTCCCCCATAGTCCTCCCTGTCGGAATAATGCACTCCCCTATAGAGTATAGTGTAGTCCCACATTCCTGCAGTATTATGGCCACCACATACTCACTGATAGGTTTTTCCTTGAGTCCAGTAATCTTTACACTAATGTATGTCAGCTGGTGTTGGAGTTGTTGCGATTCATTCTAACTCACAACTTTTTTACCTTCAAGGATCGATGCTTCCTGCAAAAACAGGGTACAGCAATGGGGGTGGTATGTGGGCCATCCAATGCTAACTTGTTTTTGGGATTTTTGGGAGATGGGCATTTGTTTTTGTGAAGCACATGCCACCTCCCAGATTCTTGGATGGTACAGGTATATCGATGATATCTATTTTATATGGCAGAGATCAGTCTCACCTACACCTACCACCACCAGAGATTTATTTTCTAGACGTCACAATCAGGGTACAGGCCAATGGCTCAGTGCACACTGACATGTACCGCAAGGAAACCCTGATGAATGCACTGTAGCATGCTTCATCGGCGCATCAGAGTTCCACGATTAGGGTCGTCCGTGTTGGACAGTTCATCTGTGCCAGGAAAATCTGTGCATCTGGTCAACTATGTGAGTAGCAGGCTGTGGACCTTGGGAAGAGGGTCAAGGAATGTGGGTTGTTGTGAATTCTGTGGCTGAATTCACTTCTGTGGTCACAGGTGGTATTGCAGTCTCTGGGCTTCCTCCCTCAGGTGTTTTGGTGAGCTCGTTGGCTGCCTTGCTATTTAGCTCCACCTGAGTCTGTCTTCCTTGCTCCTTGTCAATGTTCCAGTGTTGGATCTGAGCTACTGCATCTTTCCTTGGGCCTGCTGCTCTGCTAGATAAGTGCTTCTAGTTTGTTTTCTGTTTTTCTGTCCAGCTTGCTATTAACTTTTGCTGGAAGCTCTGAGAAGCAAAGGAGTGCACCGCCGTGCTGTTAGTTCGGCACGGTGGGTCTTTTTGCCCCTTTGCGTGGCTTTCGTTTTAGGGTTTTTTGTAGACTGCATAGTTCTCTTTGCTATCCTCGCTCTGTCTAGAATATCGGGCCTCACTTTGCTGAATCTATTTCATTCCTACGTTTGTCTTTTCATCTTGCTAACAGTCATTATATGTGGGGGGCTGCCTATTCCTTTGGGGTATTTCTCTGAGGTAAGTCAGGCTTGTATTTCTATCTTCAGGCTAGTCAGCTCCTCAGGCAGTGTCGAGTTGCATAGGTAGTGATAGGCACAATCCACTGCTGCTTATAGTTGTGTGAGGATAGATCAGGTACTGCAGTCTACAGAGATTCCACGTCTCAGAGCTCGTCCTATTGTTTTTGGTTATTGCCAGATCTCTGTATGTGCGCTGATTACTGCACGCTGTGTTGCCTGATTGCCAGCCATAACAGTGGGTACAGCAAAAGATGTATTAAGAAAGAATATCAGAGGGTGAATAATCTACTAACCACTAGAGGTAGACAATCTAAAGATGCAAATCGAAGATAGATCTCCACCAATAACCACAGATGGGATATGATGAGAGCCATTTTAAATCAACATTGGTCAGTCTTGAAAACAGACCCTACTCTACAAAAATGCCTTCCACAAGGCACATAGGAGTAATAACTTAAAAAAAATTTTGGTCAATAGCCACTATGTCGTAAAATCTCCAGACCCCCCTTAAAGCAGGAAAATAAATAGTAGGCTTTTTCACATAAGATGAATGTTTGGCGTGCAAGAACTTAACTTGGGTCACATCCTTCACATCATCGGATGGCCTTAGGGAATAAGATCAAAGAGTATATCACCTGCAGTACTACTCACGTTGTTTACTACTCGTGTGTGCTTGCAGGTTGATATACGTCGGACTTACATCACGTGAATTACGTGATCGCACACGCAAGCATGTCAGAGCTATCCAGGCCACCCGTGATGTGGAGAATGAGAGCACTTTTAAAACCATTTCTAGGCACTTTCGAGCACACCATAACTGCAACGCTAAAGATTTACGGATCTGGAGAACTGATATGCTGCCATAAGGGGTGGTGACATCAAACGCACTCTCGCACAAAGAGAATGCGGTTGGATCTTTATTTTAACTACACTGGTCCCGGCAGGATTAAACGAACAGTTGAGCTTTACCTCCATTTTATATATAACCTTTGTCTATAGGTTTAATTTTAACTTCTAATTTGTGTGTTCTGTATTTCTTTGCTTTATTTCTTTGTAGTTGTTTATCTTTATGATGATCAGTATTAGTGAGTTGGACAGAAAGTGTCTACATGGGAAGTAATTATGAGGCATTGAACTGTCCTCTCCTTCTACCATCCTCTCCGGCTGTTGGGACATTGGACAGCACATGCAATGACATGTTTATACGAGACCAGACATTTATGCCCATGTTATGCCCTCTTTTCATGTATACTATGGGAATGTGTTTTTCTAGCTTTAATTATATTTGCTTTTTCCCCCTTTGTATGCTATTATTTTACCACTCGCAGGGGGGGGGGGGGGCTATGTAATCTGTATAGATTCTCTCTGACCATGCTGTTCATTAAGTCTATTAATGTATATATTGTTTAATGTACACTATAATCAGTTGGAGCACATTATGATATCTGTGTATACTACACACCATTTTCATTTTTTTTTTTCATTAAGTGATGTTGTATTGCACCATAGTATATGGGATGCAGTGTTGGTATTTTTATATTTAATAATGAATTATCAGATTCACTTCATTATTATTTATATAACACTTTATTGCCCTTCAATATATGGAAACCATTGTCACTTTATTTTATCTAATGTGCCAAAGAAGCATGAAACCGTGTATTCACCAAGGTTTCCTTGCGGTATATGTCAGTGTGCATGGACCCTTTGGCCTGTACCCTGAGTGTGACGTCTAGAAAAAAAATCTCCTGATGGTGGTAGGTGTAGGTGAGACTGATGTTGGAATCATTGCGATTAAATTCCAAGATAAAGTCTTGGAGGCCGATGACTGAATCCTGCCATATAAAAAGGATATAATTGATATACCTGTACTATCCAAGAATCTGAGAGGTGGCATGTGCGCTATAAAAAAAAAAAGCCCCTCTCCCAAAATCCCAAAAACAGGTTAGCATTGGATGTCGCATGTGCCGTCCCCATTGCTGTACCCTGTTTTTGCAGTAAGCATCGATCCTTGAAGGTAAAAAAGTTGTGAGTTAGAATGAATCGCAACAACTCCAACACCAGCTGACGTACATTAGTGTAAAGATTACTGGAATCAAGGAAAAACCTATCAGTGAGTATGTGGTGGCCATAATACTGCAGGACTGTGGGACTACAGTATACTCTATAGGGGAGTGCATTATTCCGACAGGGAGGACTATGGGGGAGTGGATTATTCCAACAGGGAGGACTATGGGGGAGTGCATTATTCTGACAGGGAGGACTATGGGGGGAGTGCATTATTCCGACAGGGAGGACTATGGGGGGAGTGCATTATTCCGACAGGGAGGACTATGGAGGTAGTGAATTATTCCAACAGTGAAGACTATGGGGGGTAGTGCATTATTCCGACAGGGCGGACTATGTGGGAGTGCATTATTCCGACAGATGGACTATGGGGGGGTGGAGTGCATTATTCCGACAGGGAGGACTAAAGGGGGGGGGGGAAGTGCATTATTCCGACAGGGAGGACTATGGGGGGGGGGGGGAGTGCATTATTCCAACAGGGAGGACTATGCAGGTAGTGTATTATACAATATGGAGGACTATGGGTGTATTATACTAAATAAGAAAAATGCTGCCTATTCATCCATTGGATTGTTTATGGTGGAACAAAAATCATTATTCCCGGCAGCAGGTCGCCCGGTGTACCCTGCATGATACTGTATGGGGACAGACTGATCTACTAGTGATTGTTCGGTCTCCAGCATTGATCAGTATTGTCGATCACACTCGGTTAGCGGCCTGAGATCAGCGCACGTAAATACAGCCATGTTCTGTGTGTTGGTACAATGTGCCCAGTCTGAAGCCAGCCCTGAGGGTGACACAGGACGAGGCTCGTGGAGCTCCTACCAGTGCTCAGGAAGCCACACGTGCATGCAGCCGCCACAGTGAGCTTTTACCTCAAGGGCTTCTCCTCCAGCCTGGGCTTCTTGGCCTGGGGCTCCTCCGCTGCCACCTTCATGCTGCCTGCAGTAAGCACACGGTAGGGTACAAGTATGGGACTCAGGGACTGGGTAATGTGCTGCCCTCTGTCCTTGCTGCTCTCTGCCCTCCTCCCCCTACAGCACAGTCCTCCCCTCCTCCGGAGCCATCCTCCCTCATCTCCCATCCGAAACCTGCACACGAGGCGCACTGCCTCTCCAACTGACCGCGCCCCCACGCAGGCCACGCCCACATGCACGCCACGCCCTCATGCACACCACGCCCTGGTACCGTCCCCTAACAACCGTCTCCAGGGCTCTGGTAGGTGGCCGCAGCGGGCGCCTGTGACACTTGTAGCTAAGCTCTATGACATTTCACTGGCTGTACAGCCTGAGAGCCATTGCCATGTAGTATAGCTGGCATTGCTCATCTTCCGTCACATAAATGCTGCTCAAACTCATGGAAGCTCAACCACAAGTCGCCACCTATAATTACAGAACTCTCAGGCGCTGTTCGGGCAGCCTTGCCGGTGTGGGGCTGGGGCCTGAGCGCCATCTTTGTGGAGGCAGCGGCTGCCTCTGCAGATGATGTGTCCAGCGGCTCAGGGATCCTGCACTTCCTGCTCCCTTCCATTGGTTTCGGTAACTGGTGCTGCCGCGGCTGCGGGCATTGTGTAATGACTGGTTCCGTTCCTGTTAGTTTCTGGGTTGCGGTTTCACACTTTGCGGTTACTTTAGCACGGAGTTGTAGTGTGCTGCAGGTGTCACTCCTGCGCTGCTCTGGTTGCCCGGGTTAGTGGCTGTTCTCATCCTCGCATGAAGTCCTGCCAGTGACTGCCCTCGGTGTACAGGCCATTGTGCAGCCACCGGAAGGTTAAGGCTAGGTTCACACTGGGCGTTTTTTGCTGCGTTTTATACTCATTTTCAGCTGTTTTTGGAGTGCCAGCAAAGCCTATGAGATTTCAGAAATGTCATGCACACACCTTGTTTTTTTGTCATCAGGATTTTGTGCTTTGCAGCGTTGGACGTAAGGCATGTCACTTTTTTCAGCGTTATTCACTCATTGAATAAAAAACTGCACCAATAACGCCGCACAACCTGCTTTTTTTGCCGCAGCTTCTTTCCTGCTAAACACTCAGGTTTTGCTGCAGAAAGAAATGCAGCAAAAACGCCCATTGTGAACTTAGATGTATTGGAGCGTGCAGACCTGTAACCTCCCGACCATCAGGGACAGATTGTATAGGAGCGTGCAGACCTGTAACCTCCCGACCATCGGGGACAGATTCTATTGGAGCGTGCAGACCTGTAACCTCCCGACCATCGGGGACAGATTGTATAGGAGCGTGCAGACCTGTAACCTCCCGACCATCGGGGACAGAGTGTATTGGAGCGTGCAGACCTGTAACCTCCCCACCATCGGGGACAGAGTGTATAGGAACGTGCAGACCTGTAACCTCCCGACCATCGGGGACAGAGTGTATTGGAGCGTGCAGACCTGTAACCTCCCCACCATCGGGGACAGAGTGTATAGGAGCGTGCAGACCTGTAACCTCCCGACCATCAGGGACAGATTGTATAGGAGCGTGCAGACCTGTAACCTCCCGGCCATTGGGGACAGATTGTATAGGAGCGTGCAGACCTGTAACCTCCCAACCATCGGGGACAGATTGTATAGGAGCGTGCAGACCTGTAACCTCCCGGCCATTGGGGACAGATTGTATAGGAGCGTGCAGACCTGTAACCTCCCAACCATCGGGGACAGTGCAGAGTGTATACGAACGTGCAGACCTGTAACCTCCCGACCATCGGGGACAGAGTGTATAGGAGTGTGCAGACCTGTAACCTCCCGACCATCAGGGACAGTGTATTGGAGCGTGCAGACCTGTAACCTCCCGACCATCGGGGACGGATTGTATAGGAGCGTGCAGACCTGTAACCTCCCGACAATCGGGGACAGAGTGTATAGGAAAGTGCAGACCTGTAACCTCCCGACCATCGGGGATAGATTGCATAGGAGCGTGCAGACCTGTAACCTCCCGACCATCGGGGACAGATTGTATAGGAGCGTGCAGACCTGTAACCTCCCGACCATCGGGGACAGATTGTATAGGAGCGTGCAGACCTGTAACCTCCCGACCATCAGGGACAGATTGTATAGGAACGTGCAGACCTGTAACCTCCCGGCCATTGGGGACAGAGTGTATTGGAGCGTGCAGACCTGTAACCTCCCCACCATCGGGGACAGAGTGTATAGGAGCGTGCAGACCTGTAACCTCCCGACCATCAGGGACAGAGTGTATTGGAGCGTGCAGACCTGTAACCTCCCCACCATCGGGGACAGATTGTATAGGAGCGTGCAGACCTGTAACCTCCCGGCAATCGGGGACAGAGTGTATAGAACGTGCAGACCTGTAACCTCACGGCCATCGGGGACAGTGCAGAGTGTATGGGAGCGTGCAGACCTGTAACCTTCCGGCCATCGGGGACTGAGTGTATTGGAACATGCAGACCTGTAACCTCCCGACCATCGGGGACAGATTGTATAGGAGCGTGCAGACCTGTAACCTCCCGGCCAACGGGGACAGAGTGTATAGGAGCGTGCAGACCTGTAACCTCCCGACCATCGGGGACAGATTGTATAGGAACGTGCAGACCTGTAACCTCCCGGCAATCGGGGACAGAGTGTATAGAACGTGCAGACCTGTAACCTCACGGCCATCGGGGACAGTGCAGAGTGTATGGGAGCGTGCAGACCTGTAACCTTCCGGCCATCGGGGACAGATTGTATAGGAGCGTGCAGACCTGTAACCTCCCAACCATCGGGGACAGTGCAGAGTGTATACGAACGTGCAGACCTGTAACCTCCTGACCATCGGTGACAGAGTGTATAGGAGCGTGCAGACCTGTAACCTCCCGACCATCGGGGACAGATTGTATAGGAACGTGCAGACCTGTAACCTCCCGGCCATCGGGGACAGATTGATAGGAGCATGCAGACCTGTAACCTCCCGACCATCGGGAACAGATTGTATAGAACGTGCAGACCTGTAACCTCCCGACCATCGGGGACAGATTGTATTGGAGCGTGCAGACCTGTAACCTCCCGACCATCGGGGACAAAATGTATAGGAACGTGCAGACCTGTAACCTCCCGACCATCGGGGAAAGTGCAGACCTGTAACCTCCCGACCATCGGGGACAGAGTGTATAGGAAAGTGCAGACCTGTAACCTCCCGACCATCGGGGATAGATTGCATAGGAGCGTGCAGACCTGTAATCTCCCGACCATCGGGGACAGAGTGTATAGGAGCGTGCAGACCTGTAACCTCCCGACCATCGGGGACAGAGTGTATAGGAGCGTGCAGACCTGTAACCTCCCGACCATCAGGGACAGATTGTATAGGAACGTGCAGACCTCTAACCTCCCGGCAATCGGGGACAGAGTGTATAGGAAAGTGCAGACGTGTAACCTCCCGACCATCGGGGACAGATTGTATAGGAACGTTCAGACCTGTAACCTCTCGACCATCGGGGACAGTGCGGAGTGTATAGTAGCGTGTAGACCTGTAACCTCCCGACCATCGAGGACAGTGCGGAGTGTATAGTAGCATGCAGACCTGTAATCTCCCGGCTATCGGGGACAGATTGTATAGGAGCGTGCAGACCTGTAACCTCCCGACCATCGGGGACAGAGTGTATAGCAGCGTGCAGACCTCTAACCTCCCGACCATCGGGGACAGTGCAGAGTGTATACGAACGTGCAGACCTGTAACCTCCCGACCATCGGGGACAGATTGTATATTAGCGTGCAGACCTGTAATCTCCCGACCATCGGGGACAGAGTGTATAGGAGCGTGCAGACCTGTAACCTCCCGACCATCGGGGACAGAGTGTATAGGAGCGTGCAGACCTGTAATCTCCCGGCCATCGGGGACAGATTGTATAGGAGCGTGCAGACCTGTAACCTCCCGACCATCGGGGACAGAGTGTATAGGAGCGTGCAGACCTGTAACCTCCCGACCATCGGGGACAGATTGTATAGGAGCGTGCAGACCTGTAACCTCCCGACCATCGGGGACAGATTGTATAGGAACGTGCAGACCTGTAACCTCCCGGCAATCGGGGACAGAGTGTATAGAACGTGCAGACCTGTAACCTCACGGCCATCGGGGACAGTGCAGAGTGTATGGGAGCGTGCAGACCTGTAACCTTCCGGCCATCGGGGACTGAGTGTATTGGAACATGCAGACCTGTAACCTCCCAACCATCGGGGACAGATTGTATAGGAGCGTGCAGACCTGTAACCTCCCGGCCAACGGGGACAGCGTGTATAGGAGGGTGCAGATCTGTAACCCCTCTGAGCTCTCTTGCGAGTAAGCTTTATTGATTGGAAACGCCTTTAAAATGCCAATTACACATTTATAGGCAGTACATATTTTTGGCCTGTACTGTTAGGTTTGACAGACTGCCCAAGAAGGTCATGGAGTCGGTAAGTCGTACCTCCGACCCCTCAATTTCTCTGACTCCGACCCCACAGCACTGCCTCACTACTGAGCATGTACATAAAGTGCAGCACAGATTCATCTCAACTAAAAGCTGAGATCAGGAACAGAACAGACATTTCATAACTTTCCCTAATTCTTCTGAAAAAAAAAATTATAGCACATCCTGCATTGAACTATTGTACCAATTTATTATATAATTTAGGAGTCTGTCAATTTTATACTGACTCCACCAAAATGGACACCATTTCTCACTTTCTCCCTGAGAGCAAAGTACTAGTTGATTTCTTGGCCATTGTTTTGCAAGTCCTTATACCAAAAGCTAGTGCATTTCCAGCAGCCAGCCCCCATACCCAAATTAACACTAATAGGACAGCTTTTAATAGTTAAATGTATGTCTTTTGGCCTAAAAACAATTTTTTGCCTCTGAGCTTCATTACAAACTTTGCACCATTTTGCCCTTGCAGACTATTTGTTTCCCTTTACCTTGAACTTTAAAGTGAACTTGTCACCAGATAAAACACTAATAACATGCGTACATGGGATTATCTGCAGCTATGGCCGGTGCCCGAGAGTAGATGGACTTCAAAGCTCCCCGCAGTGTTGCGGTCTCAGTCACGGGGTCGGCACTGGTTCTGTCACCACTCTCAGAGTAGAGAACAGCGGCTGTAACCGCACCCCCCTGGCCTTGACTGACAGCTGGACCTAATGCAGAGCCAGTGTCTGCAGGTTTATATTGTGATTTTTTTCTGCTGACAGGTTCCCTTTAATGTGGTCTGTGGTCATCAATGGACTGAGAGGAGCTCAGATAAGAGATACATACTTTCTTGATGTCAGAAGGTGCTCCCTGACTGATTCTCCGGCAGGGGCCGGCCACTTTATCTTGTTAGTGCAGCTTTCCTCACACACTGACCAATGCTCCTGTCTATACAATGGCTGCTGGTGGAGGAGCAGTCACCAGACCCGTCCAGCAGCCTCCTCCAATTGTAAAACGCCTCACAGGGGAAAGCTGCTTTTCTCTTGGAGGAAGCGGATGGACAGATCTGGTTACATTGTATGCAAAGAAGTGCTGGTCAGAGGGCAGTGTTCCTCACAGGAACAAGCGGGTGGTGGACCTCTTCCTGAGAACCAGTCAGTGAGCTCGTTCTGACATCTAAGGGTACCGTCACACAGTGGCATTTTGATCGCTACGACGGCACGATCCGTGACGCTCCAGCATCGTAACAATATCGCTCCAGCGTCGTAGACTGCTGTCATACTTTGCAATGTACGACGCTGGAGCGATAATTTCATGACGTGTGTGCGATGTAGAAGCCGTTGGTTACTATGCGCACATCGTATACAATATCGTGCACACCCTTGTTACACCATGCGATCATTCCGCCACAGCGTTACACTAGACGACGAAAGAAAGTTTCAAACGATCTGCTACGACGTACAATTCTCAGCGGGGTCCCTGATCGCAGGAGCGTGTCAGACACTGCGAGATCGTAACTATATCGCTCGAATGTCACGAATCGTGCCGTCGTAGCGATCAAAATTGCACTGTGTGACTGTACCCTAAGGCTACTTTCACACCAGCGTTTTCTGCAATCCGTCACAATGCGTCGTTTTGCAGAAAAAACGCATCCTGCAAAAGTGCTTGCAGGATGCGTTTTTTCCCCATAGACTTGCATTGACGATGCATTTGCGACGGATTGCCACACGTCGCATCCGTCAAGCGACGGATGCGTCGTGCTTTTGCGGACCATAAAGGAACAGATGATTGGCCTCGGGGAGACCAAAACATCCAACACCGCGGAGACACCATCACGTGTTTCTCAACGCAGTGATTCCAGAACACTGCCCCCATCCCTTATGGGAAATATGCAGATGCATGTAAAGAAGCTGCGGAGACACCATCACGTGTTTCTCGACGCAAGCAGTGAATAGCCAGGCCTTTCCCCGGGAAGGAACAACCACGGGAAGGGCAGCATCCTATGAAGGAAAGCCACCTATGCCAAGCATGGTATCCATCCACAGACAGCTGTTTCGGGGTTTTTGCCCCTCATCAGTGTGGAGTAGGAATCTGGCTATTAGGAGCAGTGCCTAGTAAAAAGGCTATAAAGGAACAGATGATTGGCCTCGGGGAGACCAAAACATCCAACACCGCGGAGACACCATCACGTGTTTCTCAACGCAGTGATTCCAGAACACTGCCCCCATCCCTTATGGGAAATATGCAGATGCATGTAAAGAAGCTGCGGAGACACCATCACGTGTTTCTCGACGCAAGCAGTGAATAGCCAGGCCTTTCCCCGGGAAGGAACAACCACGGGAAGGGCAGCATCCTATGAAGGAAAGCCACCTATGCCAAGCATGGTATCCATGGATGGATACCATGCTTGGCATAGGTGGCTTTCCTTCATAGGATGCTGCCCTTCCCGTGGTTGTTCCTTCCCGGGGAAAGGCCTGGCTATTCACTGCTTGCGTCGAGAAACACGTGATGGTGTCTCCGCAGCTTCTTTACATGCATGTGCTTTTGCGGACCGTCGGGAGAAAAAAACGCTACATGTAACGTTTTTTTCTCCTGACGGACCGCTTTTTCCGACTGCGCATGCGCGGCTGGAACTCCGCCCCCACCTCCCCGAACCTTACAATGGGGCAGCGGATGCGCCGGAAAAATGCATCCGCTGCACCCATTGTGCAATGCAGCAAACGCTAGCGTCGGAATCTCTCCCCGACGCATTGTGACGGGGAGATTCCGACGCTAGTGTGAAAGAAGCCTAACAGGAAAGTTTGTATGTCTTATCTGTCTTTTCTGAGCTCCTCTGCTGATTTATGACCACAGAACACATTAAAGTTGATCGGTGATTTGTGGTACTTAGTAGGCCATGGATCTGCTTTTCTAGCTTGATAACATGGTGAGATGTGTGCAAGCCATATTGGAAGCTTTCAGAGTCTATTATTTTGGGCCTGTCATGTTTCTTCCACAGTATACCTCCTTATGTGTATGGTCCCATCAGCTACAGCCCATATACTTGTTATGTTCTCCATGTAGATACCTTGACACGATCTCCTGAAGGCCACTCTCATCCCCTGGTACCGTTCCCCATTCCCCTTGTCCATTTATTTCATACTGTTTCATGTAGCACATGCCGCTCATCATTATGTGCAGGGTAAATTCACTGCAATATGATGGACATTACCTTCCCTAGAAGCAATAGCTGTCTAATTATAAACTATATGTTCCCAAAATAAAGCCTGCTAGATTTTCCCTCAGCCGATCATGTTGCCTAGCTATATAAAAATAGACACAAATTCAGTTGCTATTCACACACACACTCAGTAATGCTCAAGCGTTTAAGGCATATGTGGGAAAATTGCTGCAAAATAAGAATGCTTTCATAAATAGAAATGTTAAGTTTATTTTTATCAAAGAACAAAAGAGAAATCTAAATTTCAGCAATATTTGGTGATCGACCATTGTTTCTAAACGGCATCAATTCTTCTTGGCACACAAGGACACAGTTTTTCAAGGAACTCGGCAGGAGGTTGTTCCAAACATCTTGGAGAACTAACCACAGATCTTCTGTGTATGAGGCTTGTGAAGAACCTTCTGTCTCTTCATCTAATCCCAGACAGACTGAATGATGTTGAGATCAGGGCTCTATGGGAGCCATATCATTGTTTTGGATCATTGTCCAGCTGCAGAATGCATTAGGAGCCAATCAGATGCCTTTTTGATGGTATTATAGGATGGATTGGGATCTGCTTGTATTTCTCTGCATTGAGGAGCCATTATCCTGACCAAATCCCCGACTCCATTTGTCCTTGCAAGGAACCTCCACCATGCTTTTCTGTTGTCTGCAGACACTCATTATAATACTGCTCTCTAGTTAATACACTGCCTTCTGTTATAGCCAAATCCTTCACACTATAATGAAATACAGAGAACCTGCTGCAATTTTTCTTCACCCCAGTACCTATGTTTTCCTGTATACACTGAGCGCAGAATTATTAGGCAATTCGAATTTTTGATTAATTTTATTACTGAAGTGCAGTCAGTGCAAAGGGTCTATAAACCTGAATATTTCAAAAACTGAGGGTTTGCCTTAGGAGAAGCTCCATGTGTGCAGAATTATTGAGCAACTATTATTGTTCAGAATTATGTAACTAAATGAAAAGTACATTCTCTATTTGTGTTGTTTATTTTCATCTGTTATTATTTTTTATTATTATTTATATAGCACCATTGATTCCATGGTGCTGTACATGAGATGGGGTTACATACAAGTTACAGATATCACTTAGAGTAAACAAACTAACAATGACGGACTGATACAGAGGGGCGAGGACCCTGCCCTTGCGGGCTTACATTCTACAGGATGGTGGAGATGGAGACAGTAGGTTGAGGGTTGCAGCAGCTCTGGTGTTGGTGATGCGGTAGCTCCGGTAGTGGTGAGGAGGCAGCGGGGTCAGTGCAGGCTGTAAGCTTTCCTGAAGAGATGGGTTTTCAGGTTCCGTCTGAAGGATCCGAATGTGGTTGATAGCCGGACGTGATGGGGCAAAGAATTCCAGAAGATGGGGGATATTCGGGAGAAGTCTTGGAGGCGATTGGATGAGGAGCGAATAAGTGTGGAGGAGAGAAGGAGGTCTTGGGAGGACCGGAGATCACGTGAGGGAAGATATCGGGAGATTAGTTCAGAGATATATGGAGGAGACAGGTTGTGGATGGCTTTGTAGGTCAGTATTAGTAATTTGAACTGGATACGCTGAGGGAATGGGAGCCAGTGAAGAGATTTGCAGAGGGGCGAAGCGGAGTAGCGAGAGATGAATTAGTCGGGCAGCAGAGTTAAGAATGGACTGGAGAGGTGCAAGGGTGTTAGCAGGGAGGCCGCAGCAAAATATATTGCAGTAGTCAAGGCGGGAGATGAGGGCATGCACAAATATTTTAGTAGATTGATGGTTGAGGAAAGGACAGATTCTGGAGATATTTTTGAGCTGGAGGCGACAGGAGGTGGAGAGAGCTTGGATGTGCGGTTTGAAGGACAGGGCAGAGTCAAAGGTTACTCTGAGGCAGCGGACTTCCGGTACGGGGGAAAGTATGATGTCATTGATTGCGATAGATAGGTCAGGTAAGGAAGATCTATGGGATGGAGGAAAGATGATGAGTTCAGATTTGTCCACATTGAGTTTGAGGAAGCGAGAGGAGAAGGAAGCTGATATGGCTGATAAGAACTCTGGGATTCTGGACAGCAGAGCGGTGACGTCTGGGCCAGAGAGGTAGATCTGAGTGTCATCAGCATAGAGGTGGAATCTGTTAAAGTGAGAATAATAACTGGACAACTCAATATACAAAAATCTGTTTCTGACACTTCTAAAAAAAATGACCGATTATAGCCATCATTGTTTTCACTGACATTCATAAGCCTTCTATCCATGGAGTCTATCAATTTCTAAGCAACCACAGCTCACCGACTCTGATCAGAAAAGTGTCTGGTCTCCTTCACTGTGAATCTATCATATATGAAGAGCCCACAAGTTCTCAATTAGGTTTAGGTCAGATGAGGAAGGGGATGTATCCTTATTCTTTCATATTTAAGGCCTTTACTGGCAGCCGAGCATTGGAGACTTTCAATGCTGCGAAAGAGCTTTGTTTTGCAGAAATATTATGGTTTTCTTGAATGATGCAGACTCTTTCCTCTATCATTGCTTCAAGAATGCTTCTAAAACCTGGCAGAGCTGATTTTGTTTCCATCTTCAGTCAAAAAAGGTCCAACTAGCTCACCTTTAATAATACCAGCCAATTACCGTACCCCTCCTCCACCTTGCTGGTACCTGAGTGGAAGTTGAGGTTTGTGGCCGCTACTGATCCAGCTACGGGCCCATCCATATGGTTCAACAAGTGTCATTCTCTTCTCATCAATCCATAAAACCTATGAACAATCTGTCTTCAGTTATTTCTTGCCCCAGTCTTTGTTTCCACTCATGTGTCTTTGTTCAGTGGTGGTCAGGTTTCAGCCTCCTTGCCTCGGCCAAGTCTCTGAGCACTGAACACTTTGTACTTTTCGGGCACTCCATTGAGGCTGCAGTTCTGGAATATGATAGCACTGGAGGATAATAGCTTCCCAGTCACTTCATGTTTGAACGGGATTAGTAAGATTAGTGAAGTGATGGGCTTTACTAAAGAGATCTTTTTTAAAGCATACTTAAAACGTGGGGGCTAAGTATTAGGGTACCGTCACACAGTGCAATTTTCATCGCTACGACGGTACGATCCGTGACGCTCCAGCGTCGTAACAATATCGCTCCAGCGTCGTAGACTGCTGTCACACTTTGCAATCTACGACGCTGGAGCGATAATTTCATGACGTATGTGCGATGTAGAAGCCGTTGGTTACTATGCGCACATCGTATACGATATATGTTACACCATGCAATCATGCCGCCACAGCGGGACACTAGACGACGAAAGAAAGTTTCAAACGATCTGCTACGACGTACGATTCTCAGCGGGGTCCCTGATCGCAGGAGCGTGTCAGACATTGCGATATCGCTCGAACGTCACAGATATATCGCTCGAACGTCACGAATCGTGCCGTCGTAGCGATCAAAATTTCACTGTGTGACGGTACCCTTAGGGTATGTTCACACGTTCAGGATTTCCATCCTTTTTTTTTCCTGACTGTTTTTTAAAAAACTGCAGCTCTTGGCAGAAAACGCAGGTCCTTTTTTTGGTCCGTTTTTGATGCGTTTTTTGATGCGTTTTTTTGATGCAGTTTTCTAGCCAGAGTCTGTGTGTTTTCTAGGAATTTTTTTAGGGTTAAAATGGCTGAAAATACCCTAACCCTACCCCTACCCCTAACCCTACCCCTAACCCTACCCCTAACCCTAACCCTACCCCTAACCCTACCCCTAACCCTACCCCTAACCCTAACCCTAACCCTACCCCTAACCCTAACCCTACCCCTAACCCTACCCCTACCCCTACCCCTATTCTAACCTTAGTGAAAAAAAAAAAAAAAAAATTCTTTATTTTTTTTATTGTCCCTACCTATGGGGGTGACAAAGGGGGGGGGGTGTCATTTACTATTTTTTTATTTTGATCACTGAGATAGGTTATATCTCAGTGATCAAAATGCACTTTGGAACGAATCTGCCGGCCGGCAGATTCGGCGGGCGCACTGCGCATGCGCCCGCCATTTTGCAAGATGGCGGCGCCCAGGGAGAAGACGGCCGGACGGACACCGGGACGCCGGGTGAGTATAAGGGGGGGAGATTAGGGCACGGGGGGGGCATCGGAGCACTGGGGGGGGGCATCGGAGCACTGGGGGGGGGCATCGGAGCACGGGGGGGCGGGATCGGAACACGGGGGGGGCAGCCACACTCCGCCCACGCACTTCCGCCCGCTCCCCGCACTTCCTGCTGCAGCGGTTCTGCACATCAAATCGCAGTAAAACCCGCAGATATATTTTTGATCTGCGGGTTTTACTGCGGTTTGGACCTCACAATGGAGGTCTATGGGTGCAGAACCGCTGCGGCTCCGGAAAAAGAATTGACATGCTCCTTCTTTTTTCCGGGAGCTATTCAGCGCGTCTTTTTTTTAACAATTTCCGGACCATGTGCACAGTGTGTCCTATTTTCCATAGGGTACAGTGTACTGTACCCTGCATGGAAAACAGCTGCGGAACCGCAGCGGCAAAACCGCCGCGGTTCCGCGGTAAAAAACGCACTGTGTGAACATGGCCTTAGTCAGATCATCCGTGGTAGTGCATTCCAGAAAACTGGCACAGTGCAAGAGAAATCACGAAGATAAAGTTATGAGTGTCAGGGATCCCGGGAGTAACTACTGTCGGGAGGCTACTCACCGCAGTAAGGGAGCCCAGAGCAGAAAGGCGGAGAACTCACCGGGTAGCAAGCAGGACCTGAACCATGTGACAGAGGGAGTGGCCAGGTGCAAAGCCAGTCACCGGGCTGCAAAGGAGGTGAACAGTGCCGGAGAGTAGTCAAATTTGCTGAGATCAACAACTGGGAGATAAGCGAGGTACTGGAGGGTGAGACAGAAGAATAGTCAGGTGGAAGCCGGAGGTCAGAAGGCTGAGTAAGTGAATGACTAGAAACACAAAGCAGAGAATCAAACAACACAGTATGCACATGCACACCAGGGGGTCAGGCAAACAGACAGAACAAAAGTATAACTGACAGAGAATCCTAGTCTAGAGTGGGTATACATATCCCTCCCAGATCCAAAAGGAGGCCACAACAATTATCCCTAAGAGTGCAGGGCATTAACCCCTTCCCGACCTTTGACGCATCGTATGCGTCATGAAAACCTGTGCCAATCTGACCTGTGACGCAGCATATGCGTCAAGGCCGGATTGGGCTCCTGCAGGCCGAGTGAAAGGGTTAACTGTAATTTCACCCGGCCTGCAGGGACAAGGGGAGTGGTACTTCAGCCCACCCTTCCCCAAACCGTGGCTACGATCGCTCTGGTTGGCTGTTGAAAGTGACGTTTCACTTTCAATCAGAGCGATAGTAATATTTAACCAATGAAAATTGGTGAAATATTACAATCCAGCCATAGCCGATGCTGCAATAGCATCAGCCATGGCTGGAGATCGTGATCTAACCCCCCCACCGCCACCGATCGCCTCCCCTCCGGTCCTCGGTCCGGTCATTTCATGTCCTCCGCTCCCCTCCGTCCTCCTGTCCGCTCCCCCCGCTGTCCGGTCCCCCCCCCCCCATCATACTTACCGACCTCCCGTGTGCCTCCCGGTGTCCAACCGGCTGCTGCATGGGCGCCACCATCTTGGAAAATGGCGGGCGCATGCGCAGTGCGCCCGAGGAATCTGCCGGTCTGCAGATTCGTTACAAGTACATTTTGATCACAGCGATCAAAATAAAAAAATAATAAATAACCCCCCCCTTATCACCCTCATAGGTATATTTTTTTCCCCACTAGGGTTAGGGTTAGTTCATACTGTGTCTAAGCAGTCCGTTGGACGGACTGCGTTACACCACGGCATAAACGCGGTGTAACATAGTCCGTTACGGCCGCCATTGAAAGCAATGTCGGACGCATCACTAGCGCATGCCCACAATGGGTGTACGCTAGGGATGTGCCGTCATTGAGTGACGGACCCGGAGACGCGGGCTGCAGCGTTTCTGGGTCCGTCACTGCTAGCGCAGATAGAGCTAGCAGATGCTCTATCTGCGCTAGCGTGATGCACTTGCGCTAGCAGCAGCCCGCTAGTGTATGTGCTGAATGGGCTGCTGCTAGCGCAATGTGAACCTAGCCTTAGGGTTAGGGTTACGGCTAGAATTAGGGTTAGGGTTAGAATTAGGCTTTGTGCACACGGTGCGGATTTGGCTGCGGATCTGCAGCAGATTTGGTTGCGGATCTGCAGCGGATTGGCCGCTGTGGATTCGTAGCAGTTTTCCATCAGGTTTATAGTACCATGTAAACCTATGGAAAACCAAATCCGCTGTGCCCATGGTGAGGAAAATACCACGCGGAAACGCTGTGTTGTATTTTCCGCAGCATGTCAATTCTTTGTGCGGATTCCGCAGCGTTTTACACTTGTTCCTCAATAGGAATCCACAGGTGAAATCCGCACAAAACACACTGGAAATCCGCGGTAAATCCGCAGGTAAAATGCAGTGCCTTTTACCTGCGGATTTTTCAAAAATGGTCCGGAAAAATATCACACGAATCCGCAATGTGGGCACATAGCCTTAGGGTTAGGGTTGGAATTAGGGCTAGGGTTGGAAATAGGGTTAAGATTAGGCTGTAATTAGGGTTATGGTTAGGGGTGTGTTGGGGTTAGGGTTGGGATTAGGGTTGGGATTAGGGTTAGGGGTGGGTTGGGGTTAGGGTTGTGGTTAGGGGTGTGTTAGGGTTATGGCTAGAGTTGGGATTAGGGTTAGGGGTGTGTTGGGGTTAGTGTTGGAGTTAGAATTGAGGGGTTTCCACTGTTACGGCACATCAGGGGTCTCCAAATGCAACATGGCGCCACCATTGATTCCAGTCAATCTTGCATTCAAAAAGTCAAATGGTGCTCCCTCCCTTCCGAGCCCCGACGTGCGCCCAAACAGTGGTTTACCCCCACATATGGGGTACCATCATACTCAGGACAAACTGGGCAACAATTACTGGGGTCCAATTTCTCCTGTTACCCTTGTGAAAATAAAAAAATGCTTGCTAAAACATCATTTTTGAGGAAAGAAACATGATTTTTTATTTTCACGGCTCTGCGTTGTAAACTTCTGTGAAGCACTTGGGGGTTCAAAGTGCTCACCACATATCTAGATAAGTTCCTTGGGGGGTCTAGCTTCCAAATAGGGGTCACTTGTGGGGGGTTTCTACTGTTTAGGCACATCAGGGGCTCTGCAATTGCAACATGACGCCCGCAGACCATTCCATCAAAGTCTGCATTTCAAAAGTCACTACTTCCCTTCCGAGCCCCGACGTGTGCCCAAACAGTGGTTCCCCCCCACATATGGGGTATCAGCGTACTCAGGACAAACTGGACAACAACTTTTCGGGTCCAATTTCTCCTGTTACTCTTGTGAAAATAAAAAATTGTGGGCTAAAAAATAATTTTTGAGGAAAGAAAAATGATTTTTTTATTTTCACGGCTCTGCGTTATAAACTTCTGTGAAGCACTTGAGGGTTTAAAGTGGTCATCACACATCTAGATTAGTTCCTTGGGAGCTCTAGTTTCCAAAATGGGGTCACATGTGGGGAAGCTCCAATGTTTAGGCACATCAGTGGCTCTCCAAACGCGACATGGTGTCAGCAAACGATTGGAGCTAATTTTTCATTCAAAAAGTCAAATGGCGCTCCTTCCCTTCTGAGCCCTACCGTGTGCCCAAACAGTGGTTTACCCCCACATGTGAGGTATCAGTGTACTCAGGAGAAATTGCCCAATACATTTTAGGATCCATTTTATCCTGTTGCCTATGTGGAAATGAGCAAATTGAGGCTAAAAGAAATTTTTTGTGAAAAAAAAGTACTTTTTCATTTTTACGGATCAATTTGTGAAGCACCCGGGGGTTCAAAGTGCTCACTATGCATCTAGATAAGTTCCTTGGGGGGGTTTAGTTTCCAAAATGGGATCACATGTGGGGAAGCTCCAATGTTTAGGCACACAGGGGCTCTCCAAACGCGAAATGGTGTCCGCTAATGATTGGAGCTAATTTTTCAATCAAAAGTCAAATGGCGCTCCTTCCCTTCCGAGCCCTGTCGTGCGCCCAAATAGTGGTTCCCCCCCCCCCCCCCCACATATGGGGTATCGCTGTACTCAGGACAAATTGTACAATAACTTTTGGTGTCCAGTTTCTCTTTTTACCCTTGGGAAAATAAAAAAATTGTTGCTAAAACATCATTTTTGTGACTAAAAAGTTAAATGTTCATTTTTACCTTCCATGTTGCTTCTGCTGCTGTGAAGCACCTGAAGGCTTAATAAACTTCTTGAATGTGGTTTTGAGTACCTTGAGGGGTGCAGTTTTTAGAATGGTGTCACTTTTGGGTATTTTCAGCCATATAGACCCCTCAAACTGACTTCAAATGTGAGGTGGTCCCTAGAAAAATGTTTTTGTAAATTTTGCTGTAAAAATGAGAAATCGCTGGTCAAATTTAAACCCTTATAACTTCCTAGCAAAAAAGAATTTTGGTTCCAAAATTGTGCTGATGTAAAGTAGACATGTAGGTAATGTTATTTTTTAACTATTTTGTGTCACATAACTCTCTCTCGTTTAACAGAATAAAAATTCTAAATTTGAAAATTGCAAAATTTTCAAAATTTTTGCCAAATTTCCCATTTTTTTCACAAATAAACGCAAAATTTATCGACCTAAATTTACCACTAACATGAAGCCCAATATGTCACGAAAAAACAATCTCAGAACTGCTAGGATTCGTTGAAGCGTTCCTGAGTTATTACCTCATAAAGGGACACTTGTCAGAATTACAAAAAACAGCCAGGTCTTTAAGGTCAAAATAGGCTGGGTCATGAAGGGGTTAACCCTGTCCAAACCATGACAGTGAAGTTTAGATTATGGAAGATATTAGTCTTAAGGTACCGTCACACTAGACGATATCGCTAGCGATCCGTGACGTTGCAGCGTCCTTGCTAGCGATATCGTCCAGTGTGACAGGCAGCCCCGATCAGGCCCCTGCTGTGATATCGCTGGTCGGGGAAGAAAGTCCAGAACTTTGTTTCGTCGCTGGATCTCCCGCTGACATCGCTGAATCGGCGTGTGTGACGCCGATTCAGCGATGTCTTCGCTGGTAACCAGGGTAAACATCGGGTTACTAAGCGCAGGGCCGCGCTTAGTAACCCGATGTTTACCCTGGTTACCATCGTTAAAGTAAAAAAAACAACCACTACATACTTACCTTCGGCTGTCTGTCCTCGGCGCTCTGCTTCTCTGCTCTGGCTGTGAGCACAGCGGCCGGAAAGCAGAGCGGTGACGTCACCGCTCTGCTTTCCGGCTGCCCGGCGCTCACAGCCAGACCAGAGAAGCACAGCGCCGAGGACAGACAGCCGAAGGTAAGTATGTAGTGGTTGTTTTTTTTACTTTAACGATGGTAACCAGGGTAAACATCGGGTTACTAAGCGCGGCCCTGCGCTTAGTAACCCGATGTTTACCCTGGTTACCGGCATCGTTGGTCGCTGGAGAGCTGTCTGTGTGACAGCTCTCCAGCGACCAAACAGCGACGCTGCAGCGATCCGGATCGTTGTCGGTATCGCTGCAGCGTCGCTTAGTGTGACGGTACCTTTAGATCAGTTGCAGAATAGAGAGCACAGGTAGGGTGATAGACAGAAATGAGGGAGGAGATATAGGGTTGTGCTGAGCTGTGGAGAGCTTTGTGGGTGACAGATGTTTGTATTGTATTCTGTAGCAAATGGGCAACCAGAGTAGATGGTGGACAGAAGTACGACCCTTAGAGGGAGACAGATAAGTAGAGAGTTGCAGTAATCCAGTTGAGAATAAATAACAGCAACAGTAAAGCTACGTTCACACGTTGCGTTTTTGCTGTGGGTTTTTTATGTCAATTTTAACCCCTTCACGACATGTGCTATACATGGACTGTGCATGTCATGTCTCACCTTTTGATGTGAGCCCACATCTTTTTTGGCACATGTCAGTTGTTTTGAACAGCTGACATGTGCCCTTAACAGCCGTGGATGGAATTGCGATCCACTTGCTGCTGTTAGCCTGGTAAATGTCGCTGTCAATCTGACAGCAGCATTTAATGTCATTGCGCCAGAAGTGTGTCACTAATCCCGCCCATCAGCGCCCGTGTCACATGACCATGTGTTGCAGATGGGTTGGCATAATAACCCGGGGTCTGTAGCAGACCCCTGTTGTTGTCATTGCCACATTGCTGTGAGTGCCCCCAGTGGCATAGCAAGTGAGCATTTCTGCTACACACATGCATCCAAATCCAGCTTTAAACTTCTCCACAACAGTATCACGGACCTGCCTGTTGTGTTCCTTGGTCTTCATGATGCTCTCTGCGCTTCAAACAGAACCCTGAGACGATCACAGATCAGGTGCATTTATACGGAGACCAGATTACATACAGGTGGATTATATTTATCATCATTAGGCACTTAGGACAACATTGGATCATTCAGAGATCCACAATGAACTTCTGGAGTGAGTTTGCTGCACTGAAAGTAAAGGGGACGAATAATATTGCACGCCCCACTTTTCAGTTGTTGAATTTCCACAAAAATGTAAAATAGCCAATAAATTTTGTTCAACTTCACAATTGTGTTCCAATTTACATTTGGTATCTTTGTTTGAAGCATGATATGTGGGAAAAGGTTGAAAAGTTCCAGGGAGCCGAATACTTTTGCAAGGCACTGCATACTACTGGAAGGAGGGTGAGGGTTAGGCGAGATGTTGCCAACGACTAGGAGAGGGAGGAACAAAAAAGATAGCAGGTGGTTCAGTGATTTGTGCTGGAGTGCTGTGGAAGAAATCAGTATCTAGGATATAGATGAAACAAAGAGATCTGAAAAATAAAGTGAACACAAAGCTAATAAGCTTGAATATCTGGCATACCATATATTACCTGCTCTGTCGAACTGCCATGTTAAGCTGCATACACTTCGACTGTATTGCACTTAAAGGCTATGTTCACACTCTGCAGATTCCACTGCGGATTTTTCCGCAGCAGAATTCCTAAATCCGCAGTGAAAACCGCAACGCGTTTTCACTGCGGATTTATCGCGGTTTTTACTGCGTTTTCTTCTGCGGATTTTCATCTGCAGTTTTCTATTGGAGCAGGTGAAAATCCGCAGAAAAGAAGTGACATGCTGCGGAATGTAATCCGCAGCGTTTCCGCGCGGTTTTTTCCGCAGCATGTGCACTGCGTTTTTAGTTTCCCATAGGTTTACATTGGACTGTAACCTCATGGGAAACTGCTGCGGATCCGCAGCGGTCAAATCCGCTGCGGATGCGCAGTGGAATCTGCAAAGTGTGCACATAGCCAAAAAGATACTGCACACATGCCCCCAGCACCTCTCAACATTTGGCCTAAAGATACATTTGGTGTATCCTTAGGCCAAATGCTCCCTCATTGCACAAATACACATTGCCTTATCTTTTTCATCCAAAAAACATTCAAGTTTATACAGCTTGGAGTGGGAAATTCTGTAGAAAAATTATCTGGTACAATATTCACTTGCCTGAAATTCTGCACATGTAGTTGAGTCACTTGGCCTTATTTCTGCGTCAAAGGTATGGCTTTTTGGTGTCAATTCTGAATACCACTTCTGGATAGATATGGTGTAGCTGGCTCCCTCTGATTTTTGCTAGTTCTCTGCTAATGGCACTGTTGAACATCTTTTATGGTTTTCATTCTGGTCTTCAGCAGATCTGCCAAAGTGGGGGAGCATGAATGGGGCCAAGCCAGCCTGACATATTCTTTAAGAGTTACGCCACTAACTTGCTCAAGAAATATACTCCAGTCCCTGTACAGAGTAACAACGCCAGTGGTAAGATGCCCCACTTAAGTTGTTTAAGCGCATCTTACTCCTACACGTGCATGCACAACACCTATTTTACTGAATTGTGTCATGTTTGTCATCTGCTTAACTTTTGGGGGGCTGACCACTGCGTCTATACCTCAGTGTTGCCCGTTTACTGGTGGTTCTTCAAAAGAGATTGAACCTCACACTGTGAAATTCCAGTCTGCTGTCAAATCTTTCTCTGAGAGATTGCTTAAGGTACCTTCACACTAAACGATATCGCTAGCAATCCGTGACGTTGCAACGTCCTCGCTAGCGATATCGTTTAGTTTGACATGCAGCAGCGATCAGAATCCTGCTGTGATGTCGCTGGTCGGGGCTAGAGGGCCAGACCTTTCTTTGGTCGCTGGCTCTCCCGCTGACATCGCTGGATCGGCGTGTGTGACACCGATCCAGCGATGTCTTCACTGGTAACCAGGGTAAACATCGGGTAACTAAGCGCAGGGCCGCGCTTAGTAACCCGATGTTTACCCTGGATACCATGCTAAAAGTAAAAAAAAACAAACACTAGATACTTACCTACAGCCGTCTGTCCTCCAGCGCTGTGCTCTGCACTCCTCCTGTACTGGCTGTGAGCCGGAAAGCAGAGCGGTGACGTCACCGCTCTGCTTTCCGGCTCACAGCCAGTACAGGAGGAGTGCAGAGCACAGTGCTGGAGGACAGACAGCGGTAGGTAAGTATCTAGTGTTTGTTTTTTTTTACTTCTAGCATGGTAACCAGGGTAAACATCGGGTTACTAAGCGCGGCCCTGCGCTTAGTTACCCGATGTTTACCCTGGTTACCGGGGACCTCGGGATAGTTGGTCGCTGGAGAGCTGTCTGTGTGACAGCTCTCCAGCGACCAAACAGCGACGCTGCAGCGATCCGGATCGTTGTCGGTATCGCTGCAGCGTCGCTTAATGTGAAGGTACCTTTAGGTTCAGTGTTCCCAGGCTGTGACCTGTGAAAAAGTCTTCCACAACCACACCTATATACACTGTGTTCCAAATTATTATGCAGATGACATTTTTCTGGGATTTTCCTAAATGGTCGGTGCAAATGACAGTCTAATAAAAGTCATCACCCGTTAGAGTATGATAACACAGCCTCGTAGGTATCCCGGTCACTCCCCTGATGAGTCCTGGGTAGGACGAAACGCGTTGGGAGACGTTACCTCATACTAGGAAGCCAATTACTCACAGCACATGAACAAGAAATGGGTGAGATCCTACCATATCAGGCCTAACAGCTTGAATTGAGTTCACATGTCATATGTAATTGAAACATTACATTGTCTCACACACGCGGACACCCACCTCTGGGATAAGAGGAGTATATGAATGTTCCATTAAGCGTGTATTCTATTTAGTAGGTTTCATTATGACAATGTGGCATTGGCCTCCGAGTCGCTAGATATACATACGCCGATTTATGCACGTGTATTTGGTTTGGTTACGCTCTCTTTGTAAGTGACATTACGCTTAGATATGTGTGTTTCCGGTACTTTGGCATCCATATAGGTCTGGATGCAATACGGGCCATGTGCAGACACTATATAGTGATAGTCATATATATATATATTCTTCCTTGTTGATTTGGGTGATATAAGCGTACCCTTTGTGCAATAAGGCAGGACGGCTATACCGTACTACACTAAACCAATATAGGCGTGTTAGCATACTCTTTTGACATACCCGATTGTGTCTATGAGAGTGGGTGGAAACCCCTCTTTGCTTTTAATTTATATGTGTCACGTGGTGATAGTATCACATTAGTTTGTCCTTTTAGGCTTTAAGATTAAAAGTTAAGTTTTAAGTCCAATTGCTTTATATATACAAACGGTCACTATTGGATTATATCCTGCTATACATATATACCCGTTAGAGTATACATTGAATTTTATTGAAGAAACCTCCCAATTATAACAGTATAATCTCCAAAATGAATAAAAACTCAAAATGCATGTGTTCCAAATTATTAGGCACAGTAGAATTTCTATACAGTTGATATGTTTTAAAGAACTGAAAATGCTCATTTGTGGAATTTGCAGCATTAGGAGGTCACATTCACTGAACAAAAAAGCTATTTAACTCCAAAACATCCTAACATGTTAACATAGGACCCCTTCTTTGATATCACCTTCACAATTCTTGCATTCTTGAGTTTTTGGAGAGTTTCTGTATGTACGTCTTTGCATGAAGAATAGCTTCCCAGAGCTGCTGTTTTGATGTGAACTGCCTCCCACCCTCATAGATCTTGTGCTGGATGATACTCCAAAGGTTTTCTATAGGTTTGAGGTCAGGGGAAGATGGTGGCCACATCATCATATAATCATTACATCATCATATAATAATAATTATATAATCATAAAATCCTTTTATGTCCATAGCAGCCAATGACTCAGAGGTATTCTTTGCAGCATGAGATGGTGCATTGTCATGCATGAAGATGATTTTGCTCCTGAAGGCATGTTTCTGCTTTTAGACCATGGAAGAAAGTTGTCAGTCAGAAACGCTATTTACTTTACAAAGGTCATTTTCACATCTTCAGGAAGCTCAAAGGGCCCCACCAGCTGTTTCCCCATGATTCCGGCCCAAAACATGATTTCTCCACCTCGCTGACGTCGCAGCCTTGTTGCGACATGGTGGCCATCCACCAACCATCTACTACTCCATCCATCTGGACCATCTATGGTTGCTCGACACTCATCAGTAAACAAGACTGTTTGAAAATTAGTCTTCATGTATGTCTGGGCCCACTGCAACCGTTTCTGCTCATGAACACTGTTTAGGGTGGCCGAATAGTATGTTTATGCACCACAGCAAGCCTTTGAAGGATCATACACCTTGAGGTTCGAGGGACTCCAGAGGCACCACCAGCTTCAGATAACTGCTGCTTTGTAATGGTATTTTGGCAGCGGCTCTCTTAATCCCATGAATTTGTCTGGCAGAAACCTTCCTCATTATGCCTTTATCTGCATGAACTCTGTCTGTGCTCTGTTTCAGTCACAAATCTCTTCACAGTATGATGATCACAAAGTTTTTGTGAAGTATCTAATTTTTTCATACCTTGTCCAAGGCATTGCACTATTTAACGCTTTTCAGCAGCAGAGAGATCCTTTTTATTTCTCATATTGCTTGAAACCTTTGGCCTGCTTAATAATGTGGAACATAATTTTTAAGTAGTTTTCCTTTAATTAGAATCACCTGGAAAACTAAATACCACATGTGTTTAAGATTGATTTCAGTTATCCATTGAGCCCTGAGACACAATACCATCCACAAGTTTATTTGAAAAACAAAACAATTAAATCTTTATGACACTTAAATCCAATTTGCATAATAATTTGGAACACAGTGTAATAGCGTTTCACCATTCCTTACCCAAATTGAAGCTTCCTACACAGCGGTTTATGTTGTAGATAGTGACGGTTTTCGAGCTTCATATGATGTTTGTTAGAAGTGGTTACTCATACACATGACAATTATCCTAAAAAATCACTGACTTTGTGGAACTGTACCTAGAAGATGTGATGCTGTTATAAATGCAACGGGCAGTTGCACCAAATATTGATGTGATTTAGATTTCATTCTTGTTCATTCACTTAGTTTTTTTGGTCAATTAAGAAAATACAATTAACACTTCTATTAGTAAAAGCATTTGTACTTTTCAGCATTTTATCCACACCTACCCAGAACATTTGCCCAAACTATATACGGTAATTTATTTTGCTCATACTCATTCATGTTTGACCCTCGCTTGTGTATATTAAATACTTACATATATTTGTATATACAAATGTATAGTTTTCTCGTTATTTTGTTCTTCGATCATTATTTTTAATCAGTGTTATTGGGCACGTTTATCTGGTGTTTCAAAGGTTGCTATTGGACAAAACGATAAGATTTGGTTTTATGAGTCTTGTATCTCCGGTCACGTAGGCTCTAAGGGAGTTCTCACCTGATGGCTTTACTGTGGTGACTGACAGACTAGGTTGTAAATCTGATCCGCCAATTATGAATGGGATTATCAGGGCATAAAATACTGATGACTTTTCCCAGATCTGCCTCACCCCCACCAATCGGCTGTTATCGGTGGGGTCTGGATGTAAGCCTTTAATTGAGCTGAACAGCACAGCTGCGTAGAAGGTAGAGTAGTTGCTTCAGAGAGCTATAGATCAGCTGCGGGTCATCTGAATAGGTGCAGTTTTTCAGTGGCTGCCACACATTAAATGGATTTGTGCTGTTCAACTCCTGAACACCTTGAACCTGTCACCTTGTTTTGACGCTATACGCTGCTGCCACTGCCTTTCGGGGCTTATGTACAGTATTCTGTAATGCTGTAGATGAGCCCCCGGTCCAACCTGAAAGAGAAGAAAAACAAGTTTTATTATACTGACCCGGGACAGTCCAGTCCGATGGGTGACCCGGGTCCAGCACCTCCCATCTTCTTACGATGAAGTCCCCTTCTTGTCTTCACGCTGAGGCTCAGACGCAGGCGTACTTTGCCCTGTTGAGGGCAGATTGAACTACTGCCGTGCACAGGCGCCGGGAAAGCTCAGAGGCCCAGCGCCTGCGCACTGCAGTGCTTTACTCTGCCCTCAGGGCAGATCACTACGCAGGAGCGCAGCATGCAGCAAGCAGGATGACGACATCGCATGAAGATGGAAGGCGCCGGACCCGGGACACCCATCAGACTGGACCGCCCCTGGGTGAGTATAATAAAACTTGTTTTTCCTGTCTTTCAGGTCACATTACACAATGCTGTAGATAAGCCCCGAAAGGCAGAGGCCGCATCTTATAGCGGCAAAACGAGGTTACAGGTTCCCTTTAAATGGGTTGTGCACTGCTAGGACAACTGTCTTCACAATCTTATTGTTTACCCCCATTAAAATATAAACACATACCAACTACAATGCTGGCGCCATTCTTGCTGTATCAGCTCTTGTGTTCACAGGACTCACCTGAGGTTATATCATGTGAGCACTGTGCCCAATCAGCGACAACATCATTGTCCTGCCTACGAACATATAAGTAATCAACAGGAAGTGAGCGTTGCGGCTGGCTGCTCACTTTCTGATAACTTATACGTCTAATGGCGGGAACAGTGACGTCAGCACTGATTGGCCGCATGGCTCACATGACAATCGCACTTGTGCCCCAGGAACGTGGGTGCTGACACTTCTGGAATGGCTCCAGCATCGGAGGTAAGAGGTATTTTACTGTAGCGGTGGCAAACATTCAGATTGGGATGGGGTTGTCCTAGCAGTGGACAACCCCTTTAATATTTATTTCCATCAGATATTGATAATATACAGTATGCTAAAGAAAGGTCCTCAATATGCTTGGTCAACCCATTTAATGCTTATTACTTTTTTTGCAGTAGATTTGGTAGAGTAGAAACAAACTAATTTTCTGTTTATTGAAAATCTGTTTCCCTATAGCCAAGATTATTTGTTGAAATTAAAGGGGTTGTCCAGGTTTTTCAATCAAGCCGGCAGTCATTCTATGTGACTGCAGACTTGTGAATCCTCACAGCCTGCACACTGAGGATTCTCATGTGCCAGCGGCAAAACCAAGTGGTCATGTGACCACAAGTATGTGATGTGCATACCCCGGCCACATTTCAACTAGATGTGCGAAGCCTCACTTCCATACAAGTGAACTGAGTGAGGCTCAGCATGACTAGTTGGAATGTGGCCAGAGGTATGCATATCACATACTTGTGGTCACATGACCACTCGGCCATAGCACTGCAGAATTGTGGCTGCAGAGCTGAGTAAAATGGAGGTATTTTTTTATTTCTTATTTTCGCTATGGAGATTTTAGCATGTAAAGTTTTGATTCATCATGAGTCCAAGGGGTTGTTACCAGAGATTTGTCTCTGGGGTCGTATACTTCTTACATTGCATTACTTTGACCAATCATAAGTGGGCAACAACACAAGGGAAAAAGGAAAACCCCTGTCACACTGCAGAGATCCAGTTTGAACAGGGCCTTAGATTCTTCAAAGACAATTCAGACAAGTCGTCTTGATGTCAGGGATTTGCCCAGTGCAGCAACATGAAAGATATTGGTAACAGAACGGTTTTCCCTGTGGAGAATTACTAAATGTTTACATCTATGCCTATCCTCCACTGAGTACCCCAGGTGAAAATTAGAAGATTTGAAACTAAATGGGTGATAACTCGCCATCCATGGCACGTATTATATTCTTTGGATTATAAGATTCACTCTTTCCCCCCAGATGTTTTTGGGGGGAATGGGGTGCATTTTATAATCCAAATGTAGCTTACCAAGGATGGTGGTGCCACTGCGGGGGAGCGGGGTCCCAGGAAGTGGGGTTGCTGCTGCAGGAAGCTAGCGATGGCAGGAGTTGGGCAATGCTGCAGGCCCCAAGGCTTGGAGAAGGGGTGTTTGGCGGCTGAGGTCTTCGGGAAAGTGCACAGGCCCTGGGCTTGAAGGAAGTGGTGTTTGGCAGCTGAGGTCTTCAGGAAAATTGCCGTTAGAGGTGGCCTATGCACAGATTGGAATCTCGGCAGCCGAGATCTCAATCTGCACATGCACCACCTCCAGCTGACATTTTCCCGAAGTCCACCGCAGTGAAAAGGAGGGGAAGCGTGGGAGCACGGAGCCCGCCACAGCCTCCCACGACTGAACACCCCCCTCCTCAAAGCCTGGGGCCCGCAGCAGTGCCCGACTCCTGCCACTGCCACCAGCTTACTGCAGCTGCACCCCTGCCTCCTGGTATCCCGCTCCAGTGCAGCTGTGCCTCCCCCGGTAAGCTACTGTAAAAGCGGACTATAAAACAAACCGCCATTGTGTTAAACAAAAAAAAGTTTCTCATTTTCGTCCCCAAAATTTGGGTTGTGGTTCAGTGTGTCTTATAATCCGCAAAATAAGGTATATATGTATAACATGTATTATATTTTCTCTGCAGAAAATGATCCACAGCCTCTTTCTTATCAATGGATCTGGTGACATTTTCTTAGAGAAGCATTGGAAAAGTATTGTGAGCCGTTCCGTCTGTGACTACTTTTTTGAAGCACAGGAGAAAGCGGCAGATACTGAGAATGTGCCCCCGGTCATTCCTACGCCACACCACTATCTTATCAGCATTTACAAAGACAAAATATTCTTTGTGGCAGTAATTCAGAGTGAAGTGACACCACTTTTCGTCATTGAATTTTTGCACCGTGTTGCAGACACATTCCAGGTAATCTTTTTTAGACATGTCATAAATGTAATTCTTAAATGGTTTTTATAGGCGCAGAGATTAAAGCGTTAAGAAGGCTATCAGAATTGAAGAAACCCTGGCACTGTTCTAGCAATGTTGGCAGCATGTGTATCATTGTCATGTCATGTGAGTGCTGCAGATAATCGTCAGCAGTTAGCCAACGGCGGCCTTTGCTGTGCCGTCTGACGGACTATTGAGATATTGAGGAGCAGCAGCCGATCAGCGACCGCTGATTACCTTCAGCAATGACATGACTTAAAGGGAACCTGTCAGCACGATTTTGCTCTTTAAACTACAGACAGTGTCAGGTTGGCACCATGTTAATGGTTAAAATGATGCCTGGTGATGAAATCCGTCTTGTGGTTGTTGTTTAATCTTTATTTGCCATTTTGAGTTAATGAGATTCTCGAGCGAGCTGTGTGTGTGTCTATGTGGTACTCTGATTAGAGATTCATCTATATGGCTTTTAACAGGTCACTGATCCCTCAGTAACATGCCCCCTATTTTACATACTACATGTCATATTTTGGGGTTACAAAAAAAAGTTACATTCATCAAAACGGCAGCGACGCCTGCACAGTAGCATCTATTGATTTCCGATACATGCTACTGCGCAGGCAACATTTTGCCGGTGCCATTTTTTTTCTCCAGCAAAATGAATACTGTTCAGGTGGCACTGCCAGCGCCAAAAAATATATCCTGCTACTGCGCAGGAGCCTTTTTGATGAATGTAAAAATGTTTTTTGTAACCCCACAATATGATATGCAGTTCATAAAATTGGGGGCAGGTCACTGACGGATCAATGACCTGTCATTAGCCATGAGGATGAATATGTAAGCAGAGCACCACATGAAGACACCCCCTCCACAGACTGTCTCGGAGCATGAGCATATCATTAACTGAAAACTACATCTACAGATTAAACAACAACCACAAGACGGATTTCATCAACCAAGGTATCATATTAGTCAGTATAGCGGCGCTGACGTGACACTGTCTGTAGGTTATTCAACGTAATTCTGCTGACAGGTTTTCTTTGAGAGTAACATGCGAGTACTGGTAGACCCGGTGCCAAAATTGCTGAAAAGTGCGAGAGTGGATGTAACGGGGTCTACCAAGCTGGGATACCTCTTTCAGTACCACTCCGTGTTTCAGGAGGTCCACTCTGCTTTGGATGGAGTCTGAATGAAGGAGCTGGCTGGAATTGCTTGGGCGCATACAAAAGATCACTGCTTCTCCACGTATTTCCAGTCTGACAACACTTTACTCACAGGACACAGAATATACCACACAGATATAGAGGGCAGGCCAATAGAAAAGCGGCAGGCCAGACATGCATTACAATAGCCGCAGGTGGCCGGAGCCTGCCGATATTTACTGTGGGGATTACAAAGGTGGGGGGCGGACAAAAGGGGAATATCGTGTCCCCTCTGCCCAGGGGTGCAGCCTGTGGGCTGATGCATTAGGGACATGCATCTCACATGGAACCTATTATACATATATATAACTGCACAACATATTCTGGGTGCTGAGTGGTTCCGTAACACGTAACAGTGGAGTATAAACTTTTATTATTTTACTTGGGACTCGGAAAGTAAAGAATGGGTTGTCCAAGCAGTGGGCAACCCCTGTAATATTCTGTTTCAGGCTTCTACAGACAATTGGGAGAATGGCTAAATTCATTGTGCCTGTCACCAATTACATAAAGTCTTATGACGTTCATTGAGTGCCATTACCTGCCATGGGTTTCACACATTTCATAATGTCTCAATTTCTCTAGCAGATATCAGGGCAAATGGGAGTGCGAGGACAACAATGTCAAGTATAAAAGTGGCATTGCTGTGGAGTAAATGTACCAAGTCACTTACTGTGCGTACTATTAGGACGAATTCACATGGGGCAGATTTGTTACAAAAATTGCAGAAATTTCTTGTATCAGCCATGTGAGAAATGGCAAATGGGATATTCTGACAAAATCTTTACAGTGGATCAGTCCTTAGATCAGAAGCCAGTAAATGACGGTTGTCCGCATGGACCTTCCTCAGATAAATGCTGTGTAGTTGGTGGAATGAGAGTAGCCAGTCGATCAATGGGATTGCCACTCATACGGACTGATGATGGAAAGGGGTAAGTTTGTGCTGAAGTATGGTGGCTGACAGCCACAATCAGGAAGCTTTCTGATTGTCATCTACTGGCTGCTGATCTATGGACTGATCCACTGTAAATAAATTCACCTCGTTTTGCAACACATCTGTGAGAGTGCCGACTTCCACTACTACTACTGGTACGGATTGGAACCCTACTCGGGCACCTCATCCATTTACTCTGAAGTGCTGTTTGTTCTCATATAATTATCTGCAGCTGCTTTCTCTGCACTCCACATATGTCCCTGGTAGATCAGGTGAAATAGTTGTATCTGCTAATACAGCCCTCATATATTTTCTCCAAGATGGTCTTTACCCCTTATAGATTTCTTGTGTAGTGGTATGTGACCGCAAGAAAACCCATGGGAGTATTTCCTTCCAACACGTTTCTGGCATATCAGAAGTTTGCCCCATAGAGGTCCGCTATATAGGATTCCAGAAAGTAGAAAGAATGCAGAGAGACAGGCATACTGTAAACTCAACTACAATGGAGATGGCACACCGCCTCTGTTCTGATATGGAAACTACATGTGTGCACACAGGTTTGTCTAAAACCACATTTGTGAGCCACATTTGGTCCCTGGGCTGCAGGTTGTGTATATGGACTCTTGAATCTGACAGTCCGGAAACATAATGGCCTCTCCTGGGACATGTCCTCCACAAGTTACTCTGAAGAGGAATACCGTACAGTATATTTACTTCATGTTTTGAGCCTAGGCTTAGTTCTTCTCTTTACCCGAGTACTACTGTAGTATCTGCTTTGGTTAAGTAATATTTTTATATCTGTCTGGCAGGATTACTTTGGAGAATGCTCCGAGACTTGTCTGAAGGACAACGTGGTCATTGTGTATGAGCTGCTTGAAGAAATGCTGGATAATGGCTTTCCTCTGGCCACAGAGTCTAATATTCTGAAGGAATTGATCAAGCCCCCTACAATCCTGAGATCCGTAGTAAACTCCCTCACAGGTGTGTGACAACTGTCCAGAACAGAAGGTGCATTGGGACTTTATCAGCCAGGGTGGGGTAGAATGAATCCTGAATGATTCCTTCTATTATTTAGGAGGGCCAGGATACCATAGAGTAAAAGAATCCACTACACAGAAATGCCTTTAATTCACAGAGTAATGTAGTGTCACCGCTGCTCAGTCTCAGACAGCGGATGTGAGCTGGATGTGTACGTGTGTAAGGAGGCTTAAGGTAAATGGTGACTTGGCACATTGTTGACCGAGCAAGCACTGCTCTCCATGTGGAGTAACTGAAGCCATTACTAGTGACGCGAGTGCTGTAAAGGACACGTCTCAATGCTGCCTGTTTATTTTCTCAAGTATTAAAGCATTTCATCACTTTACTCCATGTTCTCTGTCTGTCCTCATTGTGAAAGTTTCAATTTGGGTTTTTTTGTTTTTTTTTTACTAAAAAGAGTGTAAAAATAATCAAATTTTAATCCTATACTAACCCTTTTTTTTCTCTTGGTGTTTTAAAAACATGGGAGTCAGAACCCTGATTTAACAATGTGCCACTACCATCGTAGTGGCCGGTTATCTGAGCCGACGTGTCCAACCCTAGGCCAATTTTATTTTCATGCATTCCCTCTGCCCACTTTGATGTTTTTTTCTACATCCAGCATCCAATTACAGCGATATGGGCTGTTTTATTTAGCGTGCCCACTACACTATATGCTATTTTTTGTTTGCTTTATGCCAAAAGGACGTTGCCCAGATGATTCTCTGCAGGCATGTCCCTAGATTGTTCTTCTGCATCGTCACCTTGTGAGAAGCAATCCCCCCCCCCTTTTTTTTTAAATTATAAAAATTGGCACATTGAGGGCATTATAGAAAGCTCCATATCACCAGAACTGTATAGTGGCTATACAATAAAAAAAAGAAAAACAAAATACTCAAAAGCAGCACAAGCGAAAAGTCAAAAATATACATTTATAGCCTGATAACAGGTCCTCTTTATCTGTTTGTGCTCTCATTCAATACTCTAATGTTTTTGTTGACTAGTTTTTTTTTTCCCTTTTTCAGAAACCATTCCACACTTGTCCAGGGGCTATGTCTGGCGTTGCAGTGGAAATAAGTCATACTGTAATAAAATCATAGCCTATGTTCAAATGTTGCGGTGTCTGTAAAAAAACAAACAAACAAAAAAACACCTTTTTTTTTCTACTCCTGTACAACACCTTTAAGCTTGTCAGATTGCCAGCTTCTCATTTATAATCTCATGTTTTAAAGGGAGCAGCAATATGGGAGAAACCCTGCCAACTGGACAGCTCTCAAATATACCATGGAGGAGAGCAGGCGTCAAGTACACCAACAACGAGGCCTATTTTGATGTAATTGAAGAAGTGGATGCAATCATAGACAAGTCAGGTAACAGCATGTCTTCCTCACTCTATAGCCATGTAGTAAGGTTGAGCTCCCACAATGAGCTTTCAGCACTGCCAAAAGTGCAGTGTCTTACAGTTCCAGTAAAGTGGATGGGATTTATAGAGATCTCATGTCCGCTCACCAGATACTCATAGAGCCTAAGACAGATGTGACAAGACATTTCATGTGGGAATTGCTGTACTATAAAAAGAAATTATGCAAATTACTTCATATTTGCTACATCTGAACAGTTATTAAAACCACATAGATTAGTGGCCAAGATGTACAGCATGAATGTGCCAGAGAATTTATAAATGCTCGGAAGAAATGACCGTGTGACTGCCATCAGTGACTGGGAACAATGCTGCTGCTTACATCAGGTTATTATGGTAAAAGTATTGATAACATTTTTGCTAATGTTTTCTTTTTGAAAATACAGATTTTTGTTATATGAAAACACTCTGTAGTTTTCACACTGGCCACTGGGACTGTTATAGATTAACTAGATGGTGGCCCGATTCTAACGCATCAGGTATTCTAGAATATGTATGTCCAAGTAATATATTGCCCAGCCACGTAGTATATTGCCCAGCGACGTAGTATATTGCCCAGCGACGTAGCATATTGCCCAGTCACATAGTATATTGCCCAGCCACGTAGTATATTGCCCAGCTTGCCCAGTCACATAGTATATTGCCCAGCCATGTAGTATATTGCCCAGTCATGTAGTATACAGCCCAGTCACGTAGTATACAGCACAGAGCCACGTAGTATATTGCCCAGTCACGTAGTATACAGCACAGAGCCACGTAGTATACAGCACAGAGCCACGTAGTATACAGCACAGAGCCACGTAGTATACAGCACAGAGCCACGTAGTATACAGCACAGAGCCACGTAGTATACAGCACAGAGCCACGTAGTATACTGCCCAGTCACATAGTATACAGCACAGTCACGTATTATATTGGCCAGTCACGTAGTATATTGCCCAGCTACGCACAGAGCCACGTAGTATATTAGCCAGTCACGTAGTATATTGGCCAGTCACGTAGTGTGCACCATATCCCTGTTAAAAAAAAAGAATTAAAATAAAAAATAGTTACATACTCACCTCCTGGAGCCTCCGGATCGAAGCGGCCGGTTCCCGATGCTTGTCGCACGCTCCGGTCTGAAGATTGCATTGCGGTCTCGCGAGATGATGAAGTAGCGGTCTCGCGAGACCATACGTCATCATCTCGCGAGACCGCAATGCATGCAGCGGTCACCGGGGCGTCACGCGGAGCAGGAAAGGCTGGTTCCTGATCCGGGGGTGCCACCGGAGGGTGAGTATGTAACTATTTTTTTTTTTTTTTTATTATTTTTAACATTAGATATTTTTACTATTCATGCTGCATAGGTAGCATGAATAGTAAAAAGTTGGTCACACAGGGTTAATAGCAGCGTTAACTGAGTGCGTTACACCGCGGTCAACGCTGCCATTAACCCTGTGTGAGCGCTGACCGGAGGGGAGTATGCGGATGCCGGGCACTGACTGTGGGGAGGAAGGAGCGGACATTTTCTTCCGGACTGTGGCCGTCGCTGATTGGTCGCGGCAGCTATGACAGGCAGCTGCCGAGACCAATCAGCGAATGAATAACCGTGACAGACAGACAGAAGGACAGACGGAAGTGACCCTTAGACAATTATATAGTAGATTCTTCCTGTTCTTTCCAGAAATCCACATGTATGTTTGCAGCATGCAAATGTCATCATAGTGGGAGCAATGATATTCCCTGCTGTGTATGGGGGATCATTGTAATCCTATCTGTGATTATAATAAGTCTTCTGAAGTGTCACGAAGAGAACAGAAAATTATTTTTTTTTAATGGGCAGTGAAAAACTTGTGAGATTTCATGTTTTTTCTTGATAGATTGTGCTGTGGGAAAAAAAATCCTAAAAATATTTTAAAAATACATTTATCACAAATATCTGATGTAACCTCTCTGCGACCTGTGACATATATTTCTGGTACAAGTGGCATCCTGGTGTATGGTGCAGGCTGAGGACTGTGTTCTATACAGCCAGCATCTACCTATAGCAGTAGTGACCGGAGACAGTGCTGATCATTGACGGTGCGGTGACGTACGGTTGCCAGGGTGCTTGTTCTTCACCTCCCATCACCACTTGCCCATGACAAAGTCCAGAGAGCCAGTGAGTTACCATGGTCTTCCTCACTGCCATTTTAGTCCTCCTCTGGGTAATAATACTGCAATCCCATATTATCATCCATTTCAAGGTCCTTACGGAGACTAAAAAATAAAGTTAAAATGTTTTAAAATAACGTTTCAACTGCCCCATTATTACGGTAGTTCAAAACAATGACATTTTAAAAACCTATTTGATGTTTTTGTGCCCACCACACCTGATGCTCTGAAAGAGTAAAAGAATATAACTGCCAGAATTACCAACTTTCAACCACCAAATTTTCCCACGAGATACATAGAAGGCAAGCAAAATTTGTATGTACCTCCAGAAAGTTATCCATCAAAGCGACAGCGCAGCAAGTAAGCCTTCACACTGCCCTGCTGTTTGGGATAGTTTGTAAATGCTACAATATATAAAGAAACATAACTGTAATGTCTTTGTAGTCGTGCTGACCTAGAGAATCCTATGGTCAGGTCCTTTCTACTACACAATTATCACCGTAAAAACAATTAAACACTACCGCAGTAAAAGTGAGTTTATGTTTTTGTTTTTCTCACCCTTTCACTGCACCTTGGAATGTTTGTCAGTACATTTTATTGTAATGTAAAATAACTGGTGCCATCTACAAGTTGTACCGCATAAAACAAGCTCTTACACACCTTCTCAATGGACTAATAAAAAGTTACGTCTTTTGAAAGAAAAAGGGGGGATTGAAATTGCAAAAACAAAAATGGAAAACTGATTATCATGAAGGGGTTAAACAATAGCTTCCATTCTTGTAATACATTCTCTTTCCACTCCTCTCTGAACTCTCCTTCACTGCACATAATCTACATATGCTTAGTGACTTTTGTACTGACATTCTCAATTTACATGGTCGTCCATTCATAGAAGCTCTTATTGGCCTGTGACCTGCTACTCTTTGCAGTCAGATATTTTACAGCGTTCAGTACACTAAAGTGACGTGTACTTGCCAAGTTGCCAAAAAGCAACAACCAATTTGGCTTAGTAACAGTCACCTGAATATGCTGTGCAAATTTGGGAAAGAAAAGACACAACGTAACTGAAGATCAGTGTGAGTAATGCAAAGTATTAGAAAGCTTCTCCTTCATTAGAGGCTAGTTAAAGATTAAGTTCCACCTTGGACGATATATAGCTTATGTGTTGTATAGACAGTGAACTTGTGTAATCGGGGTTGAGTCCATGCTATCTTACTGCACATAGTAGAGATGGAGGTCAAAGGGGTGTTCTATAGTTTGGAAGTTACCCCCTTATTCGTAGGATACGGTATAACGTCCCGATCGCAGGAGGTCTGACGGCTGGTCCGCCCCACCCACTCTTAATAGAACCTCCAGAGATAGCGCTCAGCTGGTCATCAGCACTCCTATAAGAATGAAGGGAGCAGGACTTTTCAGAGATCTGTGGAGGTTCCATTGATTGGGACGTTATCCCTTGTCCGATATTTTCCAAACTTTAGAATAGCCCTTTTAATATAGTTAATACATATTTTCTGAAACACAAATGGTCTCATTTTCTGGTTACTTACCCATCTGTAGGAGAATACATTTATTGTGTGACTGAAATTCTACCAACTATACTAGCTTCTACTAATCTGTCAAATACAGTGTGGTGACTACACGTGTTGCAATGTATTGTCAGCCTATGGCCATAAATGAAGTTATCTGCCAGTGCAAAAACCTTTAGAAAACCATTATAGTTGATCAGGTTTCTGGTCGCCCTCACTGTAATGGGCACTTAATATTGGCAATAGAGCTTACGTATTCACAATGTGCACCTCACTATAAAACTCTGAGCAGTTTATAATGGGCTGTAAATTCTATGTACTGCTTCCTCCTGCAGGTTCCACTGTATTTGCAGAGATACAAGGAGTCGTTGATGCTTGTGTTAAACTGACTGGGATGCCCGATCTCACGCTATCCTTCATGGTAAAAATATATTAAGGTGCTAACTTTTGGCGGATCATAAACCTGGTTGTATGAGTCTCAGTTGTGGCAGAGTTGCTAAGCATGCCAAGTGGAGCCAATAAGAGGCAATGTGGCACTTTGTTTTTCTGGCACTCTGTTCTAATGATCAGCATGGGCAACCACCAAAAGACCCCTGGCAACCCAGCTTTGAGGGCACTTCCTTATAATGTTCTTGCAGTGTTTAACATCACACAACCCAGCCCCTTCATACTTGTCATTGCCAGAATTCTGGTATAGAGTAGTAGGGGAAATTGTACTCTTATTCATGGTGTACATGTGTGAAAAAAAAAGTAGGGTGCTGGGAGAAATTGCATAAGAAACTTCACTCGCAGAAAGGTCACCTGCACCTCATGTCCGGCAGTATGGCAAGCAAACTGGGAAATTGCCCAATGGCCCCCAGCCACTGCCATGCTGCTAGTAGAGGCACACCACGCAGCCGCTGCAGGGCCCATGATTGCGGGGGGAGCGGTACCTGCTCCAGGTGCCCCCCCGACATCGCATATTCAACTGTTTCGGCATCCAGGATGCTGATACCGTTAAAAGCAATGATGGAGAAGGGAAGCCGCGCTCTCCCTCAGCATCTGACGTCTCAGCCAGCTGACGCTATGATGTCACTTCATTGCTCCAAGATGTGCTAGGCAGTGGAGCTGCGGTGGTGACAATGCGTAGACTAGAGCAGTGACTGAACAAGAAAAGGCATACGGTATTTATTTTTATTAATCAGTGAGTACATTGTGGTGGTCATAATAATGTTTGGAGGACTATGGAAGTATATTGTACTATATAGGGGCTGCATTATACCATATGGAGGACTAAAGGGGTTGCATTATACTATATGGAGGACTATGGAGCGTGCATTATACAATATTGAGGCCTATGGGGAGAACTTAATACAGAGGTTTGTGCGGAGTTCATTATACAATATGTAGGGCTATGGGGAGTGCATTATACTGTATAGAGCAGGGGTGTCAAACTGCATTCCTCGAGGACTGCAAACAGGTCATTTTTTCAGGATTTCCTTGTACTGCACAGGTGATAATTTAATCACCTACACACATAATGGTTACAGCACCGTGTGCAATGCTAAGGAAATTTTGAAAACACGCATGGTTTGCGGCCCTCGAGGAATGCAGTTTGACACCCCTGGTATAGAGGACTATGGAGAGCATTATACTATATGGAGGACTGGAGTGGATTATACTATATGGAGGGCTATAAGGAGTGCATTATACAATTATGGAGGGCTGTGGGGACTGCAATATATTGTATAAAGGGCTATGGGACATGCATTATACTATATAGAGGACTATGGAGTGCATCGTACTATATGGAGGACTATTGGGTGCATCATACTATATGGAGGACTATGTGGAGTGCATTATAATATTTGGAGGGCTATGTAGAAGCCATTATACTGTATGTTAGCAATTCTACATTGTGAGGGTTTGTGTGGGGGCCATTATACTGTTTGTAGGGCAGTGTAGCCAATTGAAGCCAATTTATACTATTTAAAGGGAACCTGTCACCCCGTTTTTTCAAGAAGAGCTAAAAATAGCGTTAAATAGGGGCAGAGCTGGGCTTTACATTAGTGTATTTTGGAGCCTTTATTCCCCACCTATGCTGCCGAAATACCTTTGTAAAGTCGCCATTTTGGGCTGTCACTCACGCTGGTCAGGTCATATGGGCGTGGTGACAGCGCTGTTTCTCCCCCAGATCTCCGTTGGTGGCGTAGTGGTGTGCGCATGTCCAAGTGGCGAATCCACTGCGCAGCTTCAAGGAAAATAGCGCGATCTGCGCTATTCAGCCGTTTATCGGTGGGCGCGGCCATCTTTGTGAGGCCGCGCGTGCGCAGATGGTTCTTCTCGGCTTCCCGGGGCTTCAGGAAAATGGCCGCGGGATGCCGCGCGTGCGCAGATGGCGATCTCGACAGCCATTTTCCTGAAGCCGAGTTCGCATCTCTGTGAATAACAAAAATAACAAGAATACACTATGTAAAAGACAGTACTGTACATAACAGCAGAGGAAGCTATATAATAAGGGATCGCAAGATATATAACTAGAGGATGGTATGTAATTATTATTTATGTATATAGCACCATTGATTCCATGGTGAGAAGTGGTTACATACAAGTTACAGATATCACTTACAGTAAACAAACTAACAATGACAGACTGATACAGAGGGGCGAGGACCCTGCCCTTGCGGGCTTACATTCTACAGGATTATGGGGAAGGAGACAGTAGGTTGAGGGTTGCAGGAGCTCCGGTGTTGGTGAGGCGGTAGCTTCGGTAGGGATGATGTTATACATAATAAAAGAGGAGGCTATTGTAAGGATTGTACTCACTCAGATGCGTAGGAGGAAACAGGATGCACATTCTCTTTAATGTCCATGTGGGTTTATTTGCTCCATAAACCACCAAGGCAGCAACATAAAGGTAAACAGTCCATACATCAGGCCGACACCCCATTAATGTCCATAGAAGAGCTCTGCTCTTCTCAGGCCTGAAGGCACACAGGCTGTGCAATGTCCAGCACTCAGGCTCTATCTGAAGCCACAGACACACAAGGGCTTATCCCTCTGAATACACAGACCACTCTGTAGTGTCCAGCCTGGACACATGGAAGTCTGTCCACACTGGCAGACTCCCAAACACTCACTATACATGTGCCAAACACACCTCCATTAGGTAGCCTGAAACCACACCCACAGGTGAAGTAACATCATATGCACTGTCACGTGATTATGACATCACTGCAGGTCCTCAAACTCCTGCAGGGAAAAGGATACAGTGAGCACCCCCACTCAGAGTGAGGTATGTGGGTAGCCAGACCCACCCATCTCTCATAGCAACCTGGACCCAGGTGCACTAAATGATATCTTTAGTGCTCACGTGCACTAAATACAAAATACTCAGGGTTGCATCACAGGGATCATCCATCCCTGTGACACATACCTCCCATTAACCACGCGACCACCAGTCACACCACACTATGTAACTAAGGATGGTGTTATAGAGAATGTGAGTACACTATATACTAAGGGACTATGTTATACATAAGCGATAATAATGTCTTCCCCCACTTCCCTCTGTTCCTAAATCCATTATAAGTCCCCCTTCCTCCCATCCTAATCCCCCACACCCCTCATTGTCCTCCACCGCATCCCATCATTGTCCTCTCCCCCACCCCATTATTGCCCTCTTCACCACCTCCATCATTGCTTTCTCCCCACTACCCCATATCATTGCCCATTCCACCCCCTCCATCATTTCCTCCTCCCCCACTACCCCCAGCATTGTCTTTTCCCCCACCACTTCCATCATTGCCCATTATACCACCTCCATCATTTCCTCCTCCCCCATCATTGCCTACCCCCCATCAGCCACATCATTGCCCTTTCCACCACATCGATCATTTCCTCCTCCCCCACCATCCCCATCCTTGCCCATTCCACCACTTCCATCATTTCCTCCCCCAGCATCCCCATCATTGTCCTCTCCATCATCCCCATTCCACCACTTCCATCATTTTCTCCATCCCCATCATTGCCCTCTCCTCCCCCCTACACACACACAGCACCATCCACCTCTCTGCACATTGCCCCGCAGCGCTAGGCATTCACACACACACACACAGCACCTCTCTCACACACACAGCACCTCTCCGCCTGCTCTGCCACAGCATCACCGTCACCTTCCTCTCTCTGGCATAGCCGGCAGCTGAATGAGGACGTCATCCAGCTACACTGCTGTCGGTGTGAGAGGAAGCGCGGGCAGGAAGCAGGACAGAACGCTGCAGCTACGCTATTTTCTATTGTAGGCAGCGGAGCTGCAGGGATGTCTCCCTGCCTGCTGCACATGAGGGCAATCTGGCCAGGGGTCCCTGGAGCCTCAGGGCTGGATAAACAGGCCAGATTGCCCTCATTATTAGCCACCCTGCAGGGGCCCCCCTCCACCTCCAGGCCCCGATGCTGCCACACAGGCTACATATGCGGTATGTCTGCCCATGCTCCATGTATTAGTGTGTCTGTATGTAGAAATTGCACAGCAAATTGTATGGTGCAATTTCTCCTGTTATCCTTATGAAACTGCAAAATTTGGGGCTAAAATAACATTTTTGTGGGGAAAATGTGTTTTTATTATTTTCACGGCTCAACGTCAAACTTCTGTGAAGCATTTGGGGGTTCAAGGTGCTCACTACACATCTAAATGGATTCCTTGAAGGGTTTAGTTTCCAAAATGGAGTCACTTGTGGGGAGCTCAATTGTTAAGCACATCAGGGGCTCTCCAAACGGGACATAACATCCGCTAATGATTCCAGGAAAGTTTACATTCAAAAAGTCAAATGGCGCTCCTTCCCTAACGAGCTCTGCCTTGCTCCCAAACAGTGGTTTTCTCCCTCATGTGGGGTATTGGCATGCTCAGGAGAAATTGTACAACAAATTTTGTGGTCTATTTTTTTTCCTGTTACCCTTGTCAAAGTAAAAAAAAAAAATGGAACTGAAGTAAATTATTTTGTGAAAAAAGTTAATGTTCATCTTTTTCCCACATTCCAAGAATTCCTGTGAAGCACCTGAAGGGTTAATAAACTTCTTGAATGTGGTTGTAAGCACCTTGAGGGGTGCAGATTTTAGACTGGTGTCACTTGTAGGTATCTTCTATCTTGTAGACCCCTCAAAGTGACTTCAAATGTGATGTGGTCCCTAAAGAAATGATTTTGTAAATTTTGTTGGAAAAATGAGAAATTGTTCGTCAACTTTTAATCCTTATAACTTCCTAACAAAAATAAAATGGTTCCAAAATTGTGCGGATTTAAAGTAGACATGTGGGGAATGTTATTTATTAATTATTTTGTGTGACCTATTTCTGTGATATAAGGGCATGGAAATTCAAAGTTTGAAAATTGTGAAATTTTCTCCAAATCTCCATTTTTTTCACAAATAAGTGTAAGTCATATTGAAGAAATTATAGCACCGTCATGAAACATAATATGTCACGAAAAAAACAGTCTCATAATTACCGGGATCCATTGAAACGTTCCTAAATTATTACCTCATAAAGGGACAGTGGTCAGAATTGCCCAAATTGGCCCGGTCATTAACATGGAAACCACCTTTGGGGATAAAGATTTGATGATGTACAATAACAAATTGTATTGTGGTACCGTGTTAGCCAGAAAAATCGATGTGAATACTTTTCTGCCCAATGAGGACAAAAGTATTCTCGGAGTGATACCTTTATTGGCTAACCAGAAAATATGTTAGCAAGCTTTCAGAGCACAACTGCTCCTTCTTCAGGCAAGATTACAAATAGATTAATAAGAAAAAAGCACAACATTTAAGGGATACTACAGTAGGACATTTGTTCAGGGGGGTGGGAGGTGTGATGGAGGTGTGAGATGAAAGGGTTAAAAGCCTGAACACAGCTCTTGTAAATGCTTCTGTGTGATGGTGCAATATGTTGGCCTTTGTGGCCGCACCTTAAACTTTTGCCCAGGGCCCCACTTTTTACTAAAACTGCTCCTTAGGTGACTAACTGCTGGTGCTGCTGATGGTTATGCTCAAAATTCTCACTAACATTGACAGTTGGTGAGACATCGGCCATCTTCTGGGTTTTATATGAAAAGAGCAGGATTTTACAGGATGTTATGTATATTATAGAGATAAGGTGATGGAGGTTTCAGATCCACCATAGCTCTTCAGCCTCATTCTCCATATCCGTTCAAATGCTGATTTATTCAGTAAATGAGTAATGTACTCGCCATGTAAGTGTATTGCTACGTGCATATACAAATAGTTTGGGGGTGAAAATCTTGGTGGTATGATTCACTTTAATTCTCCATTAAGAAGAAGTTCAGATGAATTAGAAAAAAATCCATGTTTCTCCTTGACATAGCAATTAGCTAAATCACAACATAACAAACAAAACCATATTCACATTTCGCCCTGACACATATTATCTGCTCACATAATTTAAGTAATCTTCTCATTAGCTCAGGAGGAAGTGTTAACAAGGACAAAGCAGCTGATATACGGTAATTGAACAAATCATTTTTGACAGTGGTAAGAGCAGAGTGGTCGTTTTGAAAGTTCCTTGTGCTTGAAATTAAGTACACTGCTGCTTGTAAGAATGCTCCTAAATTAACCCTTTACCATTTAATTGAGAACTTCACGGAGAGACTGGTTTATTGCTCACAAGCTGAGCCCACCCCATACCCAGTAGATAATCACTGCCTTTTGCGGCCGTCATGTCCCTTTAACAGCCAATGGTGTATTCTAGCTCTGCCATGGTTGATAAACTGTTCAATGCTGCTGTCAACCTCTGACAATGGCATTAAAGCACAGAATAACTGTTTAACCCCTTTACCCCCAAGGGTGGTTTGCACGTCAATGACCAGGCCAATTTTTACAATTCTGACCACTGTCCCTTTATGAGGTTATAACTCTGGAACGCTTCAACGGATCCTGGTGATTCTGACATTGTTTTCTCGTGACATATTGTACTTCATGATAGTGGTAAAATTTATTTGATAGTACCTGCGTTTATTTGTGAAAAAAACGGAAATTTGGCAAAAATTATGAAAATTTCGCAATTTTCAAACTTTGAATTTTTATGCCCTTAAATCACAGAGATATGTCACACAAAATACTTAATAAGTAACATTTCCCACATGTCTACTTTACATCAGCATAATTTTGGAAACAAATTTTTTTTTTGTTAGGGAGTTATAAGGGTTAAAAGTTGACCAGCAATTTCTCATTTTTTCAACACCATTTCTTTTTTAGGGACCACATCTAATTTGAAGTCATTTTGAGGGGTCTATATGATAGAAAATACCCAAGTGTGACACCATTCGAAAAACTGCACCCCTCAAGGTGCTCAAAACCACATTCAAGAAGTTTATTAACCCTTCAGGTGTTTAATAGGATTTTTTGGAATGTTTAAATAAAAATGAACATTTACCGTATATACTCGAGTATAAGCCGACCCGAGTATAAGCCGACCCCCCTAATTTTGCCACAAAAAACTGGGAAAACTTATTGACTCGAGTATAAGCCTAGGGTAGAAAATGCAGCATTTACCGGTGAATTTCAAAAATAAAAATAGATGCTCCATAGCGTTCATTATTGCCCCATAGATGCTCCATATACAACTGTGCTATATAGAATGCTCTGCACCGTTCATTATGGCCCCATAGATGCCCCTTATAATGTTGTGCCATATATGCTCTGCACCTTTGATTATGGCCCCATAGATGCTCCTTATAATGTTGTGCCATATATGCTCTGCACCTTTGATTATGGCCCCATAGGTGCTCCTTAGAATGCTGTGCCCCATATATGCTCTGCACCTTTGATTATGGCCCCATAGATGCTCCTTATAATGCTGTGCCATATATGCTCTGCACCTTTGATTATGTAGGTTATTATTATTATGTAGATTATGTAGATTATGTAGATGCTCCTTATAATGCTGTGCCATATATGCTCTGCACCTTTGATTATGGCCCCATAGGTGCTCCTTATAATGCTGTGCCCCATATATGCTCTGCACTTTTATGGCCCCATAGGTGCTCCTTATAATGCTGTGCCCCATTTATGCTCTGCACCTTTATGGCCCCATAGGTGCTCCTTAGAATGCTGTGCCATATATGCTCTGCACCGTTGATTATGGCCCCATAGATGCTCCTTATGCTGTGCCATATATGCTCTGCACCTTTGATTATGGCCCCATAGATGCTCTTTATAATGCTGTGCCATATATGCTCTGCACCTTTGATTATGGCCCCATAGGTGCTCCTTATAATGCTGTGCCATATATGCTCTGCACCTTTGATTATGGCCCCATAGGTGCTCCTTATAATGCTGTGCCATATATGCTCTGCACCTTTGATTATGGCCCCATAGATGCTCTTTATAATGCTGTGCCATATATGCTCTGCACCTTTATGGCCCCATAGGTGCTCCTTAGAATGCTGTGCCATATATGCTCTGCACCTTTATGGCCCCATAGGTGCTCCTTATAATGCTGTGCCATATATGCTCTGCACCTTTGATTATGGCCCCATAGGTGCTCCTTATAATGCTGTGCCATATATGCTCTGCACCTTTGATTATGGCCCCATAGGTGCTCCTTATAATGCTGTGCCATATATGCTCTGCACCTTTGATTATGGCCCCATAGATGCTCCTTATAATGCTGTGCCCCATATATGCTCTGCACCTTTATGGCCCCATAGGTGCTCCTTATAATGCTGTGCCCCATTTATGCTCTGCACCTTTATGGCCCCATAGGTGCTCCTTAGAATGCTGTGCCATATATGCTCTGCACCTTTGATTATGGCCCCATAGGTGCTCCTTATAATGCTGTGCCATATATGCTCTGCACCTTTGATTATGGCCCCATAGGTGCTCCTTATAATGCTGTGCCCCATATATGCTCTGCACCTTTATGGCCCCATAGGTGCTCCTTATAATGCTGTGCCCCATTTATGCTCTGCACCTTTATGGCCCCATAGGTGCTCCTTATAATGCTGTGCCCCATATATGCTCTGCACCTTTATGGCCCCATAGGTGCTCCTTATAATGCTGTGCCCCATATATGCTCTGCACCTTTATGGCCCCATAGATGCTCCTTATAATGCTGTGCCCCTTATATGCTCTGCACCTTTATGGCCCCATAGGTGCTCCTTATAATGCTGTGCCCCATATATGCTCTGCACCTTTATGGCCCCATAGGTGCTCCTTATAATGCTGTGCCCCTTATATGCTCTGCACCTTTATGGCCCCATAGAATGCTGCTGGTGCTGCCATAAAAAAAAAAAAAAATCACATACTCACCTCTCTTCTCAGGACGCCGGCGCTTTCAATAATTACCTGCTCCTCGTGCGGCTCCGTCTCCAGCACTGACGCTCAGCAGAGGGCGCGCACTGACTACGTCACAGCGCCCTCTAACCTGAGCGTCACTGCTAGAGGACGCTGCAGACGGAGCCGGAGCGAGGAGCAGGTAATTATAGCGCTGCGCTCCCCTTACCTGCTGCGGCGCGGTCCCTGCAGTCCCTGGCTTCTCCAGCGCTGCAGCTTCTTCCTGTAATTGAGCGGTCACATGGCACCGATTATTTACAGCAATGAATATGCGGCTCCTCCCCTATGGGGGTGGAGCTGCCTATTCATTTCTGTAATGAGCGGTGCCATGTGACCGCTCAGTGCAGGAAGAATCTGCAGCGCCGGAGAAGCCAGGGACTGCAGGGACCGCGCTGGGAGCAGGTAAGTATGATTACACAGCCCCCGCTCCCCCTCCCCTGCTGACACCCGGGAATATGACTCGATTATAAGCCGAGAGGGGGACTTTCAGCCCAAAAAAATGGGCTGAAAATCTCGGCTTATACTCGAGTATATACGGTAACTTTTTTTCACAAAAAATTTACTTCAGCTCCAATTTGTTTTATTTTACCAAGGGTAACAGGAGAAAATGGACCCCAAAAGTTGTTGTCCAATTTGTCCTGAGTACGCTGATACCCCATATGTGACAGTAAACCACTGTTTGGGCGCATGGGAGAGCTCGGAAGGGAAGGAGTGCCGTTTGACTTTTCAATGCAAAATTGACAGGAATTGAGATGGGATGCCATGTTGCGTTTGGAGAGCCCCTGATGTGCCTAAACATTGAAACCCCCCACAAGAGACATCATTTTGGAAAGTAGACCCCCTAAGGAACTTATCTAGAGGTGTGGTGAGCACTTTGACCCACCAAGTGCTTCACAGAAGTTTATAATGCAGAACCGTAAAAATAAAAAATCATATTTTTTCATAAAAATTATATTTTTGCCCCCAATTTTTTATTTTTCCAAGGGTAAGAGAAGAAATTGGACCTCAAAAGTTGTTGTGCAATTTGTCCTGAGTACGCTGATACCCCATATGTGGCAGTAAACCACTGTTTGGGCGCATGGGAGAGCTCGGAAGGGAAGGAGCGCCGTTTGACTTTTCAATGCAAAATTGACAGGAATTGAGATGGGACGCCATGTTGCGTTTGGAGAGCCACTGATGTGCCTAAACATTGAAACCCCCCACAAGTGACACCATTTTGGAAAGTAGACCCCCTAAGGAACTTATCTAGAGGTGTGGTGAGCACTTTGACCCACCAAGTGCTTCACAGAAGTTTATAATGCAGAACCGTAAAAATAAAAAATCATATTTTTTCACAAAAATTATATTTTTGCCCCCAATTTTTTATTTTTCCAAGGGTTAGAGAAGAAATTGGACCTCAAAACTTGTTGTACAATTTGTCCTGAGTACGCTGATACCCCAAATGTGGGGGGGAACCACTGTTTGGGCACATGGTAGAGCTTGGAAGGGAAGGAGCACCGTTTGACTTTTCATGCCAAAATTGACAGGAATTGAGATGGGACGCCATGTTGCATTTGGAGAGCCACTGATGTGCCTAAACATTGAAACCCCCCACAAGTGACACCATTTTGGAATGTAGACCCCCTAAGGAACTTATCTGGATGTGTGGTGAGCACTTTGACCCACCAAGGGCTTCACAGAAGTTTATAATGCAGAGCCATAAAAATAAAACAAAAGTTTTTTTCCACAAAAATTATATTTTAGCCCCCAGTTTTGTATTTTTCCAAGGGTAGCAGGAGAAATTGGACCCTAAATGTTGTTGTCCAATTTGTCCTGAGTACGCTGATACCCGATATGTGGGGGGGAACCACCGTTTGGGCGCATGGGAGGGCTCGGAAGGGAAGGAGCATCATTTGGAATGCAGACTTAGATGGATTGGTCTGCAGGCGTCACATTGCGTTTGCAGAGCCCCTAATGTGCCTAAACAGTAGAAACCCCCCACAAGTGACCCCATATTGGAAACTAGACCCCTCAATGAACTTATCTAGATGTGTTGTGAGAACTTTGAACCCCCAAGTGTTTCACTACAGTTAATAACGCAGAGCCGTGAAAATAAAAAATCTTTTTGTTTTCCCACAAAAATTATTTTTTAGCCCCCAGTTTTGTATTTTCCCAAGGGTAACAGGAGAAATTGGACCACAAAAGTTGTTGTCCTTTTTGTCCTGAGTACGCTGATACCGCATATGTTGGGGTAAACCCCTGTTTGGGCGCACGGGAGAGCTCGGAAGGGAAGGAGCACTGTTTTACTTTTTCAACGCAGAATTGGCTGGAATTGAGATCGGACGCCATGTCGTGTTTGGAGAGCCCCTTATGTGCCTAAATAGTGGAAACCCCCCAATTATAACTGAAACCCTAATCTAAACACACCCCTAACCCTAATTCCAACGGTAACCCTAAGCACACCTCTAACCCTGACACACCCCTAAGCCTAATCCCAACCCTATTCCCAACTGTAAATGTAATCTAAACCCTAACCCTAACTTTAGCCCCAACCCTAACTGTAGCCCCAACCCTAGCCCCAACCCTAGCCCTAACCCTAGCCCTAACCCTAGCCCTAATCCTAACCCTAGCCCTAACCCTAATCCTAACCCTAGCCCTAACCCTAGCCCTAATGGGAAAATGGACATAAATACATTTTTTTTATTTTTCCATAACTAAGTGGGTGATGAAGGGGGGTTTGATTTACTTTTATAGCGGGTTTTTTAGCGGATTTTTATGATTGGCAGCCGTCACACACTGAAAGACGCTTTTTATTGCAAAAAATATTTTTTGCGTTACCACATTTTGAGAGCTATAATTTTTCCATATTTTGGTACACAGAGTCATGTGAGGTCTTGTTTTTTGCGGGATGAGTTGACGTTTTTATTGGTAACATTTTCGGGCACGTGACATTTTTTGATCACTTTTTATTCCGATTTTTGTGAGGAAGAATGACCAAATACCGTTCCGCATTTGGTAAAATTAATAAAGCAGTTTTATTCTTCGGGGCAGTACAGCGATACCTCATTTATATCATTTTTTTGTGTTTTGGCGCTTTTATACGATAAAAACTATTTTACAGAAAAAATAATTATTTTTGCATCGCTTTATTCTGAGGACTATAACTTTTTTATTTTTTTGCTGATGATGCTGTATGGTGGCTCGTTTTTTGTGGGACAAGATGACGTTTTCAGCGGTACCATGGTTATTTATATCTGTCTTTTTGATCGCGTGTTATTCCACTTTTTGTTCGGCGGTATGATAATAAAGCGTTGTTTTTTGCCTCGTTTTTTTTTTTTTTTTCTTACGGTGTTTACTGAAGGGGTTAACTAGTGGGGCAGTTTTATAGGTCGGGTCGTTACGGACGCGGCGATTCTAAATATGTGCACTTTTATTTTTTTTTTTTATTTAGATGAAGAAATGTATTTATGGGAATAATATTTTTTTTTTTTTACACATTTGGAAAATTTTTTTTTAACTTTTTTACTTAGTCCCAGGGGGGGACATCACAGATCAGTGATCTGACAGTTTGCACAGCACTCTGTCAGATCACTGATCTGACATGCAGCACTGCAGGCTTCACAGTGCCTGCTCTGAGCAGGCTCTGTGAAGCCACCTCCCTCCCTGCAGGACTCGGATCCGCAGCCATCTTGGATCCGGGGCTCGAGCAGGCAGGGAGGGAGGTAAGACCCTCGCAGCAACGCGATCACATCGCGTTGCTGCGGGGGTCTCAGGGAAGCCCGCAGGGAGCCCCCTCCCTGTGCGGTGCTTCCCTGTACCGCCGGCACATCGCGATCATCTTTGATCGCGGTGTGCCGGGGGTGGTCCGTGACCGCTCCTGGCACATAGTGCCGGATGTCAGCTGCGATAAGCAGCTGACACCCGGCCGCGATCGGCCGCGCTCCCCCCGTGAGCGCTGCCGATCGCTATGACGTACTATCCCGTCCGGGGTCAGATAAGCCCAGGGCACTTCGACGGGATAGTACGTCTAAGGTCACAGAGGGGTTAAACAAAATCCAGTCCTCGGCGCATCATGGCGGAGTCAATCATTTAAAAGCTCCTTCCCACATGACAGTTTTCTCTCTATCGCCGCCCTTCTCTGGCTCTTTGAAGCCAGAGCAATTAATCAAAGAAGGTGCAGATTGTGGGAAAACAAGCAGGTGGGAAGGTGTAGATACATTATTGTGCATCATGCTGTGGCCAGAGTGCCCATACTTGGTTTCAATAGGCAACAATGGGTTGCTGTGGCAGTCGGGGGTCTATTGAAGACCTCTGTGCATGCCTTCACAGAGCTTCATTGAAATCCAGCCTGTGGTTGGGCTTCAAAGGAGACTGTGATTTTTACTATGCACAGTAAGGCCCCCTTCACACGTCTGTGTCATGTGACAGTTTTCACACGCATCGGAGACACCTTCACACGTAGATCCATTCAAGTGAATGAGTCTGCACACATGTCAGTGAGTTTCCAGGGACCATGTGTCCAAGGCAAACCCCGCTGATATGTTCATTTTTTGGGAGCAGCACGGGCCACAAAATGACACATCCATGTGTCATCAGTGTGGCACATACCGGCGCCTGGGAATCAGCGGTACTATTCATGCTGATCCGGGTGCTGAACGCAGCTCACTTAATTGTCCACTGCTTGCGCTAAGATCATCGTGAGCAAGGGACAATGTTGAGAGTTGTAGTCAGCCACCGCGGTCTACATCGAGTGTAAAATTAATAATAAAATAAAAAATCACTTTATACTCACCGTAGAATTGAATCACTGGAAACAGTTGTCCCCAGTAAACAAACTAAAGTAAAAAAGAATATCCCTCACCTGTCCGACGTTGAGAGACTAAAGAGTGTCCCACGCCTTAATCCATCTGTGTGACATTTGTTCTCACTGCAGTGAGTCATTCTGCCCTGCTCTTCAGTATGAGCGGTCGCTTCAGGCCACTGCTCACGCTGATGAGCAATTGTCGCACAGTTGGATTACGGCGTGGGACACTATATTAAAAGAATAATAATAATAAAAAATCTTGACAAGTTTTGCATCACCGTATTTGTACTGATGAGGAGTCATATTGTCAGAAAAAACAAAACCCCACTACAGTGCCAGAATGCAGTTTTCTTCACTAGTTCACTTCACTTGGAATTTTTTTTCCAGTTTTTTAGTCTACTTCATGATAGAATGAATGGTGTCATTCAAAAGTGCAAGTCATCCCACAAAGTAATGGCCCTTGGAAGAAGAGGATGAAAAAACAGAAATTGGCCATGTTGGCAAGTGGTTAAAAACTTATGAAATGTTTAATCGTCCTTCAGTAATTAATAACATCCGACTAAAACATAGAAAAACACTGAAGCTGCAAACTTGGTGAAAACCCAAATTTGTGTCAGTACAAGTCATGGCCAGGTGTGTTGTTGATTGTGGTAGTAATGTCCGATAATGTTTCTACCTTCTTCCCAGAATCCTAGGCTTCTTGATGACGTCAGCTTCCACCCCTGTGTCAGATTCAAGCGCTGGGAGGCTGAGCGAGTTCTGTCCTTTATCCCCCCTGACGGTAACTTCCGGCTGATGTCCTATCGAGTGAGCTCCCAAACGTAGGTACCTCATCTCTGATACTTTTCGATTGGAGTAGTTAAACCAGCTCTCTGTTGCATTAAATATTTCCAGGAATATTTTATGTTAAAAAATAAATAAATGACCCAATTTTCAGAGAATTTAATCGGCCACTTGTGTGTATATATATATACATATATATATATACAGTCATGGCCAAAAGTATTGCCACCCCTGCAATTCTGTCAGGTAATACTCATTTTCTTCCTGAAAATGATTGCACAAAAACACAAATTATTTGGTATTATTATCTTCATTTAATTTGTCTTAAATGAAAAAACACAAAAGAGAATGAAGCAAATAGAAAAAACATTGATCATTTCACACACAACTCCAAAAATGGGCCAAAAGTATTGGCACCCTCAGCCTAATACTTGGTTGCACAACCTTTAGCCAAAATAACTGCGACCAACCGCTTCCGGTAACCATCAATGAGTTTCTTACAATGCTCTGCTGGAATTTTAGACCATTCTTCTTTGGCAAACTGCCCCAGGTCCCTGATATTTGAAGGGTGCCTTCTCCAAACTGCCATTTTTAGATCTCTCTACAGGTGATCTATGGGATTCAGGTCTGGACTCATTGCTGCCACCTTAGAAGTCTCCAGTGCTTTCTCTCAAACCCTTTTCTAGTGCTTTTTGAAGTGTGTTTTGGGTCATTGTCCTGCTGTAAGACCCATGACCTCTGAGGGAGACCCAGCTTTCTCACACTGGGCCCTACATTATGCTGCAAATTTGTTGGTAGTCTTCAGACTTCGTAATGCCATGCACACGGTCAAGCAGTCCAGTGTCAGAGGCAGCAAAGCAACCCCAAAACATCAGGGAACCTCCGCCATGTTTGACTGTAGGGACCATGTTCTTTTCTTTGAATGCCGCTTTTTTTCTCCTGTAAACTCTATGTTGATACCTTTGCCCAAAAAGCTCTACTTTATTCGGACTCCCATGACAGCACTACGAGAGAGGGGATCCGCCCTTCAGGAACAGGAAACCTACAGATACAAAAGGGCGGTACCTCTCCCCATGCATCAGTTGGTTTCCTGTTCCTGGAGGGACAGGATCCTACAGATTTCATCTCGTAAGGAGCCCAGGCCGGCCGGTCGAATCTGGTAGCGGGGGGGTCTCCTACCTCGACCGGTGCGGAAAGTCCTGGAGACGCCACGGTGGTCCAGGCTGGACTGCACGTCAGTGGCGTTGGCAGCAGGGAGCAGGGTCCGGAGGATTCCTTGTCTCCAGAAGCCGGCGTTGGTAAGAGTTCTTTCCCCCCCCCCTGGGTCAGGCGGCGGCGGTGGGGTGCGGTGGTACAGTTGCGGCGTCGGAAGTGGAGCGCCGTCCGGAGCACTGCTGGGCATTCCCGGCGTCCTGCATCGCTCACTGAGCGTTTCCGGAACGCTGGGGCGCCGGGGGGTGGAGCCGGCAGGCGCTTCCGGTTTGCGGGGGGCTGCGCATGCGCGGTCTTTTCCAAAATGGCGGCGCCCATGGTCCGGTCGCCGGTTTCTTCTGCATTACCACCGCTAACATCCCAGCTGCAGCCTGATCATCAGGAACCAATGGGGAACACGCCAGGTGGCCTGCTGACCGGAATACAGGGGATATAAGCAGGTGTTGGCGATAGAACCCTGCTTTTGGCCACAGTCTCATCATGGCAGATGATGGTGAGCAGCAGCCTCAGCTTCTGGATAAAGTGCGGCAGGAAGCCGTGGGAAAGGAGCATATCAGAAGTGACCAGTCCAGCCGTAAAAGCTCGTCCAGGCAAGGATCTAGAGCTTCGACTGGCAAGGAGCCCCCTCGTGTTCCGGTACCTTTTTCTTTGGCGTGCACTGGTAAGTGATCTACGTGAATGTTCACTCAGTGACGCGGGCCCCTTATACTTTGTCATTCTAGGGGAAGAGAAGTGCAAAGTCGAAACATAAGGAGTGTGCCCTATGTGAAGTTCCTTTACCAGATTCCTACCCTAAAAAATTGTGTGCCTCCTGTATACAACAGACGGTGAGGTCTACAGGAGTGGAGGGGTTGAGTGACATCAGGCTAGATAGATGGAATCTCCCTTATTGTCCTCCCCTAGGTAGCGGAAGAATCTGCTTCTACGGCTAGTCTAAAGGAGATGATCCGTTTGGAAGTTAAGGAATCCCTGCGGTCTTTGTCCCAGGCGGGAAGTTCAAAACAAAGAGCTTCGGTGATCTCAGACTCTTCGGAGGAAGATAAAGAGGAGGGTTCTTACGGCTCGATTCTCTCTTCCTCGTCATCAGAAGAGGACTCTGGCCGATTCTGTCTGCCTCTAGACCGGGTGGATAAACGAGTCAAGTCGGTCAGAGGCACGATGGGCCTAGAAGAGCCTAAGACTCAGCCTTCCCGTCAGGAGCTAATGTTCAGCGGCTTGGAACACAAGAAACGCAGATCTTTCCCGGTGAATGATAAAATTCAAGACCTGATTCTCCGGGAATGGAAAAAACCGGAGAAGAAAGGTTCTTTGCCACCGGCTTTAAAGCGCAGGTATCCCTTTGAGGATGCGGCTGTGGATACCTGGGACAAGGCCCCTAAATTAGATGCTGCGGTGGCGAAAGCATCTAAGAAAGCAGCATTACCTTTCGAGGACATGGGTTCCCTTAAAGACCCCCTTGACAGGAAGGCGGATACCTTCCTTAAAGGTACCTGGGAGATGGCAGCCGGATCTTTGAGGCCAGCAGTGGCTGCGACTTGTACAGCCAGATCCCTGATGGTCTGGCTGGAACAGTTGGAATCCCAGCTTAAAGAAGGCGCTTCCAGGAATTCTATTCTAGGTGCGCTTCCAGTGATTCAGGATGCTGCGGCTTTCCTGTCGGATGCATCGGTGGACTCGGTCAGAATGGCAGCCAGAGCAGCAGGACTCTCCAACGCGGCTCGTAGAGCCTTATGGTTGAAGTGTTGGTCGGGGGATATCCAGTCAAGATCCAAGTTATGCGCTATCCCATGTAAAGGGGAATATCTCTTTGGGCCAACTTTGGATGAGCTGCTCGAAAAGGCTGGGGATGATAAGAAAAAATTCCCTAATTTGTCATCAGCTTCTTACCGGCGTCCATTCAACAGGAGGAGATTTGGTCGTGGAAGGAAGCGCGCGTCCTCACCCTCTAGAGAAAATTTTAGATGGGAGGATAGACGCAGGAAAGGTACGGGTTACATGTTTCGCCGTTCCTCAAAAGAACGTAAGAAACCAGACCAATGACTAGCAATCCCTGTGGGAGGGAGATTGTCAACCTTCTCTTCTGCATGGACTAACATCACGGATAGTGACTGGGTCCGAGGTATTATATCGGAAGGCCTAAAATTGGAATTTGTTCACTGGCCTCGGGATAAATTTATGCTAACCCCCTTGCGTTCCTCCACTATTGAGCAGACGGCCCTAGAGTCAGAGGTCATGACTTTATGCCGTAAAAATGTACTGATTGAGGTTCCGGAGTCAGAAAGAGGAAGAGGATTCTACTCTCCTCGTTTTCTGATTCAAAAACCAGACAAGTCGTTCAGGACTATTATCAATCTCAAATCCCTTAATGAATACCTGGTTAATACCACGTTTAAAATGGAGTCAATCAGTTCTGCAATAAAGATGTTGTTTAAACACTGCTTCATGGTAGTTGTGGACTTAAAGGATGCATACTATCATGTTCCTATCCACGAAAACTTTCAGAGGTTTCTACGTGTGGCGGTGTCTATGGGAGGTATTGTTCGCCATTTTCAATTTAGAGCCCTTCCCTTCGGCCTCTCAGCGTCTCCCCGGGTATTTACTAAAGTAGTTGCGGAGGTTATGGCGCACTTACGTGAATCCGATATCCTCATTGTCCCGTATCTGGATGATTTCCTAATAGTGGGGAACTCAGTAGACCATTGCCTGGCTCAGGTTAAAACAGCTATATTTAAACTGGAAAATCTGGGCTGGATCGTAAATTACGATAAGTCCCGTTTGCAACCCCTAAAGACCCAGAGGTTCCTAGGGCTGCTGTTAAATTCCGAGTCTCAACAATGCTGTCTTCCACCTGATAAATTACTTCATATCCAACAACAGGTGTTAAAAGCAATTAATAAACCATCCATGACCCTTAGACAGGCTATGTCTTTGTTAGGTTCCCTAACTTCCTGTATCCCCGCCGTCCGTTGGGCCCAATTCCACTCCAGGCCTTTACAGTTTGACGTACTACATTATGATAGAGTCTTACAGGGTTCCTTGCAGGGTCAGATGACATTGAGTTCAGGGGTTCTTGCATCTCTTAGATGGTGGCTAGAGGAAGACAATCTGTCAGCAGGAGTTCCCTGGGTGACTCAGGTGACTCGGGTAATCACAACAGACGCCAGCCCCACGGGGTGGGGGGCACACATGGGTGACGTTGTAGTCCAGGGTCTATGGGACTCCCAGACATCGGCCTCTTCCAATCAGAAGGAGTTGATGGCAATTGAATTCTCAATTAAGGAACTCCTCGTGTATCTACAGGGTCACCATGTCAAAATCCTCTCCGACAATCAGGTGGCAGTTGCCTACGTGAATCACCAAGGTGGAACACGCTCCGAGTCCCTGATGGAAATAGCGGACCGCCTGCTCCAGATAGCGGAAAACCATTTTCTATCTTTAACAGCAGTACATATAAAAGGGAAGGAAAATATAAGGGCGGACTTTCTAAGTCGAAACACCTTAAGACAAGGAGAATGGTCTCTGAACACAAAGATCTTCAACCAGATTGTTCGCAGGTGGGGTCATCCAGAGGTGGACTTATTTGCCAACAAGGACAACAGGAAAGTGAAAAAATTCTGTTCCTTAAATCCCAGGGAATATCCGCTGGCAGTGGATGCCTTCCTGATCAGATGGGATTTCCGGTTGGCTTATGCGTTTCCCCCGCTAAACCTGTTGCCTCTGGTGGTCAGAAAGATAAGGGAGGATCAAGCGAGAATCATACTGATCGCTCCGTTCTGGCCCCGAAGGGCTTGGTTCTCCTGGCTCAGGACCATGTCGGTGGAAGACCCCTGGGTACTGCCGGACATTCCGGACTTACTTCATCAAGGTCCGATCAACCATCCACAAGTGAAGGGTCTCCATTTGACGGCATGGTCTTTGAGAGGTCACTGTTAAAAAACAGAGGATTTTCTCCAAATCTCATTGATACCCTTATGAAGAGTAGAAAACTCATAACAACTAAAATCTACTCTAGAACTTGGAGGAAGTTTCTGGCCTCTTCAAATTTTAATATCGAAGAGGGTTTACCAATTAACCAGATTCTAGAATTCCTGCAGAGGGGGCTAGAGCTAAATCTATCCACAAGTACTCTAAAAGTACAAGTCTCAGCCCTGGGGGCTCTATTTTCTTGTAACATTGCTGGTAATTATTGGGTATCAAGGTTCATCAAAGCAGCTAGTAGATCCAGACCTATACACAGGAATAGGTCAATGCCTTGGGATCTCAACCTAGTCCTCTCAGCCTTGACTAAAGAACCGTTTGAGCCTTTACATTCAGCCTCACTTAAATTACTATCCCTCAAAACAGCATTTTTGGTGGCAATTACATCTGCTCGTAGGGTAGGAGACATACAGGCTCTTTCTAGGCTCTCCCCCTATACAGAGTTTCTACAGGACAGAGTAGTCCTCAGACCAGATCCAGCTTATTTACCTAAAGTGGTCTCAGATTTTCATAGATCTCAGGAGATAGTTCTACCATCATTTCTCCCTAATCCTGCTAATTCCAAAGAGGAGTTACTCCATACGTTAGATGTTAGGAGATGTCTCTTAGAATATATATCAGTCACTGATGCTTGGAAGAGAGAGGAGGCGTTGTTTCTATCCTTCCAAGGTCCCAGGAAAGGTCTTAGAGTGTCAAAGTGCACGTTAGCAAAGTGGATTAGGGAGGCTATCTCTCTGGCTTATACTGCAGGTGGAGGTCCTGTTCCGCAGAATCTGAGGGCACATTCCACTCGGGCCATGGCTGCATCCTGGGCTGAGAGATCTGGAGTCTCCATCGACCAGATATGTAAGGCGGCTACGTGGTCATCCCCTTCCACCTTTTTCAAACACTATAGGTTGAACTTGGGGTTCTCTTCTGATCTCACCTTCGGGTTAAGGGTGCTGCAGGCTATAGTCCCTCCCTAAGGTAGTTTACATCTCTGTAATTCTCTCGTAGTGCTGTCATGGGAGTCCGAATAAAGCATTAAGCTACTTACTGGTAGCGGCATTTTTCGGAGGCCCATGACAGCACCCTTAGTTCCCTCCCTATTCACGTGGGGGTTGCACTTCCTATAGTATATATAATGAGATGGATAGATCTCACGTGTAGTATATAGTTCAATATGATGGATTATTTTTGTACATAAACTGTATATAATGTATATTTGTGTGCTACTAACCGCGGTAGTCCTCTCAGGCTCTAATATACAACTGATGCATGGGGAGAGGTACCGCCCTTTTGTATCTGTAGGTTTCCTGTTCCTGAAGGGCGGATCCCCTCTCTCGTAGTGCTGTCATGGGCCTCCGAAAAATGCCGCTACCAGTAAGTAGCTTAATGCTTTTGTCTCATCTGACCAGAGAACATTCTTCCAAAACGTTTTAGGCTTTGTCAGGTAAGTTTTGGCAAACTCCAGCCTGGCTTTTTTATGTCTCGGGGTAAGAAGTGGGGTCTTCCTGGGTCTCCTACCATACAGTCCATTTTCATTCAGATGCCGACGGATAGTACGTGTTGACACTGTTATACCCTCGGACTGCAGGGCAGCTTGAACTTGTTTGGATGTTAGTCGAGGTTCTTTATCCAACATCCGCACAATCTTGCGTTGAAATCTCTTGTCAATTTTTCTTTTCCGTCCACATCTAGGGAGGTTAGCCACAGTGCCATGGGCTTTAAACTTCTTGATGACACTGTGCACGGTAGACACAGGAACATTCAGGTCTTTGGAGATGGACTTGTAGCCTTGAGATTGCTCATGCTTCCTCACAATTTGGTTTCTCAAGTCCTCAGACAGTTCTTTGGTGGTCTTTCTTTTCTCCATGCTCAATGTGGTACACACAAGGACACAGGACAGAGGTTGAGTCAACTTTAATCTATGTCAACTGGCTGCAAGTGTGATTTAGTTATTGCCAACACCTGTTAGGTGCCACAGGTAAGTTACAGGTGCTGTTAATTACACAAATTAGAGAAGCATCACATGATTTTTCGAACAGTGCCAATACTTTTGTCCAACCCCTTTTTTATGTTTGGTGTGGAATTATATCCAATTTGGCTATAGGGCAATTCTTGTTGTGTTTTTTCATTTAAGACAAATTAAATGAAGACTGTATGTATATTATTTTAACTCCTTAGTGACAGAGCCAATTTGGTATTTAATGACCGAGCCAATTTTTACAATTCTGACCACTGTCACTTTATGAGGTTATAACTCTGGAACGCTTCAACGGATCCCGCTGATTCTGAGATTTTTTCGTGATATATTGTACTTCATGTTAGTGGTAACATTTCTTCGATATTACTTGCGATTATTTATGAAAAAAACGGAAATATGGCAAATTTTTAAAATTTTGCAATTTTCAAACTTTGTATTTTTATGCCCTTAAATCAGAAAGATATGTCACGAAAAATAGTTAAAAAATAACATTTCCCACATGACTACTTTACATCAGCACAATTTTGGAAACAATTTTTTTTTGTTAGGGAGTTATAAGGGTTAAAAGTTGACCAGCAATTTCTCATTTTTACAACACCATTTTTTTTTTAGGGACCACATCACATTTGAAGTCATTTTGAGGGGTCTATATGATAGAAAATAACGAAGTGTGACACCATTCTAAATACTGCACCCCTCAAGGTTCTCAAAACCACATTCAAGAAGTTTATTAACCCTTTACGTGCTTCACAGGAACTGAAACAATGTGGAAGGAAAAAATGAACATTTTAACTTTTTTTTGCAAACATTGTAATTCAGAACCATTTTTTTTATTTTCACATGTGTAAAAACAGAAATGTAACCATAAATTTTGTTATTCAATTTCTCCTGAACACACCAATACCCCATATGTGGGGGTAAACCACTTTTTGGGTGCACCGCAGAACTTGGAAGTGAAGGAGCGCCGTTTGACTTTTTCAATGCAGAATTGGCTGGAATTGAGATCGGACACAATGTCACGTTTAGAGAGCCCCTGATGTGCCTGAACAGTGGAAACCTCCCACAAGTGACACCATTTTGGAAACTAGACCCCTTAAGGAACTTATCTAAATGTGTGGTGAGCACTTTGAACCCCCATGTGCTTCACAGAAGTTTATAATGCAGAGTCGTGAAAATAAAAAAAAAAATTTTTTCCACAAAAAAGATTTTTTAGCCCCCAAGTTTTTATTTTCACAAGGGTAACAGGAGAACTTGGACCGCAATAGTTGTGCAATTTATCCCGAGTACGATGATGTGCCATATGTGGCGGTAAACCACTGTTTGGGCGCACGACAGAGCTTGGAAGGGAAGGAGCGCCGTTTTGGAATGCAGACTTTGATAGAATGGTCTGTGGGCGTTATGTTGCGATTGCAGAGCCCCTGATGTACCTAAACAGTAGTAACCCCCCACAAGTGACCCCATTTTGGAAACTTGACCCCACAAGGAACTTATCTAGATGTGTGGTGAGAACTTTGAATGCCCAAGTGCTTCACAGAAGTTTAGAATGTAGAGTCATGAAAATAAAAAATATTTTTTTTTCCACAAAAAAGATTTTGTAGCCCCCATGTTTTTATTTTCACAAGGGTAACAGGAGAAATTGGACCCCAAAAGTTGTTGTCCAATTTATCCCAAGTACGCTGATGCCCCATATGTGGGGGTAACCCACTGTTTGGGCGCACGGCAGAGCTCAGAAGGGAGGGAGCACCATTTGACTTTTTGAGCGCAAAATTGGCTGTCGTGTTTGGAGACCCCTGATGTACCTAAACAGTGGAAACCCCCCCAATTCTAGCTACAACCCTAACCCCAACACACCCTTAAGCCTAATCCCAACCCGATCCATAATCCTAATCACAACCCTAATGATAATCACAACCCCAAAACAACCCTAATGTCAACCCTAACCATAACCCTAATCAAAACCCTAAATCCAACACACCCCTAATCCTAATCTCAACCCTAACCTCAAACCTAACCCTAATCCCAATACACCCCTAATCACAACCCTAACCCTAATCCCAAGCGTAACCCTAATGCCAACCCTAACCCTAATACCAACCCTAATCCAAACCCTAACCCTAATCCCAACTCTAGCCCTAACTTTAGCCCCAACCCTAGCCCTAACTTTAGCTCCAACCCTAACTTTAGCCCCAACCCTAACCCTAAGGCTACTTTCACACTTGAGTCGTTTGGCATCCGTCGCAATCCGTTGTTTTGGACAAAAAACGGATCCTGCAAATGTGCCTGCAGGATGCGTTTTTTGCCCATAGACTTGTATTGCCGACGGATCGCGACGGATGGCCACACGTCGCGTCCGTCGTGCACTGGATCAGTTGTGTTTTGGCGGACCGTCGGCACAAAAAAACATTCAATGTAACTTTTTTTTGTACGTCGCATCCGCCATTTCTGACTGCGCATGCGTGGCCGTAACTCCGCCCCCTCCTCCCCAGGACATAGATTGGGCAGCGGATGCGTTGAAAAACTACGTCCGCTGCCCACGTTGTGCACAGTTTTCACAACGTGCGTCAGTATGTCGGGCCGACGCATTACGACGGCCCCGTACCGACGTAAGTGTGAAAGAAACATAACCTTAAATTTAGCCCCAACCCTAAATTTAGCCCCAACCCTAACCCTAAATTTAGCCCCAACCCTAACCCTAGCCCTAATTTTAGCCCCAACTGCTCTTCTCCTGCCGGCCGGCAGATGGCGACAGATGGCGGGCGCACTGCGCATGCACCCGCCATTTTCTTTCCAGATGAAGGCGCCAGGGGAAGGACGCAGGAGGACCCAGGGACACCGGTGAGTATAATAGGGTCCCTGAATCCCTCTATTTCTCTGTCCTCTGATGTGCGATCAAATCAGAGGACAGAGAATTACACATCGCTTTTTTTTGCGATCGCCGGTAAACGGTTAATTACCGGTGATCGCAAAACAGGGGTCGGTAAAACCGACCCCGATCATGTTCTTTGGGGTCTCGGCTACCCCCGGCAGCCAAGACCCCAAAGATCCTCCCGGTGCCGGCTGGCGGGCGCACTGCGCATGCGCCCGCCATTTTTCTGCCGGAAAAAGATGGTGGCGCCCATCGGGAGCCACGAGGAGCATCGGGGGAGACAGGTGATTATCGGGGGGCTATCTGGGACCCCTTTTCTCTGTCCTCTGATGTGCGATCACATCGGAGGACAGAAAAATTAAAAGGGAAATCGCTTTTTTTTTTTTTGCGATCGCCGGTAAACGGGTTAATACCGGCGATCGCAAAAGCGGGGTCGATAAAAAAAAAACCCCGAATCATGTTCTCTGGGGTCTCGGCTACCCCCGGCAGCCGAGACCCGGAGAAAATCGGACTCTGGGGGGCGCTATTTACTTTTTCCACAGCGCCGTTAATTAACGTGGTTTAAGTACCCTTAACTGCCGCCGTTAAAAGGCGTATTGGCGGTCGTTAAGGGGTTAAAGGAACCTGTGCCCAGGTTTTCCCCATATAAACTATGCTCACCACTTTTTAATGCCTCTTTTACAGCAATCTAGCAAGCTGTGTAAGCCGCCCCACTCCCCACTCCACATGTTGCTGTCCAATGGACGTCGCTAGTCTTCCTCGGTGCCTCCTCTATTAACGTAATCGCCATTCTCCTTTCCTGCTTCATGGGAATGACGCGTCCTACATCATTCAAACAGTGTCTCCCAATCTTGCTCCACTGCAGGCGCACTTCTCTCTCTGCTGAGGGTAGAACAAAGTACTGTAATGTTCATGTGCCAGGAGAGGCCGAAGGGTGCCTATGACCCAAAAGTAAAGTCAATGCATGTGCGTTACAGAACTTTGTTCTGCCCTCATGAAGGCAGAGAGCAGTATGCCTATGCAGGAGCGCAATTGCGGGCACTGTGGGGTCACATCATCCACATGAAGTAGAGAAAGAAGACGATGATTGTGGGGATAGAAGAGGTGCTGGATAGAGTTGAAGGCTATTTTATGGAATGTACACATTGGGAGCTTGTATACAGGCTGCTAGACTGCTATAAAAGAGGCATTAAGGTGGTGACCATAGTTAACATTGGGAAAGCCTGATGACCGGTTCCCTTTAATCCAGTTTTTCCACTACATTTGATTGGAGGGTATGTGAAAGTGGAGCATCACTTTAAGACCCCTTCACATGTCCTGGTCATTCCGGTACTGGAAGATCCAGTACAGGTGATGTCCGTCTCACTCCATCCGTGTGGCTGTTATAGGCTGGGAACCTACATGAATATTGGCCCCTTCCCACAATAATAACTCCTGCTCCCAGGTAGCTGCTTTCCCTCAGCTAGTTAGTAAAAACAAGGGAGACCCCACAACACTTTTGTTATTTAATTTATTTAATGCTCGCTAGTGGTGGGTGTTAACTGCAACTGTCATCAGCGTCACCTGGTCTCACTGATTGCTAGGAGCTCAAGCGAGGATGATGACAGCTGTAGTCAGCACCCGGGAAAGCGCTAGCTATAAAGCTTATCCCAGATGCTGGAGCATTTAATTCCTGTACATGTCGCACAGAAGACTCATGGAAAAAACGGACATGTCTACATGTGGGACACACGGTCCATGTGAACACATTGACGTGTGTGCAGACCCATAGATTTGAATGGGTCTATGTGGGTGTCTTCAGTACGTGTGAAAACTGTCACCACACATACTGGAGACACTGAAGTGAAGGGGGCCTAAGATGAGATGTCAGATAAAGCGGCTGTCTCATCAGGGATGGTCATATACCCAATAGACATCACAGAGGGCTTCATCCTCACCGAGAGCCTGAACTGCACATTTCAGTGGCTGCTGCAGTAAGAATGTTTGGCTGTCTAACAGCTAATATCTGTTGCTGGATCCGCTTCTCTCACTTCGAATTAGCAGGCTTGTTATGTAACTCCTTGAGCATGGCGCCAGTTTTCCCTCTTTTCTGCTGTCCTTTTATCTCCTTCAAAGAACCATCATTTTTTTCCCTATTAATGTAACCATATGAGGGCTTATTCTTTGTCTGATGATTTGTAACTTTGAAACATAACATTGATTTAGCAGTTTACGTGTAAATGAGGGGAAAAAAACGTAATGTGCAGTAAAATTGTGAGGGGAAGGAATCACAATTCCACCATTGTTTTTTCAGCTGTAAAAATAACTATGATTCTCCTAGGTCTGTATGATTACAGTGAAAAGCAGAGGTTTTTTTTTTCATTTAAGTGTTGAAAAAGTTTTGGATAGTCATAAAAAAAAAAAAGTTTATCTCCATTTTCTTGATAGAGCTGTATGAGGGCTTTTTTGCATAGCAAGCTGATGGTTTTTATTGATACCATTTTGGGGTACATGCCGTGTTTTGATTGGTGCCTGCTGCATTTTGTTGTGGCCACTGAAAAAACGCAATTCTGGCGTTTGTAGGCTGGTTTTTTTTTGTCATATTAGGGAATTTGATCTTGCGATCATCCAATTGCTTGTACTATATATTGTGATATACAGCATCACACTATATTCTAAAAATTACAATCTACAGTGAACAAAACAAATGAATAGTGTTAATAGGGAGAGTGTGGAAATTAATATTGCCCATGGGAGAAGTGACCCAATGGTACAAAAATCAGTGGATGTAGAGGAATGCTTTTGTACCGCTTGGGTCTGCCTTTTGAAATCGTGATTTCCATATTCTCTGGATCCCCAGCCAGCCCAGATGTTTCATCCTTTCACAGAAGAACATCCTATGCCTGTTCCACTTCCATCCTGAATACCTATATACCTGAAATGTTGATATACTCTACCTTGCAGTGTAATAACTTTTTTTTTTTGTTCTGGGGATATGCGAAGAAATAAATGCCATTCAAAATAACGTTCCTTTTTGTACCTTTTCATGACGTGCTATTCCTTTTTATACGATACTATATGGTAGCCCGATTCTAACGCATCGGGTATTCTAGAATATGTATGTAGTTTATTTATGAAGATTTTAGAATAATACATTGTTTACACAGGATTCGGCTGTCCGGGCGCGACCAATTAGTGAAGCGTGGTTCACATCCCGCGCCAATTCGCGTCCGGACTGCGCCTGTCGCTGATTGTTCGCGGCCGGCCACATAGTATATAGCACAGCCACGTAGTATATAACAACCCACATAGTAAATAGCACAGCCACGTAGTACATAGCACAGCCACGTAGTATATAGCACAGCAAACGGAGTATATAGCACAGCCCACGGAGTATATAGCACATCTCACGTAGTATATAACAGCCCACGCACGCAGTATATAACATAGCCCACATAGTGTATAACACAGCCCACGTAGTGTATAACATAGGCCACATAATGTATAACACAGCCCACGTAGTATATAGCACAGCCCATGTAGTATATAGCACAGCCCACGTAGTGTATAACACAGCCACGTAGTATATTGCACAGCCCACATAGTATATTGCACAGCCCACATAGTATATTGCACAGCCCACGTAGTATATTGCACAGCCCACGTAGTATATTGCACAGCCCACGTAGTATATTGCACAGCCCACGTACTATATTGCACAGCCCACATAGTATATTGCACAGCCCACGTAGTATATAGCAATGTGGGCATCATATCCCTGTTAAAAAAAAAGAATTAAAATAAAAAATAGTTATATACTCACCTTCCGTCGGCCCCCGTATCCAGGCGAAGCGTTTACCGATGCCCCTCACGCGCTACGGTCCCAAGAGTGCATTGCGGTCTCACGAGATGATGACTGTTATGTTAACCAATTCAGTAACACAATGGACATAGCGGTCAGAACACATACAGTGATCTGACAAACACCCAAAATTAACCCCTTACCGGCATCGGACGTACTATACCGTCCGATGCCGGCTCCCCTGCTTTGATGCAGGGCTCCGCGGTGAGCCCGCACCAAAGCCGGGACATGTCAGCTGTTTTGAACAGCTGACATGTGCCCGTAATAGGCGCGGGCAGAATCGCGATCTGCCCGCACCTATTAACTAGTTAAATGCCGCTGTCAAACGCAGACAGCGGCATTTAACTACCGCTTCCGGCCGGGCGGCCGGAAATGACGTCATCGCCGACCCCCGTCACATGTCCGGGGGTCGGCGATGCGTCTCCATTGTAGCCATAGAGGTCCTTGAGACCTCTATGGTTGCTGATTGCCCGTCGCTGTGAGCGCCACCCTGTGGTCGGCGCTCACAGCACACGTGCAATTCTGCTACATAGCAGCGATCAGCAGATCGCTGCTATGTAGCAGAGCCGATCGGCTTGTGCCTGCTTCTAGCCTCTCATGGAGGCTATTGAAGCATGGCAAAAGTTAAAAAAAAAAGTTTAAAAAAATGTGAAAAAAATAAAAAAAACATAAAAGTTTAAATCACCCCCCTTTCGCCCCAATCAAAATAAATCAATAAAAAAAATATCAAATCTACGCATATTTGGTATCGCCGCGCTCAGAATTGCCCGATCTATCAAATAAAAAAAAGTATTAACCTGATCGCTAAACAGCGTAGCGGGAAAAAAACTCGAAACGCCAGAATTACGTTTTTTTGGTCGCCGCGACATTGCATTAAAATGCAATAACGGGCGATCAAAAGAACGTATCTGCACCGAAATGCTATCATTAAAAACGTCATCTCGGCACGCAAAAAATAAGCCCTCAACCGACCCCAGATCACGAAAAATGGAGACGCTACGAGTATCGGAAAATGGCGCAATTTTTTTTTTTTTTTTTTTAGCAAAGTTTGGAATTTTTTTTCACCACTTAGATAAAAAATAACCTAGTCATGTTTGGTGTCTATGAACTCGTAATGACCTGGAGAATCATAATGGCAGGTCATTTTTAGCATTTAGTGAACCTAGCAAAAAAGCCAAACAAAAAACCAATGTGGGATTGCACTTTTTTTGCAATTTCACCGCACTTGGAATTTTTTTCCCGTTTTCTAGTACACGACATGCTAAAACCAATGATGTCGTTCAAAAGTACAACTCGTCCCGCAAAAAATAAGCCCTCACATGGCCAAATTGACGGAAAAATAAAAAAGTTATGGCTCTGGGAAGGAGGGGAGCGAAAAACAAACACGGAAAAACGAAAAATCCCCTGGTCATGAAGGGGTTAAAGAACGAGCTCTGAGACGTGGGAACTCTGCAGACCGCAATCCCTGATCCTATCAAACCACACTAAAGGCAGCCGTGGAGCGCTCCTGACCAGAACCTAGGCGCCTCGTCACAGCCTGAGAAACTAGCTATTCCTGAAGATAGAAAAATAAGCCTACCTTGCCTCAGAGAAATTCCCCAAAGGAAAAGGCAGCCCCCCACATATAATGACTGTGAGTAAGATGAAAACACAAACATAGAGATGAAACAGATTTAGCAAAGTGAGGCCCGACTAGCTGAATAGAACGAGGATAGGGAAGATAACTTTGCGGTCAGCACAAAAACCTATAAATAACCACGCAGAGGGGACAAAAAGACCCTCCGCACCGACTAACGGTACGGAGGTCGTCCCTCTGCGTCTCAGAGCTTCCAGCAGGCGAGAAAAAACCAATAAAGCAAGCTGGACTGAAAAATAGCAACAAAATAACAAAAGCAAAACTTAGCTTTGCAGAGCAGCAGGCCACAGGAATGATCCAGGGAAAAAAACAGTCCAACACTGGAACATTGACAGGAAGCATAGATCAAAGCATCAGGTGGAGTTAAGTAGAGAAGAAGCTAACGAGCTCACCAGATCACCTGAGGGAGAAAACTCAGAAGCTGCAGTACCACTTTCCTCCACAAACGGAAGATCCCAGAGAGAATCAGCCGAAGTACCACTTGTGACCACAGGAGTGAACTCTGCCACAGAATTCACAACAGATGACGTAGAAGTCTCGCGAGACCGCTACGTCGTCATCTCGCAAGATCGCAATGCATGGGGCGGTCAGTGGAGCGTCGCGAGGAGCAGGAAAAAGTATTTTCTGGATCCGAGGGGCCGACGGACGGTGAGTATATAACTATTTTTTATTTTTTTTAATTATTTTTAACATTAGATCTTTTTACTATTGATGCTGCATAGGCAGCATCAATAGTAAAAAGTTGGTCACACAGGGTTAATAGCAGCGTTAACGGAGTGCGTTACACCACGGCATAACGCGGTCAGTTAACGCTGCGATTAACCCTGTGTGAGCGTTGACTGAAGGGGAGTAAGGAGCGGGCACTGAGTGCGGGGAATAAGGAGCGGCCATTTTGCCGCCGAACTGTGCCCGTCACTGATTGGTTGTGGCTGTTTTGCCGCGACCAATCAGCGACTTGGGATTTCCGTGACAGACAGACAGAAGAACAGACAGGCAGAAGAGCAGACAGACAGAAAGACGGAAGTGACCCTTAGACAATTATATAGTAGATTCATTTTATGAAGTAGGTAACAATATGGGTCTGCTCCAATGGAAGCACCAAATCTCTTCTTAACAACATAAATTGGGAGGTTGATTCAATCTACCTTTTGTCTAATCTACTATGAACGTCGGCCACAGACTGGTCCACATAGGAAAACAGTCATGGCACGCTCCACTGCGGCCATAGTAACCTGTCTGTGTCCCAGTTGGTATTTAAGTGATTAACAGCAGTGGGCGGAGCTCAGCCCCACAAGGGTTAATAAACTTCTTGAATGTGGTTTTGAGCACAATGAGGGGTGCAGTTTTTAGAATGGTGTCACACTTGGTTATTTTCTATCATATAGACCCCTCAAAATGACTTCAAATGTAATGTGGTCCCTAAAAAAAATGGTGTTGTAAAAATAAGAAATTGCTGGTCAACTTTTAACCCTTATAACTCCCTAACAAAAAATAATTTTGTTTCCAAAATTGTGCTGATGTAAAGTAGACATGTGGGAAATGTTACTTATTAAGTATTTCGTGTGACATGTCTCTGTGATTTAAGGGCATAAAAATTCAAAGTTGGAAATTTGCGAAATTCTCAAAATTTTCGCCAAATTTCTGTTTTTTTCACAAATAAACGCAGGTACTATCAAATAAATTTTACCACTATCATGAAGTACAATATGTCACGAGAAAACAATGTCAGAATCGCCAAGATCCGTTGAAGCGTTCCAGAGTTATAACCTCATAAAGGGACAGTGGTCAGAATTGTAAAAATTGGCCTGGTCATTGACGTGCAAACCACCCTTGGGGGTAAAGGGGTTAAACAGTTATTCTGTGCTTTAATGCCATTGTCAGAGATAAATGCAGGTAATATCAAAGAAATTTTACCACTATCATGAATTACAAGTTCAATAGGTCTCGAGAAAACAATGTCAGAATCACCGGGATTCGTTGAAGCGTTCCAGAGTTATAACCTCATAAAGGGACAGTGGTCAGAAATGTAAAAATTGGCCCGGTCATTAACGTTCAAGCCACCCTCGGGGCTTAAGGGGTTAATGCAGCCCTCATGTTTTGTAGTAAAGCCCCCATATAGCATAATGCACTCCTCATAGTCATCTATAAGAATATAATGCAGCCCCATAGTCCTCCAGTATTATGGCCACCATGTACTCACTGATTTAAAAAAAAAAAAAAAAAATACTCACATCTCCCTGTTCCCCAGCTGCTCCGGTCTTTGCAGCACATTTCCTCTGCAGTGTGATGCACGATGAAGTGACGTTATCTCGCCCGCTACGTCAGTCGATACAGTTGAACGGGGGAAGGGGCGTTGTGGAGCTGGTGCTGGCACTGGGCCCTTCTGACTCAAGGGCTCCATAGCGGTCGCTTGGTGTGCCGCTAATAACGGTACGCCACTGGCTGGGGGGTCCTGGGAGGAGCGGAGGTCCTCAGCAGATGCCGGCCCTGCATGTGAAGGACTACTATAATAATAATTTGAATTATATTTCGCCAACATATTACACCGCACTTTACAATGAAGCTATAAAATGATCCTAATGTAATAAACATTATTTATCCCCTAATATGTTATGTTTATTTTTCTTAGCTTGGTTTCAATTCCTGTCTATGTAAAACACAACATAATATTCCAGGAGAACATTTCAAGTGGAAAGTTTGATGTAACTGTCGGTCCCAAGCAGAACATGGGCAAAACTGTGGAAAGTATTGTGCTGTCTGTCCACATGCCCAAAGTTGTCCTAAACATGAACCTCACACCAACGCAGGGGACATACACATACGATCCTGTTACCAAAGTAAGTCTTTTGTGAATGCTATTACTGGAGACTGTTTCAGGAAAGTTTGACCATTTAACATGTATGGGCAGCCAGCTTAGATGGCGGACTTTCCTCATACTGTCTTTGTATGATGTAATGAAGACTTTATTGTGCAGGCTGCCTTGCTGCATATCATACCCACTAGATGGTGGCCCGATTCAATCGCATCGGGTATTCTAGAATATGTATAGCAGTATATAGCACAGCTACGTAGTATATAACACAGCCACGTAGTATATAGCACAGCCACTTAGTATATAGCAGCCACATAGTATATAGCAGTCACATAGTATATAGCACAGCCCACGTAACACACAGCCACGTAGTATATAACACACAGCCACGTAATATATAGCGCAGCCACGTAGTATATAGCAGCCACATAGTATATAGCACAGCCCACGTAACACAGACAACCATGTAATACATAGCACAGGCCACGCAGTATATAACACAGGCCACTTAGTATATAGCAGCCAGGCAGTATATAACACAGCCCACGTAATATATAGCATAGCTCACGTAATATATAGCAGCCAGGCAGTATATAGCACAGCCCACGTAATATATAACACAGCCCACGCAGTATATAGCAGCCAGGCAGTATATAACACAGCCCACGCAGTATATAACACAGCCCACTTGGTATATAGCAGCCAGGCAGTATAGAACACTGCCCACGTAGTATATAGTAGCCATGTAGTATATAACACAGCCCACGCAGTATATAACACAGCCCACGTAATATATAGCAGTGTGTGGGCACCATATCCCTGTTAAAAAAAAAAAAAAAAATTTAATAAAAAAGTTATATACTCACCCTCTGGCGTCCACCGAAGCTGTCCCGATGCGCGCAATGCTGCTGCCACCTTCCGTTCCCAGTGATGCATTGCGAAATTGCACAGATGACTTAGCGGTCAACGCGCACGCATCGATGGACGGCGGAAGGTGAGAATAGCACAATTTGTTATTTTTTTATTATTATTTTTAACATTATATATTTTTACTATTGATGCTGCATAGACAGCATCAATAGTAAAAAGTTGGTCCGGGATGGGGCGACACACTGGCACTGACTGGAGGGGAGTAGGGAGGGGGCACTGACTTGAGGAGAGTAGGGAGGGGCCAATTCGCGGCCGGACTAAGGCTGTCGCTGATTGGTCGCGTCGGCTGGCCGTGACCAATCAGCGATGCGGGATATCCGTTACAGACAGACAGACAAACAGACGGAAGTACCCCTTAGACGATTATATAGCTAGATGAGGCATGATCACTTATTGCAAGGTCATTCCTACAATGGCAATTTCCTTCTTTATTTTGTTTTTCACTACAATGCACAGTATCTGCAGGATTAATACTCAGAACAAGCCCAGTGTACAGTTTTATTGCACTTTTATTTCTTTTTTTTAATCTCTTTGCATCAATAGTGTCAATCTGATTAAGTTTCCCAGAAGCACACTTATTAATGCAGCAGGCCCCCCCTTTTGATTTCCAGTGTACTTTTTTTTTTAGGGAGATCTAAACATGGCCATTTTTATTTAAAGAGGTATAAAAAGTCTACACACCCCTGTTAGTGCCATGTTTTTGACATCTAAATCAAATTTCATACCAAGACGAATATTTTCAAAACTGTTCCCACCTTTTAATGTTACAGAGAATCTCCACAAGATAAATTTCACTGTATATATAGGATGTGGTGATTCCACATGGTTCAATGAACACATCCAGAATCACGGAGCGTACAGAAGCCGACAACGCTTTGGACGGATCTGCGTCCAAAACCCTGCCAATACTGACCGTAGAAACACCCTTTAGCCACAGCAGCCAGCTCCTGCCTCCTGTGATCCGCTGCTCTCCCATCTATAGCCAGAGAAAGTACATCCGGAGTATAAGACGTACCCCCCATTTTCCTCCACATTTTTGGAGGAAAAAACTGTGTCTTATACTCCAAAGAATACGGTACATAAAGTGCTGCACAGATTAATCTCAACTAAAAGCCCCGATCCTTAGATCAGGAACAGAACAGACATATATAGGACATTTCCCTGACCCCACAGCATTGCCTAACTACTGATCATGTACATAAAGTGTAGCACATATTCATCTCAACTAAAAGCCAAGATCAGGGACAGAGCAGACATTTATAGGACACTAGCTGAAGAGCCCGGCGTTGCCTGGGCATAGTAAATATCTGTGGTTAGTTATAGCACCTCACGTCTCTTATTTTCCCTTCATGCCTCTCATTTTCTCCCTTACACCTCTCATTTTCCCCCTCCTCTCATTCCCCCCTAACACTTGTCATTTCGACCTCACATCTGTCATTTTCCGATCACTCCACTATTTTCCCTCACTCCTCTCATTTTGCACTCACACCTTTTCATTTTCACCTCACACCCCTCATTTTCACCTCAGTATATACATGTTTGTCATCTCCCTTATATATAGTATACACCTGTATGTCTTCTCTTGTATATAGTATATATCTGTATGCCATCTCCCCTGTAAATAGTATATACCTGCTGTATGTCATTTCCTCCTGTATATTGTATATACCCATGTGTCATCTCCTCCTGTATATATTATATACCTGTATGTCATCTCTTCTGTATATACTATATACCGGTATGTCATCTCCTCCTATATATAGTATATACCTGTATGTCATCTCCTGTATATAGTATATACCTGTATGTCATCTCCCCTGTATATAGTATATACCTGCTGTATGTCCTCTCCTCCTGTATATAGTATATACGTGTGTCATCTCCTCCTGTATATAGTATATACCTGTGTATCATCTGCTCCTGTATAAAGTATATATCTGTGTGTCATCTCCACTGTATATAGTATATACCTGTGTCATCGCCCCTATATATAGTATGTACCTGTATGTCATCTCCCCTGTATATAGTATATACCTGTATGTGACAGGTTAGTGTAGCAAGTTGTGTGCAGCAAGTTTTGTGCATGGCGAGTTTTGCGCGTGGTGAGTTTTACGTGTGGTGCGTTTTTAGTATGTGCAAGTTTTGAGTGAGGCAACTTTTGCATGTGTTGCAACTTTTGTGCATGTAGCAATTTTTCCGCGTGTGCAAGTTTTGCGTGTGGTGAGTTTTCCATGAGGTGAGTTTTGCACGTGTGGCGAGTTTTGCGTGAGCCTAGTTTTGCATGTGGCGAGTTTTGAGCGGTGACTTTTGTGTTTCGACTTTTATGTGGCGAGGTTGGTGTATGTGTGGTGAAATGTGTGCTAAGGGTGGTATATGCGTTCAAGCACGTGGTAGTTTGTGGCGCCTTTTGTGTGTGTGTTCATATCCCCGTGTGTGGTGAGTATCCCATGTCGGGGCCCCACCTTAGCATCTGTACGGTATATACTCTTTGGTGCCATCGCTCTCACTCTTTAAGTGCCCCTTGTTCACATCTGGTAGCTGTCAATTTGCCTCCAACACTTTTCCTTTCACTTTTCCCCAATTATGTAGATAGGGGCAAAATTGTTTGGTGAATTGGAAAGCGCGGAGTTAAAATTTCACCTCACAACATAGCCTATGACGGTCTCAGGGTCCAGACGTGTGAGTGTGCAAAATTTTGTGGCTGTAGCTGCGACGCCTCCAACACTTTTCCTTTCACTTTTTCCCCATTATGTAGATAGGGGCAAAATTGTTTGGTGAATTGGAACGCGCGGGGTTAAAATTTCGCCTCACAACATAGCCTATGACGCTCTCGGGGTCCAGACGTGAGAGTGTGCAAAATTTTATGTCTGTAGCTGCGACGGTGCAGATGCCAATCCCGGACATACACACATACATACATACACACATTCAGCTTTATATATTAGATTTCCCTGACTCCACAGCACCACCTCACTACTAGGCATGTACATAAAGGATATCCTAATACACCACAGGAAGAACACAGTCACTATGTCCCATAAAATATAAACCTTTATTCAATATATATATAAAACACAGAACATCAGAACAAGCACATTCAGTAAAAATGGGGCTGGTAAAACCAACTAAATTGCAACACCACTATACACAAAAAGGGCTACATGGTGCCCCCCATAGCAACAGCGCACAGAAGATAATGATAGTGGTAAGGTAGTTAATAATGCATAGTATATATGGGAATATAGGCCTAAATGCTAGTATCTAGTGAGAATAGCCAACAGGGATCAGCAATGAACATAAACACAAAGTATACTGCTAATGCAGGTGGGCACAAGCGCCCAGTATGTCCACAGTTAATCCCATGCAAACGCATGTATATAGAGAAATGGCCACATATATAACCCAAATATTTACGTAGTAGTGCGCCAGCAAGGGGGGATCCAGAGCCCATCCCGACGCGCGTTTCGGAGCGCTACAACGGCTCCTTCCTCAGGGGGTGTGAAGGGTAGATGTCCATAGCGGTTTTATGTGCCATGGTGCCGGAAGTAGTCACCGGCGCATGCGCACCTACCACGGACACCGCCAACCAAGACGCCGCCGCCATCCGGAACCGGAAACACGCGGGCCCACGTGATCCGGCACCACATGACAGCAGACATCAAGGAGGACAGTCTGCACAGAGGCGCACGCGCCGAGACAGATCCCGGACGCCATATTGGATAAGGGCACACGAAAGGGCAAGGGACGCATGCATGTTAATATAGCAAAGTGGAGAGTCAAAAAACTGCAGAACATTATTAAATATTGTAGCCGCACATTATACATAAATATCGCACACAAAAGGGGCGTCGACCCATAACTACTATAATGTGATACACTGTGCATAAACTGTATAGCCGCTAAACAGAACCACTGAACCTAGCTGCAGCAGACCAGAAAACCCATGAGACATACATACAAAACAGAAGCAACATAAACAATATATATATATAACTGTACAAAAGACAATAAAAATAAATAAAAATACAAACACAAGAAAAAAAGAAAAGATGTATAAATTCATATACATATATATACAAAGCAATATGGACCATATAAACAATGTTCATGTATGGAAATGGGCATTGATAGTAGAGACGATACGAGCAGATATTCGGCCGAACTACGCCATATCCGCATAGCGTTCCAGATATCCCCAATGATCGCAGATATATAAGGCAAGAAGAACACCTATCTAAAACAGAACAACAAAATGACAAAGTAAGAAATAACGTAAGTAAAAACAAAGTGTATACAGTCAGCTGGCTTCTATGTGGTGGGAGGTATCCAATTACAGGAAAGGAGCAAACGAGATATGGTCATTTAATCCTTGTGCATGGATTGTACCTAGTGTCCAAATCCACTTGGACTCAAGCTGCGCAAGACGCTTAGAGAGGTTTCCCCCTCTTATATTAATTTGAAGTAAGTCAATGCCTCTAACCCTTAAGAGTTTCTCATTACAATTATGAAAGTCACGAAAATGCCGCGGAATGGTTTTGAGGGTGGATGCGTCCGCACAGGAGGCTGCCGCGATAATACCCAATACGTGTTCCCGGATACGGACTTTAAGCTGCCGTGTGGTAAGCCCAACATAGACCAGGCCACACGGCCAGGTGGCATAATAAATCACGTACCGGGAAACACAAGTAATTCGTTGTTTGATGGTAAAATGTTTAGAACCATCAAAATTAGAAAAAGAACCACATTTATCGACATTAGGGCACGCGACACACCTACCGCATGGGGCGCATCCACCCCCCAACCTCGCAGCATCCAGGAATGTAGGTACCGTCTGCCCAACATAATGGCTCCTAGTCAATCTATCCCTGAGATTTCTCGCTCGCCTAAAAGTGATTGCAGGATTATCAGGAAGAAATTTTGCCAGAATAGAATCGGCCTTCAAAATAGGCCAAGCATTTTTAACCGCCGTACGTAATCTCTCATGCTGGAGATTATACGTGGTAATAAGTCTAACCCCATTATTGATGTTAGATTTAGTGGGAGCTCTACCATAAAGTAGGTTATTGCGATTAGCATACTTGGCACGATGGTATGCCTTCTTAATGCTACGACCACTATAGCCTCTGGATAGAAAGCACTGTTTCAACTCCTCCGCCCGAACCTCAAAATCCAAATCATTAGAACAAATCCGGCGAAGGCGGAGGAATTGGCCAATTGGTATTGCCTGGACCATATGGCACGGATGGCAGGATGACGCATGAAGTAAGGTGTTAGTAGCAGTACGCTTACGGTAGATGTCTGTCTGGATAAGGCCGAATCTGTCCTTATAGATAGTAACATCGAGAAAATCAATTTTCTCGGCGTCCCACACCGGGGTAAGACGAATATTTAGATCGTTGCTGTTTAGGGAGGCTACAAATTGCGCAAGGTCGACGGCGGTGCCCTGCCAGACAAAGAAGATGTCGTCGATATACCGTGTCCATAAAAGGACACGGTCTATCGACCCCTGTTTGTCCGACAGGAAGAGATCCCTCTCCCACAGCCCCAGGAACAAATTAGCGTAGGCAGGCGCGAAGGCCGCACCCATCGCTGTGCCCTGGAGCTGTAGGTAGAAGGATCCCTTAAACACAAAAAAATTGTGTGTGAGGGTGAACTCAAGAAGCTCCAGGATGAGGTCCCTCAAAGGCAAAGTTAATGTAGACGTACTGAGAAAAAACTGTACAGCACGTAGCCCATCACTATGACGGATGTTAGTGTAGAGGGACTCAACATCAACTGAAGCAAAAAGAGTGTCACCCTCCAAGCACAAGCCGTCGACCTTGCGCAACAGATCCCCAGTGTCTTTTAAAAAGGAGGGGAGTGTCAGCACAAGAGGTTGAAGATGATGGTCAATCCCAGACACAATTGGACGGCTGGGTGGTGACCTAATATCCTTATGTACTTTTGGGAGGAGGTATAGTGTGGCAATTGTAGGTTCCCCGGCAGTGAGTGCCGAAGCCAAATCCTTGGTGACAATGTCGTTGTCCAGTGCCCTTTTAAGAATGGACTCCAGCTTAGCACTGAAGGCAGCAAGGGGATTGTATGTCAGTTTTTTATAACACACAATGTCATTAAGCTGGCAAAACGCCTCCCTTTCATACATCGTTTTAGGCCATACAACGACATTGCCACCCTTATCGGCCGGCTTCAGCACCATGTCAGGGAGATCTTGAAGATACCTAAGTCTAAAGGTACCTTCACACATAACGATATCGTTAACGATATTGTTGCTTTTTGTGACGTAGCAACGATATCGTTAAGGAAATCGTTCTGTGTGACAGCGACCAACGATCAGGCCCCTGCTGGGAGATCGTTGGTCGCTGAGGAAAGTCCAGAACTTTATTTTGTCGCTGGACTCCCTGCAGACATCGCTGGATCGGCGTGTGTGACACCGATCCAGCGATGTCTTCACTGGTAACCAGGGTAAATATCGGGTTACTAAGCGCAGGGCCGCGCTTAGTAACCCGATGTTTACCCTGGTTACCAGCGTAAAAGTAAAAAAAACAAACACTACATACTTACCTACCGCTGTCTGTCCCCGGCGCTCAGCTTCTCTGCACTCCTCCTGCACTGGCTGTGAGCGTCGGTCAGCCGGAAAGCAGAGCGGTGACGTCACCGCTGTGCTTTCCGGCCGCTGTGCTCACAGCCAGTACAGAGAAGCAGAGCGCCGAGGACAGACAGCGGAAGGGAGGTATGTAGCGTTTGTTTTTTTTACTTTTAGGATGGTAACCAGGGTAAACATCGGGTTACTAAGCGCGGCCCTGCGCTTAGTAACCCGATGTTTACCCTGGTTACCGGCATCGTTGGTCGCTGGAGAGCGGTCTGTGTGACAGCTCTCCAGCGACCAAACAGCGACGCTGCAGCGATCCGGATCGTTGTCGGTATCGCTGCAGCGTCGCTTAGTGTGACGGTACCTTAACCCTTCTTTAGTTAGATTATCCCCTCCCCCCCCATACCTAGGGATTTTCAGGAATTCATTGGTCACCACCCGTACGAACCAATCAATGCTGGGACATAGCGTGAACGGGGGGAATCTCGTGGAGCGTGGCCGAATACATGGGGGAATCTTACCTCCCGAATTATCATGCTCGAGTGCCAACTCCTCCAGGATCCTTATAGCCTCCTGCTCTTCTTCTGTAGGAAAAAGACGTTGGAATTCATCGTTATAGAAATGACGTTTAAACAGCAACGATCTAGCAAAGATGTGCAAGTCCTTCACCGCAGTGAAGGCGTCGAACCCCGGTGTGGGAGAAAGACAGACCCCTACCCAAGACAGAAATATCCACCTCTGATAATTCATATTTACTGAGATTAGTTACCTTATTGTCCCTACCATCCGCGCCAGCCTGACCCCAGGGACGCCTTTTATACGGATGATATGCATGATTGCGAAGTCTGTGGGTATCATTCAACCCGCCAGAGGTAGCTGAAGAGGCCAACACATCAGATTGGCTGCTTATTAGGATTTCTGTTTGACAGTTGTCTCTGTTACTTTGGTCCATACATGCACACGTACCACATTACACTCCGCTGATTATATTAATTATTGGTATTCTCTGTATGTGATCTATGTGTGTAATATGTGTTCTACAATTTCATTACCAATGTACATAAAGGGCAGCACAGATTCATCTCAACTAAAAGCCAAGATCAGGAACAGAACAGACATTTCCCTGACTCCACAGGCCTGCCTCACTACTGAGCATGTACATAAAGGGCAGCACATATTCATCTCAACTAAAAGCCGAGATCAGGGACAGAACAGACATTTATAGGACATATCCCTGACTCCACAGCACCGCCTCACTACTGAGCATGTACATAAAGGGCAGCACAGATTCATCTCCACTAAAAGCCGAGATCCTTAGATCAGGAACAGACATTTCATAACTTCCCCAAATAAATTTATAGCACATCCTGCATTGTACTACTGCACCAGTTTATTATATATTGTCGAGTCAGTCTATTTTATACGGACTCCACCAAAATGGACACAAATCAGACTCCACATCCTTCACCTATCACATGCTGTAACCTACTTTAACTGCCTTGTACATGATGATTATTATGATTATTATTATTTTTATTAGGTGCTTACATGGGAAATTGGTAAGATAACTACTCAAAAGCTACCTAATCTTAAGGGAAGTGTCTCACTGCAGTCTGGTGCCCCAAAACCTGAGGAGAATCCAAGTTTGAACATCAGTTTCAAGATACAACAGCTTGCCATCTCAGGTAGGTGGATTAATTACAGAAACCATATTTGATTATTGGTGTAAGCTCTTGTATTCCTGTAGCATCAAAGCATTACAAGGGCACAGTAGTGGTGTAACTTTTTTTTGCATGTTGCAGTTGTAGTAACGTCATAGAGACCTGGTAAAATTATTTGCACACACCATCATTTAGTCGCTATCTTAGAGGTCAAGTTTTTCCCGGGGAAGCTGCTACAGGAAAAATGCTAGCGGTCATTCTTGTGGCGGCTCTCACTTATGTTGAAGTGTTCACCCACACCTGAGAAGTCGCCTGAAGAATGAGCATGTCGCTTCTTTTAACCACTGAAGCAGATAAATAATATAATGCGGACATTGTTGTGCACCACGTTCATTTTATGGGGCACGATTGCAGGAAGATTCTGGGTGGAATCAACCTGAAACAGATACCATGTGCACATACGCTAAACCTGGGTCTCTGCTTTAACTACGAATTAATAGTGGTCGTATGAAGAGACAACCTCGTGTTAATGATGGAGGCTAGAAAATGTAATGCGTGCAAATTAACTTGTCCTTTTGTAATTATTATACAAGTCATATACTGTTCTAATCGACACATGTGATTACTGCTGTAATCAAAAAAAATGTTGAGATGGTCAGGCTGGTAAGTTGCACTCAAGATTTGACTAACATTAAATCACTGGAATAACCACGTGTGATCTTCATTTGCTGAAGAAAAAAAAGTTCTCTCTTGTTATTGCACAATGTTATTATATATATTTTGATGTATTCTGAATATTTTTCAAATCCTTTTCTTTTTTGTTTTGTTCTAACTTGATCCAAATATTATCTAGTTTGCATGTTTTAAGTAACAACTCGCTGCAATTCCTATGGCAAAGGCTTATCGTCGGCATTAAAGAAACACTTTTTTTTATTTTTTCCTTCCTCTTTCAAGTCACAGTACTGCAATTCTGTCCAGCTAAATCACACTGCACTCTATACGTGAGCCATTAGTCGCTTTTACAATGTAGCCTTGTTCTGGTGCTCTTACATTGTAAAAGGAACAAGTCTGAAGAGCTGGCACATGAGTAGCGCTGGATACTGGAGAACCAAGTGTGCTAAAGGGGTTGTCCACAGCCCTGACAACCCTGCCTCAATCAGTATGTTTGCCCCAGTAAAATAAAAATACTTATGCCACACAAAGGAAGGAATTGAGGGTACACTGATTAAACTTGCTGATGACACAAAGCTAGGAGGGATAGCTAATACTAGAGAGAGAGAGGATTCAAAAAGATATACAGGTCCTTCTCAAAAAATTAGCATATAGTGTTAAATTTCATTATTTACCATAATGTAATGATTACAATTAAACTTTCATATATTATAGATTCATTATCCACCAACTGAAATTTGTCAGGTCTTTTATTGTTTTAATACTGATGATTTTGGCATACAACTCCTGATAACCCAAAAAACCTGTCTCAATAAATTAGCATATCAAGAAAAGGTTCTCTAAACGACCTATTACCCTAATCTTCTGAATCAACTAATTAACTCTAAACACATGCAAAAGATACCTGAGGCTTTTATAAACTCCCTGCCTGGTTCATTACTCAAAACCCCCATCATGGGTAAGACTAGCGACCTGACAGATGTCAAGAAGGCCATCATTGACACCCTCAAGCAAGAGGGTAAGACCCAGAAAGAAATTTCTCAACAAATAGGCTGTTCCCAGAGTGCTGTATCAAGGCACCTCAATGGTAAGTCTGTTGGAAGGAAACAATGTGGCAGAAAACGCTGTACAACGAGAAGAGGAGACCGGACCCTGAGGAAGATTGTGGAGAAGGACCGATTCCAGACCTTGGGGAACCTGAGGAAGCAGTGGACTGAGTCTGGTGTGGAAACATCCAGAGCCACCGTGCACAGGCGTGTGCAGGAAATGGGCTACAGGTGCCGCATTCCCCAGGTAAAGCCACTTTTGAGCTACAGAGAAGCAGCACTGGACTGTTGCTAAGTGGTCCCAAGTACTTTTTTCTGATGAAAGCAAATTTTGCATGTCATTCGGAAATCAAGGTGCCAGAGTCTGGAGGAAGACTGGGGAGAAGGAAATGCCAAAATGCCTGAAGTCCAGTGTCAAGTACCCACAGTCAGTGATGGTGTGGGGTGCCATGTCAGCTGCTGGTGTTGGTCCACTGTGTTTCATCAAGGGCAGGGTCAATGCAGCTAGCTATCAGGAGATTTTGGAGCACTTCATGCTTCCATCGGCTGAAATGCTTTATGGAGATGAAGATTTCATTTTTCAGCACGACCTGGCACCTGCTCACAGTGCCAAAACCACTGGTAAATGGTTTACTGACCATGGTATTACTGTGCTCAATTGGCCTGCCAACTCTCCTGACCTGAACCCCATAGAGAATCTGTGGGATATTGTGAAGAGAAAGTTGAGAGACGCAAGACCCAACACTCTGGATGAGCTTAAGGCCGCTATTGAAGCATCCTGGGCCTCCATAACATCTCAGCAGTGTCACAGGCTGATTGCTTCCATGCCACGCCGCATTGAAGCAGTCATTTCTCCCAAAGGATTCCCGACCAAGTATTGAGTGCATAACTGAACATTATTATTTGTTGGTTTTTTTGTTTGTTATTAAAAAACACTTTTATTTGATTGGATGGGTGAAATATGCTAATTTATTGAGACAGGTTTTTTGGGTTATCAGGAGTTGTATGCCAAAATCATCAGTATTAAAACAATAAAAGACCTGACAAATTTCAGTTGGTGGATAATGAATCTATAATATATGAAAGTTTAATTGTAATCATTACATTATGGTAAATAATGAAATTTAACACTATATGCTAATTTTTTGAGAAGGACCTGTAAATAACCTGGAGCAGTGGGCAGCAACTAGCATAATGGGTTTTAACAAGGAAAAACGTAAAGTACTACATCTGGGCAATAAAAATGAATAAAGCATTTACAGAATGGGAGGCATAGAGCTAAGCAACAGCACATGTGAAAAAGACTTGGGTATACTAATAGATCATAAACTGAACATGAGTCAACAGTGTGATGCAGCAGCAAAAAAGGCAAATGCAATTCTGGGATGTATTAACAGAAGCATACAGTCTAGATCACGCCAAGTCATTATTGCCCTCTACTCTTCTTTGGTCAGACCTCATCTGGAATACTGTGTCCAGTTTTGGGCACCACATTTTAAAAAAGACATCAACAAACTGGAGCAAGTTCAGAGAAGAGCCACCAGAATGGTCACCGGTCTGCAAACCGTGTCCTATAAGGAACTGTTACAGGATTTCGGAATGTTTAGCTTGCAAAAAAGAAGACTGAGAAGAGACTTAATAGCTGCCTACAAATATCTCAAGGGCTGTCATATTGTAGAAGTATCATCTTTATTCTCATTTGCATAAGGAAAGACTAGAAGCAATGGGATGTAACTGAATGGGAGGAGACACAGATTAGATATTATAAAAAAAACTTTTTGACAGGGTGATCAATGAGTGGAACAGGCTGCTGCCACGAGAGGTGGTGAGTTCTCCTTCCATGGAAGTTTTCAAACGGGCTGGACAGACATCTGTCTGGGATGATTTAGTGAATCCTGCTTTGAGCAGGGGGTTGGCCAGATAACCCAGGAGGTCCCTTCCATCTCTACCATTCTATAATTCTACACATACATTCAGTATTTGTAAGCCAAAACCAGGAGTGGGTGAGAAATCTAGAAGTGGTGACGTGTTTCTATTATACTTTTCCTCTGACTGGTTCCTGATTTTGACTTACAAATACTGAACGTGGGCTCATACCCACCACTGGCGCAGTTCTAGCTATGTCTGCACATTGGGTGCGGGGCTCACGTGACAATCAGTGCTGGCACAAGTACTGGCTTTACTCTCCTCGCCTTTGGTCAAATCAGACCTCGAGGAAGTTAGAGCTGCGGCTGGCCATTCACTTCCTGTCACTCAATGGAGGTGAGTAGAGGGTTTGTTTTTATACAAGAGGCAAACATGCTGATTGAGATGGGATTTCTCAGAGTGGGGGACAACCTGTTAAATATACTTGCCAACATTTACACAAGTTTATTGAATATACCAGGAGTGTTTAAATCTTTTACACCCAATCCCTTTTTTTCCCCAGCATCCGCTGTCACATTCCAGTCAAAAGACCCCAAATACGTGAAAATTCAATAGTGGTCTAGGTTCTGGGATCCCCATTAATCACTCAAAACACTTGTTGATGTGCTGCTCCTGCCAGATCATCCTGTGTTGTATATGGACTGAAAGTCTACTATTCTGTACTCCATCTGTGAACTCCTATACCTTCTATAGAACCCTTTAAAATAAATATATCAGAACATAAACTAGAACATAAACTAAAACCTCAGAAAATAAACTATCACACTAGGGTGACTATAGGCCTCAAGACCATGAATAATATTGTCAAATGCAACAGATATACTTCTATAAATACGTGCAAAGTGAAGAGGACAAGGAGCACAATAATTGTTTAACCCCTTCCCGACCTGTGACACAGCGTATGCGTCATGAAAGTCGGTGCCAATCCGACCTGTGACGCATATGCTGTGTCACAGAAAGATCGCGTCCCTGCAGATCGGGTGAAAGGGTTAACTCCCATTTCACCCGATCTGCAGGGACAGGGGGAGTGGTAGTACAGCCCAGGGGGGGTGGCTTCACCCTCCCGTGGCTACGATCGCTCTGATTGGCTGTTGAAAGTGAAACTGCCAATCAGAGCGATTTGTAATATTTCACCTAAAAAACTGGTGAAATATTACAATCCAGCCATGGCCGATGCTGCAATATCATCGGCCATGGCTGGAAATACTAATGTGCACCCACCCCACCCCACCGATCGCCCCCCCAGCCCCCCGATCTGTGCAGCGCTCCCCTCCGTCCAGTGCTCCGCTCCCCCGTCCTCCTGTCCGCTCCCCCCGTGCTCCAATCACACCCCCCGTGCTCCAATGAAACCCCCCCGTGCTCCATTCCCCCTCCCCGCACAGCGATCCCCCCCCGTGCTCCGATCCACCCCCCTGCACAGCGATCCCCCACCCCGTGCTCCAATCCACCCGCACGCACACCGATCCTCATCCATGCTCCGACGCCCCCCCCGTGCTCCGACGCCTCCCCGCCGTGCTCCGACGCCCCCCCCCCCCCGTGCCCTGATCTCCCCCCCCCTTACACTTACCGAGCCTACCGGTGTCCGTCTTCTTTCCCGGGCGCCGCCATCTTCCAAAATGGCGGGCGCATGTGCAGTGCGCCCGCCGAATCGGCCGGCAGATTCGTTCCAGAGTGAATTTTTATCACTGAGATAGGTTATATCTCAGTGATCAAAATAAAAAAAATAGTAAATGACCCCCCCCCCCTTTGTCACCCCCATAGGTAGGGACAATAAAAAAAATAAATAATTTTTTTTTTTCCACTAAGGTTGGGGTAAGAACTAGGGGTAGGGTTAGGGTTAGGGGTAGGGTTAGGGTTCGGGATGTGCACACGTATTCTGGTCCTCTGCGGATTTTTCCGCAGAGGATTTGATAAATCCGCAGTGCTAAACCGCTGTGGATTTACCGCGGTTTTTCTGCGCATTTCACTGCCGTTTTACAACTGCGATTTTCTATTGGAGCAGTTGTAAAACCACTGCGGAATCCGCAGAAAGAAGCGACATGCTGCGGAATGTAAACCGCTGCGTTTCCGTGCAGTTTTTCCGCAGCATGTGTACAGCGATTTTTGTTTCCCATAGGTTTACATTGAACTGTAAACTCATGGGAAACTGCTGCGGATCCGCAGCGTTTTCCGCAGCGTGTGCACATACCTTTAGAATTAGGCTATGTGCACACGGTGCGGATTTGGCTGCGGATCCGCAGCAGTGTTCCATCAGGTTTACAGTACCATGTAAACATATGGAAAACCTAATCCGCTGTGCCCATGGTGCGGAAAATACCGCGCGGAAACGCTGTGTTGTATTTTCCGCAGCATGTCAATTCTTTGTGCGGATTCCGCAGCGTTTTGCACCCGTTCCTCAATAGGAATCCACAGGTGAAATCCGCACAAAAAACACTGGAAATCCGCGGAAAATCCGCAGGTAAAACGCAGTGCCTTTTACCCGCGGATTTTTCAAAAATGATGCTGAAAAATCTCATACGAATCCGCAACGTTGGCACATAGTGTTAGGGTTAGGGTTGCTTTGGAATTAGGGTTGTGGTTAGGGGTGTGTTGGGGTTAGGGTTGTGATTAGGGTTATGGCTACAGTTGGGATAAGGTTTAGGGGTGTGTTGGAGTTAGAATTGAGGGGTTTCCACTGTTTAGGCACATCAGGGGGTCTCCAAACGCAACATGGCGCCACCATTGATTCCAGCCAATCTTGTATTCAAAAAGTCAAATGGTGCTCCCTCACTTCCGAGCCCCGACGTGTGCCCAAACAGTGGTTTACCCCCACATATGGGGTACCAGCATACTCAGGACAAACTGCGCAACAATTACTGGGGTCCAAGTTCTCCTGTTACCCTTGAGAAAATAAAAAATTGCTTGCTAAAACATCATTTTTGAGGAAAGAAAAATGATTTTTTATTTTCACGGCTCTGCGTTGTAAACGTCTGTGAAGCACTTGGGGGTTCAAAGTGCTCAGCACATATCTAGATAAGTTCCTTGGGGGGTCTAGTTTCCAAAATGGGGTGACTTGTGGGGGGTTTCTACTGTTTAGGCACACCAGGGGCTCTGCAAACGCAACGTGACGTCCGCAGACCATTCCATCAAAGTCTGCATTTCAAAAGTCACTACTTCCCTTCTGAGCCCCGATGTGCGCCCAAACAGTGGTTTACCCCCACACATGGGGTATCGGCGTACTCAGGAGAAACTGGACAAGAACTTTTGGGGTCCAATTTCTCCTGTAACCCTTGGGAAAATAAAAAATTCTGGGCTAAAAAATTATTTTTGAGGAAAGAAAACGTATTTATTATTTTCACGGCTCTGCGTTATAAGCTTCTGTAAAGCACTTGGGGGTTCAAAGTGCTCACCACATATCTAGATAAGTTCCTTTGGGGGTCTAGTTTCCAAAATGGTGTCACTTGTGGGGGGTTTCTACTGTTTAGGCACACCAGGGGCTCTGCAAACGCAACGTGACGCCCGCAGACCATTCCATCAAAGTCTGCATTTCAAAAGTCACTTCTTCCCTTCTGAGCCCCGACGTGTGCCCAAACAGTGGTTTACCCCCACATATGGGGTATCACCATACTCAGGAGAAACTGAACAACAACTTTTGTGGTCCAATTTCCCCTGTAACCCTTGGGAAAATAAAAAATTCTGGGCTAAAAAATTATTTTTGAGGAAAGAAAACATATTTATTATTTTCACGGCTCTGCGTTATAAACTTCTGTGAAGCACTTGGGGGTTGAAAGTGCTCACCACATATCTAGATAATTTCATTTCGGGGTCTAGTTTCCGAAATGGGGTGACTTGTGGGGGGTTTCTACTGTTTAGCCACATCAGGGGCTCTGCAAACGCAACGTGACGCCCGCAGAGCATTCCATCAAAGTCTGCATTTCAAAACGTCACTACTTCACTTCCGAGCCCTGGCATGTGCCCAAACAGTGGTTTACCCCCACATATGGGGTATCAGTGTACTCAGGTGAAACTGGACAACAACTTTTGGGGTCAAATTTCTCCTGTTACCCTTGGGAAAATAAAAAATTGCGGGCTAAAAAATCATTTTTGAGAAAAGAAATTTTTTATTTTATTTTCATGGCTCTGCGTTATAAACTTCTGTGAAGCACTTGAGGGTTCAAAGTGCTCACCACACATCTAGATTACTTCCTTTGGGGGTCTAGTTTCCAAAATGGGGTCATTTGTGGGGGATCTCCAATGTTTAGGCACACAGGGGCTCTCCAAACGCAACATGGTGTCCGCTAATGATTGGAGCTAATTTTCCATTTAAAAAGCCAAATGGCGTGCCTTCCCTTCTGAGCCCTGCCGTGTGCCCAAACAGTGGTTTTCCCCCACATATGGGGTATCTGCGTACTCAGGACAAACTGGACAACAACATTTGTGGTCCAATTTCTCCTATTACCATTGGCAAAATAGGAAATTCCAGGCTAAAAAATCATTTTTGAGAAAAGAAAAATTATTTTTTATTTTCATGGCTCTGCATTATAAACTTCTGTGAAGCACCTGGGGGTTTAAAGTGCTCACTAGGCAACTATATAAGTTCCTTGGGGGGTCCAGTTTCCAAAATGGGGTCACTTGTGGGGGAGCTCCAATGTTTAAGCACACAGGGTCTCTCCAAACGCGACATGGTGTCCGCTAACGATGGAGATAATTTTTCATTCAAAAAGTCAAATGGCGCTCCTTCCCTTCCGAGCCTTACCATGTGCCCAAACAGTGGTTTACCCCCACATGTGAGATATCGGTGTACTCAGGAGAAATTGCCAAACAAATTTTAGAATCCATTTTATCCTGTTGTCCATGTGAAAATGAAAAAATTGAGGCTAAAATAATTTTTTTGTGAAAAAATAGTACTTTTTCATTTTTACGGATCAATTTGTGAAGCACCTGGGGGTTTAAAGTGCTCACTATGCATCAAGATAAGTTCCTTGGGGCGTCTAGTTTCCAAAATGGGGTCACTTGTGGGGGAGCTCCAATTTTTAGGCACACGGGGGCTCTTCAAACGTGACATGGTGTCCGCTAAAGAGTGGAGCCAATTTTTCATTCAAAAAGTCAAATGGCGCTCCTTCCCTTCCAAGCCCTGCCGTGCGCCCAAACAGTGGTTTACCCCCACGTATGAGGTATCAGCGTACTCAGGACAAATTGGACAACAACTTTCGTGGTTCAGTTTCTCTTTTTACCATTCGGAAAATAAAAAAATTGTTGCTGAAAGATCATTTTTGTGACTAAAAAGTTAAATGTTCATTTTTTCCTTTCATGTTGCTTCTGCTGCTGTGAAGCACCTGAAGGGTTAATAAACTTCTTGAATGTGGTTTTGTGCACCTTGAGGGGTGCAGTTTTTAGAATGGTGTCACTTTTGGGTATTTTCAGCCATATAGACCCCTCAAACTGACTTCAAATGTGAGGTGGTCCCTAAAAAAAATGGTTTTGTAAATTTCGTTGTAAAAATGAGAAATCGCTGGTCAAATTTTAACCCTTATAACTTCCTAGCAAAAAAAAATTTTTGTTTCCAAAATTGTGCTGATGTAAAGTAGACGTGTGGGAAATGTTATTTATTAACTATTTTGTGTCACATAACTCTCTGGTTTAACAGAATAAAAATTCAAAATGTGAAAATTGCGAAATTTTCAAAATTTTCGCCAAATTTCCGTTTTTATCACAAATAAACACAGAATTTATTGACCTAAATTTACCACTAACATGAAGCCCAATATGTCACGAAAAAACAATCTCAGAACCGCTAGGATCCGTTGAAGCGTTCCCGAGTTATTACCTCATAAAGGGACACTGGTCAGAATTGCAAAAAACGGCAAGGTCTTTAAGGTCAAAATAGGCTGGGTCATGAAGGGGTTAAAAATTACAAAAATGTTTCATTTAGTTACAACATCATATCATCACAAACAATAATGGCCAAAGTATATGGAAAAGGATTTAAAAGTGAAAGACTCGAACAATGGTAAGTCTTAAGGTACCGTCACACATAACGATATCGTTGCTTTTTGTGACATAGCAACGATATCGTTAAGGAAATCATTCTGTGTGACAGCGACCAACGATCAGGCCCCTGCTGGGAGATCGTTGGTCGCTGAGGAAAGTCCAGAACTTTATTTTGTCGCTGGATCTCACTCTGATATCGCTGGATCGGCGAGTGTGACACCGATCCAGCGATGTCTTCACTGGTAACCAGGGTAAACATCGGGTTACTAAGCGCAGGGCCGCGCTTAGTAACCCGATGTTTACCCTGGTTACCAGCGTAAAAGTAAAAAAAACAAACACTACATACTTACCTACCGCTGTCTGTCCCTGGCGCTGTGCTTCTCTGCACTCCTCCTGCACTGGCTGTGAGCGTCGGTCAGCCGGAAAGCAGAGCGGTGCAGGAGGAGTGCAGAGAAGCACAGCGCCGGGGACAGACAGCGGTAGGTAAGTATGTAGTGTTTGTTTTTTTTACTTTTACGCTGGTAACCAGGGTAAACATCGGGTTACTAAGCACGGCCCTGCGCTTAGTAACCCGATGTTTACCCTGGTTACCCGGGGACCTCGGGATCGTTGGTCGCTGGAGAGCTGTCTGTGTGACAGCTCTCCAGCGACCAAACAGCGACGCTGCAGCGATCGACATCGTTGTCGGTATCGCTGCAGCGTCGCTGAGTGTGAAGGTACCTTTAGGTAACCGTAACCACAGATTGTGTACGGACCAGGAAGTGACATTCCTACAAAAATTATAACTCAACGCTTCCATTTGTAGCAGTCCCAAATGAATCTGTGTGGCGGCACATAAAGTTGTATATACAGGCATAATGCCATTACTTCATCCACACAAATATAAAGGAACACATCTACCGTATGTAAATAAAGTGGCATAGTGCAACAAGAATGATCCTTACCCATAGAAGTCCGCAGGGGCTGCGTTGTCTGTTGGTTCACAGGGACTTAATTGGGTAAGGATCATTCTCTATAGATGTGTGGATGAAGTAATGGCATTATGCCTGTATATTGTGTGCCACCACACAAATTCAGTTTTGACTGCTACAAATTGAAGCCTTGAGGTATAATTTTTGTAGGAATGTCGCTTCATGGTCCATACACAATCTGTGGTTACCTCAAACTTACCATGGTTCGAGTCCTTCACTTTTTAATCTTTTTGCCCATATGCTTTGTTAATTATTATTGTTCGTGATGATATGATGTTGTAACTAAATAAATAAAATTTTTGTAATTTAACAGATTTTTGTACTCCTTGTCCTCTTCGTTTTGCACTTCTATAGAAGCGTTCACAATTAATTCCATATACATCAGACAAGTGTTTTGAGCAATTGTGGGTGGACTCAGAATCTGGATTCCCAATGATCAGGAGGGTGTTCCAGTGCCCCTGCGTCAAGTGTGCTTGGGCTTTTTTCTCCTTCGCCTCTTTTCTCCTTCGCCTCATTGGGGGACACCGGACCATGGGTTATGCTGCTGTCACTAGGAGGCTGACACTAAGCTGAGACAAAAAAAAGGTTAGCTACTCCCCTGCAGTATACACCCTCATGCTGGCTTCCAGAGACCCAGTTCAAGCTTAGTGTCCGTAGGAGGCACACTGTCACGATTTTTTCCTTTTTAACTTCCTATTCGGACGAAGGGGGCGACGGATTCTTTCAAGGTCCGATCTCCCCCGAAACAGCAACAGGCGAGCACGGGAGTTTCACCTCACCGTATCCTCTCCTGCGACGAGGGAGCCACTGCCTGAGCTGACCTTTTTTGGGCGACGGTCTTTTCCCTAAAAGGGCGCCGATCTCCCCACTTTATACAGACGAGCACTGGGTTTTCCTCCAGTATCCTCCTCTGCAGCCAGGCTTTTTATTGCCGGACATCTGCCCTGTCCACCAGGTTTTACCCTCGGCTGTACAGAGGCTCTATTTCTGTGGCGTCCGTGCAGACCACACTGCATCACCAATGCTCTTTGTGATTCAGGTGGTGGACGGTTCCTCTCCACCCCCCTGTCTGGGGCTGGTGGATAGAGGCTTCCCAACCCCTGCACCGTCCCTGCCAGCCTAAGGCACCTCTCACCTCCTCGGGGGTAAGTGTCTCGTGGGGGATGGGGGGGGGTCGCCGGTCTTGCGGTCCGGAGGGCTCCTCCCGGGTAGAGCACATAGTAGCCTGAAGCATTCCCCAGTTTTCTGGCACTTTGCGCCGCGCGCCGGGCCGAAGCCGCAAATTTAGTCCCCGGCTTCGGCCTAGCCGCTGGACGCTGCCGATAGGCTCCGCCCCCCGCTGCGCGTCATCGTCGGCACCGCCCCCCGGTCCTGGCGCTTCTCGCAGCCTCCGAGATCTCTCTCCTGATCTCGGTGGCCATCTTGGTCCCTCACTGCACGCCGCAGCTCAGCCTCTGCCGCAGCTTCCAAGTGTCACAGCGCCCACGTGCAGCCGGTTTCATCTCTGGCAACACAGTTTGCCCTGTCTGGAACGAGACACAGGACCAGGGTAAGGAGACCTCGTCAGCTCTCCTCTGCAGCATCGCCCTCGGCTTCCCTACAATTATAGACCCTGTGATCTAATTTTTTGCATTAGAATCATGTCCCAGTCAAGGTCCAAAAAATCCTCTAAGGTGCATACGACCTTTTTTTCTGCGTGTACCACCTGCCAGGCCCCACTTCCTAGGCCTCAAAGTTCTCCCCTCTGCTCTGCCTGCGATGCTCCATGTGCCCAGGAGCCCGCCACCGACTCCGGCGTACCTAGTCCCCCCCCCCCCCGTGGGTCGCCTCACTTCCACAGTCCGTGGATTTTTTAGCCAACGCCATCAAATCCATTCAAAATCCTCCCGGGGAACGGGGCAATCCGTTACAGGTGCTAAGAGATCCCTCCATAGCAGGGGAATCGTCGGCCAGCAGGGGCCGCTCTCCACTTAAAGAGGCACGGTCATCCAGAAAACGGATCCGTACTACCTCTCCTGAGCGTTCACCTCGCCACTCAGACTCTGGCAGCTCCACCTCTCGCTCACCCTCTTTGGGGGCTCGCAGCGTTCACGACTCTGAACATGAGTCCGAGGTATCATTGGACCCGGAGGCTCCGGAGTTCAGAGCTACGGTTGACTCCCTTATTGTAGCAGTCAATCACGCGCTTAAGGTGGATGATGACTCTAATTCCGCTCCGGAACACGCGGTCTCTTTTACCAGAGCCAAGCGTTCCCACAAATCTTTTGCCTCTCACCCAGCTTTTCTAGATATAGTCAAGCGACACAGGGAGCGTCCAGATAAGCGTTTCTTGGGTAAGAAGGATCTGGTATCGAAGTATCCCTTCTCAGCAGATCTCGTGAAAGACTGGACGGATCCCCCTATAGTAGATCCTCCGGTCTCGCGCCTGGCCTCTAAAACGCTTCTTTCAGTCCCCGACGGCGCTTCAATTAAGAGTCCCACTGAACACCAGCTAGACTCTCTAGCTCGCTCAGTGTATGAGGCCTCAGGCTCTTCCCTGTCCCCCTCCTTCGCCGCGGCTTGGGTGACCAAGGCAATGGTTTCCTAAGCGGATGCTCTAGCGAAATCCATTCATGAACAGGACCTCCCGTCCGAGATGGCGGACCTGGCTAAGCAGTTAGCCATGGCTAGTGATTATGTGATGTTCGCATCCCTCGACGCGGCAAATTGCGCAGCATCGGCGGCTTCTAACGCCATCGCTATTAGAAGGGCTCTTTGGCTCAGAGAGTGGCGCGCAGACTCCTCCTCTAAAAAATCTCTGATCTCTCTCCCTTTTCAAAGCGGGCGCCTTTTCAGCGAAAAGCTTGACCAGCTTATTTCCGACGCCACGGGGGGAAAGAGCAAGTTCCTTCCCCAACAGAGGCCCAAGGCGGCTTTCCAGCGCCAGCCTTATTTTCGCTTTCGGCCCTTTCGTACCAGCCCAGCCTGGTCCAATCCTACCGGTCTTCCCAGATCGGACCGATCCACTCGCACAGACAGAGACACTCGCCCCTCCTTCAGGCTGATCCCTTCCTGGCGCGGAAAACCTAGGCAGCCCAGAACCCGAGGTTCCAGACCTCCCAGATTCCCGTCTCAATGACTCGGGAACGGCGCCAGTCGATACCACCAGAGTAGGCGGTCGTCTACTCCTTTTTCAGCAGGCCTGGCTCTCCGTCGTTCACGACGAATGGGTCAGGGATCTGGTATCGTCTGGCTACAAAATAGAGTTCTCCTCTCCTCCTCCAACTCGGTTTTTCCCCTCTCGTCTCCCCAGTTCGGGAGCTCAGTCTCGCGCCCTTCTTTGCGCCATTCACGCTCTTCGCCAGAGCGGGGTCATTGTTCCGGTCCCGAAACACGAGAGGTTCAAAGGTTTCTACTCAAACCTCTTCGTTGTGCCAAAGAAGGACGGAAAAGTGCGCCCCATTTTGGATCTGAAACTCCTGAACAAGTGCGTAAGAGTCCGGCACTTCAGGATGGAATCGCTCAGATCGGTCATCTCTTCGATGGAAAGAGGGGAATTCTTGGCCTCGATAGACATCAAGGATGCCTATCTTCACATCCCGATTTTCCCGCCTCATCAAAGGTTCCTCCGCTTTTCCGTTCTGGAGGACCACTTCCAGTTCACGGCCTTACCCTTCGGTCTTGCCACGGCGCCCAGGGTATTCACCAAGGTCATGGCGGCTGTCATGGCCATCCTTCATTCTCGAGGAGTCGTCGTGTTACCTTACTTAGATGATCTCCTCATAAAGGGCCCGTCCTTCCAAGCCTGCGAGTCAAGCGTCCACATTACCCTGGATTCTCTTTCGCGCCTGGGCTGGCTGATCAACTTGGACAAGTCCTCTCCCGTTCCTGCCTGTCGGATCTCCTTTCTGGGAATGATCCTGGACACTTCAAGGGGGCTGGTCTTGCTTCCTCGGCCCAAGGCCCAAGCGCTCCAACAGGGAGCCCGAACGCTATGCCATCCTCGTCCGCGAACCATTCGGTTCGCCATGAAGATCCTGGGAAAGATGGTTGCATCAATCGAAGCGGTTCCCTTTGCTCAACTCCATCTCTGTCCCTTGCAACAGGCTCTGCTGGACAACTGGGACAGGAGTCTCTCATCTCTCGACCGCCCTTGCCCCGTCCCCGCGGGTCAGACAATCTCTCGTATGGTGGACCCTGGGCCCATCGCTTCTCCAGGGGAAGTCCTTCCTCCCGATCCGCTGGTTAGTGATAACCACCGATGCCAGTCTTCTCGGCTGGGGGGCAGTGTTTCTTCAGCACTCTGCCCAGGGCCGTTGGACAGTTCGGGAATCCAGGCTCCCCATCAACATCCTGGAGATTCGTGCTATCAGACTGGCTCTGAGTCGTTTTCACGCTCTGCTCGCGGGTCACCCAATAAGGGTCCAATCGGACAACGTCACGGTGGTGGCTTACATCAACCACCAGGGGGGTACCCGCAGCAGGGCGGCGATGCAGGAAGTCTCTCTCATCCTTCGTTGGGCCGAAACCAACCATTCCATCATCTCTGCGGTGCACATTCCGGGAGTCGAGAACTGGGCGGCGGACTTCCTGAGCCGCCAGGGCCTTGCCTCGGGGGAGTGGGAACTCCACCCAGAGGTTTTTCATCAGATCTGTCTTCGCTGGGGGACCCCGGACGTGGATCTGATGGCGTCCAGATTGAACGCCAAGGTCCACAACTTCATTGCACGTTCTCGGGATCCCCAGGCCATAGGAGTAGACGCGCTGATTTCTCCATGGCATCAGTTTCAGCTCCCATACGTGTTTCCTCCCCTTCCCTTACTGCCGAAGGTGATCCGAAAGATCAAGACGGAGGGAGTTCCGGTCATTCTGGTCGCCCCAGACTGGCCTCGTCGCGCTTGGTATGCGGAACTCGTTCAGCTCGTAGCCGACGTTCCCTTGCGGTTACCAGACCGCCCAGACCTGCTTCGCCAAGGTCCGATCTACCACCAGAGCTCAAGGGCCCTACGTTTAACGGCGTGGCCGTTGAAACATGGATTCTAACTCGCGCCGGTTTCTCTCAGCAGGTCATTCCCACCATGTTAAGTGCTCACAAGGCGTCTTCCGCCTCTATTTACCACCGCGTCTGGAAATCTTTCTTCTCATGGTGCAGGCTCCGAGGGCACCCTCCGCTCGTTTTCTCGATCCCGTGCATCCTGAGTTTCCTTCAGTCTGGTCTGGACTCCGGCTTGGCCCTGAGTTCCCTCAAAGGTCAGATCTCAGCGTTGTCCGTGCTGTTCCAGCATAGGATCACCGCCAACCTTCAGGTCAAGACCTTCATCCAGGGAGTCTCCCATGTGGTTCCTCCCTACAGGATGCCGTTAGAGACCTGGGATCTCAACTTCGTCCTGGGGGCTCTTCAGGAACCTCCGTTCGAACCCCTTCAAGACGTTCCGCTCTCTGTCCTCTCATGGAAGGTCGCCTTCCTGGTTGCGGTGACGTCCATCAGAAGGGTTTCAGAGCTCGCCGCTTTATCCTGCCGGGCACCTTTCCTTGCCTTTCATCAGGACAAAGTAGTCCTACGTCCTTCCCCGGAGTTTCTTCCGAAGGTGGTCTCATCTTTTCACCTTAACGAGGACATCATTCTTCCCTCCTTTTGCCCGCAGCCCAAACATAGGGTCGAGAAGGCTCTCCATTCTCTGGACGTGGTACGGGCTCTCAGGAGGTACATTTCCAGAACGGCTCATTTCAGAAAATCGGACGCCCTTTTTCGTGCTCCCGGAGGGTCGCAGAAAGGGTTTGGCTGCGTCTAAATCCACGATAGCCAGATGGATCCGATCCGCTATCCAGGAATCCTATCGGGTCAGGGGCAGTCCTATCCCGGCGGGGATTAGAGCTCACTCCACTCGGTCGATGGGTGCTTCCTGGGCCATCCGGCACCAGGCAACAGCGGAGCAGGTTTGTAAGGCCGCAACGTGGTCCAGCCTGCATACTTTCACAAAGCATTACAATGTCCACATTCACTCCTCTGCGGACGCGGCCCTTGGCAGGCGTATCCTGCAGGCGGCCGTTGCGCATTTGTAGTCAGATGGTACACGGAGTTATTTGGTTGTATTGTTTCCCTCCCAGGGACTGCTTTGGGACGTCCCATGGTCCTGTGCCCCCCAATGAGGCGAAGGAGAAATAGGGATTTTTGTGTGTACTCACCGTAAAATCCTTTTCTCCGAGCCACTCATTGGGGGACACAGCACCCACCCTGGTAGCCTTACGGCTCGTTACCTTTTTTGGTCTTTGACTGTTTGTTTGACATGTTATATTCTAATGTTACTTGATATATTGTTGTTATTATCCTACTGCTTTTGCACTGAACTGGGTCTCTGGAAGCCAGCATGAGGGTGTATACTGCAGGGGAGGAGCTAACCTTTTTTTTGTCTCAGCTTAGTGTCAGCCTCCTAGTGACAGCAGCATAACCCATGGTCCTGTGTCCCCCAATGAGTGGCTCGGAGAAAAGGATTTTACGGTGAGTACACACAAAAATCCCTATTTTGTGTATGTGCTTTAGGGAGGGTATGATCAAGGTTTTCATACTGCCTTTATTGCAGGACTTAAAGTGAACCGACTGGACATGTATGGGGAGAAATACAAGCCTTTTAAGGGAGTGAAGTATCTGACCAAAGCAGGAAAATTCCAGGTGCGCACATAACAAATGCTGTGCCTGGATCGGTGAGGAGCAGACGACGCATCTTTTTACCACAGACCCAGCACACAACTTGGAAATTAAGGTTATATAGATTTTTTTGCACCAAATCCTCTGCAGAAAATCTAATACTTACCTCTTAGACCTACTAGAAACGGTCAGCTGCTAATATATAAAAAGGAACAATTGGCACTATTGATGGAATGGACCACAAACTGTTTCATTATGTGGAGTAGACTGGTACTGTGACTCCTGCATAATGAAACCATAACTCACGAAGGGAGAGGTAGAGAAACCACATTGGCCGGTAAAGAAGACACTGTAGTGACTGATTATATGCCATGGTCGTCAGTGTATTTATTTCAAATTTAATATAGCAAATGGATGCTCTCTTTCAGTTTTAAAAACCAGTACAGCAATTATATGTCCCACCTCTGGAGGAGCCAAGTTCTGAGTATAGTGTTGCAGTCAGTTCAGACTGGCTCTAGAACACTAGTTCTTCCTTATGTATGGCAATACTATATTACAGTAGTGCTTTTGTGAGGTGTTGACAATTATGTCTTAATCTATTATCAGCGGTAAATAATTGTCTTCTTTCGCATTATGCCTTAATCCCTTAACTGACGGAAGATGCATATCTGACAGTGAAAGGAGTTTTTCCACCAGTGCCATTAGCAAAAAGCTTATATGAAGTTGTATAGGGAAAATTTGTATTTTTATTCAAAATGTGTTAATCTAATTGGTGTCATTGTGTGTACTTTTAATGCAGGCTTCTGTATCACTTTGTTGTGTGTTTGAAGAAGTAAGCCAATCGGAGCAATTTCTTGTAATGCAATTGGGGTATACAATGTACACATTTCTAAATAAAGTACACTATATTCACTACAGAATGAAAGTTGTAATTTTATTACTCTAATTTCTACCATTTATAAAAAAATATTATTATAGAGACCAACAGGTAAAAATTCCATATGATGTAATAAATAACTTTTAAATGATCAAAGCTAACATTTGTCCATAGTGTGTTCTGTATATAGTATAGACTGACTTGATGATTTGGGTCTCTCATATACAGTCATGGCCAAAAGTTTTGAGAATGACACCAAAATTATATTTTCACATGATCTGCTGCCCTCTGGTTTTTATTAGTGTTTGTCAGATGTTTATATCACATACAGAAATATAATTGCAATCATATTATGAGTACCAATAGGTTATATTGACAGTTAGAATGAGTTAGGGTGGTTTCACACTTGCGTTTTTGTCTGCAGCGGTTTTTTTTTTCAAAAAAACGCGTGCGTTTTTTTTCCCTATATTTAACATTGAAAACGCATGCGTTTTTGTTTGTACGCGTTTGGTCGCGTTTTGCAACGCATGCTTTTTTTACTGCATGCGTTCATTTTCAGAAATGCAACTTGTAGTATTTTTGAGAGGCGTTTTTTGGACCAAAAAAAACGCATGCGTTTTCATGCGTTTTTTTGTGGTCAAAAAATACATTGGAGTCAATGGGACGCATGCGTTTTTTTGTGCATGCGTTTTTATATTAAAAAAACAAAACACACTGATATGCCACCCCTCAACATAAAGGTGATAAAGGGATCCTAACACTAACCCTACCCCTAACCCTAAAGGATCCTAACCCTACCCCTATCCCTACCCCTAACCCTAAGGGATCCTAACCCTACCCCTAACCCTTTTAGGGTTAGGGGTAGGATTAGGGTTCGGATCACTTGGGGTTAGAGGTAGGGTTAGGGTTATGATCCCTACCCCTAACCCTAACTATTTCTGTTTATAGTGGGTTTTTTACTTTATTTTGATGATTGGCAGCTGTCACACATTTCTCAGCATGCGTTTAAAAAACGCAAACGCATGAAAAAACGCATGTAAACGCGTCAAAACGCTGCGTTTTTTTCACCACATGCAAAAACGCATGCGTCAAAAAAACGCAGCATTTGCACGCGTTTACATGCGTTTTTTCAACATGCGTTTTTTTGCGTTTTTTACCGCAAAAACGCACCCAAAAAAACGCAAATGTGAAACCAGCCTTAATACAGCAAGTCAATATTTGCAGTGTTGTTTTATTTACATATGTAGATATTTTCTTTGTTTCAGATCATGTCTGCTCCTCCTTCCTCTAGTCGTAAATGCCTATTTGTACTTTTTTTTTTTTTTTTTTTTAAAACACTTTTTAGGTACAGTAGTTTACGTAGTTTTGAGAAGCCAAAAATCCTATAGTTCAAAAACTTGACGTGATAGAGAAAAACTGAGATCATTTCTGGATTCAGCATCCAAAAATTAGTTAAGAACAGTTGTCTGACCTAACTCCTAAAAAATTGTGTTCCCCAGTGTAATGAATGCTTGCATTTTGCCAGAATTTGTTGGTTTTTGTTTGTCCACAAGTTCTCAATGGGATTAAGATCTGGGGAGTTTCCAGGCCATGGACCCAAAATCTCTATGTTTTGTTCCATGAGCCATTTAGTTATCACCTTTGCTTTATGGCAAGGTGCTCCATCATGCTGGAAAAGGCATTGTTGGGCGCCAAACTGCTCTTGGACGGTTGGGAGATGTTGCTCTGGGAGGACATTATGGTACCATTCTTTATTCATGGCTGTGTTTTTAGGCAAGACTGTGAGTGAGCCGATTCCCTTGGCTGAGAAGCAACCCCACACATGAATGGTTTCAGGATGCTTTACAGTTGGCATGAGACAAGACTGGTGGTAGCGCTCACCTCTTCTTCTCCGAATAAGCTGTTTTCCAGATGTCCCAAACAATCGAAAAGGGGATTCATCAGAGAAAACGACTTTGCCCCAGTCCTCAGTAGTCCACTCCCTGTACCTTTTGCAGAATATCAGTCGGTCCCTGATGTTTTTTCTGGAGAGAAGTGGCTTCTTTGTTGCCCTCCTTGAAACCAGGCTTTGCTCAAAGAGTCTCCGCCTCACAGTGCGTGCAGAAGCACTCACACCAGCCTGCTGCCATTCCTGAGCAAGCTCGGCACTGCTGGTAGTCCGATCCCGCAGCTGAAACAGTTTTAGGGTATGTTCACACGTTCAGGATTTCCATCCTTTTTTTTTCAGGACAGTTTTTTTTAAAAAACTGCAGCTCTTGGCAGAAAACGCAGGTCCTTTTTTTGTCCTTTTTTGATGCGTTTTTGATGCGTTTTTTGATGCGTTTTTTTATCCTTTTTTTACTGTGTGTTTCCTAGGAAGCTTTTTAGGGCTAAAATGGCTGAAAATACCCTAACCCTACCCCTAACCCTACCCCTAACCCTACCCCTAACCCTACTCCTACCCCTAACCCTACCCCTAACCCTAACCCTATTCTAACCTTAGTGAAAAAAAAAAAAAAAAAATTCTTAATTTTTTTATTGTCCCTACCAATGGGGGTGACAAAGTGGGGGGGGGGGTGTCATTTACTATTTTTTTATTTTGATCACTGAGATAGGTTATATCTCAGTGATCAAAATGCACTTTGGAGCGAATCTGCCGGCCGGCAGATTCGGCGGGCGCACTGCGCATGCGCCCGCCATTTTGCAAGATGGCGGCGCCCAGGGAGAAGACGGCCGGACGGACACCGGGACGCCGGGTAAGTATAAGGGGGGGAGATTAGGGCACGGGGGGGGCATCGGAGCACTGGGGGGGGCATCGGAGCACGGGGGGGGGGCATCGGAGCACGGGGGGGCGGGATCGGAGCACGGGGGGGCAGCCACACTCCGCCCACGCACTTCCGCCCGCTCCCCCGCACTTCCTGCTGCAGCGGTTCTGCACATCAAATCGCAGTAAAACCCGCAGATATATTTTTGATCTGCGGGTTTTACTGCGATTTTGACCTCACAATGGAGGTCTATGGGTGCAGAACCGCTGCGGTTCAGGAAGAAGAATTGACATGCTCCTTCTTTTTTCCGGGAGCTATTCAGCGCGGCTTTTTTTTTTACAATTTCCGGACCATGTGCACAGTGTGTCCTGTTTTCCATAGGGTACAGTGTACTGTACCCTGCATGGAAAACAGCTGCGGAACCGCAGCGGCAAAACCGCAGCGGTTCCGCGGTAAAAAACGCACTGTGTGAACATGGCCTTAAAGGGAACCTGTCACCCCGTTTTTTCAGATTGAGATATAAATACTGTTAAATAGGGCCTGAGCTGTGCGTTACAATAATGTATGTAGTGTACCCTGATTCCCCACCTATGCTGCGCAATACATTACCAAAGTCGCCGTTTTCGCCTGTCAATCAGGCTGGTCTGGTCAGGTGGGCATGGTGACATCGCTCTTTTCTTCCCCAGCTTTCCGTTGGTGGCGTAGTGGTGTGCGCATGTCGCAGTGACGAATCCACTGCGCGCACGTGAAGAAGCAGCGCACGATCTGCGCTGTTACCCCCTATCATCGGTGGGGGCGGCCATCTTCCTGGGGCCGCGCGTGCGCAGATGGAGTGCTCCGCTGCACGGGGCTTCAGGAAAATGGCCGCGGGATGCCGCGCGTGCGCAGAAGAGATCGCGGCGGCCATTTTCCCAAAGCCGAGTTTGCATCTCGGCTTTGGGAAAATGGCCGCCGCGATCTCTTCTGCGCACGCGCGGCATCCCGCGGCCATTTTCCTGAAGCCCCGTGCAGCGGAGCACTCCATCTGCGCACGCGCGGCCCCAGGAAGATGGCCGCCCCCACCGATGATAGGGGGTAACAGCGCAGATCGTGCGCTGCTTCTTCACGTGCGCGCAGTGGATTCGTCACTGCGACATGCGCACACCACTACGCCACCAACGGAAAGCTGGGGAAGAAAAGAGCGATGTCACCACGCCCACCTGATCAGACCAGCCTGATTGACAGGCGAAAACAGCGACTTTGGTAATGTATTGCGCAGCATAGGTGGGGAATCAGGGTACACTACATACATTATTGTAACGCACAGCGCAGGCCCTATTTAACAGTACTTATATCTCAATCTGAAAAAACGGGGTGACAGGTTCCCTTTAAGATACGGTCCTGGCGCTTGCTGGTCTTTCTTGGGCACCCTGGAGCCTTTTTGACAACAATGGAAGCTCTCTCCTTGAAGTTCTTGATGATGCGATAGATTGTTGACTGAGGTGCAATCTTTGTAGCTGCGATACTCTTCCCTGTTAGGCCATTTTTTGTGCAGAACAATGATGGCTGCATGTGTTTCTTTAGAGATAACCATGGTTAACTGAAGAGAAACAATGATACCAAGCACCAGCCTCCTTTTAAAGTGTCCAGTGATGTCATTCTTACTTAATCATGACTGATTGATCGCCAGCCCTGTCCTCATCAACACCCACACCTGTGTTAATGGATCAATCACTAAAACGATGTTAGCTGCTTCTTTTAAGGCAGGACTGCAATGATGTTGAAATGTGTTTTGGTGGTTAAAGTTCATTTTCTGGGCAAATATTGACTTTGCAAGTACAGTAATTGCTGTTAAGCAGATCATTCTGACATTCAGGAGTTTATGCAAATTGCCATTAGAAAAAATGAAGCAGTAGACTTTGGAAAAATTAATATTTGTCTCATTCTCAAAACTTTTGGCCATGACTGTACAGTGTTCTGCCAAGAATCCTGTATAAAGTCATTCCAGATGAGTGAAAACAAGTTTGTGGGATTCATAGAAAGCTTGTATGACATCCAAAAGCAGATGTTTTGAAGCTTATGGAGATCAGTTTTTATTGTCTTTTCATGTAATTTGTACAGCAGTGCCACATTTTTCCAGTCTACGTCTCTGGTGTAAATGAATTGGTAAAGCTGGCCATACATGTACCAATTTACCCTGTTCCAACCAGCATTCCAGACAGATTGTATGATGTTTCAACATGATTTTCCACCATGAATCTCAAATCTGACTGCAAGCAACTGCTTTTGTGTATTTCATCAATCTATATCAAATGATAGACCATACTATATCAATAAGATATACCAAACAAGGCAAGTCTTTGTTGTCCGACCACCACAACCCCTTTGTATGCCAAAATAAATGCCCAAACCCCATAACTTCCCTCTCCAAAATCACTGAAGGACAGCTTGCTCATCTTCTCTCCAAATCACACCTCACTACTTGTGTGCTTGACCCCATCCCACCTCTTCCCCTACCTCAACACTACACTAATCCCATCCCTAACCCATCTCTTCAATCTATCACTAACTTTTGGTACCTTCCCCTCTGCTTTCAAACATTCTACAATCACACCTACCCTCAAAAAGCCTTCCCTTGAACCGAGCGCTATGTCCAGCTACCGCCCCATATCTTTGCTCCCATTTGCTTCCAAACTCCCTGAGCAGCACGTCCACGCTGAACTTTCCTTTCACCTTGCATCTAACTCTCTCTTTGACAGCCTACAATCTGGCTTCCGTCCCCACTATTCCACTGAGTCTGCCCTGACCAAACTTACAAACGACTTACTTACAGCCAAAGCTAACAGACTATTCTCTATGCTCCTCCTTCTAGACCTGTCCTCTGCCTTCGACACAGTTGACCACTGCATCCTACTACAGATCCTCTCTTCCTTTGGTTTCAAAGACCCCGCCCTATCCTGGATCTCGTCATACTTCACATTTAGCGTTTCACACTCCCATACTACCTCTTCATCTCGCCCCCTGTCTGTTGGTGTCCCTCAAGGCTCTGTCCTAGGACCTCTTCTCTTCTCAATCTATACACTCGGCCTGGGACAACTCAGAGTCTTATGGCTTCCAGTACCATCTATATGTCGATGACACTCAGATCTACCTCTCTGGCCCAGATGTTACCTCTCTGCTCTCCAGAATCCCAGAGTCTCTATCAGCCATATCCTCCTCCCGCTTCCTCAAATTCAATATGCACAAAACTGAACTAATTATCTTTCCTCCATCTCGCACACCTTCCCTACCTGATCTATCTATCACCACAAATGAATTCACACTTTCCCCTCTCCCAGTAATTTGCTGCCTTGGAGTAACCCTTGACTCTGCCCTGTCCTTTAAACCACACATCCAAGCTCTCGCCACCCCGTCGCCTCCAACTCAAAAATATTTCCGTCCTTTCCTTAACCCTCACTCTTCCAAAATGCTTGTGCATACCCTAATCATCTGTCGCCTCGACTACTGCAACATCCTCCTTTGTGGCCTACCCTCTAACACTCACGCACCCCTCCAGTCCGTCCTTAATTCTGCTGCCTGACTAATTAATCTCGCTCCTCACTACATTCCTGCTCCCCCTCTTTGCAAATCCCTTCACTGGATTCCAGTTTCCCAGCGTATCCAGTTTAAACTACAAATACTGACCTACAAAACTATCGATAACCTTACTCTTCCATATATATTTTCCGTACTAATCTCTCAATATCTTCCCTCACACAATCTCCGGTCCTCCCAAGACCACCTTCTCTCCACCATGCTTATTCGCTCCTCACCCAATCGCCTCCAAGACTTCTCTGGAATATTCCCCATCATCTGGAATTCTGTGCCCCAACACGTCCGGTTATCCACCACATTTGGATCCTTCAAACTGAACCCGAAAACCCATCTCTTCAAAGAAGCTTACAACCTGTAATGACCACACGACCACCTCAACACCATCGGCGCTACCGCAACCTCCGACCTACTGTCTCCTTCCCCAAAATCCTGTGGAATCTAAGCCTGCAAGATCAGGGTCATCTCCCCTCTGTATCAGTCTGTCATCGTTAGTTTTGTTTACTGTAAATGATATTTGTATTTTGATGTAACCCCGTCTCATGTATAGCACCATGGAATTAATGGTGCTATAAAAATTAATAAAATGATAAAACACATTCCCTAAATGTGGAGTTAACCTCGGCTCTCTGCAGTAAGCAGTCTACACCCTATCACTTGCCCTGTTAAAGGGACTGTCCGCACAGAATAACTGTTCAAATCAAATACAGGAGCTCAATGTTTGGCCACACCATGATGCACAGTGCGTATTTGGTGTGAACAGTCATTTTGTGCTGTCAGTCAGTTTAAGTGAAGGCTTTAACTGGTTTCTGGATGGACAATAAAGCCATCAGGGACATAGGGCATTTTGTCATTGGAAAATTGATTAAACATTGCAGCATAACTGTCAGGCCCAGATGGCATTCATCCACGGATACTGAGTGAATTGCGTTCATTAATTGACAGACCACTGTATCTCATTCTTAAGACTCTTATAACAGGGGTGGTGCCACAGGGTTGGAGGATGGCTGATGTGGTACCAATATTTAAGAAAGATAAGAAGGTGGATCCAGGCACCTACTGACTGGCAAGCCGGAGATCAGTAGTGTTTTGAACAGCTGACATGTGCCTGAAATAGCTGCGGGTGGAATCGCGATCCACGCATGGCTATTAACCCATTAAATGCCGCTGTCAAACTGGCAATCGCGCCTGAAATCCGTCTACCAGTGACCCCCATCACGTGATTACGGGTCACCGATGGGTTTGCATGACAACCAGAGGTCTCCTGGAGACCTGTAGGTTGTTACTGCCAACTTGCTGTGAGCAATGCCCAGAAGCAATATTTTCCTGGGCAGAAAACACGAGAAGACAATCACGGCAGTGCACTTGAGGCTCAAATATTCAGATGGCAGACTTCCCAAGCAGGGAAAAAGTTCAACCCCCGGAATGATCTCTAAACGAAGAAGTCTTTTATCAGCTGACCCAGCACTGGGGTACCCCAGAAATAGACATTTGCCTCCTGGAAGAATACAAAGACGAGCAAGTTCTTTTCAATAAAACCAGGAGACAACCTGACCAGGGTGGATGCCTTGGCACAGAACTGGAATATGGAGCTCACATATGCCTTCCCACCATATATTGTAAGGCTACTGCTCGGCCGCAGGCGCCATTTTGCTATATTTTTTTTTCTTCCCACAATACTTTGAATAAAAAATAAATGCATACAGGCATACTATCCATTGCATGCTACAGCGCCTGCGCGAGAATTTTTTTCTCCCCACACAATATTCACACAGTATGTAAAATAGGGGGCAGGTAACTTAGGCATCAGTGAGCTGTCATAACCAATCCAGATAAATATGTAAGCAGAGCACCACATAAAGACCCCCTACACACACACATACACACACACACACAGACCCGCCCCAAAGCACAAGAATCTCATTAACTGAAAACTACAAATACAGATTAAATCAGTCTTGTGGTTGTTGTTTAATCAGCCAAGGTATCATTTTAATCAGTAACCTGGCACTATAGGTTTTATCAGCACAATCCTACTGGCAGGTTCTTCGCGCGTGGGTTCACCGTGTCATTGGTGTGTGCGTCAGTGATACGGCTTACAGGGGCATATCTGCAGGGGACAGGCCGGTAAAATGGCGCCAGATACCGGCGTTTCTACTACGACCGGCGTGCATTCCTTGCAGAGCATGTGCAGTATAGCCGAATACCAGCAGACCATCATTCGAAATTAACAACGGCTAGGCTCGGAGGGATGACTCATCAGATGTCCTGAAGCCAGGTAAGGCTGACTAAAACGGGGGACAGTTAGCAGCACTCCTGACTTAGTATGGAGGAGTGCTTGCCGTTCTGATGTCCAGTCCTTAGAGCCATCCTTGGACCATGTGAGTAAAGTGTAGTAGGGGTCTTTCGGCTGGGCACTAGAGCCAAATAGGTACAGGGGCCTTCGTCATATATTGTCTTTTAGGACAAAGACGCCTAGACGGTCCACCTCAGCATCCAAAAAGAAGGCTAAAAGATTTGCCATATGCAATGCTAGATTCCCAGAGAGCTACGATAAGAAGCTCTGTGAAGGATGCATTTCCAAATTACTTAAGGAAGAACAAACCTCACTGCTAACTAGTATAAAGACCTTGATTAAGGAAGAGGTACAGAGTACAGTTTCCGCTCTAAGGCCATCCCAATCCCCCCATACTAAGAGACCCAGATGGGACATGGACCCAAGTTCAGAGGAAAGAGAAGTGTCTGGCTATTCTGATCCGGACTCTGGAGAAGGCGAGGGTTCCTCAGTAGTGCTTCCTGAGGAAAGGAAAATATACTTTTTTCCTCTGAAAACACAAACGTGCTCCTACAAGTTATTAGGGGCACCATGAAAATTGAGGACTCCACTGAACCACTGACGCTACTGGATGAAATGTTCGGGGACCTATGGACCTGTATGAACAGGGTCTTTCCAGTTAATAGCAATGATACTAGAAGAGTTGGAAGACATGGGGAAAAAACTGGGGGTCCCAAGGGATTTTAAGTACTGCATCCCTTTGCATCTAGAAGAGACCAAGGTATGCTAGTCAGTAACAAAAATTGACATACCGATGCAAGGATCTCTATGAAAACAGCTATTCCCTATGAGGACTCCTCTGTCCATAAGGATCCGATGGACAAAAGATCAGAGGACCTCCTTAAGAAGGCCTGGGATTTGTCTGTAGCTATTATGAAAACAAACATAGCAGCCACCTCGGTAGCCAGGTCAATGAGCCTATGGGTGGATGAGCTAGAGAGTCATATTCTAAACAAGACTCCCATGGAAGAAGTCCTGAAATCGCTACCTTTGCTAAAAATGGCAACAGATTTCATGCCAGACGCTTCAGCAGAGTCAATCCAGTTTGCAGCAAGAAATAATGTGTTATCAAAAGTGACAAGGCGGGCCTTGTGGCTAAGATCATGGAGCGGTGATACCCAGTCAAAAAATAAATTACGCTCGATAATAAATCTATTTTTATATATTCCGCAGTGGCCTTAGGCTATGTGCACACGTTCAGGATTTCTCGCAGAAGATTCCTGAGAATTCCGGACATTTTCTCCAAGAAAACCGCATGCGTTTTTGCCTCGATTTTGCCGCGGTGTTGACGCGTTTTTTTCCACGTTTTTTTCCGGACACTTCCCAATGCATTTTGGAGTGGGAAATCCGCAAAAAAAAACGGAAAATTAATGAACATGCTGCGGTTTTTACCGCGATGCGTTTTTTTCACGGAAAAAACCGCATCATGTGCACAAAACATGCAGAATTCATTCTAAATGATGGTATGCTTATTGTATGCGTTTTTTTGCGGTTTTATAGCGTTTTTATCGGGAAAAACCACGAAAAAAACACGAAAAAAACGCAACGTGTGCACACAGCCTTATAGTTTGCACACATTATCGTTGCTGTCCCCGATGAAGCTCACATACTAACTCCTTGCAGATGTTGTCCTTGGTGGGATTTGAACCCAGGACTCCAGCACTGCAAGGCTGGAGGGCTCCCCCCTGAGCCACCGTGCATCTGATAAAAAGAAGGGCTTCCCCGAAGAAAAACCAAAGAGGATGCTGACCTTTCAGAGGACTCGCTCTCATCCCAGGCAGGACTATAGAGGGAAAGGGAAGTCGGGCAGGTGGAGCTACCCCAAGGGTGGCAGAGGTAGAGGCTCCTTTAACCCCTTAACCCACAAGGGTGGTTTGCAAGTTAAAGGGACTCTGTCACCTGAATTTGGAGGGAAAAATCTTCAGCCATGGAGGCGGGGTTTTTGGGTGTTTGCACAATCTTGCCTTGCGCAGGCGTGTACTATGGAGGACAGAGAATGAACTTCAATCCAATATTGCAGCCAGCATGCAGCCAGCGGGTAAGGAAAGGGTGAATCAAACACCCAAAAACCCCGCCTCCATGGCTGAAGATTGTTTCCTCCAAATTCAGGTGACAGTGTCCCTTTAATGATCGGGCCAATTGTTACAATTCTGACCACTGTCCCTTTATGAGGTTATAACTCTGGAATGCTTCAACGGATCCTGATGATTCTGACACTGTTTTCTCGTGACATATTGTACTTCATGATAGTGGTAAAATTTCTTTGATATTACCTGCATTTATTTCTGAAAAAAATGGAAATTTGGCGAAAATTTTGAAAACTTCACAATTTTCCAACTTTGAATTTTTATGCCCTTAAATTTAAATTTTTTCACAAAAAATTTAATTCAGCTCCAAATTGTTTCATTTTACTAAGGGTAACAGGAGAAATTGGACCCCAAAAGTTGTTGCACAATTTGTCCTGCGTATACTGATACCCCATATGTGGGGGGAAAATCACTGTTTGGGCGCATGGCAGAGCTCGGAAGGGAAGGAGCGCCATTTGACTTTTCAATGCACAATTGACTGGAATTGAGATGGGATGCCATGTCGCGTTTGGAGAGCCCCTGATGTGCCTAAAGAGTGGAAACCCCACACAAGTGACACTATTTTGGAAAGTAGACCCCCTAAGGAACTTATCTAGATGTGTTGTGAGAACTTTGAACCCCCAAGTGTTTCACTACAGTTTATAACGCAGAACCGTGAAAATAAAACTTTTTTCCACAAAAATTATTTTTTACCCCCAGTTTTGTATTTTCCCAAGGATAACAGGAGAAATTGGACCCCAACAGTTGTCCGATTTGTCCTGAGTACGCTGATGCCCCATATGTTGGGGTAAACTCCTGTTTGGGCACACGGGAGAGCTCGTAAGGGAAGGAGCACTGTTTTACTTTTGGAGAGCCCCTGATGTGCCTAAATAGTGGAAACCCCCCAATTCTAACTGAAACCCAAACACACCCCTAATGTCACGGGGCTACCGCGACAGAGAGGTTTCAGAGAACCACAGCGCTCTGGGGGCCTCGTTCACACACAGTGAACAGAAGCTATTCACCTGTTTTCTGACCTAGCTGCTTTGTGCCAGCAGTGCAGGAGTTAACCCTTATTTCTGAGTTGCTGAGAGCTGTGTCTCAGCTGAAATGGATTTTGTAATCTGATCCTCTATATAGACCCAGTCCTGACTTCAGCTAGTGTCAGTGATCAGTTCTACTGCCTGGCTTGGAGGTTGATGGAGAGAGGTGTTGGTGTTGGAGGTTTATTTACAGAGATTGGTGTCTGCAGTTTTGGTTGCATGTTAAACCTGTTTTTCTTCCTAAGTTTATTCCTTCTCTTCCCTTCTCTGTGTTTCCTCTGTGGTTGTGTGAGCATTTGGTGAGTTTGAATCTTTTAGTTACCTTGTCTGTTTACCATGGCTCACATTACACAACCCGGTGTTAAGGTATGTGACGGCATTAAGCGACGCTGCAGCTATATAGACAACAATGCCGATCGCTGCAGCGTCGCTGTTTAGGTCGCTAGGAGACGTCAAACATTGTAACAGCTGAACAATGCAGGCGCGATCCAGTGACGTACTTATCGTTCTCGCTGGTTGTTCGCTCCATGAAAAACCATTGCAGGCATCATTGCTTTTGCTGTCAGACATGACGAATCACGCCGACCTGACGACCAAATAAAGTTCCGGACTTTCAGCTACGACCAGCGATGTCACAGCAGGATCCTGATCGCTGCTGCGTGTCAAACACAACGAGATCGCTATCCAGGATGCTGCAACATCACGGATCGTTGTCGTTCTCGTTGGTAAGTTGCTTAATGTGACGGTACCTTTAGACTGGCAGACTCGGGAGATTACTAGATGGAGTGAATTTTGTCAGGAACATTGCCTGGGTACTCGGCTGGCCGAATTGAGTTCTCAGGTTTTGCCAGAGTTCATCTCAGATTTTGAGGATGTATTCTCTGAGGAGGGGAGTCGAGAGCTACCTCCACACAGTCCTTATGATTGCGCCATACGTCTCATTCCTGGTGCTAAACTGCCTAAGAGTAGGCTATACAACATCTCAGCCCCAGAGAGACAGGCCATGAAGGACTATATCACGGAAAGTCTGGCCAAGGGTCATATCAGACCCTCGTCGTCACCCATTGCTGCTGGGTTCTTCTTTGTAAAGAAGGATGGGGGTTTACGCCCATGCTTAGACTTCCGTGAATTAAATCAGATTACGGTCCGGGATTCTTTTCCGCTCCCTCTTATTCCGGACCTCTTTAACCAAATTGTGGGGGCTCCAAATTAGACCTCAGGGGAACATATAATCTCATTCGGATGAAGGAGAGGGATGAATGGAAGATGGCGTTTAATACTCCAGAGGGACATTACGAGAAATTGGTTATGGCTTTTGGGTTAAGTAATGCTCCTGCTGTGTTTCAACACTTTGTCAATTATATACTTAGTCACTTAATAGGTAGGTTTGTGGTGGTATATCTCGATGACATCTTAATTTATTCCCCTGACCTCGAGTCTCATCAGGATCATGTACGGCAGGTCCTTCAGGTACTCAGGGACAATAAACTGTTTGCCAAACTTGAGAAATGCATGTTCGCGGTCAAAGAGATTCTTTTTCTGGGTTATTTCTTATCCTCCACAGGTTTTCGTATGGATCCGACTAAGGTCAGGGCGGTCTTGGAGTGGGATCGTCCTGAGGACCTTAAGGCTTTACAGAGGTTTTTAGGTTTTGCAAATTTCTATCGCAAATTTATTAAAGACTTTTCAGTGGTAGCCAAACCATTGACAGACATGACCAAGAGGGGCACGGATTTCTCCGTATGGTCCAGTGCGGCTAGTAAAGCTTTTGAAACTTTGAAAAAGTGTTTTTCCACTGCACCCATAGTAATACAGCCTGACATCACTCAGCCATTTGTGGTAGAGGTGGATGCCTCTGAGGTAGGGGAGCTGTATTGTCTCAGGGGATTTCTCCGAGTAAGTGGCGTCCGTGTGCATTTTTCTCGAGAAAATTATCTCCTACGGAGAAGAATTATGACATTGGTAACAGAGAGCTGTTGGCAATTAAATGGGCATTTGAGGAATGCCGCCGTTTTTTGGAGAGAGCACTTCACCCTGTCATGATGATCACAGATCACAAAAATCTGTTGTATTTAGAATCTGCAAAGCATCTTACACCTAGGCAGGCAAGGTGGTCTCTGTTCTTCGCCAGGTTCAATTTCTACATAACGTACCGGCCAGGAAACAAGAATGTCAAGGCTGATGCGTTATCCCGTTGTTTCCCGGGGGGTGGGGATAATTGTGAACCAGGTCCTATACTACAGAATTCTGATCTTGAGAAATAGGTGGTAGAGGCTCGGGAACGCCCCAGCAGCCTGTCTGTTAGGTAAACTGGTTCTGGCCGGACACCCTGGAAGTAAGGTTACTGCGGACCTACTCACTCTGCGTTTTTGGTGGTCTGGGATAAGACATGATGTACAGGAATATGTCGCTGCCTGCAGTGTGTGTGCGCGTTCCAAGTCCTCTCGTTCTCGTCCGTCTGGGTCTCTTCAACCTTTGGAGATTCCCAGTAGACCTTGGACTCATTTGTCAATAGATTTCATCACTGACTTACCGGTTTCGGAGGGTAATACAGTTATTTTAGTCGTAGTTGATAGATTTAGCAAAATGTCTCATTTCATTGCGCTCCCCGCATTACCAAATGCTAAGACTCTGGCACAGGTCTTTATTAAGGAGGTTGTGAAACTGCATGGTATCCCTTCAGATATTGTCTCAGATCGTGGGGTGCAGTTTATTTCTAAGTTTTGGAGGGCTTTCTGCAGCCGGCTGGGGACTCATTTGTCGTTTTCTTCAGCTTTCCATCCTCAATCCAATGGTCAGACTGAACGCGTAAATCAAAATCTTGAGACTTATCTCAGGTGTTTCATCTCAGAGAATCAAGAGGACTGGGTTAAGTACTTACCGTTAGCAGAATTTGCTATTAACAGTTGTACTCGTGAGTCTACTGGTAAGTCCCCGTTTTTCGGGGCATATGGTTTTCATCCTCAATCTAGTGCATTTAATAGGAGGGATTCCTCAGGTGTTCCTGAAGAGGAGAGGTTTTCTTCATCCATCACGTCCGTATGGCAAGGGGTTCTTGATAAACTAAAGAGGATGGGTTCCAGGTATAAGAATGCGGCTGATCGGAGACGTGTGGAAGGTCCAGACCTGTGTGTGGGTGATTGGGTTTGGTTGTCCTCGAAAAATATTAAGCTGAGAGTTACCTCATGGAAATTGGGCCCTATGTTCATTGGCCCTTATAGGATTGTGGCCGTCGTGAATTCCGTTGCTTTTCGGCTGGCTTTGCCTCAGTCATTTCAGATCCATAATGTTTTTCATCGCTCCTTACTCAAAAAGGTTGTGGCGCCATCCAATTAGTTCCCTTCACCTCCATCTCCGGTCCTTGTTGATGGAAGTCTCGAGTTCCAGATTTCCAGGGTTTTGGACTCTCGTTTAGTTCGTCGATCCCTACAATATCTGGTACACTGGAGAGGGTACGGTCCTGAGGAAAGGATGTGGGTACCTGCTGCCGATGTCAATAACATGCGGTTAGGTTGGTTCGGGCATTTCATACATCTCATCCTGAGAAACCTGATCCTGAGGTTCCGGAGATCCCTTGTAGAAGGGGGGGTACTGTCACGGGGCTACCGTGACAGAGAGGTTCCAGAGAACCGCAGCACTCTGGGCCTCGTTCACACACACAGTGAACAGAAGCTCTTCACCTGTTTTCTGACCTAGCTGCTTTGTGCCAACAGTGCAGGAGTTAACCCTTATTTCTGAGTTGCTGAGAGCTGGGTCTCTCAGCTGAAATGAATCTTGTAATCTGATCCTCTATATAGACCCAGTCCTGACTTCAGCTATTGTCAGTGATCAGTTCTACTGCCTGGCTTGGAGGTTGATGGAGAGAGGTGTTGGTGTTGGAGGTTTATTTACAGAGATTGGTGTCTGCAATTTTGGTTGCATGTTAAACCTGTTTTTCTTCCTAAGTTTATTCCTTCTCTTCCCTTCTCTGTGTTTCCTCTGTGGTTGTGTGAGCATTTGGTGAGTTTGAATCTTTTAGTTACCTTGTCTGTTTACCGTTATTTGTTGTATAATTACACTGGTGTGGTCCACCTCCTTTGGGGGGAGAGGGGGACACTAATAGGGCCTGTACAGGAGACAGGGACACGCTGGCGGCTCGGGCCTCCTAACCTTCATAGGTACCCCTGAGATAAGGGAAAGCCAGGGCCCCATTAAAGTGGTAGGGACAGGTGCGGGTCCCAGTACGCCGTCATGCCCCTTTAACACCGCTTACGGCGTGACACCTAATCCCTAACCATAACCCTAACCACATCCCTAACCCAAACATGCCCTTAACTCTAATCCCAACCACACCTCTAACCCTAACCATACCCCTAACCCTCATCCCAACCGTAAATGTAATCCAAACCCTAACTGTAGCCCCAACCCTAACTTTAGCCCTAACCCTAACTTTGGCCCCAACCCTAACTCTAACGGGAAAATGGAAATAAGGGGGTGATGAAGAGGGGTTTGATTTACTTTTATAGCGGGTTTTTTAGCGGATTTTTAGGATTGTCAGCTGTCACATACTAAAAGACGCTTTTTATTACAAAAAATAGTTTTTGCGTCTCCACATTTTGAGAGCTATAATTTTTCCATATTTTGGTCCACAGAGTCATGTGAGGTCTTGTTTTTTTTGCGGAACGAGTTGACGTTTTTATTGGTACCATTGTCGGGCACGTGACATTTCTTGATCGCTTTTTATTCCGATTTTTGTGAGGCAGATTGACCAAAAAACAGCTATTCATGAATTTCTTTTTTTTTTTATTGGGGGGGAAGGGGGCTTTTATACCATTCCACATTTGGTAAAATTGATAAAGCAGTTTTATTCTTCGGGTCAGTACAATTACAGCGATACCTCATTTATATTTATTTTATGTTTTGGCGCTGATAACTTTTATATAAAAAATTATTATTTTTGCATCGCTTTATGCTGAGGACTATAATTTTTGTTATTTTTTCGCTGATGATGCTGTATGGCAGCTCGTTTTTTGCGGGACAAGATGACGTTTTCAGTGGTACCATAGTTATATTCGTCTTTTTGATCGCGTGTTATTCCACTTTTTGTTTGGCGGTATGATAATAAAGCATTGCTTTATTTATGGTGTTCACTGAAGGGGTTAACTAGTGGGACAGTTTTATAGGTCAGGTCGCTACGGACGCGGCAATACTAAATATGTGTACTTTTATTGTTTGTTTTTTTATTTAGATAAAGAAATGTATTTATTGGAACAATATATACCGTATATACTCAAGTATAAGCCGAGATTTTCAGCCCCAAAAAATGGGCTGAAAGTGCCCCTCTCGGCTTATACTCAAGTCATGGAAGGCGGGGGGTCGGCGGGTGAGGGGGAGTGACACCTGTCAAATACTCACATGCTCCCAGCGCTCCTGACGCGGTCCCCGCATGTCCCACAGTCTTCGGGCACGGCAGCTTCTTCCCCTATTCAGCGGTCACTGGTACTGCTCTTTAAAGTTATGAATATGGACTCCACTCCCATAGGGGTGGAGCCACATATTCAGTACTGTAATGAGCGGTGCCACTTGACCGCTCACTACAGGAAGAAGCTGCCGCTCCCGGAGACGTGGGACATGCAGGGACCGCGTCCGGAGCGCTGGGAGCGGGTGAGTATGTCATATTCACCTTTCCGCGTTCCACCGCCACCTCGTCTTCCACGTTGTCTGCACTGACTGTTCAGGCCAGGGGGCGCGATGACATATTAGTGTGCGCGCCCTCTGCCTGAACAGTCAGTGCGGAGAGACCGGACGCTGAGGAGCAGCAGGCAGCAACGAGAGGTAAGTATGTCATTTTTGTTTTTTTTTTAGTGCAGCAGCAGCATTACATGTGGCTATATGGAACGTCTATGGGGCCATAAAGAACTGCATGGAGCATTATATGGGACATCTATGGGCCATAACTGCATGGAGCATTACTGTATATGGAGCATTATATGGGGCCATAAAGAACTGCATGGAGCATTATATGGGGCCATAAATAACTGCATGGAGCATGATATGGAACATATATGGGGACATAACTGCATGGAGCATTATATGGGGCATCTATGGGGCCATAAAGAACTGCATGGAGCATTCTATGGGGCATATTTGTATATGGAGCCATAATGAACAGTATAGAGCATTATATGGGGCTCCTGATTCAATATGGATATTCAAAAACACTTAACCTACTGATGTCTCAATTAATTTTACTTTTATTGGTATCTTTTTATTTTTGACATTTACTGGTAGCTGCTGCATTTTCCACCCTAGGCTTATACTCGAGTCAATACGTTTTCCAAGTTTTTTGTTGCAAAATTAGGGGGGGTCGGCTTATACTCGGGTCAGTTTATACTCGAGTATATACGGTATATTTTTTTCCTTTATTTAGGAATTTTTCTTTTTTTACACATGTAAATATTTTTTTTTTACTTTATAACATTGCCCCGGGCTGGACATCACAGTATAGTGTCTGATCGCTGATCTGACACTTTGCAATGCACTGGCGCTTGCAGGACCCGGAAGGAGCCCGCGGCCATTTTGGATTCGGCACCTGCAGGGAAGAGATGCTCGGAACGCCGCGAGCACATCGCGTTACACCGAGGGTCTCAGGGAAGCACACAGGGAGCCCCCTCCCTGCGTGATGCTTCCCTATGCTGCCGGAACGCTGCGATCATGTTTGATCACAGTGTTTCGGGGGTTAATGTGCCAGGAGTGGTCCGTGACCACTCCTGGCACATAGTGCCAGATGGCAGCTGTAATAATCAGCAGACAACCAGTGGCGATCGGCCGCGCTCCCCCCGTGAGCGCGGCCGATCCCCTATGACGTACTATCCCGTCCCTGGGAATTAAGTCCCAGGTCACCTCGACGGGATAGTATGTCATATGGGATAAAGGGGATAAGAACCAAGAACAGGGGCTGGCTGGCACTTTTCAGCCTGGGGGGCCAATCACAAGGCAGTGGCCCTCAAGTTGCAGTCGCCCACCTTTGCCCTTCTTATCAATGGCTGCTGCATTAAAGCAACAGAGATAACAGTCTTTAAAGACAGGCTTGTAAATAGATATATAAATAGAATGGAGCTTGCTGCATAGATATGGGAGCAGAACCAAGCTTACTGCTGACATAGATACAGTAACAGAAGCAAGCTGACTACATAGACACGAGAAGGATGGATTACTACATAGATAAGGGAGCAGAACTACCTTACTACAGAGATATACTGTAGGAGCAGAACCCAGCTTACTACAGAGATATGGGAGCAGAACCGATCTTTACTACAGAGACGTGGGAGCAGAACAGAACTTACTACAGTGATATTGGAGAGGAACTGAGCTTACTACTACAGAGATAAGGGAGCAGAACTGAGCTTACTACAGAGCTAAGGGAGCAGAACTGAGCTTACTACAGAGCTAAGGGAGCAGACCTGAGCTTACTACAGAGATAAGGGAGCAGACCAGAGCATACTACAGAGATAAGGGAGCAGAACTGAGCTTACTACAGAGATAAGGGAGCAGAACTGAGTTTACCGCTCTGCTTTCCGGCTGACCAACGCTCACAGCCAGTGCAGGAGGAGTGCAGAGAAGCAGAGCGCCGGGGACAGACAGCTGTAGGTAAGTATGTAGTGTTTGTTTTTTTTACTTTTACGCTGGTAACCAGGGTAAACATAGGGTTACGAAGCGCGGCCCTGCGCTTAGTAACCCGATGTTTACCCTGGTTACCAGTGAAGACATCGCTGGATCGGTGTCACACACGCCGATCCAGCGATGTCTGCAGGGAGTCCAGCAACGAAATAAAGTTCTGGACTTTCCTCAGCGACCAACGATCTTCCAGCAGGGGCCTGATCGTTGGTCGCTGTCACACAGAACGATTTCCTTAACGATATCGTTGCTACGTCACAAAAAGCAACGATATCGTTAACGATATCGTTATGTGTGAAGGTACCTTAAGGGAGAAGAACCAAGCTTACTACAGAGATAATGGAGCAGAATGGAGTTTACTACAGCGATAAGGGAGCAGGGCCAAGCTTACTACAGAGATAATTGAGCAGAACGGAGTTTACTACAGAGATAAGGGAAAATCAAACAATTACCCCTAGCTTAGAGGATGCACCAAGATATGCATAGATCTAAAGAGGCAATTAATTGGAATGAAGTATAGCATCCATATTAGCTAGTAGTTAGCACATGTTCTATGCTACATACATGTAATCATATAGAGAAGATGCGTATATCGAACAAACTTTGTAACAATCTTTATTGAGATAAAAGGATTTTTACTTACCTAACATACAAAATCTAAAATTGGTCTATGTGCAGGCCTTTTGTGTTGTTAGGAATTATCCTTTGATTGAAATAAGTGTCATTCATCGTACTGGGAATATAGCGTTGTGCTTGGCTGTGTGCCTGCGGTCTCACCCCCTTCCTTTAAGGCTCAAGGTCCCTGCTTGTTTAAATTATCTGTATTTCTAAGAACACCTTAAGTATATATATTATGGTTAAGGGAGGACTATAGCATATGATTTTTGAGCTATACATTTACCATCAATAATATAAGGATAGGTTTACTGTCCGGAGCCCCTCCTGTTGAATATCTTGATTGTGTTTTTTGTCTGTCATTTTTTTATATGTTTGATATGTTTTCAATAAATATGGTTACTAATTTTATTGGTTCGCTTCATTTTGACTACATGAGCAATGGACCCGTAGAAGCGCTCTTGTTCAGCGCGAAACGGCCGTCGTCCTGTCTGCCGCACTCCTTGTCTGTTTCACTCCCCCGAGCCGTGAAGATGTGTTCCCGTGTGTTGCAATAAAGGACACTTAAACTGCAAGAGTGGTGAGTGCTGCCGCGTTTCTTCTTTCATGCCCGTATGATTCACAGTTCATTCCACGCGAGCACCTCCTCTTATCATCGGACGAGCTGTTGTGTTAATCACACATCGCTGTTAATCTCTGGACAGTTAGGCTGTGCTGCTCACTTTTTCCTTTTGTTGCTCATAATAATAATAATAATGATGGCCCCAGTTCCTCCATATATAAAGTATGATGGCCCCAGCCCCCATATATACAGTATGATGGCTCCAGTTCCACCATATATAAAGTATGATGGCCCCAGGCCCCACATACAGTCATGGCCAAAAGTATTGACACCCCTGCAATTCTGTCAGATAATACTCATTTTCTTCCTGAAAATGATTGCAAACACAAATTCTTTGGTATTATTATCTTCATTTAATTTGTCTTAAATTAAAAAAACACAAAAAGAATTGTCCTAAAGCCAAATTGGATATAATTCCACACCAAACATAAAAAAGGGGGTGGACAAAAGTATTGGCACTGTTCGAAAAATCATGTGATGCTTCTCTAATTTGTGTAATTAACAGCACCTGTAACTTACCTGTGGCACCTAACAGGTGTTGGTAATAACTAAATCACACTTGCAGCCAGTTGACATGGATTAAAGTTGACTCAACATCTGTCCTGTGTCCTTGTGTGTACCACATTGAGCATGGAGAAAAGAAAGAAGACCAAAGAACTGTCTGATGACTTGAGAAACCAAATTGTGAGGAAGCATGAGCAATCTCAAGGCTACAAGTCCATCTCCAAAGACCTGAATGTTCCTGTGTCTACCGTGCGCAGTGTCATCAAGAAGTTTAAAGCCCATGGCACTGTGGCAAATCTCCCTAGATGTGGACGGAACAGAAAAATTGACAAGAGATTTCAACGCAAGATTGTGCGGATGTTGGATAAAGAACCTCGACTAACATCCAAACAAGCTCAAGCTGCCCTGCAGTCCGAGGGTACAATAGTGTCAACCCGTACTATCCGTCGGCGTCTGAATGAAAAGAGACTGTATGGTAGGAGACCCAGGAAGACCCCACTTCTTACCCCGAGACACAAAAAAGCCAGGCTGGAGTTTGCCAAAACTTACCTGAAACAGCCTAAAACGTTTTGGAATAATGTTCTCTGGTCAGATGAGACAAAAGTAGAGCTTTTTGGGCAAAGGCATCAACACAGAGTTTACAGGAGAAAAAAAGAGGCATTCAAAGAAAAGAACATGGTCCCTACAGTCAAAAATGGCGGAGGTTCCCTGATGTTTTGGGGTTGCTTTGCTGCCTCTGGCACTGGACAACTTGACCGTGTGCATGGCATTATGAAGTCTGAAGACTACCAACAAATTTTGCAGCATAGGGCCCAGTGTGAGAAAGCTGGGTCTCCCTCAGAGGTCATGGGTCTTCCAGCAAGACAATGACCCCAAACACTTCAAAAAGCACTAGAAAATGGTTTGAGAGAAAGCACTGGAGACTTCTAAGGTGGCCAGCAATGAGTCCAAACCTGAATCCCATAGAACACCTGTGGAGAGATCTAAAAATGGCAGTTTGGAGAAGGCACCCTTCAAATATTAGGGACCTGGAGCAGTTTGCCAAAGAAGAATGGTCTAAAATTCCAGCAGAGCATTGTAAGAAACTCACTGATGGTCACCGGAAGCGGTTGGTCGCAGTTATTTTGGCTAAAGGTTGTGCAACCAAGTATTAGGTTGAGGGTGCCAATACTTTTGTCTGGCCCATTTTTGGAGTTTTGTGTGAAATGATCAATGTTTTGCTTTTTGCTTCATTCTCTTTTGTGTTTTTTCATTTAAGACAAATTAAATGAAGATAATACCAAATAATTTGTGTTTGCAATCATTTTCAGGAAGAAAATGAGTTATCTGACAGAATTACCAACAAGAAAAGAATAGCATGCACAAAAGAAGGGATCACCGCAAATAGTAGCAAAACATAACAATTTTATTATAACACCACACATAAACACTACAAAAATCATAAAAACAGTTAAAATTGCACAACAAAGTACAAAGATGAATGAAAACCAGACCCAAAATAAGGTCAACCACGGTGCCCCCCTATATATATATATGCAAGAAGCTGCCTAATCTATCGATGCATGCAAGGGATAAAAAAAAAAGGGGATGGTGACTCCCTCATACAACCAGACCCCTATGGAGCCCTATGGAGAACAACCTGAACAAGGTGAGGTAACCCATACAACCTGATAGAATAAGGCAGGTGTCCAAGGCAGCATTCCTGGCAATAATAACAGGGTGATAATGGCAGATGGCAATAGAGAAGGGGGAATGACACCGGGCACAGAAGCCCAACGCGTGTCGCCAGTAAAACTGGCTTCTTCAGGGGCAGTACTATTAGTGAGTATAGTGTGTGGTTAAATACCTTCATGTAAATGAGCAGTCGTGACAGCTGGAGACCAGGGGTGATCAGGAGAACTGCACATGCCGCCCGGCCGGAAGTAACCAGGACGCCGGCGGCTGCGCAGTGCGGGGGCTCCAACAGCGCTGCGCCCGCACAAGGCAAGTGCGCACGCGCCGAACCGACGCGCGCACAACGAGCACAGCAGGCCCAGCACAGCAGGGGACACCTCGCATAAAGCCCCGCCCACCGCTACCTACGTAGTAAGCTCAAGGGAGAGGGAACCTCCCGTCCCAAGGAGACCACCCGTGGCCCAACGCGCATGCCCAGGCCGGCAACATGGGCCAGGGGCGGACGCCGAGAAGACAGGAGAGACAGTATACAACAAATGGAAGCAGGGGGAGGCTGGGCACTAAAAGGACAGGGGAACTGCACACAGGGCCATGCTGAAGTACATTTACTAGGGAACAAGGGCAGTGGTCAAACATATACATATACAGTGGGGCAAAAAAGTATTTAGTCAGTCAGCAATAGTGCAAGTTCCACCACTTAAAAAGATGAGAGGCGTCTGTAATTTACATCATAGGTAGACCTCAACTATGGGAGACAAACTGAGAAAAAAAAATCCAGAAAATCACTGTCTGTTTTTTTAACAATTTATTTGCATATTATGGTGGAAAATAAGTATTTGGTCAGAAACAAACAATCAAGATTTCTGGCTCTCACAGACCTGTAACTTCTTCTTTAAGAGTCTCCTCTTTCCTCCACTCATTACCTGTAGTAATGGCACCTGTTTAAACTTGTTATCAGTATAAAAAGACACCTGTGCACACCCTCAAACAGTCTGACTCCAAACTCCACTATGGTGAAGACCAAAGAGCTGTCAAAGGACACCAGAAACAAAATTGTAGCCCTGCACCAGGCTGGGAAGACTGAATCTGCAATAGCCAACCAGCTTGGAGTGAAGAAATCAACAGTGGGAGCAATAATTAGAAAATGGAAGACATACAAGACCACTGATAATCTCCCTCGATCTGGGGCTCCACGCAAAATCCCACCCCGTGGGGTCAGAATGATCACAAGAACGGTGAGCAAAAATCCCAGAACCACGCGGGGGGACCTAGTGAATGAACTGCAGAGAGCTGGGACCAATGTAACAAGGCCTACCATAAGTAACACACTACGCCACCATGGACTCAGATCCTGCAGTGCCAGACGTGTCCCACTGCTTAAGCCAGTACATGTCCGGGCCCGTCTGAAGTTTGCTAGAGAGCATTTGGATGATCCAGAGGAGTTTTGGGAGAATGTCCTATGGTCTGATGAAACCAAACTGGAACTGTTTGGTAGAAACACAACTTGTCGTGTTTGGAGGAAAAAGAATACTGAGTTGCATCCATCAAACACCATACCTACTGTAAAGCATGGTGGTGGAAACATCATGCTTTGGGGCTGTTTCTCTGCAAAGGGGCCAGGACGACTGATCCGGGTACATGAAAGAATGAATGGGGCCATGTATCGTGAGATTTTGAGTGCAAACCTCCTTCCATCAGCAAGGGCATTGAAGATGAAACGTGGCTGGGTCTTTCAACATGACAATGATCCAAAGTACACCGCCAGGGCAACGAAGGAGTGGCTTCGTAAGAAGCATTTCAAGGTCCTGGAGTGGCGTAGCCAGTCTCCAGATCTCAACCCTATAGAAAACCTTTGGAGGGAGTTGAAAGTCCGTGTTGCCCAGCGAAAAGCCAAAAACATCACTGCTCTAGAGGAGATCTGCATGGAGGAATGGGCCAACATACCAACAACAGTGTGTGGCAACCTTGTGAAGACTTACAGAAAACGTTTGACCTCTGTCATTGCCAACAAAGGATATATTACAAAGTATTGAGATGAAATTTTGTTTCTGACCAAATACTTATTTTCCACCATAATATGCAAATAAAATGTTAAAAAAACAGACAATGTGATTTTCTGGATTTTTTTTCTCAGTTTGTCTCCCATAGTTGAGGTCTACCTATGATGTAAATTACAGACGCCTCTCATCTTTTTAAGTGGTGGAACTTGCACTATTGCTGACTGACTAAATACTTTTTTGCCCCACTGTATACAAAAAAGTCACCACTGCCCAGACAAAGAAATATACATATATATATATATATGACAATAATAAAGAACAAGTGCCACAAGAACTGATTACACTTTAGTCAAAAGACGATCACAACACAGTTAACATACAGTCTAAGGCAGGTATAGATGAAGAAGAGCATACGAACAAATATATACATATACATATTTACACTCAAAGAGTGTCGCAAGGGTCAGCATAGAAGAACATATATATATACATCCATATTTCCTTCCCCTAACTACCAAAGAGAATATGCGGTGCAAACCCATGGTTTTCCACGGATAGAAACTAGTTCATCCGTATACTACATCTAAAACCAATAGGTATTTGTTCCTAGACCGGAACATCCGTGACGGAGATATGGTCAGGAGTTTGTTGAGATGTGAATCCAAATGGATTCACAATTTGAACTCTCTTACCCCACATGGACTAAATGAGGAACTACTTTTCACTGGTTATTATAAACAACTTTAATATTCTGGTTGTTGACTAATATGCTTGCAATGACTTCTTGCATGTCTTATCGTTTGTATATTGTTTTGTATTTTCTGTATTCATGTGACCATTCCTTCCTTTCCGGTCTAGGAACAAATACCTATTGGTTTTAGATGTAGTATACGGATGAACTAGTTTCTATCCGTGGAAAACCATGGTTTTTCTTTATACAATGATAGGTCCATATCTAACAAATATTGTACAAGGGGTTATGCACCGCATATTCTCTTTGGTAGTTAGGGGAAGGAAATATGGATGTATATATATATATATATATATATGTTCTTCTATGCTGACCCTTGCGACACTCTTTGAGTGTAAATATGTATATGTATATATTTGTTCGTATGCTCTTCTTCATCTATACCTGCCTTAGACTGTATGTTAACTGTGTTGTGATCGTCTTTTGACTAAAGTGTAATCAGTTCTTGTGGCACTTGTTCTTTATTATTGTCATATATATATATATGTATATTTCTTTGTCTGGGCAGTGGTGACTTCTTTGTATATATGTATATGTTTGACCACTGCCCTTGTTCCCTAGTAAATGTACTTCAGCATGGCCCTGTGTGCAGTTCCCCTGTCCTTTTAGTGCCCAGCCTCCCCCTGCTTCCATTTGTTGTATACTGTCTCTCCTGTCTTCTCGGCGTCCGCCCCTGGCCCATGTTGCCGGCCTGGGCATGCGCGTTGGGCCACGGGCGGTCTCCTTGGGACAGGAGGTTCCCTCTCCCTTGAGCTTACTACGTAGGTAGCGGTGGGCGGGGCTTTATGCGAGGTGTCCCCTGCTGTGCTGGGCCTGCTGTGCTCGTTGTGCGCGCGTCGGTTCGGCGCGTGCGCACTTGCCTTGTGCGGGCGCAGCGCTGTTGGAGCCCCCGCACTGCGCAGCCGCCGGCGTCCTGGTTACTTCCGGCCGGGCGGCATGTGCAGTTCTCCTGATCACCCCTGGTCTCCAGCTGTCACGACTCTGCTCATTTACATGAAGGTATTTAACCACACACTATACTCACTAATAGTACTGCCCCTGAAGAAGCCAGTTTTACTGGCGACACGCGTTGGGCTTCTGTGCCCGGTGTCATTCCCCCTTCTCTATTGCCATCTGCCATTATCACCCTGTTATTATTGCCAGGAATGCTGCCTTGGACACCTGCCTTATTCTATCAGGTTGTATGGGTTACCTCACCTTGTTCAGGTTGTTCTCCATAGGGCTCCATAGGGGTCTGGTTGTATGAGGGAGTCACCATCCCCTTTTTTTTTTTATCCCTTGCATGCATCGATAGATTAGGCAGCTTCTTGCATATATATATATAGGGGGGCACCGTGGTTGACCTTATTTTGGGTCTGGTTTTCATTCATCTTTGTACTTTGTTGTGCAATTTTAACTGTTTTTATGATTTTTGTAGTGTTTGTGTGGTGTTATAATAAAATTGTTATGTTTTGCTACTATTTGCGGTGACCCCTTCTTTTGTGCATGCTATTCTTTTCTTGTTGGTTATACTATGTTCCTGTAGCATGTTGAAGGTGATCCCGGGCGGCGGTGCCTGCCTCTACTTTGTTGTTCATACAAGACTTTTTTGAGGGCCTGGTGGTTCCTCGTTTCTTGGTGTGTGGCACGCCGTGTTTAAATAGTTATTCTTTAGCTTATATATATATTTTTCTTGATAATTTTTCCTTATTATTATTTATGGATTTGCAGACCAGAGAGACGGCTTGGAGCCAGAGGGCTCAGGGGATTTTTGATAATGGAGGTGATTGTGCTGTTGAATTGGCTAGCAATGATGATGGCTTTTCTAAGGTCACCAATGATTTGACTAATTTGCATAAAACCTTAACTAAAGTTTGGTGGAACATTAGAAGTCTGGAGGAGTATAGGGCCACGGGACTTGTTCCTCGTGGCCTTAGAGTTCAGATATTTCCTGCATGGGAGGTCGATGCATCATTTCAAAGTACTTGGGAGGCAGGTTTAGTGAAATGTTCATCCATTTTAATAGATATGTTGATAGCCCATGACCAAACCCTTCTAGTTAAACTTAAAGATGATATTAAAAATAGAGAAACTACACTTGCCACTTTTGAGGTTTCCTCAGTGGCCACGTTTAAGCAACAGCTTAAAAATACAATTGATAAGTTTGAGAAAGAAATCACAGAGGGTAAACGACGCAAATTCTATAGAGACAAGACGGACTTTTCAAGTGGCCGAGCCTATAGATGGGGACACCGCGGCAATAAAAGAACAGCACCTCCTGAGAGAACCACTCAGACGAATATTAATAATAGATTGGAAGTTTCCTCTAGCGATTTTTTATCGTCAGATCCAAGCGATCTAGAAGGGGCTGTAGGCGGGGCAGACGTAAGACCGAGAGGCACAACGGCAAAGAAACGCACCAGGGGATTCAAGAACTTGTCCCCGGCATACAAGCGGGAGACGAGAAACAATTACAGGAAACGTTAGGCCTAGTACCCTGTCCCTCTCTGGAGCAACAGAATCTACATGATGACCCGGGTAATTTACAGATAATTAATTTGTCTACATATACATTGACCCCAGTAGAAAAACAAGTTTTGAGAAAGGGTCTTTCCTTTGCTCCAATGAACACCTTGGATAAATTTACCCTGGTGAAGGACGTTTATTTATTTTGTCGTCAACTAACGTTTAAACTTTTGTACCATCATCCCTCATCAGTAGATGCGCTCCCGGACGACGAACGGCAGGTCCTTAGAGACCTTATGGACCTTCTTCAGGAAAATGAAACGACATGCACAAGAAAACGTTTTGGCGGCAGACTTCCGTCACAGGCCACGCCTTCCTTCTCCCTTTTTCCGGCAGTCCAGATTTTTTTCAATCAAACCTGCAGGGAGATCCGGGCACTTCGGTCCGATGGTAATAGAAATAATAATCTTAATCCATCTGAGCGCAGGGCACTCTGGGACTTGCAGAAAAATCAAGAGTTCCTTGTTCGAGAGGCGGACAAGGGAGGAAATATTGTTTTGTGGCCTAACTCTCTTTATTTACAGGAGGCTGGACGCCAATTGGGAGATTCTACATGTTATGTACGCCTCCCAGCGGATCCTACGGACTTTTTCAAAAGAAAATTGGACCACCTTATTGGACAGGCAGCGGGTCGTGGCACTCTGAGTAAAAAAGAGGTAGATTTTCTTACCACGGAATTCCCTGTTATACCGACGTTCTATCTTCTCCCGAAGGTGCACAAATCATTGGTAGATCCCCCAGGTAGGCCTATAGTTTCTGGCATCAATGGTCTATTTGAGAAGCCATGTATTTACGTGGACTTCTTTTTACAACCTTTGGCCATGAAACTCAAATCCCACCTTAGGGACTCGACACATCTTATCCAATTACTTCAAGATCTTTGTGTACCACCAGGCACATTAGTAATTACTTTAGATGTCGAGTCCTTATATGATGTGGGATTGAAAGCGGTTTCCTTTTTTCTTGATCGTAATACCACAGGGGACAGGGAGCATGATCAATTTCTACTTGACCTTTTGCTCTTTGTCCTCGATAAAAACTACTTTGTCTTTGACAGGTGTTTTTATAGACAAATTAAGGGGACCGCTATGGGGGCACGGTGTGCACCCTCATACGCGAACCTCTTCTTAGGATGGTGGGAGGAGTCGGTTGTGTACGAGCATGTGGCTTTTGGGGAGAAGTGCCTCAAGTGGCTTCGATTTATTGACGACATTGTGATGTTTTGGACAGGCACCGAGGAGGACTGCAACCAGTTTATTGCAGACCTGAATGACAACTCTTGTAACATCCGACTTACGTCATGTATATCTTATACCTCGGTGGAGTTCCTCGACCTAAAAATCAGCTTGGTAGGTTCCAATGTCGTCACTACCTTATTTCGTAAGCCAACTGCGACGAATAGTCTATTACGCTATTCTAGTTTCCATCCTAGGCACCTCAAGAACGGGATCCCCACTGGCCAATTCTTGCGCCTTAAGAGGAATTGTAGTTTGACGTCTGACTTTCATCATGAAGCTAAGACACTTACAGACCGCTTCAGGCGCCGTGGTTACCCGAAAAAGATAATCTCTTCCGCATTTCAGAGGGCTCGTATCAGTCCACGCCCGGATTTACTTCAGAGACGGACATGTGAGTCAAATGCACCTCTTGGTATTGTAACCACCTTTAATAATCAATGGCAGGACATTTATAGGGTTTTGGACCGCAGTTGGGGTACCTTATTGAGTGAACCAAAATTGGTTCCTTATATTTCTGCTACCCCCAAATTGATAGCCCGACGGGCAAAAAACCTTAAAGATCTGCTCTGCCATAGTCACTATACACGCCCCACATCAAGACTAAATAGGGGAATAAGAATTTTTGGAACTTTTCCATGTGGTGGGTGCAACGTTTGCCAGTTCATGGTGGCACAGGATGGCCTCTCGCTAACTGCTTCTCCCTTTCAGATTACGCCGAAAAAAGCCTTTTACAACTGCAAGACCCGTTCACTCGTTTATGCTCTAATTTGCGAGTGTCCGAAGATCTATGTGGGACAGACTACGCAGATGTTGCGAAGAAGAACGCAGCAGCATCTTTCAAATATCGCTATGGCAGCAAGGGATCGTGAGAGGGACAGGGGAATCACATCGGTAGCTGCTCATTTTTTGGATTTTCATGAGGGACGGACAAGGGGACTTAGGGTCATTGGACTGGAGGCTATCTCACAAAACATCCGTGGCGGAGATATGGTCAGGAGTTTGTTGAGATGTGAATCCAAATGGATTCACAATTTGAACTCTCTTACCCCACATGGACTAAATGAGGAACTACTTTTCACTGGTTATTATAAACAACTTTAATATTCTGGTTGTTGACTAATATGCTTGCAATGACTTCTTGCATGTCTTATCGTTTGTATATTGTTTTGTATTTTCTGTATTCATGTGACCATTCCTTCCTTTCCGGTCTAGGAACAAATACCTATTGGTTTTAGATGTAGTATACGGATGAACTAGTTTCTATCCGTGGAAAACCATGGTTTTTCTTTATACAATGATAGGTCCATATCTAACAAATATTGTACAAGGGGTTTGCACCGCATATTCTCTTTGGTAGTTAGGGGAAGGAAATATGGATGTATATATATATATGTTCTTCTATGCTGACCCTTGCGACACTCTTTGAGTGTAAATATGTATATGTATATATTTGTTCGTATGCTCTTCTTCATCTATACCTGCCTTAGACTGTATGTTAACTGTGTTGTGATCGTCTTTTGACTAAAGTGTAATCAGTTCTTGTGGCACTTGTTCTTTATTATTGTCATATATATATATATATGTATATTTCTTTGTCTGGGCAGTGGTGACTTCTTTGTATATATGTATATGTTTGACCACTGCCCTTGTTCCCTAGTAAATGTACTTCAGCATGGCCCTGTGTGCAGTTCCCCTGTCCTTTTAGTGCCCAGCCTCCCCCTGCTTCCATTTGTTGTATACTGTCTCTCCTGTCTTCTCGGCGTCCGCCCCTGGCCCATGTTGCCGGCCTGGGCATGCGCGTTGGGCCACGGGCGGTCTCCTTGGGACGGGAGGTTCCCTCTCCCTTGAGCTTACTACGTAGGTAGCGGTGGGCAGGGCTTTATGCGAGGTGTCCCCTGCTGTGCTGGGCCTGCTGTGCTCGTTGTGCGCGCGTCGGTTCGGCGCATGCGCACTTGCCTTGTGCGGGCGCAGCGCTGTTGGAGCCCCCGCACTGCGCAGCCGCCGGCGTCCTGGTTACTTCCGGCCGGGCGGCATGTGCAGTTCTCCTGATCACCCCTGGTCTCCAGCTGTCACGACTCTGCTTATTTACATGAAGGTATTTAACCACACACTATACTCACTAATAGTACTGCCCCTGAAGAAGCCAGTTTTACTGGCGACACGCGTTGGGCTTCTGTGCCCGGTGTCATTCCCCCTTCTCTATTGCCATCTGCCATTATCACCCTGTTATTATTGCCAGGAATGCTGCCTTGGACACCTGCCTTATTCTATCAGGTTGTATGGGTTACCTCACCTTGTTCAGGTTGTTCTCCATAGGGCTCCATAGGGGTCTGGTTGTATGAGGGAGTCACCATCCCCTTTTTTTTTATCCCTTGCATGCATCGATAGATTAGGCAGCTTCTTGCATATATATATATATAGGGGGGCACCGTGGTTGACCTTATTTTGGGTCTGGTTTTCATTCATCTTTGTACTTTGTTGTGCAATTTTAACTGTTTTTATGATTTTTGTAGTGTTTATGTGTGGTGTTATAATAAAATTGTTATGTTTTGCTACTATTTGCGGTGACCCCTTTTGTGCATGCTATTCTTTTCTTGTTGGTTATACTATGTTCCTGTAGCATGTTGAAGGTGATCCCGGGCGGCGGTGCCTGCCTCTACTTTGTTGTTCATACAAGACTTTTTTGAGGGCCTGGTGGTTCCTCGTTTCTTGGTGTGTGGCACGCCGTGTTTAAATAGTTATTCTTTAGCTTATATATATATTTTTCTTGATAATTTTTCCTTATTATTTATGGATTTGCAGACCAGAGAGACGGCTTGGAGCCAGAGGGCTCAGGGGATTTTTGATAATGGAGGTGATGGCCCTGGTTCCTCCATATACACAGTATGATGGCCCCAGCCCCCATATATACAGTATGATGACCCCAGTTCCTCCATATATACAGTATGATGGCCTCAGTTTCTCCATATATACAGTATGGGCGGCACGGTGGCGCAGTGGTTAGCACTGCAGCCTTGCAGCGCTAGAGCCCTGGGTTCAAACCCCACCAAGGACAACATCTGCAAAGAGTTTGTATGTTCTCTCCGTGTTAGCGTGGGTTTCCTCCGGGCACTCCGGTTTCCTCCCACGTTCCAATAGGGAATAGGAAATTTAGATTGTGAGCCCCATCGGGGACAGTGATGATAATGTGTGCAAAAATGTAAAGAGGTGTGGAATATGTTAGCACTATATAAAAATAAAGATTATTATTTATTATGATGGCCCTAGCCCCATATATACAGTTTGATGGCCCCAGTTCCTCCATATATACAGTATGTTGGCCCCAGTTTCTCCATGTATACAGTATGATGGCCCAGGTTCCTCAATATATAAAGTACTAGATTGTGGCCCGATTCTAACGCATCGGGTATTCTAGAATATGCATGTCCCCGTAGTATATGGACAATGATGATTCCAGAATTCGCGGCAGACTGTGCCCGTCGTTGATTGGTCGAGGCAACCTTTATGACATCATCGTCGCCATGGCAACCATTATGACATCTACATCGATACTGTGCCCGTCGCTGAATCAGAAACGTGGGATTTCTACGTCCTTTATGACATCATCGTCGCTGTGCCCGTTGCTGATTGGTCGAGGCCGCCAGGCTTCGACCAATCAGAGACGCGGGATATCTACGTCCTTTATGACATCATCGTCGCTGTGCTCGTCGCTGATTGATTGGTCGAGGCCGCCAGGCCTCGACCAGAGACGCGGGATTTCTACGTCGATGCTGTGCCCGTCGCTGATTGGTCGAGGCCTGGCGGCCTCGGCCAATCAGAGAGGCGGGATTTCCAAGAGACAGACAGACAGACGGAAAAACCCTTAGACAATTATATATATAGATGATAGACCCAGCCCCAAAATATACAGTACAATGGCTCCAGTTCATCCATACATAAAGTATGATGGCCCCTGTTCCCCCATATATACAGTGTGATGGCCCCAGCCCCAATATATATAGTAGGATGGCCCCACAGCCTGTTCATATAACAAATAATGAAGTTTATACTCACCTCATACTGATTCCTGGCACTGCAGCCTCAGTCTTCTCTTCTGGCCTGTAGAGCAGCTCGAGACAATGACGTCATCACACTCATTGCATGAGCAAGCTGAGGTCTCACAAGACTTGGTCTGCAGCTTATGAGACAGACTGATGTGTGTGGCCGTGTCTCCTGACTGCCGCATCACAGCACAGCATACACGGTGGCATGCAGTTTGCTGTGCGCGGCCATGAGGCGACCGGCCCTGCACAGCTGCTGGGGTAGTGGCCTGGGGGGCATTTGCCTCCCTGCCACCTGACCCAGCCAGCCCCTGACCAAGACCCAGCAGACATTCACACCAGAGGCGTCGGGGGGAGACTTCAGTACTTCCTGAGAGGCTGGTAGCAAATTTCCAAAAATCCATGGCTTGTGCAGACAGTCACTCAGGGGTACAGGATAGAGTTCACCCAGTCACCTCCCAAGAGATACTGTCAAACTTCTACCCAGTCTCCAGCGGTCCACCAGAGACTCCCAAAAGATGTAGAAGAACTTATAGACTTGCAGGTCATAGTTTAGGTGCCACATTCCCAACAATTCCAAGAACACTATTACAGTCTGTTTTCCATTAAAAAAAAGCCAGGAGGGGAGTACCGAACGATAAACAACCTGAAACCACTAAACCGGTGGGTGGTCTATAAACAGTTCAAAATGGAGTCACTCAGGTCAGTCATGCCTCTGATAAATAAAAAAAAAAAAAAGGACTCTTATGAGCATTATGGATTTAAAGAGTGTCTATTACCATGTACGTATCCATACCTTGCTCCAAAAATACCTCAGGTTTGCTATAAAGAACCAGGGGAAGGTACATTTCCAGTTTCGGTGTCTGCTGTTTGGTCTCTCCTCTGCGCCTCGAATTTTTACAAAACTCATGGTAGAGATAATGGCCTTCCCAAGGGAAAAGATCCTCATCGTCCCATACTTGGATAACCTACTCCTAATAGCAGACTCGCCAGAGCAGATGGAGGAATATCTGACAACGGCCATAGCAGACCTTGGAGAGGCTGGGGTGGTTTGTAAACTTGAAAAAAATCAAGTCTCAGACTGGAAAGAAGGAATTGTTTCTGGGTGTACTACTAGATTCTGAACAGGAATACTCATTCCTTTCGCTGCGCATATAACTGACACAGAGCGGAGATTCAAGCTATTCAAAATCAAAAGTTTATCTGAATCAGGAAAGCCATGAGAATCCTAGGTTTAATGACTTCTTGCATTCCCAGCATCCAATGGAGCCAGTTCCATTCATGAATCCTACAGCGGGAGGTCCGTTCGGCCTGGGACGGCAAAGAGGCCTTACTGAACAACAGAATGTTAATATCAGACGAGGTAAAGCAGTCTCTGTCTTGGTGGGCCAGAATAGCAAACCTTGGGAAAGGAAGACCCTGGAAAGTTTCACCATGTGTAAGCATCACTACTGATGCAAGCCTCAGGGGTTGAGGAGCCCACATAAAAGGATGTTACCTCCAAAGAACATGGTCCACATCAGAGTGCAACAGCTCCTAGAACAACAGGGAGCTCAGAGCAGTTTGGGAAGCACTGCAGAGATGCCAGGAAGAGCTAAAAGATCGACACATCAGAGTCCTTTCGGATAGTTCTACCACAGTATCCTTCCTCCTGCATCAGGGAGGTCCGAGGCACCGTCACTTATAGGAGATATCAGAAGCAATATTTTACTGGACAGAAAACACGGTGATGACAATCACAGCAGTGCAGACTTTCTAAGGTTCAACCCTCGGGATGGTCTTTAACCCCTTAATGACAGCCAATACGTCTTTTAACTGACCTGAGATATTAGAGAATAGCCTCCCCATACAGGTAACAATCCAGTAGCTGTCGGCTGTGCACCATAGCTGACAACTTTCTGCATCAGCCAAGATCAGTGTTTGCACCGTCCAAATCTGTTTAACCCCTTAGATGCTGCTGTAAATAGTGACTACATCATTATATATGGTTAACAGAGTGTGTGGGCTTCCTCTTTATCCCAATTGGTGCCCTCAGATCTTGATTTTGTGGTCCTGATGTTTGCCGTGGCAATTCATGACCAAATAGCAGCATTAGCATCTGATGGCTGTTGTAACCTGTTCAGAAGTTAAAGGCATTTAGGTGGTAAAAATACACATTTTCATTTCTGTCATCCCACTTTGCATTAATTCCTGTAAAGCACCTGAAGGGTTAATAATCTACCTGACAGCAGTTTTCGATATGTCAGGGGGTGCTGTTTTTAAAATGGTTTCACGTTTGGGGGTTTCTCAATATACGAGTCCAAACTTCAAACATAAGTCCCTAAAAAAATTAATTTAGTCAATTTCCTTGAAAAAACGAAAAACTGCTGCTACATTTTTAAACCTCCAAAAATGCTAACAAAATAAAATAACATTTTGCAAATGATGCTGATGTAAAGCCGACATGTGGGAAATGTTATTTATTAATGGTTTGCTGTGGTATGACTATCTGGATTAAAGCAATAATCATTCAAATTTTGAAAATTGCTAATTTTTTAACATTTTTCTCAAATTTTTGATATTTTTTTATAAACAAACACAAAACATATTGACCTAAATTTACCATTATCATAAAGTATAATGTGTCACGAAAAAACAATCTCAAAATCACTGGGATTTGTTGAAGCGTTGCAGAGTTATTACCACATAAAGTGACACTGGTCAGATTTAAAAAATTTGGCTCCGTCACTAAGGGGTTAAACGAATAAGTCTTTTATCAGCTGACCGAGCACTGGGGTACCCCAGAAATAGACTTATTCACCTCCAGAAAGAATACAAAGACACGAGTTCTTTTCAATAAATCCAGGAGACAACCAGACCGGGATGGACGCCTTGGCACAGAACTGGAATATGGAGCTTGCATACGCCTTCCCACCAATCGCATTAATACCGAGAGTACTGCCAGGAGGGCCGGGCGACTGTGATCCTAATAGTCCCCTATTGGCCTAAAAGAAGCTGGTTTTCCCTACTGAAGTGTAAGGGGCTAAAAGACCCAATTCTCCTACCATCAAGACAGGACGTTCTGAGGCCAGGCCCTCTTTTCCATCAAAATCTAGAGATGCTTCATTTGACAGCCTGAATCCTGAGAGGGAGATCCTGAGATCAAAGGGTCTCTCGGAGTCAGTTATCTCTACTATCTAAGAGCAGGAAGCCGGCAACCTTCGCTATATACCTCAAGATCTGTAAGAAATTCTGTTCTCAAAGTTCCAGTCTTTGTCACTCAAGGTCCAGATATTCCTTATGTTCTAGACTTCCCTCAGTCAGGGTTTGATATGGGTCTAAAGCCTAATACATTGAAGGTAGAGATATCAGCCCTGGGATCATTCTTTGAATATCCGCTGGCCAACCATCCCTTCATATTAAGATTCGTTAAAGCTATTCAGCGTATTAGACCTACAATACGAAGCTCGATGACCCCTCGGGATCTCAACTTAGTCTTAAACTACTTATGCAAAAGTCCATACAAACCACTGGACCAAGCAGACCTAAAGTCTGTGTCGCTTAAAGCAATCTTTCTGGTGGCAATAACTTCAGCTAGGCGTATAGGCGAGATCCGGGTCCTTTAATAAGGGACCCATATTTAAAAATTCAAGATGACTGTATCATCCTAAGGCTGCGTTTCTTCGCAGAGTAGTTATTGACTTTCACAGAAGCCAGGAAATTGTGTTACCTGCTTTCTTCCTGAATTATAGTAATGAGAAGGAACTCTCTCTCCACTTCTTAGGGAAAGGAGGAAAGTTCTACAATACTTAAAACTCACGGAAAGCTAGAGTGTGGACTCAAACTTCTTGGTCCAGATGGCCGGAAAGAACAGGACGACGCAAGCATCAAAATCTACGCTGGCTAGATGGTTAAAGTCGACAATTAGCACAGCGTACATCTCGGTGGGAAAGACTCCGCCAGAAAACCGCAAAACTCACTTGCTGAGGGCAATCTCTGGGCAGAGCACACATGGGCATCTGTGGATCAGATCAGCAGGGCTACGACTTGGTTATATATAAATAACTTTTGCAGACATAAGTTGGATGTTCTGTAAAATCAACAGATGGCCTTTTGGAGGAAAGTCCTCCAAGCAGTAATCCGCCCTAGTAGGAGTTATTTGGTGTTTCTCCTGGTGGTGCTGTCAGGCGGGAAGTCCTGGAAAGTAAGAATTAGTCCAACCAGTAATGGTGTTTCCAGGAGTCCATTATAACAGCACCTCTTGTATACCCTCCATTGTATTTCCTGTTTGATATGTGATAAGAACATGTGTAGAGAGAAAATTCAATAAAATGTTTGTTGCATCTGTGATGCCCAGGAGACCGGGATACCCAGCACCGGACCAATGGAGTCTGTCTCTTGAGGGGGATGTCACGGGTGGCTTGACCCGGTGCTGTGGCCTCAGGCAATGCACAGTGTAAGGGGTATTGTGAGGGGACAGGCACTTACTTGATCAGCAGCAGGTTCTCCCAGCGGTGACGATCCCGATCCTGGATAGATGGCTATTGTCCAAATGAAAGACTGAGGCACTGAAACGTTTAACCAGTTTACTTTAACATAAAAGGATTTACAACCAGTCCTGTCACCGGAGTCTGTATGGGAACTCTGAGTTACTTTGACCCTGCCGGGGTCTTCGCCTCTTATTGTGCGCAATTTCTGTGTGGCCCTGCTGCTGTATGTGAACTGGCTGCCGGCACAATCGACGGGCAACCCGAGTCCTTTTATCGGTTTACCCCCTCTGGGAGTACCGCTGAACTCTGTGTCTGTTGCTGCGTCCGGCCCTAGTGAAGCTGATATCACCTCACGTTTTTCCGGTTGCTGTATTATATATAATGAATACAGCCACGGATCCGGTATCCGTCTTTGAGCCTGTTCTGGGTAGTGATTAATGCTACCCGGTTCTCACAATGTCCTTTTTCTCTATCTCTCTTCTCCTCAGGCCGGTGATTTAGGCCTGGTAACAGTCACAGGGCTGTTAGATATTTAACTGTATGACCTCTCACTTTCAGCTCCTTGGCCCAACTGCCATTTCTTCTCTCAGACCAGAATGGATCAAGGGGAGTCTCTGGAGCTCCCCCTTCTGGCCGGAGGTGGTAGTGCAGTCTTGCTATTTTAGTATTTGTATTTACTGTCAGTAACTATTTTTGTGGCAAATACCCCTAGGGGTGCCACATTCCCCCTTAGTTAAGAACAGTACTCCGGGACTGTAGGACAATAACATTTTGAAATAACAATTAATATGTACAGAGTCTTAAAAATGAAAAGTTACAAAAACCACTCAAGGAAACAAAAATAGAGTTCTGTAAAAAGTCACTTCAAATAGCGTCCATTAATACAGTTCTATCCTTGAAGGTATTAGGAAAGGCACTGTACTTAGTGTCCAGGAATTTAGTTCCATTTTTCCAACGGAGTTATCAATATAAACTCTAAAGAAAGTTCAAAAAGAGCAAAAAGCAAAGTTCAAAAAGCAGTCTTTCCGGAGCTTTGATTTAGTGCCTCCGGGCTGATAAAAAGTTCAAGAATATGCAAGAAGTTCATACAGACAAGTCTCTGTAGGCACTGGGCTTAAACGTTGCAGACTGATAACAATGACTATACTACATTTTCTGTTTAACTATATACGGCATAACATATATACAATTCACATTATGAGCTTTATAGTTGGTAATCTGCATACCTGGCCGGTAATTGACCCTGGGTACTACGCTGCGATCTACGTAATAGCGGTGTCTCTTCACGTGGTGTACTACTGTCTACTGTGGATGTAGTATCTGCCCGCTCTGCTAAAGATAATTCCACGACTATGGAGTTGGCAAGTCCACCGTGAATGGGATTACTCTGACCAGGAATCTGTTCTTCCTGGCCTGGAACCTCCTGTAGTACGGGGTCAGCCTCTTCCTGTCTTGGGACTTCTGGTATTGGGTTCAGTGTTGGGTAAAAGGCCACCATGGGAACCACTACTGCACCATGGTATGTTAGTAGGGTTTTGGGAAAGTCTCCTATACAGGTGTGATACACTTCCTCTTCTTTTTCCTTTACTGGTTGAACCTGTATGGGTTGAATAACTTCTGGTTCTGGCTGGACAACGTCTGGCTCTTTCAATGCTTCCAGACATAATTTAAGATTGTCTCTTGACACTAGTACAGATGTTAAGCCTCCGTTTTTGCTAATGAGACACATTTTAGGATTATCCACTCTTGTTGGTAAAACTGTGTAGGGTACGGCTTCCCACTGATTGTCCAGTTTATTGGTTCGACGATTTCTCTTGAGCACTTGGTCACCCGGTCTTAATGGGGTCGCTAGAGCATACTGGTTGAAAGTTCGCTCTTGTCTTTCTCTAGTTTGCTGAAGGCTTCTTTCCACACTCTCTTGCACTTGGCGATACTGCTTTTGCCGTATGATATCCCAATTGGAGTCTTGAACTTCTGCGTCTGGTTTCAGAATTCCCATTTCTAGATCGATTGGTAATTGGCCGAGTCTTGCACGCATAAGGTAAGCTGGGGTGCAGTTGGTGGAGCTCACCGGGACATGATTATACAGATCCACCAAGTCAGGCAATTTCTCTGGCCATTGATTCCTTTCTGTCTCAGGTAAAGTCTTTAGTAGGTCTATTACAATATGGTTCATCTTCTCGCATAAGCCGTTTGTTTGTGGATGATAGGCCGTCGTCCGGATCTTTTTGCAACCATACATATTACAGAATTCTCTGAAGATCTCTGATTCAAAGGCTGTACCTTGGTTGGTGAGAAACTGTTCCGGATATCCATGGGGTCTACAAAAGTACGTTTGGAACGCTTTGGCTGCTGTTTTTGCTGTCAGATCTTTTACGGGTACTACTACCAAGAAGCGTGAATAATGGTCCACGATGGTCAAGGCATAGACATAGCCGGACCGGCTTGGTATTAACTTCACGTGGTCTATGGCTACAAGTTCAAGTGGTTGTTTGGTGATTATGGGCTACAGTGGTGCTCTTTGGTTCTTTTGATCGTTTCTTCTGAGGTTGCACGGGCCACAATTTCTGCACCACTGTTCGATTGATTTTCTCATCCCGACCCAATAAAATCTCTCTCTTAGAAGTACTTCTAACTTTTTCCAACCAAAGTGACCAGCACCATTATGGTAAGCTTCGAGGACCATCTTCACATCTTGTTTAGGCACAATAATCTGCCAAACCAATTCATGTGTTTTCGGATTGATGTATCTTCTACAGAGCTTCCCTTGATACAGGAACATTTTGCCTCTCTCTTTCCAGAGTTGATGCGTCTCTTCTGGGGCATCCTCATTGGGATATGCACTTTGCTCAGTCAACAGTTCCTTCACCAACTTCACAGCCGGATTGCTGTCTTGGGTGTCAGCCCATCTATGGTGTGCTAACGGATTAAAATTCACCTCTTGTTGTTTCTGATAGGTACTTGACTGATGATGTTTTGCCTTGGGATGATGGAAGGCTGGTAGTTCAATTTCTTCAAGCTCCCCCGTTTCTTCTTCTACATCTCTCAAGTGTGGCATCCGGGATAGGGCATCAGCATGTCCATTCTTGCGACCTGCTCGATACTTGATCTTGAAGTTGTAATTAGATAACCGGGCTATCCATCGCTGTTCTAACGCACCTAATTTGGCTGTGTCCAGGTGGGTCAACGGATTGTTGTCAGTATAGACAATAAATTCTGCAGCGGCCAGATAGTGTTTGAAACGTTCCGTCACAGCCCAAACTACTGCCAGTAGTTCCAATTTGAAGGAGCTGTAATTTTCTGAATTTCTTTCAGTAGGCCGGAGCTTTCTACTTGCAAAGGCGATGACTTTCTCCCGACCTTCTTGTTTTTGTGACAGCACCGCTCCTAGTCCCACATTACTGGCATCGGTGTAGAGGATGAAAGGTTGGTGGTAATCTGGGTATGCCAGAACCTCTTCTCCGGTTAGTGCCTCCTTTAGTTGTTCAAAGGAGTCTTCCCTTTCGTCGTTCCACTGAAAAGGAGGGTTTCGGTTTGAAGGTTTCTTCGTCTGCCCTACCAAGGTGTCTTGCAAGGGTGCTGCCAACTTGGTAAATCCTTTTATAAATCTGCGATAGTAACCCACCAATCCCAGGAATTGTCTCACTTCTTTTGCGCTGGTAGGTCTTGGCCAATCCCTTATGGCGCTTATTTTCTCGGGATCTGGTGCTACTCCCTCCGAACTCACGATGTGTCCCAGGTACTGTACCTTTGGCTTGAGAAGGTGACATTTGGATGGCTTGACTTTCATGCCATACCTGGATAAGGCTTCGAACACTTCTGCCAGGTCTATTAAGTGTTGTTCGTAAGTCTTTGAGTAGACGATCACATCATCTAGGTACAGGAGGACGGTCTCGAAGTTCTTGTGTCCGAGGCAGCATTCCATCTGCCGCTGGAAGGTACCGGATGCGTTGCAGAGTCCGAACGGCATGCGATTAAATTCACATAGACCCATTGGTGTGGTGAATGCCGTCTTTTCCTTATCTCTCTCAGCCACAGGGACTTGCCAATACCCGCTTGTTAAGTCTAAGGTGGAAAAATAATTAGCAGATTTCAAAGCAGTTAAGGACTCTTCTATCCTAGGCAAGGGGTAGGCGTCTTTATGGGTGATGTTATTAATCTTCCAGTAGTCTACGCACATTCTCATGGTTCCGTCCTTTTTTTTGACAATCACTAGAGGGGCCGCCCAGGGGCTACAGCTGTCTCTTATTACCCCAGCCTGTTTCATCTCCCTCAGCATATCTTTTGCACACTGATAGTGAGCGGGCGGTATGGGTCTATATCTTTCTTTTATTGGGGGATGGTCACCGGTGGGGATTGTGTGTTCTACCCCTTCTATCCGTCCGAAGTCCAATGGGTGTTTACTGAAGACTTGTTCATATTCCGTCACTAGCCTATACACCCCTTGTTTTTGATGGGTAGGTGTTGAATTTATGCCCACGTGTAGCTGTTGGCACCAATCCTCCAATTCTCCGTCTGAGCCGTTGCCTTCCACCTGACAGGTTGGTTCTAAGGGCTCAATGGTTGTGATGGCATTGTTGTCAACAGTATATAGCTTTGCCACTGTAGCATACCTTGGCAAAGTGACCTCTTCCTCTCCACAGTTCAAAAGTCGTACCGGCACTCGTCCCCGCTGTACCTCGACTACCCCTCGTGCTGTGAGTATAGTGGGCCTGCTGTCGGTGTACACTGGTTCTATTAAGGCTTGATAATCTCATCCCTTAGTACCAATGGCTGCTCTACACCATACCAGCATTTCTGTTTTTGGTGGGATTACAATAGATGTTGGATCACTTACCCTCACACTGCCGATTTCTCCACCTGCAACTTCTACCTGTTGCCTTAACATCAATACTTTTATTTCCCTCCGGAGACCTCTCTGCTGGTAGGATTGGGCAGTTTCAGCAATTTGCTGTAAGACAGAAATAACTTCGGCAAAGCAGTTCTCTAACACATTCATTCCTATCAATACAGTTGGTTCACAGTTCCGCCGGTCAACATCAACAACAATTATACCCTGTTTCTTCAGTTCTACTTTACCAATCTTTATGGTCATCTCCCTGAATCCTAGTTTCGGTACCAACTTACCATTACTGGCCCATATATCTAGTTCAACATCAGAGGGCCCTTTATCAATATCTGCATCAGCCCAGTACCTCTTATAAAGGATATACGGTATAGATGAAATCTGGGAACCTGTGTCCAGCAAAGCGTTGAGGGGAATTCCGTCCAGCACGATAGGGATAATGGGTCGTCCTCCGATGTACCTGTCGTGCCAGGGTGTTGGGCCTTGAAAGTTCATTCCTGCGAAGCGGCCCGCATTCCCAGGGGATTCCCGTTTAAATCACAATCTCGTGCAAAGTGGCCTGGCTGCTGGCAACGGCGGCAAATGGGCTGTCCATCCGGTTGGTAGCGGTCGCGGGGTCGTCCTCTCCATGTCGGGTATCTCCGGGGTCTCATCCATGGAACATGTTCTCTATGGTTTGCAAACTCCATCTTGGGTCCTCTCATCTCCTGCATGGTTTTAGCCATTGAAGCAACAACATCAGCTAAAGAGTCAAGCTTTTGTTGAAGAGCCTCATTAGTACTGGGCCCCAGGGGCTTAGCAATGGCCCCGGACATAGCTGATGTCACTGGCACTCCCTGTTGTTGAGGAGCCTCTGCCATGGGTTGCGCAGGCTCCTGATCCCGAGGTGCCTCTGCCAGCTGGAGACGTATAGCGCTCTCCTTTAATTAGGCAAATGTCAATTCAGGGTTCTTAAAAACAAGCATGCTCACATGCCCCCGGTGAGAAGGGGTGTAGAGTCCCTCAATAAATTGATCTCTTAGCAGTTTATCCGCTCCGGTGTTAAAAATGGGTTCAGCCAGTGTAAGTGATTTAAGGGCTTCCTGCAGGTTTAGGCTATATTCACACTTTGCGGATTTTGCTGCGGATCCGCAGCGGATTTGACCGCTGCGGATCCGCAGCAGTTTCCCATGAGTTTACATTTCAATGTAAACCTATGGGAAACAAAAAACGCTGTGCACATGCTGCAGAAAAATCCGCGCGGAAACGCTGCGGATTACATTCCGCAGCATGTCACTTCTTTTCTGCGGATTTTCAGCTGCTCCAATAGAAAACTGCAGTTGAAAATCCGCAGAAGAAAACGCAGTAAAAACCGCGATAAATCCGCAGTAAAAACCGCGATGGGTTTTCACTGCAGATTTTGCAATTCCGCTGCGGAGAAATCCGCAGTGGAATCTGCAAAGTGTGCACATAGCCTTAAGGCAAAGTCTCTCACGCCCTCATTAACTTTTTGTTTGCAATTAAAGAATCGTACTTTAGCTTTGCTGCTGGCAGTGGTTTCAAATGTAGCTTTTAATCCAGCAAATATGCGTTCAACAGTGCCTTTTAGATCAGCTGCCCATGCTGTGACTTCTCGCTTAGCATGGCCACTTAACTGCATCATCAGGAGACTAACACGCTGAACTTCACCCACGGGGAACATGTCAAAATGGGCCAGCATCTTTTCTCTGAAATCGTCAAGGGTATTAGGCTCACCTTCATACATTGGAAGCCATGGACCACCCGGGGTATATGGCATCAGCACCGGCATGATGGGCGCCACTCCTTGCACCGCTGCGCTACCGGACTCTCTATCGACATTCTGTCTTTCAGCTGCATTAGCGTCGCCGGGTGCTGCGACATACTGTGCCCCCTTAGTTAATCCGGACCCTTCCGGTCCTCCGCTTCCGTCGGGATAGTGTAGATTTGTTCCGCTGTGCAACAGGATCGATTTTCCCCTTGCTCTGACGTCAAAGCGCTCAGCTTTGTGCCGCCCACAATGACACGCCCCCTGCTGCTCCCACCCACCGCGCGCTCTGTAATGGCGGATTCTGAAGTTTTTCAGTTAGACTGGGGCTCAGGTGATGGCGTAGCTCAATTAACAGTTTCGTGCCTAACGGTTATGAGGTGATTACCTCAGGGGATGGCGGCCATCTTTACTCCATTATAACCAATGGGGAAAAGTCACTTTCAATAGTTTTCAATGGGAAATGGAATTTTCTTAATAAAGTCAATTTTCAAGATTTTTCATCCAAGTTTTCACAATTTTGGACTCCAATCATGGCACACAATACCCGGTATACGGGCTGGCTGGATCCTGTTCGTGACGCCAATTGTGACGCCCAGGAGACCGGGATACCCAGCACCGGACCAATGGAGTCTGTCTCTTGAGGGGGATGTCACGGGTGGCTTGACCCGGTGCTGTGGCCTCAGGCAATGCACAGTGTAAGGGGTATCGTGAGGGGACAGGCACTTACTTGATCAGCAGCAGGTTCTCCCAGCGGTGACGATCCCAATCCTGGATAGATGGCTATTGTCCAAATGAAAGACTGAGGCACTGAAACGTTTAACCAGTTTACTTTAACATAAAAGGATTTACAACCAGTCCTGTCACCGGAGTCTGTATGGGAACTCTGAGTTACTTTGACCCTGCCGGGGTCTTCGCCTCTTATTGTGCGCAATTTCTGTGTGGCCCTGCTGCTGTATGTGAACTGGCTGCCGGCACAATCGACGGGCAACCCGAGTCCTTTTATCGGTTTACCCCCTCTGGGAGTACCGCTGAACTCTGTGTCTGTTGCTGCGTCCGGCCCTAGTGAAGCTGATATCACCTCACGTTTTTCCAGTTGCTGTATTATATATAATGAATACAGCCACGGATCCGGTATCCGTCTTTGCGCCTGTTCTGGGTAGTGATTAATGCTACCCGGTTCTCACAATGTCCTTTTTCTCTATCCCTCTTCTCCTCAGGCCGGTGATTTAGGCCTGGTAACAGTCACAGGGCTGTTAGATATTCAACTGTATGACCTCTCACTTTCAGCTCCTTGGCCCAACTGCCATTTCTTCTCTCAGACCAGAATGGATCAAGGGGAGTCTCTGGAGCTCCCCCTTCTGGCCGGAGGTGGTAGTGCAGTCTTGCTATTTTAGTATTTGTATTTACTGTCAGTAACTATTTTTGTGGCAAATACCCCTAGGGGTGCCACACATCCATCCTGGTATGGTAATTGGGAAATCACTGAAGGGTGGTGGTGTAGAAGGGCTATTTAACCTCTTCTGTGTTCCGGTCCCTAAAGGGATATGAAGGAATACCTCCTGGTGGTGCTGTCATAATAGACTCCTGGAAATAAGATTACCGGTAGAACTTATTCCTACTTTCATGCTTCCTAATTAGCAGTGGCCACAGTTTTACAGAGTAGAAACTATTAAGATTTGTTTCTGAGGATCAAATGGAAATTTACTAGGAGATAAGGATTATTATGTTGGGTCCTAGAAATGAATTCTAGAAGACGATCAAAGAGTAAATCATGGTGACAGCTAACCTGTATAAACAGGTCTGACGACAAAGCATTTTATCTTAATTAACCAGATGTCTATTTTCAGCAAGCCAGGAGGGATAGACTTACAGTATCTATATGCTGACTTTTGAGTTTGTATGTTTCTTTCTGGCTGATCAAGAAAACATACTTTTGGTTTTGTATCAACCTGTAATATTGACTTGTAAGTTGACATTTGATGTAATATTGTGCTGTTATTCTGGGTGACTAGAGTTGTCCAGGCCTGACAGTTTGTTGACTTGCAGAATAGAGGAAAACTATGCAAATATATTTAATCAAACAATGTGAGTTTGTGTCTTATCATTCTTACCCTTTACGTGTGAATACGAGATGAAGGACAGTTGTTCAACTACAAAAAGAGGTTATATGCCTCTTTAACATGAGACAGATATTCAACCAAGACATCCAGACAGCCAAAGAACCAGAGACTCACTACAGGACAGCAGCCAAGACATCATGGCTCCATCACATGGGACACAGTTTTGTCATTCTACAGGATGCAAGCTTAGGGGACCACGGCCCCAGCTGAACGAAAACGGATCTGCTCCATTAACCCTCGACAATCCATGAATACTTTTGGGATATTCAGGATTTGGACCCACCGGTCGCCTGAGCCCCATGGAGATGTTGTGACCCTCCAGTCATCTGGCATTGTACCTCAATGGACTGTCATCTTCCTAAGTTTGTTGTTAATTCCTCTCTATACGTGCCACAGATAAGGAAATCGACCCTGGAAGCTCTGAAGTAACAGCTTCTCTTATCCCGACAAGTCAGTGGAAGGATGAGACTCTAATGTGCACCATCTTGGGTATTTTGCTGGGACTGTTCTACGTTTTATGTGCCTATTTTGAGGTTCAATAAAGTATTGCCACACTGTTTTACCCTCGACCTGTATTGTCTGAGCAGTGTTCTGCGCACAGTTAAAGGAGAGCAAGCGTTTGGTGGAATGATCCCTGGACCATGCTGTTTCGGTTAGCAGACCAGGGCCACTGTTGACCCCTGTGTCTCCATAACAGATTTTAAGTGTTTATCATAGGAAACCTTTTTATGTTCATTTAGAATTGCATGGTATTTTTTTGAACTTCTAACCTTTCTTTTGGATAGCTGATAAATCTGACAGCTGGAGGCCTCCACAGATCACTAGAACTGAGGCCTGATTGCCCACCCATGCCTCTGCACCTTGGCAGGGTTCAAAGCAGCACCACCCCATTCAGTGTAAGTGGGACAGACAAAGGTAGCACATGGCTATCGCCATCCATCCTGTTGACATGAATAGAGCAGCAGTTATACACAATCAAGTCCCTTCAATTCAGTCCCAACCACACTGCGAAGGTAAAGGATATAGGAACCTTTATTCTTGTAAATACTGTGGGTCCCTGCAGTCTTGCGGTGAGCTTATGAAAGTTTCCTGGGAGAATACCGTTTAGGTGCTCATTACAATTTTTTACAAAAATGGAGAAAGACATCTTTTGGCATACAAATTGTTTATTGGTTGTACAGACAGAAAAAAAAGTGTGTCCCAGAACAGTCAAATCAGTTGTTACCTCACCCTCTCAATTACTAAGGGGCCTTTTTACCGCTAATAATTGACTAAATAATAGCAAATCTGCAGAATGACTAGAGTAAGTGTCATTAATAGAGGCAGTTAAGAACAGTGTTGGTTTCACATAATTGTTCTGCAAACAAAATATAATAAATCTTTGGCCAGAACTAATAGGTTACAAGATAAAAGGCAATACGGCATTAGAAAAAAAAAAACACATTACACAGCATAAATGAGGACCATGCACAAGAAAAATTTTTAGAGATATCTTGCAGCCAACAATACATTTTTTACTTGTGATCGTTCTGATGCATCCTGTAGTAAGGTGGAAGTACAGGAAATGAAAAGGCAACTTTATTGAAACATTATTCAGAAGAGCTGGCTGAAGCCTTCTTCTGCAAGGCCATGTTGGTGGCAGCTCTTAGACGGTATGGAAGGCCCCCATGTGCCACAGGAATGAGATCATTACTACAGAAAGCTTATTATGCTTTAAGGCAGAGTGAAGGTAAGAGTAACGCAAGTTACCTGGAATAGTTTTTTATAAGGCATCTGGAAAACATTCACAAACCCTGTGCCCTGGATGGGTGGTAGGGTTTCACACTAAAAATACTCCTCTTCGTTATAAGTAATTGTAGTAAAGGAGTACTATGTGATGTGTAGAATTCAATCTGGCAGTAGATAATGACAAGTGATATCCAGAACAAACCTTGCTGTAACAACTGTTTATTCACTGTTTATAGAGTGATAAAACCTTGTGGGGCAACTGAATGTAATTTAACAACCACCATTCTGCTCTGTGATGGTCGTTCTTAACAAGCATTTGCATGTCCAACTCTCAGGTGCCTTATCCATTCAAAAAGTAAGTAGTAGTATGACTGCAACATGACAAACCATAGTTCATGTACCTCCTCAAGAAAGCAGCACCACTGTTACTGAAAGCAGAGGCTCAATATAGCACAAGACCCAGGGCAAGGTGAACCGGCTCATATGTGCTGGTCTACTTTGTATTGTATAAGACTAGCGAATCAGTCACATTATAAGAAAAAAGAGCTGGATAAACTGCCCTGGATTCAAACCTTCACTTGTGAAAGTTCTCTACAATCTGCACATGTATTTCCAAGTATCAAAGCATGCCAATAACCCTACAAGTGTTACTATGTAGAAAGTCCAACTTGGCCTGCACATGCAAAGAAATCCTGTCTTATGTATGAATGGCCACTCTCTCCATGTCAGGGATTCTGGAAAACTCCCACATCTCTGTTGGCATTTGTTGGGTTGAAAAATAGGAGCGCAAAGTGTACATTCATTTCACCAAAAAAGGACACTTCACAAATGTCATTTCTCTGCATAGTTTAGAAAAAGAAAAGTAGCTGAGAACAAATGGGGATGCCAAAGAAAACATTCTGATAAACAGCTACTTAGTGTTTTTCTTGATAATACTATAGATTCTGGCTGTGCTCAGCAAGATAGGAGACTATATGTATAGACAGCATGTATTGGAGAGAAAACGTCAGATAAGGGTCTGCAAACTAGTGTGTTGCACATGGACTGGTCTCTTCCAGAGTAATCACTAGGATAAGGTTTCTCAATGGAAAAGAAAATGCACTGAAGGGAAAACATGACAAAAAAAGTGAGTTAAGCAAATTACTTATGGAAGAGCCTCAGAAAACCTAGAAGCTTTGTAAAAAGACAAAAAAAAAAAAATGTTGATGCTCATTTAGATATTGAATTCCACAGTCTGTATAATTGCACAGCAGTAGTGTGTTTGTATAATACAGAGCGGCCAGATTGCATTTCGACTAGAAGGGATTACTGGTACCATGGAGTTTTACGGGCCCAGCGAAGTGTGAATCCAGCATCTGTACGGATCTTGATTGATGCAGCTTCAGCCTCTCGGACAGTCTCTTTCACAGACTGCATCAAGTTCTGAGCGTTATGCACAAGCATTTCTGTTGCCTGCAACAAGGAAGACATTTACAAATGAACATTGGAAAACTTTTAACTAAAATCAACCAAGGATGGGGGCCACAGGCAGGAGATGCTGACGAACCCACATATGGCTTCTAAGGCCGGTGCCACGCTTGGGAGTGCAATGTGAGAAACTCACACGAGTCTCTCACATCAATACCTGGCACTTGGGACCGAAGCGTGCGGGTGCATGTATTTCTATGCAGCCGCACGCTCCAGTCCCGAGTGTGGGCGGCAGTGCTGGGTATTGATGAGAGAGACTCGTGCCAGTTTCTCGCATTGCACTCCCAAATGTGACCCCGGCCTAAGTCACTGGCAAGCGAGCACTGGTTAGTGGTTCCTAGGCTCTCACATTGAGAAGTAGAGTCTCCTCCTCCTCGGCATTCCAATCTTACCTGTTCAGACTCTTCATCACTAATGTTGGTCCTTCCCAACATAGTAGCCTTGACTGTACTAAGGATCTTCAGTTGAGTGCTAATGGTTGGAATCCTTTCACAGACCTTCAATATAAAAAAAATAATACCATCTCTGAAAAAAATCCTAACCAGTGTAAAAATAGATGATTAAAACATCAACTTAAAGGGAACCTGTCAGCAGGATTGTGCAGAGATAGGCGCGGTTATACTGAATAAAATGATACCTTGGTTGATTAAATCCGTCTTGTGACTGTTTCTTAATCTTCATTTTCAGTTTTGTGTTAATGAGATTCTTGTGCCCTAAGGCGGGGCTGGGGTATATGGTGCTCTGATTAGATATTCATAATGCAGACTGTTGACTGGTCACTGATCCCTCACTGACCCACCCCCCTAGTTTGCATAATGAATACCATCACATACTGAATTTAAAAAAATGCTTCTGCATTCAGATGCCGGCCGCCGTGGCACCTGCGCTGCAGCATAATCGCATGGTTCCTGTGCACTTAATCCTTTTTGCAGATTTACTTGAGCGAGGGAAAAAAAAAAGTCATTTTGAAAAGGGCGCCCACTTGGCCTGCGCAGTAGCAGCCATTGGTTTGTGTAGAGATACGATAGCTGTTGTTGCGCAGGTGTCGGTGTGCAATCTTGCTGGAGAAGAAAAGAAAGGTCCTCCACCAAGATGGCGCTGCCTGAGCAAGAGCAGCTCTCCAATCTCTATACAGACAGATAGCTGCTACTGCGCTCAAGTAAATCTGCAAAAGGGATTAAGTGCACAGGAACCATGCGATTATGCTGCAGCGCAGGTGACCAGAGCACCACATACCCCAGCCCTGCCTTAGGGCACGAGGATCTTATTACACAAGGAGCCAAAGCAGGAAGCAAAGAAGAGGATGTCATCGTATGAAGATGTGAGGCCCCAGACGCCCATCGGACCCAGACCGCACCGGGACCGCCCCTGGGTGAGTATAATCTAACTTGTTTTTCTCATCTTTCAGGTTACATCGGGGGGCTTATCTACAGCATTACAGAATGCTGCAGATAAGCCACTAATGGCGGTGGCCGCAGTTTATATACGAAATATGAGACGACAGATTTAATATTTACAAGAATCTGCATTCAAGAGTCTGTAAAACTACATTTACATAATTTCAGAATCAAAACCGATAAAGACCTCTGTCCTATCCTAGTCCTGCACGAAGTCTGGAAAGAAGTCTGTCAAGAGGATTTTATACCTCACACGGTCATGTATATATAGGCTAATTAGATCCATACCTTGACTGTAGAAATACTCTTCGCTGTTTCACAGCAATCCAGTGGTAAAGTCCTATGAAATGAGCAGCAAGTGCTGCGGGTTTTGACCTTTCTCACCATGTCTCCCTGGCTGGCTGCCTCCTGTATCTGATCTGAAAGCAGGTCACTCATATTTCAGTGACCTGCTTTCCCTGACCGACATCTCCCACGTGCTATGTTAGTGCCAGGGCAAGTGCACATTGACTCACTAGGTCTGGTGAGGAAAAAAAAAAAGCCTTACGGCACATGCGCCAGCCCTGGCACTAATGACGCTTTCAAAAGATCTTGGACATGGAAGCTAGAGTGACATGGCAGACACAGGATCCCGGCAGTGGGCAGGAGAACTGCAAGTGTCATGTCCCACCCGAAGCACTTGTGACTCAGTTGCATAAGATTTCAATGCTGAATTGCTGAGAAAAGCCAAAACGGATTTCTACAATCAAAATAAAGATTTAAGCAGCCTGAAAGAGCCTGCACATCAAAGGTGTCAAACTGCACTCCTCGAGGGCTGCAAACAGGTCATGTTTTCAGGATTTCCTTAGTATTGCACAGGTGATGGAATCATTCTGTGCAGGTGATTAAATTATCACCTGTGCAGTACAAGGAAATCCTGAAAACATGACCTGTTTGCAGCCCCCGAGGAATGCAGTTTGACACCTCTGCTGTACATACATGTCATTAGTATGAGGCATTAAATGATGGATCTAACTTTTGGTTATAAATAAATGGTTCCTCGCAGTAACAGCTGATCTTTCAAACTTGGTAATTACCTGAAGCAAATTAGTTCGGATCCTCTTGTCAGTGCACTGTTTAGCCACTTCTTTAGCCAACTTTGTCACCTCATCGGAAGCTTTAGCAATGTCCTTGGCACACTGGATCAGTGCTCTCTTGTTCCCACTGCCTCCTCTCACAAGCCGGGACATCTCTGCCATGAGCAGAGCCATGCGCTTAGCTGCTGCTATGATGTCATTGCCCTACAACAGGGAAACACAATAACCTGTCAGAGAGGGGAGAGACGGGCGGTCCATCTACTATGTGGATCACTATTTTTTTCTGATTGGCAGCAATAAGCGAAGTAACCTCAGGAAAAATCCAAAACGCATTATTTTCAAATTTTTCAGCAAAGCAAAATCCGATCCATATTCCATATCCTTGTAGCAAAATCATAGATGGAATATTAAGAAGTGCTCTTTGTTCATGTGCTCTCAGTGGCTTGAAGGATGCTTGTAAGAAATGTGAAGACGGGAGGTTATTCCAGGACTTTAGACCCATTTTAGGAGTCTGTTCCCTCTCGATAGGCAGAAATGACTTAGATTTCACATTTGGAATTTTTAAACACATGTTGCAGATGTCAAAAATGATTTAAGATATAAATGGTTATGCAAAATACCATGAAAGCTTCCGAAACTCTAACCAAAAAGCCATTGAGAGACACCATGAATAAGTATGATGTTTGAAGGGTGAAAGTTACCTGCGTATTGCAAACAAATGAACTTTCCAAACTTCAGAGTTAAACCAGCGACATACAGCATTGAAACAAACATACGCAAGTGTGCATGGGTGTGCAAGTTGCCTGGACAGTTCAGAAGAATGGGATGTACTTTACGATCACATAACAGCAGGCCATGTACACTACAGTGCTTCCTAGACAATAACGTACAGGCTTTTGGTTAGTTAAAGACTCAGCACTTACTGTCATGCATTGGTAGCAACAGTTAGTACATACACAGCATATCATCGGGTGTATAGTGGCAGGGTCTCTGCATTCAGTACTCTTAACATAGGACTATGCAACAAAGCAATCACCATCCTATTCATAGGAAATATGATCACTTGAGAAAATTCATTAGGATTCTATATAGACCATATTTTGTCTTAGTTTTTAATTCATGATCAACCTTCCAAGTAGCTGGTCTTCTAAAAAGGTAAAAAAGAAACAAACCAACCACATACAGTACAGACCAAAAGTTTGGACACACCTTCTCATGTAAAGATTTTTCTGTACTTTTATGACTATGAAAATTGTAAATTCACACTGAAGGCATCAAAACTATGAATTAACACATGTGGAATTATATACTTAACAAAAAAGTGTGAAACAACTGAAAATATGTCTTATATTCTAGGTTCTTCAAAGTAGCCACCTTTTGCTTTGATAACTGCTTTGCACACTCTTGGCATTCTCTTGATGAGCTTCAAGAGGTAGGCACCGGCAATGGTCTTCCAACAATCTGGAAGGAGTTCCCAGAGATGCTTAGCACTTGTTGGCCATTTTGCCTTCACTCTGCGGTCCAGCTCACCCCAAACCATCTCGGTTGGGTTCAGGTCTGGTGACTGTGGATGCCAGGTCACCTGGCGTAACACCTCATCACTCTCCTTCTTGGTCAAATAGCCCTTACACAGCCTGGAGGTGTGTTTGGGGTCATTGTCCTATTGAAAAATAAATGATGGTCCAACTAAACGCAAACCGGATGGAATAGCATGCCGCTGCAAGATGCTGTGGTAGCCATGCTGGTTCAGTATGCCTTCAATTTTGAATAAATCCCCAACATTGCCACCAGCAAAGCACCCCCACACCATCACACCTCCTCCTCCATTCTTCACGGTGGGAACCAGGCATGTAGAGTCCATCCGTTCACCTTTTCTGCGTCGCACAAAGACATGGTGGTTGGAACCAAAGATCTCAAATTTGAACTCATCAGACCAAAGCACAGATTTCCACTGGTCTAATGTCCATTCCTTGTGTTCTTTAGCCCAAACAAATCTCTTCTGCTTGTTGCCTGTCCTTAGCAGTGGTTTCCCAGCAGCTATTTTTTCATGAAGGCCTGCTGCACAAAGTCTCCTCTTAACAGTTGTTGTAGAGATGTGCCTGCTGCTAGAACTCTGTGTGGCATTGACCTTGTCTCTAATCTGAGCTGCTGTTAACCTGCGATTTCTGAGGCTGGTGCTCGGATAAACTTATCCTCAGAAGTAGAGGTGACTCTTGGTCTTCCTTTCCTGGGGCGGTCCTCATGTGAGCCAGTTTCTTTGTAGCGCTTGATGGTTTTTGCAACTGCACTTGGAGACTTTCAAAATTTTCCCAATTTTTCGGACTGACTGACCTTCATTTCTTAAAGTAATGATGGCCACTCGTTTTTCTTTACTCAGCTGCTTTTTTCTTGCCATAATACAAATTCTAACAATCTATTTATTAGCTGTGTATTCACCAGACTGCTGCTCAACACAACTGATGGTCCTAACCCCATTTACAAGGCAAGAAATCCCACTTATTAAACTTGACAGGGCACACCTATGAAGTTTAAACCATTTCCGGTGACTACCTCTTGAAGCTTATCAAGAAAATGCCAAGAGTGTGCAAAGCAGTCATCAAAGCTAAAGGTGGCTACTTTGAAGAACCTAGAATATAAGACATATTTTCCGTTTTTTCACACTTTTTTGTTAAGTATATACCCGTATATACTCGAGCTTAAGCAGAGAATTTCAGCCCATTTTTTAGGCTGAAATTGCCCCTCTCTGCTCATACTTTAGTCATACCCAAGGGTCGGCAGGGAAGGTGGAGCAGCAGCTGTGTAATCATACTCACCTGCACCTGGCACAGTGTCCCTGGTTCCCCGGCAGCGTCTTCCTGTAGTGAGCGGTCACATGGTACCGTTCATTACAGTAATGAATATGGACCCCACTCCACTCCCATAGGGGTGGAGCTGCATATTAATTACTATAATGAGCGGTACCATGTGACCGCTCAATACAGGAAGAAGGTGCCGGGGAACTAGGGATCGCGCCTGGAGTAGGTGAGTATAAGGCAGTGCGTGATATTCACCTGCTCCCCGCTCCACCGCGTCTTCCCCATCCTCTGCACTGACACTCAGGTCAGAGGGCGCGATGACACAATTAGTGAATATAGCAAGTTCCGGGGGCCTGAGCGACGAGAGGTGAGTGCGAAAAAAAAAAACGTAGCAACAGCATATGGAGCAAGTGTCTACATGGAGCATCTTATGGGGCATAATCAATGTTTGTGCAGCATTATATGGGGCAAATATCTACATGGAGAATAAGGCTGGGTTCACATTGCATCAATGGTGTCCGTTAGACAGACTACGTTACACCGTGGCATAAACGCGGTGTAACGTAGTCCGTTACGGCCACCATTGACTGCAATGTCGGATGTATCGCTAGCGCACGCCCACAATGGGTGTGCACTAGGGATGTGCCATCATTGAGTGACAGACCTCGAGACGCGGGTTGCAGCGTTTCCGGGTCCGTCACTGCTAGCGCAGATAGAGCTAGCAGATGCTCTATCTGCGCTAGCGCGATGGAAACGCCGGCACTTGCGTTACAGCAGCCCGTTAGCGTATGTGCTGAACGGGCTGCTAACGCAGTGTGAACTTAGCCTAATCAATGTTTGTGCAGCTTTATATGGGTCAAATGTCTACATGGAGCATCTTATGGGGCATAATCAATGTTTGTGCAGCTTTATATGGGGCAAATGTCTACATGGAGCATATTATGGGGCATAATGTTTGTGCAGCTTTATATGGGGCAAATATCTTTATAGAGCATCTTATGGGGCCATAATCAACGTTTGTGCAGCATTATATGGGGCAAATGTCTGTATGGAGCATCTTATGGGGCCATAATCCGCATTTGTGCGCATTATATGGGGCATGTTTTAATATGAGCATCTAATGGGGCCCATCATAAACTTTATGGAGCATTATATGGGGCTCCTGATTCAATATGGATATTCAAAAACACTTAACCTACTGATGTCTCAATTAATTTTACTTTTATTGGTATCTATTTTATTTTTGACATTTACCGGTAGCTGCTGCATTTTCCACCATAGGCTTATACTCGAGTCATTAAGTTTTCCCAGTTTTTTGTGGCAAAATTAGGGGGTCGGCTTATAGTCGAGTCAGCTTATACTCGAGTATATACGGTAATTCCACATGTGTTAATTCATAGTTTTGATGCCTTCAGTGTGAATTTACAATTTTCATAGTCATGAAAAATCTTTGAATGAGAAGGGGTGTCCAAACTTTTGGTCTGTACTGTAATAAAATGTTATGAAAATTGTAAGTATAGAGATGACCACGGCTCTACTGAATAATGGTGCACAAGTAGAATCCAGTTCCCTTCAATGATACGTAAGAATACTTGGCACTCGGTAGATGAAATTAAATAAATTAATTCATATGCAATCTAAAAGTAGTTTCGGTCTACATGAGACCTTTCTCAGTGTGTCTATTGTCCAACTTTAAAGATATCAGATTGTGTTTTATCACCTGGGTCAGCAAGGAAGCGCTGAACATGAAGTCCACCATTGGTTCAGACAGAGCATCTGTGGACCTACAAGTACCACACCAAAATACTGCCTCACGGACAAAATTAGTTTGTGTTTCGTTTTTTGCTTGTCAAACAGAGCATCTTACTGAACCACATCATATTCAGCACTTCCTAGCTGACCCAGGTGATAAAACGCAATCCGATATCTATCTATCCGATATGAGGTAAATAGATTAGATGGGGGTGGCTGCGGGCTGGTATTTGTAGTCTGGGAAGGGCCCAATAACAATGGACCTTACCAGACTGACAATATCACCTGTCTCCTTTACCTTTGCTTGTTACCAAAAATGAAGGGGGGACTACGCGTCATTTTTTTTTTTACATGATTACGTTAATACATGTACAGTAAGCTACACAAGCAAGGTACTAAATATTTATCTCACGAATATTTACCAATCTATCATCTATTTACCCCATATCTATCTAAATCCTTGCACATCTTTAACACCTAAAAAGGTGTAATTTCTATAAAGCATTCTATTGCGGTACGTATCACATGGAGAGCACATGTACACCGATGGCACACATGTACACGGATCACACCTGTACCAGTTTTTCCAGCAGCGGTAAAATCAGGATGTGTGAAGTGGGACTAAAGTTAAAGTTCATCCATTTTTAGAGACTTTCTTCTACTCCATTTATGAAGGACCTCTTCTTGAATTGTGAAAGTCACCCTACCCTAGTAATTCTTTTATTGAGGATATAAAAAGGCGCTACATTGCTGCCCAGGACATTTTGCTCTTGCCAGAGAGCCAAACATATTTCGTTAGTCAATCAATTCTTCTTTTGTCGCAACTTAGTATGTACCGTAACTAGTGTTATATTGTAGGGGGCAAGGGGCAGTATTTAACTTCCGATAAGGCTGCACACATTCAATATTCATAGGAGAGAATTCTGCTGTAAATCCCGATATGTTAGTAGGAAAAACGCTGCATAAATATTCTAATTTTTGTTATGGGTTTTCCAACTCATTAGTATGGGTGAAATCTGTAGCAAAAAATAGTGCAAGAATAGACGTACTGCAGATTTATATCTGCACCAAATCTATAAAAAGAAATAAGCGGTGTGCACACGAGACTTCAGGAATCTCATGCACTTTGATGGTGCTGGCAAATCCTGCAGGTTTTGTGACAAAACTGCACAGAAAAAAAACACAAGGTGTGCACAGAACCCGATGACTTTGGTTGAGGGCATAATCTTGTATATAGAACTAAAAAGTACCCTTATTTCAGCTTCATAAACTCCAAAGGTTTATTGTTAAATCTTTAAAGGTAGATTACAAAAAATGTGTCTATATGGTGACCTCAAGGCAAAGCGTTTCAAACGCCGTCAGGCATCCTCTCTCAACATCTGAGCTTTGTAATCAACTTTTAAAGATTTGACAATAAACCTTTGGATTTTATGAAGCTGGAATTATTTCTATGTTTTCTTTAATTACCAAGTAAAAGAAATTCCTTCTAAAACTAAGTGACAGTCAAAACCATTGAAAACCTTTACAAGCCATTCTCAGTGTGAACCAGTGAGAGCAGCAGACGGCACATGTATCACGTGTCAGCGCTATGTGCTGTGTGCGGATAGAAGACCTGAGCCAATCTTTAGATTCTCACAACTGCGGAATATGATGGCCATGAGGTCATGTTAGGTTCTGGCAAAAGTCACATTTTCATTTTATCAATTCAGTCCTAAAACACTAAACGCCGACCTCCGAGAGCAGAGAACCTTTTGAAGATACCCCAAAATAATGTATAGACAGATAGTTTGTAAGCTTGCGAGCAGGGCCCTCACTCCTCCTGGTATCTGTTTTGAACTGTATTTCTGTTATGCTGTAATGTCTATTGTCTGTACAAGTCCCCTCTATAATTTGTAAAGCGCTGCGGAATATGTTGGCGCTATATAAATAAAAATTATTATTATTATTATTATTATAAAATCTGCAGCGGCCAACGTTCCCTCCTCCAAAGCGGGTGCACAGAAATCTCCAGGATTATACTTCTGCTTCCACTGCCAAGTTGTAAGACAGTCTCTGGCATATTTTTATTAAAACTTGCCAATGACTTTTGCTCCATTGTGTAAGTGGGAGCATATGAATGCCTCTGAATACCCGAAAACTAATTTCCCTGGAAATAAGGCAAAAAGAGCGGCATAATTATTCCATATTAGTATTATCATAGAGCCCGATTACAAGGAGGTGAATAGTTATTGTGATACCTTGCAAAAACATTCGAAAATGTTTGGGAATGCTTTCCATAAACAGCGCCACTTTGGCCCATTGGCGGTACTGCTACTATGGCTCATGCTGATATAGTGGTCACAGCCAATGTACGAGAGTGTCACACTGGTATATGGAAAACCATTGTGTGATCCCAAACCACACAATAAGAAGCATTAAACCTCTAACATCTGAATAGAAGACACAAGAAAACACAGACAAGCCAATATTCACTGATAAAGCCATACATGGGCTCACACAAGCCAGCACAAGAAAAATCACACGCAGCGAAATCATCAGCTAGGCGCAGACTGAAGGCACAAACTGTGTCATGAATGGAGGGAGAGGGTGGGATGCACATGGCAGGGTGGAGGATGCAGAGCTTGGCAACCATTGAATACCTTACTGGACCATTTTGTAGCTTCTCGATGCAAAGACTGAGCTGCGGCCAGCATTGGCTGGTTTACCGGCTGCCCCTCAGGGACTAATAGCAGCTCGGGCTCATAATCATCTTCAATGTCAGAGGAAAGGGCATATTCCACTGACGCCTCCTCCTCCTCTTCCTCCTGCTCTACCTCAGACACAACGGCTTCTCTACCCTGCGGAGTAATGGGTGCAGGGCTTCCAGGTGACTGGCAGGGCAGGGAAGGGTAAAGAAAGGGGGAAAGGTTAGTACAAAAGCAGAAGTGGGATAGGAGGGCCGAGGGTTTAATGCACCTGAAGCCAGACCACGTCTCTGGAAACACACGTTTTACCCCTAGGCAGAAACGCTGGGTTACAAATTACATGTTAAAACAAGGGGATTAAAGCAGACTGCAAATAGATGTGATTCGGAGTTGTACTGTGGATCCCAAACCTAAATCAAAATAGAATATTAATATATACACAGGCTGCCGCTTTAGTTTAGAACAATTGAAAATCCCTTTTTCTAAAGGCGATGAGAAATAAGCAAATGCATCTAGGAAAGGCCATCATCACACGTTTCTGGAACTGGTTTAAAAGTGAAAAAATGCATAAATAAAAAGCCTTAGCGTCCACTAATATGTATTGTTGGGACATCAATGCCCTTCTTGCCTCGTTAGGCAATTTACACGGGGAGGCCTGAACTACATCAGCAAGTCCATATTGTTGTGGCCGAATGACCCGTTCAGTCTGTTCATGAGCTGCAATTCCCCCGGCCCCAATAGCAGATTTAGTTCTAAGCACAGTAATAGGAGGGAGCTGTCAGTCAGCAAAGGTTGTGGGGTCCGGGGGGGCTGCAGCAGAGAGCTCTTTGTGTATGGCCAGCTTAAGGATCTTCTATGTGATGGTGCACATTAGTTCTCATAGATACCTTTGGCCTGTTTGCAGCCTGCATATTTGTGCACTCTGACTTATTTGTGACCATGTAAGCCAGATATGTACATATTGTTATGGGCAAAACAAAGGCATAACATTTTTTTCTGGGGCCACAACATTGGTGGCCTATTTTTAGGTAGGCCGTTAATATTTACACAGCGGAGGACCATACTCATCCGATGACCATCTGTTGTAGAGCTCCTGCAAGCATTGCAGCTTCTGTAAAGGTTCCACTGCTTCATCCACCTGCACCATACTTACTAGCAACAGCTGTTCTGAGAACTGTAGAAGGACTGCAGGTAGACAAATCAGCGGACATACTGAAGAAGATGTGGTGTCACAGAAGTGCCTTAACCCCTCCAAACACCTGGATTGGCAGAAATGGACCCACACTGGGTCTCTTTTTGATTACCTACAATAGGATAAGTCTTTAATGTTGTAACCCTTGCAAGAGCTGCCAAAAACCCTTTGGGTAAATGGATTATAGAGGCCATTATTCTTGCCTTCGTTATTCAGAAGTCTGTCCACTTAATTTAGTAAAAGCCCTCACTACTAGGTGACCTCTTCCTATGTTACACAAAGTCTGAGGCTATGTGCACACGTATAATGGTACCCTGCGGATTTTTCTGCTGCAGATTTGATAAATCCGCAGCGGAAAACCGCTGCGGATTTTCTGTGGTTTTCATTGTGGTTTTACAACTGCGGTTTTCCATAGGGGCAGTTGTAAAACCACTGCAGAATCCGCAGAAAGAAGTGACATGCTGCGGAATGTAAACCGCTGCGTTTCCGCGCGTTTTTTTCTGCGACGTGTACATACCCTGACAGTGCAAAATTAGATTGGTTGCACAGCCTGGGGCTTCAATTGTAGGTTGGATATAATACTGGAAAAAGATGGCACTTGGGGATTTGATTTTGTCTGCAACCGGACAAGAGGATCCTTTCAACTAGGGTCCTTCTTGCTAAATCCCCATTATTATATTGCTTGTAGGAAGTACAAGAGGAATTGATTTATAACGTTTAAGATATGTTCCCACAGTCAGTAAACACTGCGGGTTGGATGCTGCATACATCCGCAGCGTCCAGATGTTACAGCATAGTGGATAGGATTTCAAGAAATCCCATGTCCACTATGCATGCACCAGCACCTGCAGCTTTCCTGCGGAGACGGACATGTGGGGCATCTTTCCAGACTGCATCATGTCTATTTATCTTGCAGAGACGCTCAATCTCCGCAAGATAAATTTCACCCATCCAATGTATTGGACGCGGTGATTCCGCACAGTTCAATAAACACATGCAGATTCACCTGCGTTCAATAGCCGGCAGCGGGCATGAGCAGCATCCAAAGTGCTGCCTAATACTGAACGTCTGCACATACCCTATAATGTTTTTAATCCTTTTTTCCCATTAGCTCTAACAGCAGAACAAGCTTCCTGCTGTAGTCTTGTTACTTCTAGTGTTATCCTGATATGTAGAATATGTATCCAGGGTACTGAAACTATATTGGACCTGCAACAAGATCTCATTCTATGGTCGATGAAGAAGTCTTCAGCAGTTTGCATTGTTTCACACTTTACATCACTAGAGTCCAAATTAGTGGATTAATAACCCCAGGCAATTAGACATGCTCTACTTTTCATGAGTTCCAAAGAACATATTAATGAGTGGCTGGAGATGCACCAATGTGTGTGTGTGTGTGTGTGTGTATTATATATATATATATATATATATATATATATATATATATATATATATATATATATATATATATATATATATATATATATATATAATGTTTTTTTTACATGAATATATATATATAATGTTTTTTTTTACATGAATATATATATATAATGTTTTTTTAGATATATATATACATATATATACATGCATATACACATATATATATACACATATATATATATATATATATATATATATATATATATATATATATATATATATATATATTCATGTAAAAGAAAAGACAATTTAGAAATAGGTTTTGTAGGTTGACTAGGCTTCTCCAACATAAGCAGATGTAAATGTCAACAGTCAATTAACATCACTGACTAGGTTTCATGAAGTTTAACCCCTTAGTGACCGAGCCAAATTTTTGAAATCTGACCAGTGTCACTTTATGTGGTAATAACTCTGCAACGCTTCAACAAATCCCAGTGATTTTGAGATTGTTTTTTCGTGACACATTATACTTTATGATAATGGTAAATTTAGTTCAACATTTTTTGTGTTTATTTATAAAAAATATAAAAAATTTGAGAAAAATGTTAAAAAATTAGCAATTTTCTAAATTTGAATGATTATCCCTTTAATCCAGATAGTCATACAACAGCAAACCATTAATAAATAACATTTCCCACATGTCTGCTTTACATCAGCACCATTTGTAAAATGTTATTTTATTTTGTTAGCATTTTAGGAGGTTTAAAAATGTAGCAGCAATTTTTCATTTTTTCAAAGAAATTTACCACATTTATTTTTTTAGGGACTTATCCATGTTTAAAGTGACTTTAGGGGTCCCATATATTGGGAAACCCCCAAACGTGATACCATTTTAAAAACAGCACCCCTAAACATATTGAAAACTGCTGTCAGGTAGTTTATTAACCCTTCAGATGCTTTACAGGAATTAATGCAAAATGGCATGACAGAAATGAAAATGTGTATTTTTACCACCTAAATGTTGCTAACTTCTAAACAGATTACTATAGCCGGCAGACTCTAAGGCCGCTATTTGGTCATGAATTGCCATCGCAAACATCAGGACAACAAAATCATGATCTGAGGGCACCAATTGGGATAAAGAAGAAGCCCCCACACTCTGTTAACCATTTATAATGATGTAGTCACTATTGACAGCAGCATCTAAGGGGTTAAACAGATTTAGAAGGCACAAATACTGATCGTGGCTGATACAGCAAGTTGTCAGCTATAGTGTACAACCAACAGATGCTGGATTGTCACCTGTATGGGGATACTATTCTCTTATATCTAAGGTCAGTTAAAAGACGTATTGGCGGTCATTAAGGGGTTAAAACTGTTCAGTCTTATTACCTTGCTGGACCACTTGCGAGCTTCATCGTGAAGCTGTCTTGCAGCGACCATCATTGGCTGATTCACTGCCTCGCCCACCTTTTGCTCAGGGAACTCCTCATCCTTCTCTTCAGGAGGTGGTGGTCTTGGAGGTGGAACCTCTCCCTCAGGAAGTGGAGGCTTTGGAGGTGCTGCATCATCAGTCAGCTAAAAAAAAACAATATTACATAGCATAAAAAAATGTAATACTCATTTTCATCGCAATACTAACTAGATAATCAGTCATTTCTGCAAGTATACAGTAATGTGCAAAAGTTTTAGGCAGGAGTTGAAAAAATTCTCCACAGTAAGAATGTGTTTCACAAATAGAAGTGATAAAATGAAAAAATCTAAGAGAAATCTAAATCAAACCAATATTTGGTGTTATCGCCCATTGCCTTCATATCAGCATCAATTCTTCCCAATCACTTGTACACAGTTTTTGAAGGAACTTTACAGGAAGGTTGTTCCAAACACCTTGGAGGACTAAGCACAGATTTTCAGTGTATGAGGAGTGTGCAAATCCTTCTGTTTCTTCATGAAATCCCAGGCAGACTAGATGGTGTTGAGATCAGGGCTCTGTGGGGTGTTTCATTACTTCTAGGACTCCTTTTTCTTCTTTATGCAGAATGAATATAGTTCTTAATGTCAAACAGCTGCCTTCTGTTGCTGCCAAATATTTCACATTTTGACTCCTCAATTCAGAGCACTTCCTGACATTTTTCTGCACGTTTTTATGTGCTTATGTTTTCGTGCATAGTTGAGTAACTTGTCCTTGTTTAGAAGTCGAAAAGGTATGTCTTTTTGGCTGCATTTTATCCAATAAAATCTCTTCAGGTCAGACTTCTACTAATAGATGGTTATAGCGGGGTCCCACTGGATTCTGACAGTTCTGAGCTTAAGGCACCTCTAAAAATCTTTTAATAAGTCTGTCATCTGCTGCACTAAGTTTTCTTAGCTGGCCACTGTGTTTACTGTCTACAACGTTGCTCATTTCCTCATGCTTCACCAAAATCAGCACCATTGTGAAGCCCCAGACTGCTTTGAAGTATTTGAATGGGAGATTTCTTGCTAATGCAGTATAACTACCTTGTGTCTTGTTGATGGAAACTCAGTCTTGCCATTATGTAGGACATCTTTCTAGCAGTTTGACTGTTCATCTTCCAGTTTTAACCCTCCTACACAACCATTTCTCTTTTATTTGATTACTGTTTCAACCTACATATGAAAACCATAATTACAACTTATTTGGTATAATTGTTTACTAATGCAGCTGACTAATCCTACAAATTCCATGTCTGTACATGAGTATAGAGAAAAACTAATATACTTTAAAGTAAAGGGCGGTTACTCGAAATACGGATTTGATATATATTTTTATTTTGTTCATTCTCTTTGCATTTCGTTAATTGATCAAAACAAACTATTAACACTATTTTTTAAAGAATTCTTACTGTGTAGAAATTTCCAACACCTGCCTAAAATGCTTGCACAGTACTCTATCGATTAATGTCAAAAATGATATACGGTATATAAAGTGATGCTCTGATTTTACTCAAAAAATTAGTTAAATATCTTGTCAAAATCCATGCGTTTCCCTGATTCTACTTCTTTTCTGTTTGCTCTGTGTCACTTCATTATTTATTATGCTTTCTTTCATAGCACGATAATATTCTGCAGCGCTTCTAGAGATCATCCCTCTTCACAGTGGGTCTCACAATCTATATTTCCTAGCAGTATGTCTTTGGGGCGGAGATATTCACATTCACATGTAAACTGCCATGGAATAAATGGCGCTATAATAATAAAAAATTATTATTATTATTATTATTATTAGTTGCTTATTGGAAATTGCTGCAAAGTTGTGATTGGCAATGGCTGGAAGGGAATGGTTTAAGCACTTGCCTCAGAGAAGACTCTTAAGAAACGCCCAGTTGGTCCACGAGCAAAATGTTCACTCACTGCGCTCCAAAATATATCTCTGCAAAGGAGAGACGCAGTGCAAAACGGAAAACAGGAGCAAAATCAGGGGTGCTCAGATTTTTACAAAATATTTAACTCAAATTTTCTTGAGGAAGTGACAGGTTTTCTTTAAATGTAATTATATTCTGTATGTACATTCCTGTCTATTTTTAAATGTGAATGGCGCTGTATGCCCCATATTTCCTCACTGATCGTGTGGGTGTATACAATGGGGGAAATAAGTAATTGATCCCTTGCTGATTTTGTAAGTTTGCCCACTGACAAAGACATGAACAGTCTATAATTTTGAGGGTAGGTTCATTTTAACATTGAGATAGAGAATATCAAAAATAAAATCCAGAAAATGACATCGTATAAATTATATACATTTGCATTTTGCAGTGAGAAATAAGTATTTGATCCCCTACCAACCATTAAGAGTTCTGGCTCCTACAGGCCAGTTAGACGCTCTTAATCAACTCGTTACTTGAATTAAAGACAGCTGTCTTACAGTCACTTTTATAAAAGACTCCTGTCCACAGACTCAATCAGTCAAACTCTAATCTCTACAACATGGGCAAGACAAAAGAGCTTTATAAGGATATCAGGGACAAGATCATAGACCTGCACAAAGCTCAAAGCTGGAATGGGCTACAAAACCATAAGTAAGACGCTGGGTGAGGAGACAACTGTTGGTGCAATTGTAAGAAAATGGAAGAAATACAAAATGACTGTCAATCCACATTGGCACCATGCAAAATCTCACCTCGTGGGATATCCTTGATCATGAGGAAGGTGAGAGATCAGCCTAAAACTACACAGGGGGAACTTGTTAAAGGGACTGTCACCTGAATTTGGAGGGAACAATCTTCAGCCATAGGGGCGGGGTTTTCGGGTGTTTGATTCACCCTTTCCTTACCCGCTGGCTGCAATATTTGATTGAAGTTCATTCTCTGTCCTCCGTAGTACATGCCTGCACAAGGCAATCTTGCCTTGCGCAGGCATGTACTATGGAGGACAGAGAATGAACTTCAATCCAATATTGCAGCCAGCATGCAGCCAGCGGGTAAGGAAAGGGTGAATCAAACACCCGAAAACCCCGCCCCTGTGTCTGAAGATTGTTCCCTCCAAATTCAGGTGACAGAGTCCCTTTAATAATCTCGAGGCAGCTGGGACCACAGTCCCCAAGAAAACCATTGGTAACACATTACAATGTAATTTTCCCCTGCTCAAGAAGACGCATTTGCAGGCCCATCTGAAGTTTGCCATTGAACACTGGGATGATTCTGTGAGTGATTGGGAGAAGGTGCTATGGTCAGATTAGACAAAAATTGAGATCTTTGGCATTAATTCAACTCGCCATGTTTGGAGGAAGAGAAATGCTGCCCAGGACCCAAAGAACACAGTCCCCACTGTCAAGCATGGAGGTGAAAACATTATGTTTTGGGGGTGTTTCTCTGCTAAGGACTAATTCACTCCATCAATGGGAGAATGGATGGCGCCATGTAGCGTAAAATCCTGAGTGACAACCTCCTTCCCTCCGCCAGGACATTAAAAATGGGTCGTGGTTGGGTCTTACAGCAAGACAATGACCCAAAACATACAGCCCAGGCAACAAAGGAGTGGCTCAAAAAGAAGCACATTAAGGTCATGTTGTGCCCAAGCCAGTCTCCAAACCTTAATCCCATAGAAAACTTATGGGGGGAGTTGAAGCTCCAAGTTGCCAAGCGACAGCCTAAAAATCTTAATGATTTAGAAATCACCTGCAATTTGGAATGGACCAAAACTCTTCCTAAGGGTATGTGTCCACGTTCAGGATTGCATCAGGATTTGGTCAGGATTTTCCATCAGTTTTTGTAAGCCAAAACCAGGAGTGGGTGATGAATACAGAAGTGGTGCATATGTTTCTATTATACTTTTCCGCTAATTGTTCCACTCCTGGTTTTGGCTTACAAAAACTGATGGAAAATCCTGACCAAATCCTGATGCAATCCTGAACGTGGACACATACCCTAACATGTGCGTAAACCTCATCAACTACAAAAAACATCTGACTGTTGAGCTTGTCAACAAGGGTTTTGCCACCAAATATTAAATCTTGTTTGCCAGAGGGATCAAATACTTATTTCTCACTGAAAAATGCAAATAAATTTATATAATTTGTACAATGTGATTTTCTGAATTTTGTATATTCTATCTCTCAATGTTATAATTAACCTATCCTTAACCCCTCTGTGACCTTAGACGTACTATCCCGTCGAGGTGCCCTGGGCTTATCTGACCCTGGACGGGATAGTACGTCATAGCCGATCGGCCGCGCTCACGGGGGGAGCGCGGCCGATCGCGGCCGGGTGTCAGCTGCTTATCGCAGCTGACATCCGGCACTATGTGCCAGGAGCGGTCACGGACCGCCCCCGGCACATTAACCCCTGGCACACCGCGATCAAAGATGATCGCGATGTGCCGGCGGTGCAGGGAAGCACCGCGCAGGGAGGGGGCTCCCTGCGGGCTTCCCTGAGCCCCCCGCAGCAACGCGATGTGATCGCGTTGCTGCGAGGGTCTCCTCACCTCCCTCCCTGCTCGAGCCCCGGATCCAAGATGGCCGCGGATCCGGGTCCTGCAGGGAGGGAGGTGGCTTCACAGAGCCTGCTTAGAGCAGGCACTGTGAAGGCTGCAGCGCTGCATGTCAGATCAGTGATCTGACAGAGTGCTGTGCAAACTGTCAGATCACTGATCTGTGATGTCCCCCCCTGGGACAAAGTAAAAAAGTAAAAAAAAAAATTTCCAAATGTGTAAAAAAAATTAAAAAAAATATTCCAAAATAATGAAAAAAAAAAAATATATTATTCCCATAAATACATTTCTTCATCTAAATAAAAAAAAAAAAACAATAAAAGTACACATATTTAGTATCGCCGCGTCCGTAACGACCCGACCTATAAAACTGTCCCACTAGTTAACCCCTTCAGTAAACACCGTAAGAAAAAAAAAAAAAAAAACGAGGCAAAAAACAACGCTTTATTATCATACCGCCGAACAAAAAGTGGAATAACACGTGATCAAAAGGACAGATATAAATAACCATGGTACCGCTGAAAGCATCATATTGTCCCGCAAAAAAAGAGCCGCCATACAGCATCATCAGCAAAAAAATAAAAAAGTTATAGTCCTGAGAATAAAGCGATGCAAAAATAATTATTTTTTCTGTAAAATAGTTTTTATCGTATAAAAGCACCAAACCATAAAAAAATGATATAAATGAGGTATCGCTGTAATCGTACTGACCCGAAGAATAAAACTGATTTATCAATTTTACCAAACGCGGAACGGTATAAACGCCTCCCCCAATAGAAATTCATGAATAGCTGGCTTTTGGTCATTCTTCCTCACAAAAATCGGAATAAAAAGCGATAAAAAAAGTCACGTGCCCAAAAATGTTTTCAATAAAAACGTCAACTCGTCCCGCAAAAAACAAGACCTCACATGACTCTGTGGACCAAAATATGGAAAAATTATAGCTCTCAAAATGTGGTATTGCAAAAAATATTTTTTGCAATAAAAAGGGTCTTTCAGTGTGTGACGGCTGCCAATCATAAAAATCCGCTAAAAAACTCGCTATAAAAGTAAATCAAACCCCCCTTCATCACCCCCTTAGTTAGGGAAAAATAAAAAAAAATGTATTTATTTCCATTTTCCCATTAGGGTTAGGGCTAGGGCTAGGGTTAGGGCTAGGGTTAGGGCTAGGGTTAGGGCTAGGGTTAGGGCTAGGGTTAGGGCTAGGGTTAGGGCTAGGGCTAGGGTTAGGGCTAGGGTTAGGGCTAGGGTTAGGGCTAGGGTTAGGGCTAGGGTTAGGGCTAGGGTTAGGGCTAGGGTTAGGGTTAGGGTTGGGGCTACAGTTAGGGTTGGGGCTAAAGTTAGGGTTAGGGTTTAGATTACATTTACAGTTGGGAATAGGGTTGGGATTAGGGTTAGGGGTGTGTCAGGGTTAGAGGTGTGGTTAGGGTTACCGTTGGAATTAGGGTTAGGGGTGTGTTTAGATTAGGGTTTCAGTTATAATTGGGGGGTTTCCACTGTTTCGGCACATCAGGGGCTCTCCAAACACGACATGGCGTCCGATCTCAATTCCAGCCAATTCTGCGTTGAAAAAGTAAAACAGTGCTCCTTCCCTTCCGAGCTCTCCTGTGTGCCCAAACAGGGGTTTACCCCAACATATGGGGTATCAGCGTACTCAGGACAAATTGGACAACAACTTTTGTGGACCAATTTCTCCTGTTACCCTTGGGAAAATACAAAACTGGGGGCTAAAAAATAATTTTTGTGGGAAAACAAAAAGATTTTTTATTTTCACGGCTCTGCGTTATAAACTGTAGTGAAACACTTGGGGGTTCAAAGTTCTCACAACACATCTAGATAAGTTCATTGAGGGGTCTAGTTTCCAATATGGGGTCACTTGTGGGGGGTTTCTACTGTTTAGGTACATTAGGGGCTCTGCAAACGCAATGTGACGCCTGCAGACCAATCCATCTAAGTCTGCATTCCAAATGATGCTCCTTCCCTTCCGAGCCCTCCCATGCGCCCAAACGGTGGTTCCCCCCCACATATCGGGTATCAGCGTACTCAGGACAAATTGGACAACAACATTTAGGGTCCAATTTCTCCTGCTAACCTTGGAAAAATACAAAACTGGGGGCTAAAATATAATTTTTGTGGAAAAAAAAATATTTTTTATTTGCATGGCTCTGCGTTATAAACTGTAGTGAAATACTTGGGGGTTCAAAGCTCTCACAACACATCAAGATGAGTTCCTTAGGGGGTCTACTTTCCAAAATGGTGTCACTTGTGGGGGGTTTCTACTGTTTAGGTACATTAGGGGCTCTGCAAACGCAATGTGACGCCTGCAGACCATTCCATCTAAGTCTGCATTCCAAATGGCGCTCCTTCCCTTCCGAACCCTCCCATGCGCCCAAACGGTGGTTCCCCCCCACATATGGGGTATCAGCGTACTCAGGACAAATTGGACAACAACTTTTGGGGTCCAATTTCTCCTGTTACCCTAGGGAAAATACAAAACTGGGGGCTAAAAAATAATTTTTGTGGGAAAAAACTTTTGTTTTATTTTTATGGCTCTGCATTATAAACTTCTGTGAAGCCCTTGGTGGGTCAAAGTGCTCACCACACATCCAGATAAGTTCCTTAGGGGGTCTACTTTCCAAAATGGTGTCACTTGTGTGGGGTTTCAATGTTTAGGCACATCAGTGGCTCTCCAAACGCAACATGGCGTCCCATCTCAATTCCTGTCAATTTTGCATTGAAAAGTCAAACGGCGCTCCTTCCCTTCCGAGCTCTCCCATGTGCCCAAACAGTGGTTTACTGCCACATATGGGGTATCAGCGTACTCGGGACAAATTGGACAACAACTTTTGAGGTCCAATTTCTTCTCTTACCCTTGGAAAAATAAAAAATTGGGGGCAAAAATATAATTTTTGTGAAAAAATATGATTTTTTATTTTTACGGTTCTGCATTATAAACTTCTGTGAAGCACTTGGTGGGTCAAAGTGCTCACCACACCTCTAGATAAGTTCCTTAGGGGGTCTACTTTCCAAAATGGTGTCACTTGTGGGGGGTTTCAATGTTTAGGCACATCAGTGGCTCTCCAAACGCAACATGGCGTCCCATCTCAATTTCTGTCAATTTTGCATTGAAAAGTCAAACTGCGCTCCTTCCCTTCCGAGCTCTCCCATGCGCCCAAACAGTGGTTTACTGCCACATATGGGGTATCAGCGTACTCAGGACAAATTGGACAACAACTTTTGAGGTCCAATTTCTTCTCTTACCCTTGGAGAAATAAAAAATTGGGGGCAAAAATATAATTTTTGTGAAAAAATATGATTTTTTATTTTTACGGTTCTGCATTATAAACTTCTGTGAAGCACTTGGTGGGTCAAAGTGCTCACCACACATCCAGATAAGTTCCTTAGGGGGTCTACTTTCCAAAATGGTGTCACTTGTGGGGGGTTTCAATGTTTAGGCACATCAGTGGCTCTCCAAACGCAACATGGCGTCCCATCTCAATTCCTGTCAATTTTGCATTGAAAAGTCAAATAGCGCTCCTTCCCTTCCGAGCTCTCCCATGCGCCCAAACAGTGGTTTACTGCCACATATGGGGTATCAGCGTACTCAGGACAAATTGGACAACAACTTTTTGGGTCCAATTTCTCCTGTTACCCTTGGTAAAATAAAACAAATTGGAGCTGAAGTAAATTTTTTGTGTAAAAAAGTTAAATGTTCATTTTTATTTAAACATTCCAAAAATTCCTATTAAACACCTGAAGGGTTAATAAACTTCTTGAATGTGGTTTTGAGCACCTTGAGGGGTGCAGTTTTTAGAATGGTGTCACACTTGGGCATTTTCTATCATATAGACCCCTCAAAATGACTTCAAATGAGACGTGGTCCCTAAAAAAAAATGGTGTTGTAAAAATGAGAAATTGCTGGTCAACTTTTAACCCTTATAACTCCCTAACAAAAAAAAAAATTGGTTCCAAAATTATGCTGATGTAAAGGAGACATGTGGGAAATGTTACTTATTAAGTATTTTGTGTGACATATCTCTGTGATTTAATTGCATAAAAATTCAAAGTTTGAAAATTGCGAAATTTTCAAAATTTTCGCCAAATTTCCGTTTTTTTCACAAATAAACGCAGGTACTATCAAAGAAATTTTACCACTATCATGAAGTACAATATGTCACGAGAAAACAATGTCAGAATCACCAGGATCCATTGAAGCGTTTCGGAGTTATAACCTCATAAAGGGACAGTGGTCAGAATTGTAAAAATTGGCCTGGTCATTAACGTGCAAACCACCCTTGGGGGTAAAGGGGTTAAAATTATAGGCTGTTCATGTCTTTGTCAGTGGGCAAACTTTCAAAATCAGCAAGGGATCAAATACTTCTTTCCACCACTGTATATCTATCTGTTGGTATTTCACATGCAAACACTATTTAAAATTATACAACTTATAAAGTTTCTCTATTAAAGGCCGGTTGATTGATTCACTTCATAGTTTGACCATGTTCAAAATATTAAAATACTTTTTTACCTAACCACCCCAGAGCAAGCAATGCTTCTCTACCACTCTTACTGTGACTGTATACTGACTGCAGTAGTAAAATCACATGTACAGTGGTGCAGCCAATCACTTGGCTTAGCGGTTTGGACTGTCAGTGATTTGCTGCAGCATGTACACAATTATTGCAGCACTGGTGGTAAGGCAGCTCTGGACATGGTCAGGTATGCAGCAGGTGATTTTATTATTTTGAACATGGCCAGAACGATTTAGTTAACAATAATTAAAAAGTAAATTTTTTAAGTAAGGTGTCTGATAGCTGGTTTGTTGAGCGTTTGTAATTATTCATGTATACAAAAGACTAGCTGACACTTACCCTCAGGTGCTCCAAGTCAGGAGGAGGAGGGGGAAATTCTGGCTCCGGGGGCTGGAACGCTTCCCGCACCTTAGCAACTGCACCCAAAATCCTATAACCAGAGTCCAGGAAGCCCTTCTGCAAAGCTGGTGACAAAAGAAACGTATGTTCAAAGCATGTTTTTACATCAGAACCTTAAAACGCATCCAATTTAAACCATAATTTCAACGTTAAGGATACAGGATAGAAAAGTAAAGTGTTTTCTCCTAAACATTATTGGTTGTCACGGAGCAGACATCACAACTTATTCCTTGCCAATGACTGATACAACCACAAGAACTAATCCCTGTAAGAAAGGTTTCATTTACTAGGGCTGCTATTACAGAAATAATGTAATGGTCATCGACTCCTTCCAAGAAGACTGAACGAAGGGGGATTTGCCAGTTAATGTAAATGGCTGGCAGGTCTGTGTCCTCATGGTCCTTGTGCAGGCTTCCAGCAGTTCCAGCAGCCACATGGAACAGGAAACTTCAGGTTTTTGCAACTACTTATACCAAAAGTTGCAAAGCCTTTAAAAAGTAAAAAAAAAAAAAGTGCCAAATTGTAAACTCCTCCAGAAACCTAACCCTAACACTAGCAGCTGGAGTGAGATGTGCTAAAAATATGAAATATTTTGGTAAAATTTTTAGTTCATGAATTTATTTAAAATATCTGGATAAAAATAGTTGTGGAGGAAAAATCCAAAAATGTAAAAATGAGGCTTAAAAATTGGTGCAATATGTATAGCGAATAAAGCAAATACTAGAGCCACTTACAATTAGCAAATTACTTCAGAAAAGTGGAGAAACATCAATAATAATGAGCCGAAGCCCTAGGCTTTAAGGATTTTTTATAGAAAAAAACCTTAAAGCTAATGAATGATGCACCTTTCCAGATTCAGGGCCTGAAGAAGCAGTTATGGCACAGACCACATGGATCACAGGAGTGGAAGGAATAAGACCATTACAACTTTTTTTTCTCTCTGGACAATATCTGCATTCTAACCATTTTTCCTGGATATTCACTTTAATCCCACAGCATCATGTGCCAATACACCATGGTATTATTATGAAGCATTATGCAATATGTGGATACCACATTTAGACATTTGGGGGTAATAATTAGACTTTCAATCACTGAAGAAATAAATAGATAAAATTACTCCTTATTCCTGTTTCCTAATATACCAACTTTTGTATTTGCGGTTCTTAAAAGACGGTCTGCTATATTGTACTCTGCGGTGTGAGCGTAGGACAAGTAAGGTGATTTCCCAGAGACCTATTAATGGCAGATAACCGATTTGAACATTTGCTTTAAAGACCAGTTCTGTTCACTTAAATATAAAACTGTTGATTAGTTACCTGGGTCTGAGATGTTGCCAGCTACAGCTTTAGCCTCTAGAACCATGGGAGAAATCGTTTTGCTGAGCTCATCTGATGCCGCTTTCACAGCCTCACGAAATTTTGGATCCTCAGAGTTCTCTACTTCCCTTTTGGCTACTAATAAAATGCGGTTGGCACGGCGGGCTATACTTGTGGCTCCAGCAACTAACATCTGGGGCTGCATATTAGCCATTGCCACCTTGCATTTGTCAATATCCTTTTTGATGGCTTCCTCTGATGCATCCAACAGAGACCTTGTATCAATGGCTTCATCAACCAGACCTGTTTCATAAAAATAAAAAAGAATGAATCTTACTTGGCAGAGAAAAGCATATGCAAAAATCTATATGAATTATAAAGGCAAACCTGTCATCTTCTCTATGTTGTCAATCCACTGGTTCTTCATGGTTTCAAAGTGCTCATGAGCCGCCTGATTTCCTGGATTACGCAACAGAATTCGAGCTGCAGACACCACCTATATAACATCCAAAACAAGTTTTAATAAATTAAATAAAAATCATTTTCAACATAAAAAACACAAAAATCAACTGATGAGAACACAAACAAGACCATGTAATTACCCCTTTTGTTCACCTAACAACTATCTCTCCTGACTCGCCATACTCGCAACTGCTCAGCTCAGCTGAATGTGCATTTGTTTGCTGTGTGGGAACAAGGGCTGTGAAGTCGGAGCCCATTTTGGTGGAGTCGGAGTTGAGTCTGAGTCGGCATCATGGAAATTGAGGATTTGGATGTTTTGCTTTCCGACTCCACAACCCTGGTATGATGGAGTTGGAGTCTGTGTCATGGAAATTGTGGAGTCGGAATCGGAGGTTTGGCTTACCGACTCCACAACCCTGTGGGGAAGCCAAGTAATATCTGCCTGAAGAACAAAAAGATCAGGAGATTGAGTTCATAAAGACTCTATCCTTTTCTCCCCAAGGAAAGGGCAGGGGACCCCCAAACACATTGGGTGGTTGGCAAAAACCAATGCCCAAATTTACACTAATATAGTATAGGGGTCTCCTATACTTTGATGCTGTTGGTTACACTGTATTCTTGCAATGTGTCTATTTTGAAGTGAAGTTACTGTTCAGTACTTGGTCTATTCCTCCCAGAATGATTTTTCCAGTACGCTATATGATAAAATCAATGGTGTTTGTTCAAAAGTACAACACTTCCCGCAAAAAAGCAAGCCCTCACTCAGCAATACTTATGGAAAAATAAAAAGTTATGGCTCTGGGAAGAGGGGGAGCAAAAAATAAAAACGAAAAATGGCCCGGGGGTGAAGAATGATAAACTGTTGTGTAAAGCAAACCTGCGGCGTTAGCTCCCTGGCGGTCTTCACTGCTGCCTGTATTCCTTCCACAGTGGCTTTATTAGCAGCTCCCACAGCTGCTGCTTTCTCAGCAGTGGCCCCCAAACGTGCTGCATGGTTCACAAAATTGGCAGCTCTCTCTTCAAAGACCTATTTCCAATTTATAAAGCAAAACACAGAGTTTATTATATTGTACCAATTATTTATCAACAGTTGTTCATTTCAACTAACCTCATCTCGGTTGGGTGCATCTAGTGGTGCAGTAGCAGCCACAGCTAAGAGTTTTATAGGAGTGGTGGTATCGCTGAAAACATCAGACACCTCCTGTGTCATCGCCTCCTGCATTCTTGACTTCAGATCCTTCAAGGAAAAAAAATTTCTAAAAAACACTCCAATGGCCAAGCAATATTAGGTAGCAAAATAGTGAGAGTGTGAAAAACAAAAAGGACATTGCATTATAATTAACACCAACTCCCACTTCTCACCCTCCTTAGTCACCCAGGTTCATCGGGTTTGGCCAATTTTAATTTAAAGTGTATGGTGTGCTTTTAAAGCGAACCTGTCAACAGGTTTGGCGGATACGAGTTACAGCCACCGCCTTTCAGGGCTTATCTACAGAATTCTATAATGCTGTAGATAAGCCCCGATCCGACCTGCAAGAGAAGAAAAGTAGGAATTAGTTCTACTGGTAATTGGGTTTCCAGGAGTCCATTCTGACAGCACCACCAGGAGGTTGTCCTTCATATCCTTAATAGGGACAGGAAACACAGAAGAAGTTTAATAGCCCCTCCCCACCTCCACCCTTCAGTGTCTTTTCCAAGTACCACACCAGGATGGATGCGACTCTATTTTATTACATTTCCATTACAAAATGTTTATATCACATCAGATAGGAAATATACGGGAGGGAAAATAAGGGGTGCTGTCAGGATGGACATCTGGAGACCAAATTACCGGTAGGACTAATTCCTACTTTCCCAGGACGTCCCTCCTGACAGCACCATCAGGAGAAGTACCAAATAACTCCTATTTAGGGCGGGATCACTGCCTGGAGGACTTTCTTCCCATAGGCGGTCTGTTGGTTTGACATAGTGTCCAATTTCTAATGTCTACAGAAAGTATTAATTTTGGACCAAGTTGCGGCCCTGCAAATTTGATCCATGGAGGCCCCTGCACTCTCTACCCAAGAAGCCGAGACTGCTCTCAGCGAGTGAGCTTTAAGGCCTTCCGGTGGAATTGGCTAGTTTTATCCACCTAGCTAGGGTGGCTTTTGACGCCTTCTTCCCCTTATTTTTCCCTACCATCTGGACAAAGATTTGAATTTAGCCTCCAACCTTCTGTGAGTTTTAGGTATTGTAGGACTGTCCTTTTAACATCTAAAAAGTGAAGTGCACGTTCTCTCTCGTTTTTATGGTCCTGACAGAAGGTGGGCAATATTATTTCCTGGCTCCTATGAAAGTTAGTTACCACTTTTGGGAGGAAGGACGGATCAGTTTAAGAATGATACAGTCTTCCTGGATCTTTAGGTATGGGTGTTTTATGGAAAGGGCTTGAATTTCCCCTATGCGTCTGGCTGAGGTCATTGCCACCAGAAACACTTTTGTGTGTTACCGATCTGAGATCTGCCTGGTCTATGGGTTCGTAAGGATTTCCCCGTAAAGCATTCAGGACTAAATTTAGGTCCCAAGGAGGGACGGTACTACGTATTGTAGGTCTAATACTTTAAGTGGCTCTAATAAACCTTACCACCCAAGGGTGTTCTGCCAGAGGGTAATCAAATAAGGAGCTCAGAGCCGAGATTTGTACTTTTAGCATATTGGGCTTTAGACCTATGTAAAAGCCAGCCTGAAGAAAATCTAAGATTTGAGGAATATCAGGTTCTTGTTTAAGGGGTATTGGGTCTGTACAATATGAACAGAATCTCTTCCAGACTTTTAAGATATATAGCTGAAGTGACTGGCATTCTACTCATTTGTAAGGTAGATATGACTGACTTAGAGGCCTTTCGATTTTAGAATTTCTTTCCCAGGATCCAGGCTAAAAGCCGTAGGAACTCTAGATTGTGATGAACAAGAGGGCCCTGTGTCAGGAGGTTTCTTTGTAGTGGTAGAAGAATTGGATCTTCTAATGCCATCTGTTTCAGTGCTGGGAACCAGCTGCTCCTGGGCCAGTAAGCACTATTAGAATAACCATTGTCTGACTATTGAATCTTCCATAGAACTCTCGGAACTAAGGGCAGTGGAGGGAAGGAATATACCAGTTCTATATCCCAATCCTGGGCTAAGGCGTCCACTGCTGCCGGGTTGTCTCCTGGATTCAGCGAAAAGAGTCTTGTTTTTGAGTTTATCCTTGAAACAAATAAATCTATCTTTGGGAAGCCCCAGGCATCGATAAGATGTAAAAAGACTTCTTGACTTATGGCCTACTCTGTGGGTCAGATTTTCTTCATGCTGAGAAAATCTGCTACTTGGCTCCTTTTGCCTTTTAAATGTACTGCCGTCAAGGATCTTACTTTGATTGCTGCCCAGGAGAATATTATGTTTGTTAGGTCTTGAAGATGATGGTGTCTGGGACCTCCTTGATGTAGGATGAAGGAGACTGTAGTTGAATTGTCGGAGAATATTCTGACGTGAAGGTTGTAGAGCTGTTGCTGAGCGCTTCCCAGACTGCGCTGAGTTCTCTGAAATTTGATGAGCTGTTTCGTATCCATGAGGGCCATGTTCCCTGAAGGTCTTGTGAGCTCCCCAGCCACAGACTTGCTTCTGTAGTTATATTTATACATGGCGACGTCCTCCAGGGTTTGCCTTGCTGCAGATTTGAGATGTTGATCCACTAGGACAGGGAACGTCTTCCTTCTTCGGTTAAGGGCATTTTGTCATCCAAGGACGCCTCTTTCCCATCCCATCTGGAGAGTATGTCCCGCTGTAATCCCCTTGAGTGAAACTGGCTCCACTGGACACTTGGAATGCATGAGGTCTTCAGGCCTAGAAGTCTCATGGCCTTCCTGATAGTGGTGTTCTGTCTTTTCTCCAACATGTGAGCTTCCCGTGAGACAGCAAGTTATTTGTGAGCTGGAAAGAATGAACACGCTTTCTCTGAGTCTAGAAGGACCCCCAAGAAGGTCTTCCTTTTTTTCTGCTTCTAGACTTGACTTTTTTAGGTTTATTACCCATCCCAGAGTTTCTAGAAGCGACAGTGTCTTTTAGAAACTGTTCCATCTGTCGCCGAGAGTCTGCCACTAACAGCAGGTCGTCCAAGTACGGTACTATAAAGATATTTTTTGCCCGTAGGAAGGCCATTGCTTCTGCCATGAGTTTCGTAAAAATTCTCGGTGCTGAAGAGAGTCCGAATGGTAGACACTGGAACTGGAAATGAAGAATCTTCCCTCGGTCTTTCATAGCGAGCCGGAGGTATTTCTGGTGTTGGGGATGAATGGGCACATGATAATATGCGCTTTTGAGATCTATTGTACACATTACTGAATCCTTCTTTATTAATGGTATGACAGATCTGATGGTCTCCCATTTTTAAGCATCTGTAAAGAACCCACTGGTTCAGAGGTTTTAGGTTTATAATGGTCCGGTATTCGCCTCCTAGTTTTTTTTTATAGAAAAGAGAGTGGAATAATGGCTCTGGAAGTGCTCTGATAGAGGTACCGGAATTATGGCTTCTACTCTTATAAGTTCCTATATATCGTCTAAGTCACTGATGGACCTCTGAGGATTGGCTGCGGGTCAGGCAATATCTTCTGCAGGGTATCTGAGTAAATTTTATTCTGTATCCCTGAGAGACTGTTTGGAGTATCCATCGGTTTTGGGTAATACTCTGCCATACTTCCAGAAACCGTTGAAGTCTTCCTCCGATGCGCTTAATGTCACTGTTTACCTGACCCGGTCCCTTGGTCAAGAAAGGAGCCTCTACCCCTGCCTCCTTTAGGGTAGCTCCACCTTCCGGATTTACCCTTGCCACTATAATCCTGTCTTGGATTATATCGGGGCCTACGAAAAACTGGCATTTTCTTTTGTTTCTGCTCTGGAAAGCCCTTCTTCTTATCTGATGCTTTGTCCAGTAGATCATCCAATACTGGGCCAAATACATGGAGACCAGAGAATGGAATTGAGCAAAGTTTATTTTTAGATTGCGTGTCTCCTGACCATGATCTTAACCATACGGCACGTCTTGCCGAGGCATCCGCCATGAAATCAGTTGCCATCTTTAACAGTGGTAAGGATTTTAAAATTTCTTCTCGAGGAGTTCTATTCTTTATTTGGGTTTCCAACTCCTCAACCCAGATACACATTGATCTGGCTACTGAGGTTGCAGCTACATTCGCTTTCATAATTGCTGCTGATGCTTCCCATGATTTTTTAAGGGGGTCCTCCGCTCTTTTGTCCATCGGTCTTTAAGGCCTGAGGAATATTCAAATGGAATGGCTGTTTTCTTTGACTCTCTGGCCACTTGTATGTCAATTTTCGGAACCGTCTCCCACGTCTTAGTATCCTCAGGGTTAAAGGGAAGTCGGAATTTAAAGTCCTTGGGGACTATAAGCTTTTTACCCACATCTTCCCATTATTCTAATATAATTGCTGATATGTGATTATTCATGGGAAAAACCCTATCTCTTCGGGCCCTTAGTCCTCCAAACATCTCGTCTTGGACTTTCATTGGCTCCGTCGATTCTTCCACCTTCATGGTGTTTCGGACTGCCTGTAACAGGGAGTCCGTGTCTTCAGAAGAAAACAAGTATCTTTTACGATTGCCGGAAAGAAGTGCAGAGGAGGCTTCGCCTTCCGCTGAGTCTAGATCAGAGTAGCCTGAAATTTCTCCTTCCTCGAAGCTCGGATCCATGCTCCACGAAGGTCTTTTAGGGGAGGGAACTTGGGGCAATTCAGTAATAGCTATAGTATCCTGAACCTCTTCTCTGATCATGGTGCGTATATTGTCCAATAAGGACGATTGCTCCTGTTTGAGCAGTTTGGCGATGCATGAATCGCATAACTTCTTGTCGTTTGTGTCTGGAAGTCTTGTGGTGCATAATGGGCACTTATTAGATTTCCTTTTGACCGTTGTCGTGGAGCGTTTAGTCATTTCCTTATCCTAGAAATACGGAAAGGAAGGTCCTATAGCTATCTGTATGTAGCCTGGCTAGGAAGATGTTATTGTAGCTCACTCACGTGATCCAAGGGAAATTCGGACTGGACGTCAGGACGACTAGCACTCTCCATCATACTGGGTCAGTGTGTGCTGTCAGCTGTCTGTCTTTATTAGCCTGTCTTACCCGGCTTCAAGATATCCGATTCGTCCTCCTTACGATCACAGCTGCCGCTCATTTGAATCCCTGCTTGCTCTGACAGCGCCTGCGCCCCCTTGAACGCACGCTGTGTTACTGGATACTCTGTAGTAACCGCGCCCCCTTCGGGAACGTCAGCCAGCTGCCTCTGTGCCGCCCCCAGAAGTCATCACAGCACGACTTCCGGTGTCATGGCGTCGTACAGACGGGAGACGGCAAGTGGCAGCCCAGCCACCTGCAGTGGTGCGCCGCGGACACCCGCCCGGAGGGCACCGCGCAGCAGCTGCGGCCCAGGGTCCTCGGAGGAATGTGGCCGATGTCGGGAGCGCCCGCTCTACCGACCGCTGAGGGACCTCTCGCGGTATCAGCGGTATCGTGGGCCCTGTCGCCCACTGCCCCAACCCCGCTGTAGGAGCTGGAGCATTCAGGTAAATAGAATCTTTGCACGTCTGTGCTCCAATCCTGCATCTGTCCCTGATAGAGACAGGAAAAACACTGAAGAGGGAGGGGCTATTTAACCTCTTCTGTGTTTCCTGTCCCTATCAAGGATATGAAGGACAACCTCCTGGTGGTGCTGTCAGGAGGGACGTCCTGGGAAATTAACTTATTATACTAACCTGCGGGGCGGTCCGGTCCCATGGGTGTTGCAGGTCTTGGTCTGGCGCCTCCCATCTTCTTAAAATGCTGCCCTCCTGCTTGCTTCATGGCTCCCCGGCAACGCATTCCTGCGCAGGCATTGCAGTGCGCAGGGCCTCTCTGACCTTTCCCAGGGCCTGCGCACTGCTCTTGGCAGGGCAGATAAGTACACATGCGCAGGAGCGTGATGCCGGGGAGCCACAAAGCAAACAGGAGGGCGTCATCGCAAGAAGATGGGAGGCGCTGGATCAAGACCTGTCAACATCGGACCGGACCATCCCACAGGCGAGTATAATAGAAGTTATTTTTCTTCTCTTACAGGTCGGATTGGGGATAGATATACATCATTAAATAATGCTGTAGATAAGCCCTAAAAGGCAGTGGCAGTAACTCTTATCCGGCAAAACTGCTGACTGGTTCCCTTTAAATTCATATTTTGATGATCTCTGATGCATTGAATTCTGGGAACGTTTTTTCCAACTGCATTTTCTACTTAGAACCATTGAAGAGAAAACAAGTAACAAATGCTCCAATTGCCAACCAACATTAATATCAGACAAGGTTACCTTTAATGCCTCCTGGAGCTGAGCAGCTACCGCACGAGCCTGGGGCATATCTCCCTCACCACGTGCAGCCAGATCAGCAAGATGCCCTGCTAGCTGTTCTACACGGTCACATTTGGCCAACATCTCTTGTCGGAAAGGCCCCATCATTGAGTTAGCTAAACGTCGGCCTTCGGCTACTAGACCACGAATAGCAGCCTGACCTTTAAGTAGAGGTAGAAAAAGACCAAGATCAACACAAAACTCGCATGAATATGGGGTGTGAAAGGCGATGTAGTTATTAAATGCTTAGGTTTAATTTTCACTTAAAATAACATTCAATTATTCCCCAATGGAGAATCTGAAAGTTATATTTTCAGAAAAAGAAAATTAGAGGGACAAACATGCATATAATATAGGAGTACTCTGCGGATAAAATACTTTTAACATTTGGTGGGCAGCGGTGTAGTTCCCCATATTATATAGTATTTTTACCCATTGTATCTGCTACAGGATAATAGTATCCATAGACTTCCCAAGTGTGAATAGCTGGCCACAAGGTTAAAGAAGGTTTATGCTTAAAAACGTTTGTTTTGTGACCACTCCTATACTGCACATGACTTACGTATCTAGATAAAAAAGGAATTTTATTTTGTTTTTCATGGACATAGCATGTACTATATACACTTTGGCCAGCTGATATTTTCCTAATTAGAAACAACCAGAATTTAGGAATTGAGTCCTGTGGATTTTCAGCTATATTTGCCTCTGCATCTTATATATTTGTGGGCAGAGATAGTAACCTAGCTTTTGATGCCACCAGAGGTAGGTGATCTGTCTCCAGGACTGCACCTTCATCTGTGAGATCTGGCATTTCAGGAAGGAGGATTACAACCTCCATGCATTGGTCTGTAACGGAGACACTGATATAGACTACATCTTCATTTCACCTGCCCTTCTGGATGGATACAATGGCTCACTTATCTCTTCCTTTAGTCTGACAATGAACCAAACTTAGTAACAATTTACAACTTCCAGAGGGTCCATAGAATGCAGGAGTTTGGATGACATGATATGAAAGACAGAATAGCTCTGATCCAAATCAATAGGGGGCACTTATAACTAATTTAACACAAAATGAAGTATGCCTACTTCTAAACAAATTAAATATTGGCAAATCCCCAGCCCAGAAGGCATTTATCCAGGGACACTGAGGGAAATAATATCAATAATTGACAGACTTACAATACTGAAAGAGGACACACTTTTCTGCCATTTTGCATTTTTATATCGGCGTCAGCACCAATATTTCTCTGTCTTTGTTCCGGGATCTGCTGTGGGCAGTACTCATGCGCTGGTTTCCCAGACTCAGGTGAACTTCCGGAAGTGCTCTTATGACCGCTTGCGTTCCAGGCATGCGGTTCACGGAGCAGGTTCCAGAAGTCTACGTATACCATGAGGCGCGGCATCAGCATCATGGGTCGGCATGCCCCCTTCAAGACTCTTTGGACATTATCACTCCTTTGCCTCTCAATTAACCACACCCTCAGAAGAAGCCAGTGGTGAAACATGCGTAGGGGTGAGGGGACGCCACCACGATTTCTTGGAAGGTAATGGGGCTCTGCATATGCCGTTGTTTCTGCTGCATATATGGATTCTATATATAAATCCCTCCACGCTGTTTGGTATGGGTCATTTTTTGTTGGCATCTGGCTATGTCAGACGATAATTTATGTTACTATGTATTGAGTCCCTATTACCTTTACCTTAGTGGAATTTTGCATGTAATCATATAATATGAGTACTTAATGCACTCTGCTATTTTTTTTTTGCCTATTTTCTATTTAAAATTTCTGGATACTCATGATGGGGCTTTGATACCTGGCTAAAACTATTGTCTGTCGTTCCCTATATTGATTGCACTGTCCACTTTAATACTTTTTGGACACATGTTTTGCCATGGTAATGAGGCCACCTATTATTACTAATAAGTAATAGATATAAACACATAATGTGCGCAAAGATACCTGCTGAACTATTTTAATATAACAAGACGCAGCTAAGTAATAGGTCACACACAATTAAATACAGGGCGGGTTCAAGAAATAAGCTAAAATGCATAACAATATATAAATTAGAGACCCTGAACGCAATAAACCCACAATGACGGATCGCATAAACAGATGTCCTGATAAAATATTGTCAGTCCCCTTAGTGGGCTAGGTTGTCCCGTACCGTGTAAATAAACCAGTTGGTAAGTACAGTACCTCACAGATAGTTGCGGCTTCAGATGCGGGATTCCATTCCCACTATCCGGGATTCCTGGATAGTTGAATACTGTGCGCCAGCCCATTTATATTTACCTATTACTAATAAGTATCTAGGCAATATTTGGGGTTTACTATATTTAGCCGGATTACTATAATTCTGGGCTATTATAACTATTGACGTCTCCCTTTTTGAGACATTCTGCTTTTTTATTATTATGTCTGGTTTTAATATATTGAAATATTTTTGTACAATTTTACTTTTGGATCTCTTTGTCTTGGATGGATATACATCCTGGTCTTGATGTTGACTTTGTAACTATGTAACTATATAAAAGTGTCTTGTGTAAGATTTTTAGCTCTTACAACTCCTGTGTAAAAAAAAAAAAAAAAATAGGAATAGGGCTTATAACCTAAACTACTGCCCCATCTGTTCAGACAGCCAGGGACAAATCCTCTATTATAGAGTTTCTCAAACATCCAAATAGGGTGTCACCAGACTAACAAGGGGCCCATTTACATGGGCCAACAGCAACTGGAGAACGGCTACAAGCATTCAATGACATGGGTAGACAGGATGACAGCACTTTATGCACAGAGAAAGATCATTACCAATCAATCTGTGCACAGAGAACATCACAACATTGACAGGTAAATATATTGCAATGCTGGTGAATTGCAATGCATTCTACCAGCGATCAGACTACTAAAAGTTAAAATACCAGAGTGATTAAGTAAAAAAAAAAAAAATTGTAAAAATTGGAGCAAAAAATATAAAAAATAAAAAATAAGTATATTAATGAAAAAAACTTTTTATCGATACAATGTATAACACTTTTTCATCAAACTGTCAAAAAGTGGAATAAAGGCAAAAAAAGACAAAATATGAAATTAAAATGGTATTGCTGAAAATGTTATCTTTTCCTGCAAAAAAACAAGTCACCATACAGCTCCATCAGCAGAGAAATAAAAAAGTTACAGCTCTAAGAATATACGGATGCAAAAGCAATGCATTTTCTATTAAAAAAAAAAAAAAGATTTCCTTCGTTCTTGCATCATTGCAACCCGGCTCACACGCCCTCTGACACAGCCTCCCCAGCTTCACTTTCTTATGGGGGACTCCATCTTTCTCACAACCCTCCACCCCAGCAAGCATGGTGGAGGAGTTTGTTTTCTCCTGTAAGATAACTGCCCCTTTACCCCAATTCTACTACAATCCTCTGTTACTCTCCCATTTTTATGTGCTCTCTGTGCGCATCTACTCCCCCTCCAACCTCCAACTGTCTGCCATTTACCACCCCCAGGGCTGGCCACTACTTTTTTGACCACTTCATCACCTGGCTACTTCATTTCCTTACAGCTGACAACCCCACTACCATCATGGGTGACTTAAACATCCCCACTGACACTTCCCACTCAGCTGTCTCTAAGCTCTAACTCACTTCCTCTTTCGGCCTCGCTCAATGGTCTTCAGCCACTCACAAAAACGGCCACACACTGGACCTAATCTTCACCCGCCTGTTCCCTCTCTAACACACCTCTCACTTTGTCTGGCCACAACCTACTTGCTGTCTCTTCCCTCTCCAGGTGAACAATCCCCACTCCACAAACTTGCACACCATCGCAGAAATCTCAAACACCTTGATTTACACTCAAGCTCGGAATCCCTTCTCGCTTTTGCAGACATAAGTTCTTTATACAATGCAGATGCTGCTGCCGCTTTATATAACACTACAACAGCTACAGCTCTCAAATCAATCGCCCGCCCACTCACACATACTAAATCTTGCACAATCAACAGGCAATCCTGGTGCACTAGCCCGACTAAAGAACTGAGGCGGGCGTCCAGGATTGCTGAGCGGAGATGGAAAAGATCCCTCTCCAACCAGCACTTCATCAAATTCAAAACAGTTCCTCACTACTTTCAGGTGCACACTCTGCAGCAAAACAAATCTACATCTCATGTCTCATATCTTCCCTGTCTCACAACTCTAAACAGCTATTCATCACTTTCAATTCTCTTCTCCACCCCCCAGTACCTCCTCCCTCTCCTCTTATCTAAACTGAAAACGTTGCTTCACTCTTCAAGCAGATCAACTCTACTCATAACTACTCAGCTCTCCTCCTCCAAAAGCAGCTTTCCCACTATTACATAAGATAAACTTTCCTCTCTAGTCTCAAAATCACGTTAGTACCTGTGCACTTGACCCGATCCCGTCCCACTTCATGCAAAACTTCACCACAGTCTTGATCCAAACCCTAACCCATCTCTTCAACAAATCACTAACAACTGTTTTTTTCACCTCATGCTTCAAACATGAATCGATCACACCAATTCTCAAAAAGCCTTCCCTTGAACCATCATCTGTGTCAAGCTATCACTTCATATCACTTCTTCCCTATGCCTCAAAACTACTGGAACAACAAGTCAATCCTGAACTGTGCTCCCACCTCTCCTCCCTCTTTGACCGATTACAATTTGGCTTCTAACCGCATCATTCCACTTAGGCCATGTTCACACTTTGCGGTTTTTACCGCGGAACCGCGGTGATTTTGCAGCTGCAGGTCCGCTGCAGTTTCCATTGCGTTTACAGTAACATGTAAACCCTATGGAAACCGCAAACCGCTGTGCACATGCTGCGGGAAAAACCGTGCGGGAACGCAGCGGTTTACAACCCGCAGCATGTCACTTCTTTGTGCAGAATCGCGGCGGTTCTGCACCCATAGGAATGCATTGATCCGCTTACTTCCCGCATGGGGCTGTGCCCACCATGCGGGAAGTAAGCGGATAATGTGCAGATGGTACCCAGGGTGGAGGAGAGGAGACTCTCCTCCAGGCCCCGGGAACCATATTTGTGTAAAAAAAAAAAAAGAATTAAAATAAAAAATAATGATATACTCACCTCTCAGCGCTGCACGCGGCCGTCCGGTCTCAGGTTTGCTATGCGACCAGGACCTGCGGTGACGTCGCGGTCAAATGACCGTGACGTCATGAAGGTCCTTCTCGCACAGCATCTTTGGAACCGGACCGCCGCCTGCAGCGCCGAGGAGATCGGGACGTCAGAGGGTGAGTATATCATTATTTTTAACATTACTACTGATGCTGCATATTGCTGCATATGCAGCATCAATAGTAGGAGTAAATCCCGCAGCGGAACCCGCAACACAAACCGCGATAAATATGCAGGGATAGCCGCAGCGGGTTTGCCCTGCAGATTTATCAAATCCGCTGCGGGAAAACCCGCGGGAAAACCCGCAGCCACCTTCCTAGGTGTGAACATAGCCTTAAACCGCCTTGAATAAAGTCAACAATGACCTACTAACTGCCAAATCCAAGTGACACTACTGTCCTTCTCCTACTGGACTTGTCCTCTGCTTTAGACACAGTGGACCATTCCCTCTTACTACAGATACTCTAATTTATTGCCATCACAGACATGACACATGACCCTATCTTAGATCTCTTCTTAACCAACAGAAGGGATATTCAGCGTCTTCCACTTACACACCACCTCCACATCTCGACCCCTGTCTGTGCCCGCCAAAGTTCAGTTCTAAGACCCCTTCTCTTCTCCATCTACACATTCGGCCTGGGACAGCTCATAGATTCTCATGGCATTCAGTATCATCTCTATGCTGATAACACACAGATCTACCTCTCTGGATCTTATATCAACTCCTTACTAACAAAAATACTACAATGTCTGTCCACTTTTTCATCCTTCTCTAGAGGCTAGATTTCTAAAACTTAACATGAACAAAATAAAATTCATAATTTCCCCCCCCCATCTGACTCAACTCCCCCAACAGACAAATCCATTAACGTAAATAGCCGCTCACTCCCTACAGTCCCGCAAGCTCGCAGCCTCGGGGTAACCCTCGACTCTGACCACTCCTTTAAACCAAATATCCAAGCCCTTCCCACTTCCTGCCGACTCAAACTCAAAAATATTTCCCGAATCTGTGCATTCCCTAATCAAGAATCTGCAAAAACCCTAGTGCATACCCTCATCATCTCCTGCCTCGACTACTACAACCTCTGCTCTGTGGCTTCCCCTCCAATCTATCCCAAACTCTGCTGCCCGACTAATACACCTGTCCCCCCCACTATTGCTATTCCCAGCCTCTCCTCTTTCAGTTCCTTCACTGGCCCCCTATTGATCAGAGACTCCGGTTTAAAACCCTAACTATGTCATACAAGCCATCCACAACCTGTTTCCCCCATACATCAGCAACCTAAACTAACAGTTTTTATTATGTATACTCCTTTCCACATGTAAAGCACCATGGAATGAATGGCACTTTAATAATAAATATTATAGTGTAAAAACAGCAAAATGTGAAGAAAATTATATAAATGTGGTATCGCTGTAATCGTACTGACCAGAACAATAAAGCAGGCTTATCACTTTTATGATACGGTGAAGGGCATTAACCCTTTTCTGACGTCGGACAGGATAGTACGTCCAACGTCAGAAGCCCCACTTTGAGGTGGGCTCCAGCAGTGAGCTCACCTCAAAGCCGCAACATGTCTTCATGTCATGTTTTCAATAGCTGACATGTGCCCACAATAGGTGTGGACGGAATCGCGATCCGCCCGTGCCTATTAACTAGTTAAATGCCACTGTCAAACTGACAGCGGCATTTAACAAGGCCTTACAGACACCTGGCTGGAAATCCGCGCACTGCTGACCCCCCCGGCAAGTGATTGGGGGTCAGGGGTGCGTCGGCATGACAACCAGAGGTCTCCTTGAGACCTCTATGGTTGTTGATGCCAGTTTGCTATGAGCGCCACCCTGTAGTCGGCGCTCATAGCAATGCTGTAATTCTACTACATAGGGGCAATTTGAGCATCGCTTCTATGTAGCAGAGGCGATCGAGAGAAGGCTATTGAAGCATGCCAAAAGTAAAAAAAAAAAAAAAAAAAAAAAAAAGTTCAAAAATATGAAAAAATACAAACATAAAAGTTCAAATCACCCCCCTTTCGCCTTATTCAAAAGAAAATCAAACCTCCGCATATTTGATATCGTAGTGTTCAGAATCGCCCGATCAATGAAAAAAAGGATTAACCTGATCGCTAAATGGCGTAGTGAAAAAAAATTAGAAAACGCCAGAATTACTTTTTTTGGTCACCGCGACATTGCATTAAAATGCAATAACGGGCAATCAAAAGAACGTATCTGCACAAAAGTGATAATTAAAAACGTTAGCTCGGCACGCAAGAAATAAGCCCTCACCCAATCCCAGATCACGAAAAATGGAGAAGCTAGGGGTATTGGAAAATTGAACAATTTTATTATTATTTTTTTTTTATATAGAAAACTTTGGATTTTTTTTTCACCACTTACATAAAAAAAAAAACCTAGACATGTTTTTCAATGTAAATCAAAATTACGTTTCATTGTTCTCAACACATTCCACATGTAATGAATTAAGATTTGCAACTGGAATGTTTCATTCAGTGATATCTAGGATGTGCTATTTTAGTGTTCCTTTTATTTTTTAAGCAGTGTATATACATACACACACAAGTTAAATATAAAATATGACAAAACTTTTTTGCAAAAAAATAAAATCATTTTGCTAGTCATGTTGCTAGAATGAAAATAAACAAATTATGACTCTTGGAAACCTGAAAGGAAAAACAAAAGAAAAAAAACAACTGGAGGTAAAACAAGAATATCCTTCCGAAAATTCTATACCTGTGCTCCAAACACTTCATATGGCTCTGTCTAGATCTACCAGATTTTACTCTACACCACAAAACCTCAATTGCATACGAAACACTTAATGTCACGCGGTTTCGAAGCGGTGATTTTTCCCCCAACTGTGATCCCAACTCCACCTATCTCAGTTTGACACAAGAGTATGACGAGGGCATCAGATACATGCAGTCGGTACACCAGGATGTACGCATTACGGACATAGTTAGAATATGGTATATGGTACACACCCACTCCACGGTCATCCACGGAAGGGTTGTCAATCCAGCGCTGAGCCTGCTCTACTTTCCCCTCCATGTTTACTGCAGGCTTCACTGGACGGCTGTTGCCTACAGCACGATTCACTTTAGTTTGTAGGTTCTGCAGTGAAGTTGCAATTTGCTTAGCCAGGGCGCGAGCTTCAGGGGTGTCACCTTTTCCCCTAGTTTAAGAAAAAGAAAGCAAATATGATTAGTGTCCTTTTCTATGCATTTTCAGCTCACCATCTTTTTTCCTTATATTAGACACACTTATTTTGGGACAATTGATCTTGTATTTGCCATTAGGGAACACTTTGTTACGTTATCAAGTCCTGCTACTTATACTGATGCATACTGTTTCCGGAGGTCAGATAACTTTGCAGTAAGAGCTGCGATCTCTCCCAAGGAGCGCAGGATGTCCTCTCGGTCTTTGGGATCCTCACATAGCTCTGCAATCTTCTTCGCTTCAGCTAGAATGGCTCGAATGTTCTCCTCTCCTTCTGGGCCACCATTAGGATCTGCAAGCCAGCTCTGTGCAATGCCAACAAATGGATTTTAGTACAAATTCCAGGGAAAATGTTTATAATTCACCTCCATTAAAAGAAAATCTATCAAGGACGCCTTGATACACCTTCGATAGTTTGCCAACTCCCCCATTTAGATGCACATTCACGTAGGTATACTTGTGCTCTGTACGAATAGAGGGACTTAAACTCCTCTGGGAGCGCTTCTCTCATGGGAACATTGGAAATCAGGCAGATAAAAATCTTCTGTCTAGACAACCTCAGACATTACCACAACATGTGTGCCATCTTAAAGGCCTCGTCACACTTAGTGACGCTAAAGCGATCCCGACAACGATACGACCTGTCAGGGATCGTTGCTGCATCGCTATGTGGTCGCTGGTGAGATGTCAAACTGTGAGATCTCCCCAACGACGCAACAGCGATGCGGCGACCTGTAGCGACCTGTACAACGATGTCACATGGCAGCTATTTCATGACGATTAACAGACCTCAATGAGGGACGTCCTGTCATGAGGTCGTTGGTAAGGTGTCAAACACAGCGATGTGTGCTACCCAGCGGGACCTCAACGATCAAAAAAAGGTCCAGGCCATTCCAACACGCTGCTACGTGTCACACATAGCGAGATCGCTACTGAGGTCGCTGTTGCGTCACAAAACTTGTGACTCAGCAGCGATCTCGCTTTGTGTGACGGGGGCTTTAGGCAATCAACTGGTGGATATGTGGACAGAAATGCCATTAAACATGAAGAGCATTTATCCTGAGAATTGTAGTTATGCCATGTTCTAACCACCTACATACGGATTATTAAATAGAAGTAGGTTTTCCATACCATCTAGTACATCCAAGTTAAATAGGTCAAAAAGTTTCAATCAAAGCAATGACTGAAGGGAATTCTCAGTTCTGTTAGGCTTCTTTCACACTTCCGTCGGTACGGGGCCGTCGCTAAGCGTCGGCACAACGTACCAACGAACGTGGTGCAAATTCTGCACAACGTGGGAAGCGGACGCAGTGTTTCAAAGTGTCCGCAGCCCACTGTAAAGTCCCAGGGAGGAGGGGGTGGAGTTCCGGCAGCGCATGCGCGGTAGGAAATGCAGGACAAAACATACGACAGCCCGCCAAATACCGACGCATTCAGTGCACGAGGTATGGAATGTGTGTCCATACATTGCGATGCGTTGGTAATACAAATCTATGTGCAGGATGTGGTTTTTCCACAGAACGACGTATTGCGACGGCCCCTAAATGACAGAAGTGTGAAAGAAACCTAAATGAGACTTTCCCAGTTATAATAAGAAATAAAGTAATCTTTAACCCCTTCCTGACTGGGCAAATTTTCCATGTTGTTTGCACTTTCAGCCTTATTTTTGCTTATTCCAAGAGTCATAACCTTTTTTTTATTTTTCCATTCCCAAGGAGAGCAGTGGGCGTGACAAAAAATGTGACGCCACAGGTGCAGAGCTACGGGGCTCAGAGTGGCCAAAAAGCCTATGCGTTCCGAAGGAGACGTGGTTCTTGTTCATCAGGGAATCCACCGTTCGCCTTGTCAGTCAGTGGCGTTGCTTCCTGCCGGAGCGCGCCTTGTCTCTATACCTCGGCAAGCCATGGGGTAAGCACATGAACGGGAGGATGCTCCCCTAACAGATCACCCACTGCAGCTGCACCTCACCAGCACGCAGTAAGGACGGAAGCTGCAACTTGTCCGATGCAGTGCGGTGACTCAACTATACCATTTACCTATATTGAGCACTTATACTCGCATATACTGCACATAACCAGTAAATGGTGCGAGTCTCTTGGTCGGTCTACTATCACTTATTAGGATTTATTTGAATCGGTCAATGAACAGCAATCACATTACAGTGACATAAGGGATTTCTCTACAGTGCCATTTTTTACATTTTTTTTGGCAGGACTATATTTCTGGATGTTTAGTTTTCACCTGTAGGGTTTGTGCCACTATTATGAGCTGTAGCGTGGGGGTTTGCACGTTACTTCCACACATTTATTTTGGGGGAAAACACTTCTGTATAATAAAAAAGTAAATAAAATCACTGCCTACTAGGAATCCTAGCCTCCATGTCTTGACACAAGTACTATAAAGGCAGGCACATAGGTCAGAGATCTCTAACCACCGTAGTAACCACCTGGGACACAGTGATTACTTTGCTTGTTTTTTTGCGAGGGGGTTAGAACAAATCTCATTCTTTTTCACGGATCTTAAATTCCACTGTCAGAATGATACAATAAAAAGACAGTCGAATCAAGTACAAATGTGCAAACTATTATTTTTTTTTTTTTTTTTTCATAAAATCCACAAGATATCCCCATATAAAAAATGTCCAGAAGTCTTCTAGAAGATGCTACCGAGTGATGCCAACCAGTAATATCTCCTATGTGACTCATTCTTTCTGGACATTTTTGACATTGAATATCGTGTTGTGGCTCTTATGGAAGAAGAAAGTTTGCACGTTGGATATTCTTTGTATCCCTTATGCTGTGAAGTGGGGATCCTGAGCAAAGAAGGTGCGGGCAAGCCGATTAACAAATACACATTTGTCAGAAATTGATAGAAGCATTAAGAAGTTAAAAGCAGCGGACTGAGCTCAACCTCCCAGTGCAGCCACCGTCTGCAGGCAATGATAAAAGGCTCTGCTCCTGAGCCTGTACCACACAGGGACCCATCTTATGACGGACTAGTACATCATATGTTGAATCTTCAAAAGGCACAATGCGTTTCTTGGGCTGGCATCTTTGCCAGCAGTAGTCAGGAGCAGCAGTGAGAAGAGGTCCCTAGATATGAAGGCTATGTCAGTCATATTCTGGGAACTTGGAGCACACAGGTTCAGTTGGTAGGAGCCTCACCTGAGCAGCATCGATCCTTTTTCCAATCGCCTGCTTGGAGTTAGTTAGGGATTCCAGCTTACGGGCAGCATTCTCCACTTTAGCTGTAAGGAGATCTAATCCTTGAGATACTTGCTGTGCTTTCTGCATGGCAGCAGGGGTAGCTCCCTGCCCTCTATAAAGAAAAAAATTAAACATAACAGCAGATTTCCTATGCAGAGAGACTATGTGCACACCATGTCGTTTAGACGCCGGCATACGTACCTGCATCATTTCTGGAGCAGAAGACGCTTCAGGAAAACGCTGCACTGTTTTTCCTGAAGCATCTTTGTTATTTTGTGTGTTTGGTTTTGTTCTATGTTCATATACAAGATAGTGGCTGAAGAGCGGACCAGTCCATTCTTTTAGCCAGTACACAGCTTTTGGAGCCTGAAGCGGTTAAAAAAGTGACAAAAAAAACATGTGCACATAAAGTTGTTCTGACATTGAAGTGCATATGTTCATTCTTTTTTGACATTTTTTTTTTTGCACTTTCTCATGCAGGTTCAGGCAACATTGATAAAGACATTGTGTGTACTTACCCTAAGGGCGATGGTGTGCATCTCGCCAATTAAATCCAACCTCAGGCCTAGTCCATTTTTTCATAAATATATCTAATTTGGCCTGCACTCTAAATTTAGATCGGGGTGCTGGTGAGACAGACCGTAAGGTCTAGTATCAATATTATTGAAATCCACCGCACTCCTAGGTCTGGATACTCCGCAGGTCTGGATACACATGATGAGAGCATTATACTGCCTCTGTACAAATCCCTAGTTAGACCGCACATGGAGTACTGTGTCCAGTTTTGGGCACCGCTGCTCAGGAAGGATATAATGGAACTAGAGAGAGTACAAAGGAGGGCAACAAAATTAATAAAGGGGATGGGAGAACTACAATACCCAGATAGATTAGCGAAATTAGGATTATTTAGTCTAGAAAAAAGACGACTGAGGGGCGATCTAATAACCATGTATAAGTATATAAGGGGACAATACAAATATCTCGCTGAGGATCTGTTTATACCAAGGAAGGTGACGGGCACAAGGGGGCATTCTTTGCGTCTGGAGGAGAGAAGGTTTTTCCACCAACATAGAAGAGGATTCTTTACTGTTAGGGCAGTGAGAATCTGGAATTGCTTGCCTGAGGAGGTGGTGATGGCGAACTCAGTCGAGGGGTTCAAGAGAGGCCTGGATGTCTTCCTGGAGCAGAACAATATTGTATCATACAATTATTAGGTTCTGTAGAAGGACGTAGATCTGGGTATTTATTATGATGGAATATAGGCTGAACTGGATGGACAAATGTCTTTTTTCGGCCTTACTAACTATGTTACTATGTTACTATGTTACTCCCTGTGTGGAATATCTTAGAAAAAAAAAGGATTTTTTGAAACTTGCTAATTTATTCAAGTGAAAACAGAAATCAATCAAATGTGACAGATCAAATAGTAGGCACTTATTAAACAATTGTACAAGCGACTCAATGTGATTAATCACATTTGTTTCTAAGATATTCCACACAGGGAGGGCGGTGGATTTCAATAATATAGTCCATTTTTTCAACCTATCACTAACCAATCATGGATCATCCATCCATGATTAAAGACTGGTCAGAAACGCATAGGACATGTATACTATATTGCTGGATTCATTTTGAATCACACTGGAATATAAACTTCTATTTTGTACCTGGATTTTCGGCCAGAGGAGTATTTCTGTTGTATCTATGCAGCGCTAAGTCTAGCAGGAGTGGCTTACCCAGTGCCGAGGATCTCCGCCATATAGCAGGGGTGAGCGGCTTGTTTTTATTTTTACCACTATACAAACAGATTTCCAGATCTTTAAATGGTTCTCAGCGGCATCGAGACTGGATTTCTCCCACAAGTCACATATGGAGTACATTAGCAATGCACTAAAGGCGAGAATAAGTGATTGTGAGGGTCTCATACCAGGAACCTAAAGATCCGAGCCGTGTTCACGTTTTGGGCACATTTTTTTTCAAAAATATGATGACACTTAAGGTAAAATTATTTAATGTAATTACCTTGCTCTCAGATCAGCAACTTGATCAGTCATTTGGCCTAGAGTCTTGCAGGTGCCCAGGATATCCTTCCTCTCCTTCCCTCCACACAGCTCCCCAACCTTCCCAGCTTCATCTATAATCTGGCGTACAGCTTGTTCTCCTGCATCACCTGCACAGAGACAACTGGACAGTACAGCAAAACCAGCAGCAAATGGAGAAAATCTTACTTCACTCCACATAAATGCAACCTCACCACACGAATGCACCATGTTAGAATAAAGCTGCCGCTTTATGGAGACTCCATCTGCCCGGTCAGGGGATTTCTGCACAAGGCAATATCACGGCCTTGTTGAACCTCTCAGAGTTGCATGGAGTAATGATATGTCCCCCATATGGGGCCATAATAGACCCCCATATGCTTCAGCTCTCCGAAGCATTTGGATCCAGAGGGCACACCTCATTCCATTAGCGTTATATGGTAGCATTTTCCCAGTAGAAGCATTTGTTCTGTTAAGGACGTTGGTGGGGTAACTTTTTGCCATCTGAACAGACTTGATGTCAGTCCTGGGCAGCACAAATCTTCTTGCTCAACTCTAATTATGGTTGATCGCATATATAAAAAAAAGTTTCAATATTCACAGTGGAGCTTTGGGACTTCATTCTTACCTGGAGGAGCATTAGGGTCCCTCAGCCAACCCTTCGCCTGATTCATTTTAGAATCAATGAGTGCTAGCGCTCGCTTCATGGCTTCTGTGTCCTATCAATTAAAAAAAAAAAATTGGACAGCGTTTTTTTTTTTTGTTTGTTTTTTAAATGTTAACCATTAAATTAGCATCAACCCAACACAAGCTATTCACAGCAAACTAGTAAAGTCTCGGTTCTCATTACTATGGAACATGAAGTGCAAAGTTACCATTACAACATATTACCACTGGAGTGTCATCTAACTGTGCATGTGGCTGTACACTGCCATTGTGTGGTAGACACTGAATTTGAGGGTGTACACATTAAAGGGAACCTGTCACCCCCCCAGGGCCTATTAAAGCAAATTAGCCACCTTCAGCAGCACTAAGGCTGCATTCTGTGACGGTGGCTCTTATGTTTATTATCTCTAGGAAAGCTGAAATAGTGAGTTCTATAAATTTCCCGCCATGACTCTATTGAGTCAGGGAGGTATGTTTTCTCCTCCTGACTCAACCGCCTCGCAGCCGTCCATTATCCCACTCTGTACGCCGCCTCTTCTCTTTCTTGTGACGTCACCGGCGCCTGCAATCAGTTCTCAGGCATGCGCTGCGCGCGCTGCCCGTAAACTTACATCACACTGCGGGGCTGGGAATCTGGCACCTGCGCAGTGGAGCCGGTCACCGTGCTCCATTCAAGATAGTGCTGATGTCTCACAAGACTGGCACTTCTATCGAGGAGCACGGTGACCCGCTCCACTCCGCAGGTGTCAGATTCCCAGCCCTGCACTGTGAATACACAATAACACATCGCAGGGTGGGATCTGGGGCCTCCGCTACACGCAGGCGCCTGATGTACAGTAAGTTCACAGGCAGCGCGCACAGCGCATGACCGAGAACTGATTGCAGGGCGCAGGCACCGGTGACGTCATGAGAAAGAAGAGGCGGCACACGGAGAATAGAGCGGGATGATAGATGGCTGCGAGGCGGTTGAGTCAGGGGGAGAAAACATACCACACTGACTCAATAGGATAATAAACATAAGAGCCACCTTCACAGAATGGAAGCCCTCCCCCGCCGAAAAGATGAAATAAAGGGGGGGATCTCATGGCAACACAGAGCTTGAGTATAATGTCTGTAGTAAGCCTAGAATCATACTCTGGGGCTTTATTGGTGAGTTCAAATAAAGGTCAAGTCAAATGTCTATTTAAAGAGTATTTCTGGTTTAATCTGGTTTTGGTTGGCGCTTTTTTAAACGGTTTTTATTGGTCAATATGTGGTTGCTGGGGGCTGTGTGAATTATAAAAGCCCGGTTTTCTGGCTGGTTACCTCAGACTGAAGTTTTTATGAAGAAAAGAAGATCCCCCCACCCCCTTTTTTATTTATGTCCAATCGTGATGTCTTTATTTGTGAGAAAATCGCCCATTTTAAGGGCGGATTGGTTAATTGGTGTTTTGGATTTATGGACATTTATGAGTTATTATTTAAAGCATTTCTTGGATATGGATTAACCCTAAACATCACAGCCATTTTTCCTCCATTACAACTGTGTTGCGTTTTTATTTAAAAGGTATGAATAGGTCTTGTGATGCCATGCAGCCTTAGAGCTGCTGAAGGTGGCTATTTTACTTTAATAAGCCCTGATGGGGGAGGGTGACAGGTTCCCTTTAACCCACAAGTTTGTGAAGTCAATTAGAGCCTTATATCATTTGGCTTTACTTTGAAAAATTGTTTTCCTTTCCATCAAAACGTTAACGCCAAAAAACAGGGCAGGACAGGGGTAGAATTGGGGGGCATGACTCCTCAGCTGGTCTAATTCATGACAAGCCATGGCATACCTTAAGCCATGAGTCTTTCTCCAGTCCCCGAATGGAGTGAGACTTCTGGTGAGGTCCATGGAGGCACACGCCATTTGACAAGCACTCCTGACTCATTATGAAGCATGTTCCTCTTAATGAATCAGGAGCATCGGACTCCTACAGTCTCCTCATCAAGATCAGCGATTTTCTCAGCGCCTTTATTTTTTGCAATTGTGCCGATACACTGCCATCTTGAGGCAGAGATTGAATTTGCTGGGTGTACACTCCTGCCCAGATGTGTCACCATTCAGTTCTGTGTGTGTTCTTGTCTTGCTTCTGTTCTTATAATGCTTGTGTTGCATTTTAGAAGTATTAATAAAGATGTGGTTTTATTTCAGATATTTGCCTTTCACCTCTTACGTTTTTTTTGTTTGATTTTTTTCTGTATAGGAAGGGTCATCAAAATTGCTATACAATACTGAATACAACATTTTACTATGGTGGTAAAAAGGTGAAAATATTCTTTAAAATATTGGTATAAAGCATTCCAAATGACGGATACCCATTTAAAATGCCACTAGCACATCATTACATTGGTAAAGAGTAGTGCTGAGCGAGCGTGCTGGGATAAGGTGTTACTGAGCATGCTCGGGTGCTAACAGTGTCATTGGGGTGCTCATAAAAGATACTCGAGTCCCCGCAGCTGCATGTCTCCAGGCTGGTAGCCACAACATGTGCAGGGATTGCAATCACACTGAAGACCCTCTGTTAGCACCCGAGTGTGCTCGGTAACACCTTATCCAAGCATGGGCGCTCAGCACTAGTAAGAGGTTTTCTCATGAAGACAACCCTGTCCATATTTCCTATTATGGCAAATGGATGTCTTATCAGGAGTTTCCCCCTCACCTTATATGAGCAAGGGCCACTCAGAGGTTCCCTTTCTGCCAAGCAACCCATTACAAGATTCAATCTGGCTCTAATCCAAAGTCAATTGTCTGTGATGGGACAACCCCTTTAAATTAAAGTAACTGCCAAACAGACAGATCAGTGAACAAAAAACAACTGTTGTAAAATTACAACTCTGCTACATGGTCTATAATGTTAAGCATCTTCCATAAGCATAGCACAAGAAATCGCCATCATCCACACTGCAAATAAAAGAACAAACTCATTTAGAGACTCCGAAGGACCAGCCCTGTTTTATAGGACTGTTGTGTATTGTGGAAATAGCCAGACAGTCCACAATCTGGTCATTCACATGTTAGAATACAGAAGCCCCTTTCTTTTGGAAGCAGGAAATGGAATGGTGTCTATGAAGGACTAAGAAAAGTAGTTATGTCTGAAGAGGTTAAAGAGTAACCAGTGGCTGCATTACTCACAGCTGTGGAGATTATGGGTAAGATATCTTTAATATTGTGATTTCACCTTAAAATTATACAATGATATATACTTAATTATTGGCTGAATGTCACTGTGGCTGGCTTGGCTGCTTTCTGGATTAGTAGCACTTTATACTTGGATATAATCATTATGAAATTGGCACTTTAAAGATTGTTTGAATTTATTGTTTCTAGTATTTTTATGTTTTTCATTAGTGACTGTGCCATGAAATGTGACAGTGACACTCATTAATTGTAGGTTTGCTGTTTTCGTGTCCTCCCATCCACATATTTACATATTCAGCTTTTCCACCCTGTCGATATTTGATTGTCTTTGTTGATTATCTTATGTATTTTACCTGTATTTGTTAAATAAATTATTTGGTTTTTATTCAGGACTTTTCGTACTCTTGGTTCTCTTGTGTTTTATAGTTATTTGAGAGTGTTCTGAGATAAATTTAGCACCCCCATTATGTTATCAGAGGGGAATAAATGATTTAGGAAATGTTTTCTGCTCTGGAGCCTGTGTTTCTTACGTTTGATTTAACATGCGTTCAACCAAAGCAAAAGTATTTTTTCACCTATAAAAGCCAGAGAAAAAAAACTTTTTGCCATTATTCAGAACCTTGAAATATTAGAGAAATAAAACATAGAGCTATGTACAAGGTTGCATATACATCTCATATTATCAAGTCAAAGCAAAAACAATTAAAATAACTACATTTAATACCAAACCAATAAGAATACATAATACACTGCACTCTTGTTAACAGGGCATGCTGCCTGTGCAGACATCTTACCTTCTATACCCCAGAACAAAAAAATAAAGAAAAGAGAGTGTGAAAAAAACAGATTCTAATGTGAAAAGAAGTGAACAGAATTAAACAGTATGGTTTAAGAAAAATAACACACATACTTCGGTAGATAGATAAATCTATCTATATACACACACACACGAGAGATACATATTATATATTACACACCTTCTCATTTAAAGATTTTTCTGTATTTTCATGACTATGAACATAGTAAATTCTCATTGAAGGCATCAAAACTATGAATTAACACATGGAATTATATACTTAACAAAAAAGTGTGAAACAACTGAAAATGTCTTATATTCTAGGTTCTTCAAAGTAGCCACCTTTTGCTTTGATGACTGCTTTGCACACTCTTGGCAGTCTCTTGATAAGCTTCAAAAGGTAGTCACCGGGAATGGTCTTCCAACAATCTTGAAGGAGTTCCCAGAGATGCTTAGCACTTGTTGGCCCTTTTGCCTTCACTTTGCGGTCCAGCTCACCCCAAACCATCTCGATTGGGTTCAGGTCTGGTGACTTGGAGGCCAGGTCATCTGGCGTAGCACCCCATCACTCTCCTCCTTGGTCAAATAGCCCTTTCACAGCCTGGAGATGTGTTTGAGGTCATTGTCCTGTTGAAAAATAAATGATGGTCCAACTAAACGCAAACCGGATGGCATAGCATGCCGCTGCAAGATGCTGTGGTAGCCATGCTGGTTCAGTATGCCTTCAATAAATCCCCAACAGTGTCACCAGCAAAGCACCCCCACACCATCACACCTCCTCCTCCTCCATGCTTCACGGTGGGAACCAGGCATGTGGAGTCCATCCGTTCACCTTTTCTGCGTCACACAAAGACACGGTGGTTGGAACCAAAGATCTCAAATTTGGACTCATCAGACCAAAGCACAGATTTCCACTGGTTTAATGTCCATACCTTGTGGTCTTTAGCCCAAACAAATCTCTTCTGCTTGTTGCCTGTCCTCAGCAGTGGTTTCCTAGCAGCTATTTTACCATGAACGCCTGCTGCACAAGGTCTGCTCTTAACAGTTGTTGTAGAGATGTGTCTGCTGCTAGAACTCTCTGTGGCATTGACCTGGTCTCTAATCTGAGCTGCTGTTAACTTGCGATTTCTGAGGCTGGTGACTCGGATAAACTTATCCTCAGAAGCAGAGGTGACTCTTGGTCTTCCTTTCCTGGGGCGGTCCTCATGTGAGCCTGTTTCTTTGTAGAGCTTCATGGTTTTTTCAACTGCACTTGGGGACACTTTCAAAGTTTTCCAAATTTTTCTGACTGACTGACCTTCAATTCTTAAAATAATGATGGCCATTCGTTTTTCTTTACTTAGAATTTGTATTATGGCAAGAAAAAAGCAGCTAACAGTCTATTCAGTAGGTCTATCAGCTGTGTATCCACCAGGCCACTGCACAACACAACTGATGGTCCCAACCCCATTTATAAGGTGAGAAATCCCACTTATTAAACCTGACAGGGCACACCTGTGAAGTGAAGACCATTTCCGGTGACAGAGTATGCAAAGCAGTCATCAAAGCAAAAGGTGGCTACTTTGAAGAACCTAGAATAAAATACATATTTTCAGTTGTGTCACACTTTTTTGTTAAGTATATAATTCCACATTAGCTAATTCATAGTTTTGATGCCTTCAGTGTGAATTTACAATTTTCATAGTCATGAAAATGCAGAAAAATCTTTAAATGAGGGGTGTCCAAAACTTTTGGTCTGTACTATATATATATATATATATATATATATATATATATATATATATATATATATATATATATATATATATATATATATATATACATATACACATATACACACACACACACTGTATATATACAATATCTATATATATATATCTATATACACATACACACACACACATACATGGATATATCTCATTTGGTCCGACTGACCCCATTGCTATGACGGCACATGAGTCAGACCATCAGGATTGTTCACTTATTGTACTGGACTTTTCTGGCTTCTTGCATTAGCTGCAGCAGAATTCATGGTTTCTCAGTACAATATCATTCAAGTACATAGCAGAAAACTAGTAACAGAGCATGACGGGCACCACACTTATATACATGCAATATATCACAGATTCCTGCCCATATATGATTTGATTGTTATCTATTCCTAAACATTGTCAATGCCTAAAATGGTTAGAATTAAGCAAAACTGTGCTCTGACGATTGTACTGCTCATTGCACACACCCATTATATTAAATGCGGTCTATAAAGCATCTCACCTTGCTGGCCCAGGCATCCTCATCCCATGAAGTAAGCTGCAAAACCCGGATAATTTCATTTATCTCTGTGCTCATTTTCTCCACTGTATAATTGCGATTTTTTAAAGCTTCTTCAATACCTTGACTACGCGAATTCTTAGTTGTTACAAAGATCTTCATAGCTGAAATAAAGGATGACAACAAAAATTCCTTTCATTCCTGAAACAAAAAATTATTTTTCCAAATAAAATATAAGTATTGGACAATCTTAAAGGAGACAAAATTCCCATAAGCAAGAGAAGAAGGAAATCTCTATAAAGACGGCCAAATACATACCAGAGATGAGAACCGGCAGAAGATCTTTGACGGTGTTCATAGAATTTACTAGCATGATACGATGTTCTTGATGGGTGAGCTCTTGCTGACGTTCATCAATCATCTTCGCCATCTTTGTCATTCCTTGGGCAAGATACAATAGCACTTAGCCAAGTGAACCACATGTAACATTACAGATTGACCGTTGTGCTTGTCAAAGCCTATTCTACCCAGGTCATTGTTTTGTGGCTGATCTGGCATAACTATAACTAATACCTCTATAATCCGAACCTCCCACACCTGCCAGTTCTATGGAACGTACTAACCAGAACAGTCCAATTTAGTCCCAGTATCAATAGTTTTAAGCGTGCCATGAAAAGACATCTCTTTTGGATGGTCCATCACCTCACTAATATAAATATTCCCTTTACTCCTTTCCCAACTTTTCCTCAGAATCTAGTCCCTCATGTGTTCCCACACCCTCCATGCTCTCAGTAGCACCATGTATCTGTATAGAGACAGGCGGATGACCGGGTCATGCAGCATTTTTGGAGAGCCCCTCATTCTTATGATGGCTGGGCTATATACAACATGCATTTTTTATCTATTGTGTCCCATAATTTCATTATAGATTGTAGCTTAGGAGCAGGGTCCACACTCCTCTTGGTATGTGTTACTTAGTGATTTCTGATACTGCCTGTACATGCCCACGCTTAATTGTAAAGGGCTGTGGAATATGTTGACGCTACAGGAATAAAACTATCATTTAACCCACTCCTCTCGTCCGGCACACCACAGGGTGGTTTTCTTGACAGATTTACATGGGGATCGCTTTTCATGGTTTGGGCAAGAACTACACTTTGCATACGTCTTAGTTATAATAAACCAAGCAATCTGTTAGTTGAAGTCCTGTGGCAATGAACATATTTTCCATTTCACCCAGGTTAAAAGGGACAACAAAAAAAACTGATTTTTCCCTTACCTGGCCCCAAGTTTTTGGTGTAAGTGACCAGATCCTCCATGCTCTCCACCACCTCGGCCACCGTCAGATATTCCAGTATACCTTTGCACACTCTGATGATTTTCCTTACCTGTATAAAAGAGTGCGATTACTTTTTCATCTCGTGTTCATACAAATGTAAGTGCCAGTTTATAAATTTACATTTTACCTGTCAGGAGCTATAAATAAATAAATTAGATAGTTGATGTGTGCAGGCAGAACACTTTATAGTGTGACCCATATATCAAGATTTACTAAATTAAACAGATATTCAGGTATCGGCACATAAAATTGGTCTCAGAAACAGCATATATCCACACGCGAAAATATAAAGAATGCCAGATAGGATGCACAAGTTGTCTAGTAACCATCTGTGGTCTATAGTAGCATCTCGCCTCCTGCTTGGAAATGAACATGGGTTAGAAGCCTCTATTTAAGTCTTAAGGTTTAGTTCACACTAGTTTTGTGGCAAAGATGCACTGCCCTGACGAAGGCAGCGTGCCGAAACGCGCGTTGGGGAGGGCGCTCATCCAGGAGACCAGGAATATATCGCATTACTTTGTAAGTTACTTGATACAACTACTAATGTAATTTATTCATTGATTTTTGAGGTTTATTCCTAGTCACTCAATATTTGACGTGGATATACTGACACCTCTTGGTACAACTTTTGCATTGGCACTTTTATTACAATTTTTATCTAGAGTATTGTGGTTATAGTGGACACTGAGGGTATGTGCACGTTGCAGATATGCCTGCGGATTTTTCTGCACTAAATCCGCAGTTCTTGGCAGAAAACGCAGGTGTGTTTTTGATGCGTTTTTGCATGCGATTTTGAAAGCTAAATAAAGATGTATTATTGAACAACAACAAAAAAATGATTTGTGATGTAATTTCTTGTCCAACCTCCTCTTTTACATTTGTCCAACCCACACTTCATTACACACACACAGACAGATAAATAGATAGATAGATATAAATATAGATATAAAATAGATAGAAGGAATGAGATAGATAGATAGATAGATCGATAGATAGATGACAGATAGATCTATAGATAGAGGACAGAGATCTATAGATAGATAATATCTATCGATCTATGTATAGATCTATCTATTATATTTATCATCTATCTATCTCATTCCTTCTATCCATATAGCTATCTAACTATCCATATATCTATCCATAGATATATCTGTAGATAGATATATCTATTCATATGGTGAATCCATGTGGTCCATGTGGTCAGACCTGCGTGTGGCAGGGTAAGAGATGTAAATAATCACAGACATGAATAGCATGAGATAAATGTTTATTAAGAATGGAATAATAAGAGTATATTCAAAATAAGAGAAATAATTGTGAAGATATATGATTGCATTAGCACCTTCGCACAGTGCACTTTATCAGATAGGGATTGCACAAAGGACTTGTATGCACATAAGTTGTAAAAAATTATATATGTATTAATGATTTTGACATGAAATTATTTAATCTGTCCAATTACGTTTGGTCCCTTTAAAAACAGGGTGGCACATGTTAAGGAGCTGAAACTCCTAAACCCTTCATCCAATTTTAATGTGGATACTCTCAAATGAAAGCTGAAAGTCTGAACTTCAACTGCACCTGAATTGTTTAGTTTAAAATGCATTGTGGTAATATCTATAACCAAAGAAAAATGTTGTCTCTGTCCAAATATATATATGGACATAACTGTAGTATCTAATTTATTATTGAGATAATGACTTTTGGGTTTTCATTGGCTGTAAGCCATAACCATCAACATTGAAATAGATCACTCTGTTTGTAATGACTTTATATAATGAGTTTCACTTTTTGTATCCAAGAACTGAAATAAATTAACTTTTTGATAATCTAATTTTGTGAGAAGCACCAGTGTATGCAAGTGTTTCTCTGCCTCAATGTTCGGCAGCTTCTGATAAAGCATACCGTATATACTCGAGTATAAGCCGACCCGAGTATAAGCCGACCCCCCTAATTTTGCCACAAAAAACTGGGAAAACTTATTGACTCGAGTATAAGCCTAGGGTGGAAATGCAGCAACTACCGGTGAATTTCAAAAATAAAAATAGATCATTATTTCCCCATAGCTGTGCCATATAGTGCTCTACACCATTCATATTTCCCCATAGCTGTGCCCCATATAGTGCTCTGCACCGTTCACTGTGCCCCATAGCTGTGCCATATACGGTGCTCTGCACCGTTCATTGTGCCCCATAGATGTGCCATATACGGTGCTCTGCACCGTTCATTGTGCCCCCTAGCTGTGCCATATACGGTGCTCTGCACCCTTCACTGTGCCCCCTAGCTGTGCCTTATACGGTGCTCTGCACCGTTCATTGTGCCCCCTAGCTGTGCCTTATACGGTGCTCTGCACCGTTCATTGTGCCCCGTAGCTGTGCCTTATACGGTGCTCTGCACCGTTCATTGTGCCCCCTAGCTGTGCCTTATACGGTGCTCTGCACCGTTCATTGTGCCCCCTAGCTGTGCCTTATACGGTGCTCTGCACCGTTCATTGTGCCCCGTAGCTGTGCCTTATACGGTGCTCTGCACCGTTCATTGTGCCCCCTAGCTGTGCCTTATACGGTGCTCTGCACCGTTCACTGTGCCCCATAGATGCTCCACATTAATCTGTGCTGCCGCTGCTACTGCTGCAATAAAAAAAAAAAAAACACATACTCACCTCCCTTGATTGCAGCTCCCAGCGTCTCGTTCCGGCGCCTCCATCTTCCCGGCGTCTCTGCTCTGACTGATCAGGCAGAGGGCGCCGCGCACACTATATGCGTCATCGCGCCCTCTGCCTGATCAGTCAGAGAGCGCAGACGCCGGGAAGATGGAGGCGCCGGCCGGGAAGATGGATCGGCGCCCGGCGGCTGGAACGAGGACAGGTGAATATGCTATACTCACCTAGTCCTGGCGATCCTCGCGCTGTCCCCTCCTGTCTTCGGCGCTGCAGATTCTTTCTCTATCAGCGGTCACCGGCACCGCTGATTAGAGAAATGAATAAGCGGCTCCGCCCCTATGGGAGGTGGAGCCGCTTATTCATTTCTGTAATGAGCGGTCCCACGTGACTGCTGAAGAGAGGAAGAAGCTGCAGCGCCGAAGCTCGTGGGACGGCAGGGACAGCGCGAGGATCGCTGGGACTAGGTAAGTATACCCCAGCGCCCTCAGCCCCTCACCTGCCGACCCCACCGCTACCGTGACTCGAGTATAAGCCGAGGGGGGCACTTTCAGCCCTAAAATTTGGGCTGAAAATCTCGGCTTATACTCGAGTATATACGGTATATTTGTTTTAATTATAAAAAATACTAGATTGTGGCCCGATTCTAACGCATCGGGTATTCTAGAATATGCATGTCCCCATAGTATATGGACAATGATGATTCCAGAATTTGCAGCAGACTGTGCCCGTCGCTGATTGGTCGAGGCAACCTTTATGACATCATCGTCGCCATGGCAACCATTATGACATCTACGTCGATACTGTGCCCGTCGCTGAATCAGAAACGTGGGATTGCTACGTCCTTTATGACCTCATTGTGGCTGTGCCCGTTACTGATTGGTCGAGGCCTGGAGGCCTCGACCAATCAGAGACGCGGGATGTCTACGTCCTTTATGACATCATCGTCACTGTGCCCGTCGCTGATTGGTCGAGGCCTGGCGGCCTCAACCAATCAGAGATGCGGGAATTCCAGGACAGACAGACAGACAGACAGAAAGACAGACAGACAGGATAGACAGACAGAAAAACCCTTAGACAATTATATATATATATAGATACAGGAGGAGATGACACACGGGTATATACTATATACAGGAGGAAATGACATACAGGTACATACTATAAACAGGGGAGATGACACATAGGTATATACTATATACAGGGGAGATGACACACAGGTATATACTATATACAGGAGGAGATGACACAGGTACATACTATATACAGGAGGAGATAAAACACTGGTATATACTATATACAGGGGAGATGACACAGGTACATACTATATACAGGGGAGATGACACACAGGTATATACTATATACATGGGAGATGACACACAGGTATATGCTATATACAGGGGAGATGACACAGGTATATACTATACTAGATTGTGGCCCGATTCTAACGCATCGGGTATTCTAGAATATGCATGTCCCCGTAGTATATGGACAATGAGGATTCCAGAATTCGCGGCAGACTGTGCCCGTCGCTGATTGGTCGAGGCAACCTTTATGACATCATCATCGCCATGGCAACCATTATGATATCTACGTCGATACTGTGCCCGTCGCTGAATCAGAAACGTGAGATGTCTACGTCCTTTATGACATCATCGTCGCTGTGCCCGTTGCTGATTGGTCGAGGCCTGGCGGCCTCGACCAATCAGAGTCGCAGGATTTCTACGTCGATGCTGTGCCGGTCTCTGATTGGTCGAGGGCTGGCGGCCTCGACCAATCAGAGAGCCGAGATTTCCAGGACAGACGGACAGACAGACAGACGGAAAAACCCTTAGACAATTATATATATAGACTAGATTGTGGCCCGATTCTAACGCAGCGGGTATTCTAGAATATGCATGTCCCCGTAGTATATGGACAATGAGGATTCCAGAATTCGCGTCAGACTGTTCCCGTCCCTGATTGGTCGAAGCAACCTTTATGACATCATCGTCGCCATGGCAACCATTATGACATCTACGTCGATACTGTGCCCGTCGCTGAATCAGAAACGTGGGATTTCTACGTCCTTTATGACATCATCGTTGCTGTGCCCGTCGCTGATTGGTCGAGGAGGACTGATCAATATAGAAGTGTCAGGAGGACTGATCAATATAGAAGTGTCAGGAGGACTGATCAATATAGAAGTGTCAGGAGGACTGATCAATATAGAGGTGTCAGGAGGACTGATCAATATAGAAGTGTCAGGAGGACTGATCAATATAGAAGTGTCAGGAGGACTGATCAATATAGAAGTGTCAGGAAGACTGATCAATATAGAAGTGTCAGGAGGACTGATCAATATAGAGGAGTCAGGAGGACTGATCAATATAGAAGTGTCAGGAGGACTGATCAATATAGAGGTGTCAGGAGGACTGATCAATATAGAAGTGTCAGGAGGACTGATCAATATAGAAGTGTCAGGAGGACTGATCAATATAGAAGTGTCAGGAAGACTGATCAATATAGAAGTGTCAGGAGGACTGATCAATATAGAGGAGTCAGGAGGACTGATCAATATAGAAGTGTCAGGAGGACTGATCAATATAGAGGTGTCAGGAGGACTGATCAATATAGAAGTGTCAGGAGGACTGATCAATATAGAGGTATCAGGAGGACTGATCAATATAGAAGTGTCAATCAGAGACGCAGGATTTCTACGTCGATGCTGTGCCCGTCGCTGATTCAGAGACGTGGGATTTCCAACACAGACAGACAGAAAGACAGACAGATGGAAAAACCCTTAGTCAATATAGAAGTGTCAGGAGGACTGATCAATATAGAAGTGTCAGGAGGACTGATCAATATAGAATGTCAGGAGGACTGATCAATATAGAGGTATCAGGAGGACTGATCAATATAGAAGTGTCAGGAGGACTGATCAATATAGAGGTATCAGGAGGACTGATCAATATAGAAGTGTCAGGAGGACTGATCAATATAGAAGTGTCAGGAGGACTGATCAATATAGAAGTGTCAGGAGGACTGATCAATATAGAAGTGTCAGGAGGACTGATCAATATAGAAGTGTCAGGAGGACTGATCAATATAGAAGTGTCAGGAGGACTGATCAATATTGAAGTGTCAGGAGGACTGTCAGGAGGACTGATCAATATAGAGGCGTCAGTAGGACTGATCAATATAGAAGTGTCAGGAGGACTGATCAATATAGAAGTGTCAGGAGGACTGATCAATATAGAAGTGTCAGGAGGACTGATCAATATAGAAGTGTCAGGAGGACTGATCAATATAGAAGTGTCAGGAGGACTGATCAATACAGAAGTGTCAGGAGGACTGATCAATACAGAAGTGGCGGCCTCGACCAATCAGAGTCGCGGGATTTCTACGTCGATGCTGTGCCGGTCTCTGATTGGTCGAGGCCTGGCGGCCTCGACCAATCAGAGAGCCGGGATTTCCAGGACAGACAGACAGACAGAGACAGACAGACAGACAGACAGACAGACGGAAAAACCCTTAGACAATTATATATATATAGAAACTTTTAAGGGCTTATATACTCTGTGGGTTCTTCTATACCCTTCCTTTTTGTGTTGTATATTATGTGAGTTTTAGCCCCAAATTTGCTTCCTCAATATGGGTGTTTTTAGACATGACATTATATTACAAAATTTAGAGCTCGGTCCAAAAATATTTTGACAGTTACAAGTTTTGGCATTTTTTGCCATTTACGATAACATATTCCAGATAAAGTTGCATAATCAATACAGGCTTAACCCCTTCACGACCCCTAGCTTTTTTTTGGTTTTGCGTTTTTGCTCTCCTCAGACCCATAACTATTTTTACGCCAATATGGCCAATTGAGGGCTTATTTTTTGCGGGATGAGTTGTACTTTTGAACAACACCATCCATTAGTTTTACCATGTCGTGTACTCCAAAAAGGGGGGGGGGAATTCCAACTGTGGTGAAATTGCAAAAAAAGTGCAATGCTAAACTGAACTGCCTTTATGATTCTCCAGGTTATTACGAGTTCATAGACACCAAACATATCTAGGTTCTTTTTTATCTAAGTGGTGAAAAAAAATTCCAAACTTTGCTTAAAAAAAAAAATTGCGCCATTTTCCGATACCCATAGCATTTCCATTTTTCATGATCTCGGGTTGGGTGAGGGCTTATTATTTGCGTGCCGAACAGACATTTTTAATGATACCATTTTGGTGAAGATACATTCTTTTACTTGCCCTTAAAACATGGGTATTACATACCTGGTAATGTGTTTTTTCATGAGACATGACGGCACCACGAGAGAGGGGATACGCCCTTCAAGGACAGGAAACCTTCAAGATAAAAGGGGCGGCTCCTCTCTCCACATCAGTTGTTTTACAGAGTATGAGAGGAACTCCGCCACTTAGTGTACACATAAATAATACATCCTATAAGGTTCTAATTACCAACACCTGAGGGAGTGTATAATACAAATAATGCTAATAATGCACCCAACTAATGACGTGATCAAAAGAGTGGGAATATAAGGGTGCCATCATGTCTCATGAAAAAACACATTACCAGGTATGTAATACCCGTGTTTTTCCATCATACATGACGGCACCACGAGACAATTACAGAGATTTGTATTCTCTTTTAGGGAGGGATCACTGCTTGTAACACTTTTCTCCCAAATGTGAGACCAGAGGTAGCAGATAGGTCTAACCTATAATGTTTAAAAAATGTAGACGGAGAGGACCAAGAGGCCGCCTTACAGATTTGGTCGATGGTGGCATCTGCTCTCTCTGCCCATGACATCACCATGGCCCCCGTGGAGTGGGCTTTCAGACGCTGTGGAACAACCCTGCCTGCACTACTATACGATAGAATAATCGCCTCCCTCACCCATCTAGCGATAGTTTGTTTTGAGGCTTTAAGGCCCTTCCTTGACCCCTGGAATGAAACAAAAAGCCCTCTTTCCTCCAGGATTTTGTCATCTCTAAATACTGTAGGATACATCTCCTGACATCTAGGCAATGGAGTCTCTCCTCTTTCTTGTTGCTAGGATTGGGACAGAAAGAGGGTAGAGTTATATCCTGAGCCCTATGGAATATCGATACCACTTTGGGGAGATATGCCGGATCTAATTTTAATACAACTCTATCGTCCATAATTTGCGTGTAATTGTCAGCTGACAATGCATGCAAATCCCCATCCCTACGGGCTGATGTAAGTGCCACTAACAAAGCTGTTTTTAATGTTAGTACTTTATCTGATGCTGTATTTAACGGCTCAAAGGGGCTTTCTGTCAAAGCGGTCAATACTAAATTTAGATCCCATGGTGGAGGAGTAGGGAGATAGAACAGAGTCAGCTCTACTACAGGCTCGGATAAACCTGACCACCCACCTATTGCTTACCAGGTCATAGTTAAATAGGGCTGCTAAAGCTGAAATGTGTACTTTGAGGGTACTAACAGCTAATCCGAGATCTAAGCCCTTTTGCAAGAACTCCAGTATTGCCACTATTGGGACCTCCCCTTCCTGTATTGGACCATAAATCTTGGTCGTTACTGGTTTTCTGCTACTAAGCAAGGTGGATATTAAACCAGCTGAGAACCCTTTTCTCTAACAACGACCGTTCAAATGCCAGGCTGTCAAATGTAGCCCGGAATTCTGCGGGTGGTTGAAAGGACCCTGTGTTAGAAGGTCCTGGTCTTCCAGGAGTACCCATGGGTCCGTCACTGACATCATTCTCAGCCAGTAAAACCATGGTCTTTTTGGCCAGAAGGGAGCTATTACAATTACCCTGGCCCTGTCCTCCCTGATCTTCTTCAGAACTGCTGGGATTAGACATATCAGTGGGAGGGCATACAAGAGTCCTGACATCCATTCTATGCTGAAGGCGTCTACTGCCAACGGTCTGTCTGCTGGGTTTAGGGAGCAGAACTTTTGCACTATTTTGTTGGCCTTTGAGGCAAAGAGATCTACCCTGGGTCTTCCCCACATGTGCACTATCCGTTGAAAACTTGACTTTTTTAGGGACCATTCCCCTTGCCTTAAGTGGTTCCTGCTTAGAAAGTCTGCCTTTATATTGTCCACACCTCAAATATGCAGGGCCGATAATGAGAGGAAATGCCTTTCAGCTAGCGTCATGAGTCTTTTGGTTATGTGCATCAATGACCGAGAACGGGTGCCCCCCTGGTAGTTTACATATGCAACCGCTGTTCGGTTGCCCGATAGGACTCTTACATGATGCCCTGTCAAGTGTGGAAGTAACTTCCTTAGTGCTTTTCCGATTGCTAGGAGTTCCCACTCGTTTGAGGATAGATTTTTCTCCTCTTGAGCCCAGGGGTCTTGGACTCAGTGTGTCTGAGTGAGTTCCCCTACGGACTGGCGTCCGTTGTGATTACTTTAGCGGCTGTGTATGTCCAGGGAACTCCTCTCGAAGAGGACTATCTGTAACCACCATCTGAGTGATTGGAGTACAGAGAGTGGGAGAATGAGCTTCTGCTCTAGCTGCCCCTGAAGTTCCAGGTCGTTCTGAAGCACACACCATTGTAGTTCTCTTGCATGGAACGGAGCCCATTTTACTGCCGGTATGCAGGAGGTTAGAGACCCTAACACCGACATGGCTCTTCTTAAAGTAATCTCTGTTTTTTTTTATGTTTTTATAGTCATTTGTTTGATTTTTTCCTCTTTTTCCTCTGGGAGGAGACACTCCTGCGCCACCGAGTCTACCGTAATCCGCAGGAAATTCTGGACCATTGCTGGCTCCAGTTTGGATTTCTTGAGGTTCAGTTGCCATCCTAGTGTCCGTAGAGTGTCCATCACTATTCTGACCTGCTCCTGACAGTGAGAAAAGTTTTTCCCAACTATCAGGAAGTTGTCTAAGTAGGGTATTATCAGAGTATCTTTCTCTCTGAGATGTGCTGTGACCTCTGCAATCAGTTTTGTAAATACCCGTGGGGCTGTTGCTATCCCAAAGGGCAGAGCCCTGTACTGAAAGTGACGCAACTGGGACCCCATCTGAACTGCCACTCTGAGGAACTTGTAATCTTGTTGTCTGATTGGGACGTGATAATAAAGCGTCCTTTAGGTCTAGGACTGACATGTAACACTGAGGATATAAAAGTCTCACCTCTGATTTTGTTTCCATTTTGAATGATGGAATTATTAGATATTTGTTGAGGCCTTTTAAATTAATTATTGTCCTCCAAGAATTGTCCGTTTTTTTTTTATGAGATCCTTTCCTCTATTGGGACTTCTTCGAAGATTTGTTTGTCTAGGAGTGATATTACTTCCCCTTCTAGACTGTCTTGTTTCTCTTGGGAGGATTGTACTGGAGTCTGCCTGTATTTTCTTGGAGGCCAGTGGTGGAATTTTAGTTTTATGCCCGATCCTATAATTTGTCTGATCCATGCGCTGGATGAGATCCTCTCCCAGGCTGGAAGGAGGCGAGAGACCCTCCCTCCCACCTGAGAAGGACCGTCACTGGGAGGGTTTCTTGGTGTTCCTGGGGGACTTGCCAAAGTAGAAGCCTCTTCCTCCCCTGGGTCGCTTGTCAAAGTTTCTCCTGTCTCGGTCTCTATACTGCTGTTTTTGGAATTTTCGGCCTCTCTGAAAGGAGTGCCGAAAGGGCTGAAATAGCTGTTTCGGAAAAATTTTCTTTTTGTCACCGACTTTTTTCAACACCTCATCTAATACCGGTACAAAACGTGAAGCTCCCTTCACATGGCAAAGAGCAAAGTTTCATCTTTGCCTGTGTATCTCTTGGCCAGCATTTAAGCCATATCGCACGGCGTCCTGTGTTGGCTAAAGCTGCTGACTTTGCTGCCAGTCTAGCTGAGTCTGCTGATGCTTCAGATAGAAATACTGCCGCTGCTCTCATGGCAGGTATTGCCTCTAGGATAGTCTCTCTGGGAACTTTTTGTTCTACCTGATCCTCCAGGTTGTCTACCCATATTTTTAGGGATCTGACTACACAGGTGGCCGCAATAGCTGGCCTTAATGCCCCTGCCAAGGCTTCCCATGCCGTATTCAGGCAACTGTTTTTCTGTTTAGAGGTTCTTTTAGAGAACCTAGAACCTAAATCCTCGAATGGCAGGGAGGATTTTCTGGCAACTCTTGAAACTGCCACATCAATTTTTGAAGCTCTATCCCAAGATGAGGACGCCTCCTCCTCAAAAGGATATCTTCTCTTTGGGGAGTTGATTATCTGGGACTTTTTCTCCGGTTTTTGCCATTCCCTCTTAATCAGTTCTTGGAGCTGTTCATTGATAGGGAATGACCTCCGTTTATTCTTTTGCAGACCACTGAACATAAGTTCTTTTGCTGTCTTTTTTGCCTTCTCGTCTACCAGCCCCATGGTAGAGCGAACAGCTTTTATAAGCTTATCCGTAGCCTCCGCTGGAAACGTATCCTCCTCCTCTGAGCTACTATCTGAGCAACAAGCTGTATCTGAGTCCTCCTCTGACTGAGGAATCCCTCTGGGATGCTACTGAGGAGCTGGATCTGTCCCTAGATCTGGTACCTGTGTCGGCTGTCTGCAACGCTTTTACAGACCTAGAGACCTCTGACTGGATTAGAGATCTCAGGCTCTCCGTAAAGGAGGGTGTTTCCTCTGCCACTGTCTTGTTGATACACTCCTGACACAGTCTTTTACTCCGAGATGTTTTTAAAGGCTTTTTACACAAGGGACATTCCTTATTCTTTGTTTTTGCCTTATATTTTTTGGGGACCTCCTATACTCCACCCCCCAAATGTATGTAATGAAAGAGGGGAGAGACAGAGATAAGAGAAGAGAAGAGAACAGAACAGACATTAGCTTACTGGACTTTCTCGAAGTTCACTCACCACTCGGACGCTTAGAAGTACGGGTACCGGATTCGGAGGATGGCTGGTTTTCTCCATGCCTCCCAAGGAGACCAGGGACCCCTCCTTGACATGGTGATCAGCCCGTACGCTGTCCGAGCGGCTCCTGCTGCTGCCATGGTGTATCTGGCTCTTCTCACTTGAGCGAGACCGCCTCTCCTGCACCTCTTGCTATGGCATTAAATGTTCAGGCGAAAAACTCTCCATCTTACACACTATCACGTAGCAAGAGCAGTCACCTTCAACCTGGCCTGGTTAGTGACACAGGGCAGCACTTCTGGTTCATTTAAATAGACTCACTTCCTTCTCTTTTTTTCTTAATGGATCACCTGGTTGATCCTGCCTTTGTAGTGGTCCAGCCTCAGCTGGTTAACCCTTTCACGACATGCGCCGTACATCTACTGCGCATGCCGTGAATCCCCCTTTGATGTGGGCTCCGGCGGTGAGCCCGCATCAAAGTCGCGACATGTAAGCTGTTTTGTACAGCTGACATGTGCGCGCAATAGCGGCGGGTGAAATTGCTATTCACCCGCCGCTATTAACCTGTTAAATGCCGCTGTCAAACACAGACAGCGGCATCTAACTACCGCATCCGGCCGGGCGGCCGGAAATGACGTCATCGCCGACCCCCGTCACATGATCGGGGGTCGGCGATGCATCAGGAAGGTAACCATAGAGGTCCTTGAGACCTCTATGGTTACTGATGCAGGCCTGCTGTGAGCGCCCCCTTGTGGTCGGCGCTCACAGCACACCTACATTTCAGCTACATAGCAGCGATCTGATGATCGCTGTTATGTAGCTGAGCCGATCAAGTGGTGCCAGCTTCTAGCCTCTCATGGAGGCTATTGAAGCATGGCACAAGTAAAAAAAAAAAGTTTTTAAAAATATGAAAAAAATATAAAAAATATAAAAGTTTAAATCACCCCCCTTTCGCCCCATCCTAAATAAAACAATAAAAAAAAAATCAAACATACACATATTTGGTATCGCCGCGCTCAGAATCGCCCGATCTATCAATTCTAGAAAAGCAATAACCTGATCGCTAAACGGCGTAGCGAGAAAAAAATCCGAAACGCCAGAATTACGTTTTTTTGGTCGTTTGGTCGCCGCGACATTGCATTAAAATGCAATAACGGGCGATCAAAAGAACGTATCTGCGCAAAAATGGCATCATTAAAAACATCAGCTCGGCACGCAAAAAATAAGCCCTCACCCGACCCCAGATCATGAAAAATGGAGACGCTACGGGTATCGGAAAATGGCACTTTTTTTTTTTTTTTTTTTTTTTTTTTTTAAGCAAAGTTTGGAATTTTTTTTCACCACTTGGATAAAAAATAAACTAGACATGTTAGGTGTCTATGAACTCGTAATAACCTAGAGAATCATAATGGCAGGTTAGTTTTAGCATTTAGTGAACCTAGCAAAAAAGCCAAACAAAAAACAAGTGTGGGATTGCACTTTTTTGCAATTTCACCGCACTTGGAATTTTTTTCCCGTTTTCTAGTAAAAGACATGGTAAAACCAATGGTGTCGTTCAAAAGTACAACTTGTCCTGCAAAAAATAAGCCCTCACATGACCATATTGACGGAAAAATAAAAAAAGTTATGGCTCAGGGAAGGAGGAAAGTGAAAAACGAAAACGCAAAAATGAATAAGGGCCGCGACTTGAAGGGGTTAATAAGTGCATTTGCGCCTCATTCTATGCGCGCCGCCGGTAGCCACGTCTGGTGCGCGCTACTTAATCACCTATTCACCTGGTTGATCCTGCATCTGCCGTCCTGACGCAACGCCTACGCCGGATAACTATGCAAGAGCATGCACTCGGCAACCACTTCCGGTGCGCGCTACTGTGCTGTCCTCCAGGCGCGCATCTGGTCATCACTTCCGATGTGCGCCGCCTTTTTCGGTCCCCCTGCCCCTTAGTCCTGTACAAATGTTCCGAGTGCTGCCACCGGGTATTGTGTGCATGCGAGTACCCACCGGGTACCCGGCGCCGGCTGGGAAGGTGCTTGCAGCACCGGGAATGTCCACACCACGGACTCCAGGAGGCAGCGCAGCACTCACCCCCAACGTCATTGTTTGACCTCTGGCGATCGTGGCATCTCCTTCGACACCGAGTGATTGCTCTCCTCTAGATGTAAACCATCTAGATGCTGCTGTGGCTACTGAAAATGGCGTCTAGCGAGCAAGGGTAAGTTGACACAGGGCGTTTTTGTTGCTTTTTTTTCTGCAGCAAAACCTTATCTTCTTGGCAGGAAAGAAGCTGCGGTGGAATTGGGACAGGTGAATATTGCAAGTGTTGGGGGCCTGAGCCAGTGGCGACATCGGCACCTGGCCCCCATAGCGTGCTGGTGTCGCCGCTTGCTCAGGACACCGGCACCTGGCCCACAGCGACGAGAGGGGAGTATGTCGTTTTCTTGGTTTTTTTTTAATCACAGCAGCATATGGGGCATAATATTCTATGGAGCATCTTATGGGGCCATCAACCTTTATGGAGCATTATATGGGGCATATTATTCTATGGAGCATCTCTTTCTCTTTGTGCATGCTAATGTCCGTGGATTTTCAGCAGCAAAAACGCAGCAAATAATGATAACTGCGTTTTTGCTGCGTTTTTTTCAACACCCATTCAAGTCAATGGGTGAAAAAACACAGCAAAAACGCTGAAAGAAGTGACATGCTCCATGTCCAAAAAACACAGCAAAGCACAAAATATTGATCACACAAAAAAAACAATGTGTGTGCATGATATTTCTGAAATCTCATAGGCTTTGCTGGTACTGTAAAAAGCAGCTGAAGATTAGCATAAAAAAACCGCAGCAAAAAACGCCCTGTGTGAACTTACCCTTAAGCGTCCATCATCTGTGCTAGCACACATCACATCTTGTGCTTTTTTGCCATGTTCAACAAAGTAACTCATTGTAAGGCAATAAAATATTATATGCAAAAGAAAACTGCATGCAAAAATATATGAATGTGAAAAAAATTAGCAAGTCCCATGACACCAACACACACAGTACCTACCTCAGCTTCATCGAATGTCAACAGCAAGTCTGAAGTGCCAGACAGAATGCCTCTGGACCCATCGATGAGATAATCACGAGCTGGGACAGAGTAAGGGTCAGCATGGAGCATTTGAGCGGCTTGGACCAGTTTTGCACAAGCATTTTCTACTCTACAAGAAATAAAAAAGAAGAACTTAGAATACAATTCTGATGTCACAAGACCTACATTGCAAGGAGCATTATTAGGCTAGGTTCACACAGGGCATTTTTGCTGCTTTTTTAATGCTAAATTTTCAGCTGCTTTTTATAGAACCAGCAAAGCCTATGAGATTTCAGAAATCTCATGCACACACATTGTTTTTGTCATCAGGATTTTGTGCTTTGCAGCATTTTTTTGACAGAGCATGTCACTTCTTGCAGCGCTTTTAAACCATTGACTTGAATGGATGGTGAAAAAATGCTGCAAATACACAGGTTGACTTTTTTTGCAGTGTATTTACTGCATAAAAGTCAAGGACAGCCGGATGTGACCTCTCACTCTGCTCTGCTACCTCTAGATGGCAGGCTGCATGGTGCGTCCATATAGCCTGTCATCCAGCAGAGCTGACCCGAACCCCATTCACTTGAATTTGGGGCCCGACATTACAGTGTTTGACATGCTGTCATATGCATGACAGCATGGAAAACACCGCTTCTGATCGGCAGGGAAATCAGACAACGTAAACACTCAGATGTGATCGGAGGTATAAACTTTACAGTGCATTTCCCACGGTCCAGAGTTCACCGCAGTCCAGGCTGTGAGGGAGCGCAGCTTCAGTGACGTCACCGCTAGTCACTGAAGCTGCTCTCGCAGCAGCTCATTTACCAGTGATTTTCAGCCGGGACGGTCGCATCTTAGCACCGTCCAGGTTGAAAACTGTATATCCCTCAGATATGGATTACTGCGTGGGACACAACGACTGACAGGTATGGTATATTATTGTTTTTTTTATTTTACTTTTATTACAGGACAAGGTAAGGGCTTCGCAGGAATTAGGTGTGGTCATAAGTATGGTTTAATTAAGAATAATAAAGGAGTCTGTATCTTTTTCAACTAGAGGACTTTATTCGGGATGTGTCTTTACTTACCATGCAAATATAGGATTAGTAATGGGGGTGTCTTATTGACGCCTCTCTGTTACTAACTTTGGGGCTTGATGTCACCTGAAGGTAACCTCAATCCCCCCAACTACTACCCCACTTGCCACCCCTACAGGGAATGTAGGAAGAGTGAGGCCATGTGCTAGAATTGATGCATCTGAAAAATTCGCCTTCTCTGGGGCGGCTGAAAGCAGATGTCTTTAGCCAGGGCGGAAGGGCCAGTATACATGGCCCCTTCCTAGGCTAATATCATCAGCCCACAGCTGTCTTCATAACCTTTGCTGGATATGAATTGTAGGGGGACCCCATGTCATTTTTAGGGGGTCCCCCATTTTAATAGCAAATAAAGGCTAAGTATACAGTTGTGAGCTGATATTAATAGACAGGGAAGCTCCATGGGTATTATACCATTCCAAGGCTATAAATATCTGCCCCCAGTCGCTGGCTTTCCCTCAGCTGGTTTTGAAAATTGCGCGGGAGCCCACGCCATTTCTTCCCGAAAAATATTCTTTAATTAAATACATGTACAGTAGCATGAACACACTGTACTAATTGTATTTGTCATCTATACATCTACCTATTCAGTATGTATTTACTGTATGTAATCCATCTCTTCTATCCTGTCGGCTCCTGCTGTGATATTACACTACCGCTGTGCCATGGTCAAAAGTATTAATACCCCTGCAATTCTGTCAGATAATACTCACTTTCTTCCTGAAAATGATTGCAAACACAAATTATTTGGTATTATCTTCATTTAATTTGTCTTGAATGAAAAAAAACACAAAAGAGAATGAAGCAAAAAGCTAAACATTGATCATTTCACACAAAACTCCAAAAATGGGCCAGACAAAAGTATTGGCACCCTCAGCCTAATACTTGGTTGCACAACCTTTAGCCACAATAACTGCGACCAACTGCTTCCGGTAACCATCAATGAGTTTCTTACAATGCTCTGCTAGAATTTTAGACCATTCTTCTTTGGCAAACTGCTCCAGGTCCCTGATATTTGAAGGGTGCCTTCTCCAAACTGCCATTTTTAGATCTCTCCACAGGTGTTCTATGGGATTCAGGTCTGGACTCACTGCTGGCCACCTTAGAAGTCTCCAGTGCTTTCTTTCAAACCATTTTCTAGTGCTTTTTGAAGTGTGTTTTGGGTCATTGTCCTGCTGGAAGACCCCTGACCTCGAGGGAGACCCAGCTTTCTCACACTGGGCCCTACATTATCCTGCAAAATTTGTTGGTAGTCTTCAGACTTCATAATGCCATGCACACGGTCAAGCAGTCCAGTGCCAGAGACAGCAAAGCAACCCCAAAACATCAGGGAACCTCTGCCATGTTTGACTGTAGGGACAGTGTTCTTTTCTTTGAATGCCTCTTTTTTTCTCCTGTAAACTCTATGTTGATGCCTTTGCCCAAAAAGCTCTACTTTTGTCTCACCTGACCAGAGAACATTCTTCCAAAACGTTTTAGGCTTTTTTAGGTAAGTTTTGGCAAACTCCAGCCTGGCTTTTTTATGTCTCGGGGTAAGAAGTGGGGTCTTCCTGGGTTTCCTACCATACAGTACCTTTTCATTCAGACGCCGACCGATAGTACGGGTTGACACTATTGTACCCTCGGACTGCAGGGCAGCTTGAACTTGTTTGGATATCAGTCGAGGTTCTTTATCCAACATCCGCACAATCTTGCGTTGAAATCTTGTCAATTTTTCTTTTCCGTCCACATCTAGGGAGGTTAGCCACAGTGCCATGGCCTTTAAACTTCTTGATGACACTGCGCACGGTAGACACAGGAACATTCAGGTCTTTGGAGATGGACTTGTAGCCTTGAGATTGCTCATGCTTCCTCACAATTTGGTTTCTCAAGTCATCAGACAGTTCTTTGGTCTTTCTTTTCTCCATGCTCAATGTGGTACACACAAGGACACAGGACAGAGGTTGAGTCAACTTTAATCCATGTCAACTGGCTGCAAGTGTGATTTAGTTATTGCCAACACCTGTTAGGTGCCACAGGTAAGATACAGGTGCTGTTATTTACACAAATTAGAGAAGTGTTATGAACAGGTAATTCAGAACCACAATGGACCTTGAAGTTCAGAGCACACAAAGTGACCTGACAATTACCAAAAACATAGGACGAGCTCTGAGACGTGGGAACTCTGCTGACCGCAATCCCTAATCCTATCCAACAACACTAAAGGTAGCCGTGGAGCGCTCTTGACCAGACCTATGCGCCTCGAGCACAGCCTGAGAAACTAGCTAGTCCTAAGAAAGAAAAATAAGCCTACCTTGCCTCAGAGAAATACCCCAAAGGAAAAGGCAGCCCCCCACATATAATGACTGAGTTGAGATGAAAATACAAACGCAGAGATGAAATAGAATTAGCAAAGTGAGGCCCAACTTACTGAACAGACCGAAGATAGGAAAGATTGCTTTGCGGTCAACACAAAACCCTACAAACAACCACGCAGAGGGGGCAAAAAGACCCTCCGCACCGACTAACGGTACAGAGGTGCTCCCTCTGCGTCCCAGAGCTTCCAGCAAGCAAGAAAAACCAATATAGCAAGCTGGACAGAAAAAATAGCAAACAAAAATAACACAAGCAAAACTTAGCTTATGCAGGATAGACAGGCCACAGGAACGATCCAGGAGGAAGCAAGACCAATACTAGAACATTGACTGGAGGCCAGGATCAAAGCACTAGGTGGAGTTAAATAGAGCAGCACCTAACGACTTAACCTCATCACCTGAGGAAGGAAACTCAGAAGCCGCAGTACCACTCTCATCCACCAAAGGAAGCTCATAGACAGAACCAGCCGAAGTACCACTCACGACCACAGGAGGGAGCTTGGCCACAGAATTCACAACAGTACACCCCCCCCCCCTTGAGGAGGGGTCACCGAACCCTCACCAGAGCCCCCAGGCCGACCAGGATGAGCCACATGAAAGGCACGAACCAGATCGGCAGCATGGACATCAGAGGCAAGAACCCAGGAATTATCTTCCTGACCATAACCTTTCCACTTAACCAGATACTGGAGTTTCCGTCTCGAAACACGAGAATCCAAAATCTTCTCCACTATATACTACAACTCCCCTTCAACCAAAACCGGAGGAGGAGGATCAACAGATGGAACCACAGGTGCCACGTATCTCCGCAACAATGACCTATGGAACACGTTATGGATGGAAAAAAAAGCTGGAAGAGTCAAACGAAAAGGTACAGGATTAAGAACCTCAGAAATCCTATATGGACCAATGAAACGAGGCTTAAACTTAGGAGAGGAAACCTTCATAGGAATATAACGAGATGACAACCAAACCAAATCCCCCACACGAAGTCGGGGACCCACACAGCGCCTGTGGTTAGCGAAACTTTGAGCCTTCTCCTGGGACAAAGTCAAATTGTCCACTACATGAGTCCAAATCTGCTGCAACCTATCCACCACAGTATCCACACCAGGACAGTCCGAAGACTCAACCTGCCCTGAAGAGAAACGAGGGTGGAACCCAGAATTGCAGAAAAACGGCGAAACCAAAGTAGCCGAGCTGGCCCGATTATTAAGGGCGAACTCAGCCAAAGGCAAAAAGGACACCCAATCATCCTGATCAGCAGAAACAAAACATCTCAGATATGTTTCCAAGGTCTGATTGGTTCGTTCAGTCTGGCCATTTGTCTGAGGATGGAAAGCCGAGGAAAAAGACAAATCAATGCCCATCCTAGCACAAAAGGCTCGCCAAAACCTCGAAACAAACTGGGAACCTCTGTCAGAAACGATGTTCTCTGGAATGCCATGTAAACGAACCACATGCTGGAAAAACAATGGCAACAAATCAGAGGAGGAAGGCAATTTAGACAAGGGCACCAAATGGACCATCTTAGAGAAGCGATCACAAACCACCCAAATGACCGACATTCTTTGAGAGACGGGGAGATCCGAAATAAAATCCATAGAGATATGTGTCCAAGGCCTCTTCGGGACCGGCAAGGGCAAAAGCAACCCACTGGCACGAGAACAGCAGGGCTTAGCCCGAGCACAAATCCCACAGGACTGCACAAAAGAACGCACATCCCGCGACAGAGACGGCCACCAAAAGGATCTAGCCACCAAATCTCTGGTACCAAAGATTCCAGGATGACCAGCCAACACCGAACAATGAACCTCAGAGATAACTTTATTCGTCCACCTATCAGGGACAAACAGTTTCTCCGCTGGGCAACGGTCAGGTCTTTTAGCCTGAAATTTTTGCAGCACCTGCCGCAAATCAGGGGAGATGGCAGACAAAATTAACCCCTCTTTGAGAATACCCACCGGCTCAGGCAAACCCGGAGAATCGGGCACAAAACTCCTAGACAGGGCATCCGCCTTCACATTTTTAGAGCCCGGAAGGTACGAAACCACAAAGTCAAAACGGGAGAAAAACAGCGACCAACGAGCCTGTCTAGGATTCAACCGTTTGGCAGACTCGAGATAAGTCAAGTTCTTGTGATCAGTCAAGACCACCACGCGATGCTTAGCTCCTTCAAGCCAATGACGCCACTCCTCGAATGCCCACTTCATGGCTAGCAACTCTCGATTGCCAACATCATAATTTCGCTCAGCAGGCGAAAATTTCCTGGAAAAGAAGGCGCATAGTTTCATCACCGAGCAATCAGAACTTCTCTGTGACAAAACAGCCCCTGCTCCAATTTCAGAAGCATCAACCTCGACCTGGAACGGAAGCGAAACATCTGGTTGGCACAACACAGGGGCAGAAGAAAAACGACGCTTCAACTCCTGAAAAGCTTCCACAGCAGCAGAAGACCAATTGACCACATCAGCACCCTTCTTGGTTAAATCAGTCAACGGTTTAGCAATACTAGAAAAATTATTGATGAAGCGACGATAAAAATTAGCAAAGTCCAGGAACTTCTGCAGACTCTTCAGAGATGTTGGCTGAGTCCAATCATAAATGGCCTGAACTTTAACAGGGTCCATCTCGATAACAGAAGGAGAAAAAATGAACCCCAAAAATGAAACCTTCTGAACACCAAAGAGACACTTTGACCCCTTCACAAACAAAGAATTAGCACGCAGGACCTGGAACACCATTCTGACCTGCTTCACATGAGACTCCCAATCATCCGAGAAGACCAAAATATCATCCAAGTATATAATCAGGAATTTATCCAGGTACTCTCGAAAGATGTCATGCATAAAGGACTGAAACACTGATGGAGCATTAGAAAGCCCGAATGGCATAACCAGGTACTCAAAATGGCCTTCGGGCGTATTAAATGCTGTTTTCCATTCATCGCCCCGTTTAATACACACAAGATTATATGCACCACGAAGATCTATCTTGGTGAACCAACTAGCCCCCTTAATCCGAGCAAACAAATCAGACAACAGCGGCAAGGGGTACTGAAATTTGACCGTAATTTTATTTAGAAGGCGGTAATCAATACAAGGTCTCAGCGAACCATCCTTCTTGGCCACAAAAAAGAACCCCGCTCCCAATGGCGACGATGACGGGCGAATATGACCCTTCTCCAAAGACTCCTTCACGTAACTCCGCATAGCGGCGTGCTCAGGTACAGATAAATTAAACAGTCGACCTTTAGGAAACTTACTACCAGGAATCAAATCGATAGCACAATCACAATCCCTATGCGGAGGTAGGGCATTGGACTTGGGCTCATCGAATACATCCCGGTAATCAGACAAGAACTCTGGGACCTCAGAAGGGGTGGATGATGAGATAGACAGAAATGGAACATCACCCTGACAACCCCAGCTGGACACAGACATTGATTTCCAATCTAATACTGGGTTATGGACTTGTAGCCATGGCAACCCCAACACGACCACATCATGCAGATTATGCAACACCAGAAAGCGAATATCCTCCTGATGCGCAGGAGCCATGCACATGGTCAGCTGGGTCCAATACTGAGGCTTATTCTTGGCCAAAGGCGTAGCATCAATTCCTCTCAATGGAATAGGACACTGCAAGGGCTCCAAGACAAACCCACAGCGCCTGGCAAACTCCAAGTCCATCAAATTCAGGGCAGCGCCTGAATCCACAAATGCCATGACAGAATAGGAAGACAAAGAGCAGATCAAAGTAACGGACAAAAGAAATTTCGACTGTACCGTACCAATGGTGGCAGACCTTGCGAATCGCTTAGTGCGCTTAGGACAATCAGAGATAACATGAGTGGAATCCCCACAGTAGAAACACAGCCCATTCTGACGTCTGTGTTCTTGCCTTTCAGCTCTGGTCAAAGTCCTATCGCACTGCATAGGCTCAGGTTTATGCTCAGATAATACCGCCAAATGGTGCACAGATCTACGCTCATGCAAGCGTCGACCGATCTGAATGGCCAAAGACAGACTCATTCAGACCAGCAGGCATAGGAAATCCCACCATGACTTCCTTAAGGGCTTCAGAGAGACCCTTTCTGAAAATAGCTGCCAGCGCACATTCATTCCATTGAGTGAGCACGGACCACTTTCTAAACTTCTGACAAATCTCTATCTCATCCTGACCCTGACACAGAGCCAGCAAATTTTTCTCTGCCTGATCCACTGAATTAGGTTCATCGTACAGCAATCCGAGCGCCAGAAAAAACGCATCAATATTACATAATGCAGGATCTCCTGGTGCAAGGGAAAATGCCCAGTCTTGAGGGTCGCCACGTAATAAAGAAATAATGATCTTAACTTGTTGAACTGGGTCACCAGAGGAGCGGAGTTTCAAAGCCAGAAATAGTTTACAATTATTTTTAAAATTCAAAAACTTAGTTCTATCTCCAGAAAATAACTCAGGAATAGGAATATTAGGTTCTAACATAGGATTCTGAACCACTAAATCTTGAATATTCTGTACATTTATAGCGAGATTAACCATCAAAGAGAACAGACCCTGAATGTCCATGTCCACACCTGTGTTCTGAACCACCCTGATGTAAAGGGGAAAAGAAAGACAGAACACAGTGCAAAGAAAAAAAAATGGTCTCAGAACTTCTCTTTTCCCTCTATTGAGAAGCATTAGTACTTTGGGCCTCCAGTACTGTTATGAACAGGTAATTCAGAACCACAATGGACCTTGAAGTTCAGAGCACACAAAGTGACCTGACAATTACCAAAAACATAGGACGAGCTCTGAGACGTGGGAACTCTGCTGACCGCAATCCCTAATCCTATCCAACAACACTAAAGGTAGCCGTGGAGCGCTCCTGACCAGACCTATGCGCCTCGAGCACAGCCTGAGAAACTAGCTAGCCCTAAGAAAGAAAAATAAGCCTACCTTGCCTCAGAGAAATACCCCAAAGGAAAAGGCAGCCCCCCACATATAATGACTGTGAGTTGAGATGAAAATACAAACGCAGAGATGAAATAGAATTAGCAAAGTGAGGCCCAACTTACTGAACAGACCGAAGATAGGAAAGATTGCTTTGCGGTCAACACAAAACCCTACAAACAACCACGCAGAGGGGGCAAAAAGACCCTCCGCACCGACTAACGGTACAGAGGTGCTCCCTCTGCGTCCCAGAGCTTCCAGCAAGCAAGAAAAACCAATATAGCAAGCTGGACAGAAAAAATAGCAAACAAAAATAACACAAGCAAAACTTAGCTTATGCAGGATAGACAGGCCACAGGAACGATCCAGGAGGAAGCAAGACCAATTGACATTGACATTGACTGGAGGCCAGGATCAAAGCACTAGGTGGAGTTAAATAGAGCAGCACCTAACGACTTAACCTCATCACCTGAGGAAGGAAACTCAGAAGCCGCAGTACCACTCTCATCCACCAAAGGAAGCTCATAGACAGAACCAGCCGAAGTACCACTCACGACCACAGGAGGGAGCTTGGCCACAGAATTCACAACAGAGAAGCATCACATGATTTTTCAAACAGTGCCAATACTTTTATCCACCCCCTTTTTTCCAATTTGGCTTTAGGACGATTCTTTTTGTGTTTTTTCATTTAAGAAAAATTAAATGAAGATAATACCACCAAATAATTTGTGTTTGCAATCATTTTCAGGAAGAAAATGAGTATTATCTGACAGAATTGCAGTGGTGTCAATACTTTTGGCCATGACTGTATATGTACATACCCCCGATACAGTCACTGTGAACTCCACAATACCCTCAGTCTAATCGCTGCCTCTACCAGTCACATAGGCTGACTGGAGGCCTGGTTCTGGTAGTGTATGGCTTCGGGGTGAGGGTTACAGTACAAAAGGAACATCCTTATGAAATTTTATATTTAATCCAAAACTATAGGCAGTGTTTATAAAAAAAAAGATTTTACAAAGGAGATAAAAACAATACAAGAAGGGTCATTATATTTCAAGTGATCCAAAGCTGAATATTTTTTTTACCAGGTATCTTAGGATATTTATTTTGTTTGATGTATTTTGAAGTGCCACTTTAGTGAATTAGAAATAATATGTTTTATTTTTATCTTTATTAGTAAATTTAATAAATTTCTTAAGTTTAAAAAAAAAAAAAATCCCTGAATTTTGGGTTTATATACCCTATAAGAGATCATGAGTCAAAGTGCAAGACAGATTTATAACAGACAAAAATTTATTACAGAAAAATAAAAATATTAGCACACAGTATATACAAACAGTCAATACTGATGGCACAAGGTATCAGTATGCTACAGATCCACAATAAAATAACGGGGACAGGAAGCAAATGAACCAAAAGATGTATATACAGCAAGACATATGGTATCTACAGTTAAAAAACACGTGTATCAAAGTCACAGAGCGGTCAGAGACTATCACAAGGTATTAGTCTCCGAACACCATGTAAGGTAAGCTATACACTCCTAGTTAGATTTCCCGGATACTATGTATACACAAGAAAAACTGTGATACATTGAGTATAGATGAAGGTTTTCATGTGGCAGAGTATCAGTCTAATTCAAAACAATGCAAAGAGAAGGGGTAACATAAGAGTTACATGGGAGAAGAGGGATATGCATCTTAAAGGGACATCTTACCCATGGTGCCCCAAGTGGAAATGTTTAACAAATGGCAGCCCCAAATTTTGTGTTTGTCTGACTTTACATTTGTTATCATATCTCGGGCTAGAATTAAGACAAAGAGATGGGAAAGTCCACATTTTGTTCAGAATTACAAAGGCTTTAATTTGATATGTCAATAGACTATGTGGACATATTGTTTTTAGGAGTCAAAGTCTAAATTTTGATGGTCAATTTTGGAGAAACTATACGCTATATATTTAAAAAACAAAAAACAAACATATGTTACTTGCGTTCTTGGTTACATTTGTTCAGGGATTCAAAATGGGATCTTCATAGGTTCATATTTCAAACCTAATTTTCTAAATGCAGTCTCATTCTAAATCATACATGTTTAAAGTCAACTTAAAAGAATCTATCTTTTGAACACCTTTTTAAATATGCATGTAACTTTTTTTTGTTTGTTTTTATTACTTCACTAGACATGTCCAAAAGTACAGTAGTTACATCATCACGTAATGACTACCACCAGCCAGGACATAATTATTAGGTTGCAGGGCAGTACATTTTGAAAATTCTATTGAGGCAGAAGCTAAATTAAAAAAAAAAAAATACATGGGTTTCTTTCAAATTGGCAATAACCAGCTTCGTATTGTCACGATTTCCACTCTGTTTTTGTCTTTTTGTTACTTTGTGTCGGTGCTGTCACTCTGTGCTAAAAGCTGCAATCACCTGTGTTCATTTTCCTTAAATCAAACTTCTATTCTACTTAAAGGGACTCTGTCACCTGAATTTGGAGGGAACAATTTTCAGCCATAGAGGCGGGGTTTGTTTTACCCTTTCCTTACCCGCTGGCTGCATGCTGACTGCAATATTGGATTTAAGTTCATTCTCTGTCCTCCATAGTACACGCCTGCACAAGGCAAGATTGCACTGTGCAGGCATGTACTACGGAGGCACAGAAGAAAAAACCCCGTTGCATATTTAATATGCCAAAAGTGGGGATACTAAGTAGTATCAACCCACATTCACAATATTTTATTGACTCTGTAATGTAACTATATAAATAGGAGAAAAACTGGAGTAATTAATAAATAAGTATGAAAGTACAAAATTTATTTTAAAAAAAATCAAAGAAAAACACATAATAAAATTGTCAATCAGGACAAGGACACGGAAGTACATACAGTAGTGAGGTGCACATGGGAGTTCAGAGGTAGTACATCTATCTGATTTACATTTGAATGCTTGTCCATGTGCTAGGTAAGTAGAGCCAAAAAGAAGGCACAATAAATAAAGCCCAAGTATTGTATAACAATGCGGGGATCCACAGAAGCAGCGGGAGCTCTATAGCAAGGTTTAAAGCCAAAAGTAAGGCAAAAAAAAAAGGTCAGGGTAAATCAACATAGATCAAGCCCAGCTGGAGATCCGCAGAGTAAAGGGACTGTATCATAAATTAAGGGCAAAACTTACCAGGTCCAGTGCACAACACTACTCAGATGGTAATGAGCTCCAAATGATGGCGGGTGACCCCGACGTACGTTGTTGGGATTTTGGCCGATTCCTCCTGACAAACTGGTGTAGCAGAGTCAGGTTGTAGGCCTCCTTGCTCACACAAACTCTTTCAATTCTGCCTATACATTTTCTGTGACACTGATGTCAGGGCTTTGTGAGGGCCCCTCTAGTACCTTCACTCTTCTCCTTTAAGGGGTTGTCGTCTACTCTGACAAATTCTTCTCAATCACTATATTCCTTCCTTATAAATAATATACCGGTACTCCCCTTCAGTGATGACAGAGTTCCGGCAATGTTGGCAGTCAGAGCCAGGTTCACTGTCCCTTTCTTCAGACAAATCACAAAGTAATAGAGAGCAGCCTACGTGACTGCAGACTTCTGAATCCTCACAATGCATGCAGTCAAGATTCTCCAGTGATGGCGCTAGAAGTGGTCAGGTGCCTGACCGCATGCAAGCTATTTTCACATGTGGCGTCAAATGCAGACTAGATATGTGCGGCCTCACTCAATACAAGCGAATTGAGGGAGGCTGCACAAGTCTAGTCGGAATGTGCTGGAAGTGTGCATATTACATACTTAGGATCACATGACTGACTGCTCAAGTACTGTGCATGCTGTAAGGATTCACAAGTCTGCAGTTCATAGTGTGACTGTAGCAGGGTGGATCTGATTTAAATCTGATTTAAATCACGATTTAAGTCACTAGTCAGTAAGGCTTGATTTAAATCAGTGATTTAAATCAAAGTTTCTACCTAAACTAGTTCTTACTACTTTAACATGCAAGTAGATGAAGATTTTTAGAATCACTTTTTATATTACTTTTTTCTCCCCAGTTTAATGGGTTAATCATTCATATTTGGACACCACTGTTCTGTTGTACTTAGGAAGGAGAAAAATAATCCTGACCTTAATAACAATTTAAATAGATTTATTCAACTGAAACAATAACAACATTACAGCATAAGTTATTTGCTTAAAGGGACACTGTCACCTGAATTTGGAGGGAACAATCTTCAGCCATGGAGGCGGGGTTTTTGGGTGTTTGATTCACCCTTTCCTTATCCGCTGGCTGCATGCTAGCTGCAATATTGGATTGAAGTTCATTCTCTGTCCTCCATAGTACACGCCTGCGCAAGGCAAGATTGCCTTGTGCAGGCATGTACTACGGAGGACATAGAATGAACTTCAATCCAATATTGCAGCCAGCATGCAGCCAGCGGATAAGGAAAGGGTGAATCAAACACCCAAAAACCCCGCCTCCATGGCTGAAGATTGTTCCCTCCAAATTCAGGTGACAGTGTCCCTTTAAACAAACATCCATGTTTGTTAACTAATTTGGCTAAACAAAATATATATATATTATAAGAAACTTAGACTGTCAGCCCAGCCGACACATGAAAAACTTAAATACTGCTGTCCCTGCTGTCCTCTGTAGCTCACTTGTCGTCATCTTCATCATCATCTTCTTCTTTGTTCCTATTCATAATCTGGAAAAGAAAAACAAGCTTTCCTGCTTTATTGGGTCCCAACCGATTTCTCAATTTAGAATGAATGAGTCCAAAGGAAGAGAATATTCTTTCAACGCCTGCAGAAGAAGCTACTGCTGTTAAAAGTGAAATCATTACTTGAACAGTCTCTAAATCCAAGCACTTAAGTGACTTCCACCAGTTTACTGGTGTGACCTTCCTTAAAATATCTTCAGCAAACATATATTTCTTGAATGGTTCCCCCTTAGCTCTGAAGTTTATTATAGTTGACATTAAAGATGGATGATTGCTGGATACCCATGTCATAGCTAACTGCTCTTCCTCAGCACTTAGGTTTTGACCCTGATATTGGATATTGACAATATTTGCCAAAAAATGAGCTGGAGTCAGTGCTTGTCCCATTCGTTTGTTTACTGCTTGTAATTTAATTCTGTCCATGTGTAGTTCTGTTTTTAAGTGTTCACTCAGTTCCTTCCAAATTTCAACAGCATCCGCAATAAAATAGCTATTTTTCTGTATTTTGTTTAAAGCTTGAGAGATGGGTTTCAGGAAGCTCAGCATATGTTCAACATTTCTCTTAAGCCCAATGTTGAGGATTTTGGCCGTCACAGTGCCATCTATTTTATCTCGATTTTCTTCACAAAGTGTCATCAGAATAGGCCAGTTTTTGATATACTGCTCAAAACAGTCCACCACAGAGTTCCATCTAACATCTTGTGGGAGCGTTAGCTTGGTTCCACCCATCCTTTTCAGAGCTGCTGCTGCTGCAGCAAAATGATTATTACGGAAGTATTTAGCAATTTCAACAACATTAGCCTTTATTTCTGGAACACTTAAGTCTTTGGCTAAGAGGTGCAGCAAATGAGCACTGCAACCATATGTTATTAGCAGCTTTGTATTCCCTCCCTGCTCTTCTAAATCTCTTCTCATCTTGGATACGTTTGCAGCATTGTCAGTGACCAAACTGCGTACTAGACATTTGAATTTTTGTTCACATGTCGTTATAGCTTCTACTGCCACTTCTTGTAAGTATTCTGCTGTGTGTGCATTTCCTGACGTATCAGTTGTTTGTGCAAGGAAGACTTTACCTTCTTCTGTTATACAAGCACATACAATAGGATCATTGTGGACATTACTCCACCCATCAATACTTAGGTTAACAATTTTACCCTCCAGAGCTGTTGCACATTGCTCCATTTCTCTGTCATACACTTGATCCAGCAGTTTCCCTGCAACATCAGCTCTGCTGGGTGGACTGTATCCTGGTCTCAGTGACTGAACCATATTAATGAAATGTGGGTTCTCAGTCAGACGGAAAGAAGAGTTCGTTGCATAAATAAACTGGGCAGATTTTTTCATCAATCAACTCTTTTTCTAATCTGCTAGTTCTTATCACAAACCTATCTATGGTGGTTCCAGGAGGTAAAGGTTTTTTCTTCCTTTTGGGTGATGGTGATATGTGGCTGTGGGTGTCTGATGATGATGCTGCTGCTAATGAAGCACTATCCTGGATGGATAACTCTGAAACTGTAGAACAGGATGATGGTGATCTTGGAGGTGGATAGTTTCAAGAATCCATGAATTCCCCTAAACAAAAAAAGGCAATGCTGTTATTTTATTGTTTATACAATTTCTGCTTATTGTACACAACACATCACTGTCCCTGCCCCAAAAGGAATATTTGTTTTTCTTCATAACTGTACCAAATGACAGTAACATACAGTAATAATAAGAAATATAATTTTTCTCACACATGACAGTTCAGTCTTTAGAAATAGGATTCAATAAAAATGTTTACCAACCTGAAGATCCTGCCTGTTCAGAAGTGTTTCTTTGGTCATCTTCATCACCGCACTTCTCATGATGTTGCCTCATTCACGTCACCAGGCCTTGCATCTCTTTGTTGCATCGTTTGCATTTTGCACGCATGCCTGCCTTACCGATAGGCGAAGGAGCTTCATTAAAATATTCCCAAACTGGGTCTCTTTTACGGCCTGCTGCCATTATAAGGAAAGAATGTAATAAACCTCAGATCGTACACACAAACAGATCCAGACTTGTCTGTCTGTGGCTATGCTGCAGTATTGTGCTCAAAGTTTCACTTTCATTTTCTTGTCTGCTTGCCCTTCCTCCTCCTCACACTTAGATTCACATTCTTCTTGTGTTGTGCAGATCTATTCCACTCCAAACACTCAGAAACATATTGTCTAACTTCTTGGACTTGGCACTGAAGGGGTTGATTCTGTATTCATAGGTTTGTAGAACAATAGGATTAAGGTCTTTTTCTCAACTCTGTTCATGTTGTAACATTTTTGCCGTGAAGAAGAGGCTGGGACCTCTGCGGAGTCAAATTCAGTTTTGAGAACTGCGTAAGTAAAGCGAGTGTCTGTGATAATATAGGAGAGAAACTGCCCACTAATCCTACAGAAACCTCTGGAAGAGCATGGCATTGTGAATGTTACACATATACAGCCTTTATTCTACTGAGTTAAACAACTCAGCTTTATCTCATGATGGAAGAACCTTTGGATGGTAAAATATTTTCCTCAAAAAGCAGTTTATTGAAAAAAATCCGATTTAAATAAAAAAAAATCCGATTTTGTTTTTTCTTTTTTTTTTTAAAAAAAACATTGATTTTTATCCACCCTGGACTGTAGTCTTGTACCCCAAGGCCGGAAAACCCCTTTAAGCCCTTTTGCCACAACTTAGGAAGTATGCTTGGATTCAGTGGCAATTTAGGAGGACCATTGACTCCCAAGCTTTTAAAAGAACCTATTACCCCTTTGGAAACCTTAAAGTGAAATAAGACCAAATATAAATCTCTCTCAAAAATAAAGAATTTGGAAAATTAAAACATTTACTCACTAATTTAGTATCAGGAAAGATATATATCTTGGTACAGTGTTAGCCAGTAGATAGAAAAATATTTAGAATTGAGAGTCCTCAGTGGTTGATACCTTTTAATGGCCAACTGAAAAGATGGTAACAAATTGCAAGCTTTTGAGACTACACAGGTCTCTTCATCAGGCAAAGACTACATTCTTCAGAATTTCTTTTAGTCTTTGCCTGATGAAGAGACCTGTGTAGTCTCGAAAGCTTGCAATTTGTTACCATCTTTTCAGTTAGCCATTAAAAGGTATCAACCACTGAGAACTCTCAATTCTAAATAATTTAGTATCAAAAACTTTGACTCTTTAAAGGAAATCTGTCACCCCAATTTTCGCCTATAAGATACAGCCACCGCCATCAGGGGTTTATCTACAGCATTCTGTAATGCTCTAGATAAGCCCCCGATGTAACTTGAAAGATAAGAAAAATAAGTTAGATTATACTCACCCAGGGGCGGTCCCGATGCGGCCCGATGGGCGTCGCGGTCTGGCGCCTCCCATCTTAACATAGTAACATACTTAGTACGGCCGAAAAAAGATATTTGTCCATCCAGTTCAGCCTATATTCCATCATAATAAATCCCCAGATCTACGTCCTTCTACAGAACCTAATAATTGTATGATACAATATTGTTCTGCTCCAGGAAGACATCCAGGCCTCTCTTGAACCCCTCGACTGAGTTCGCCATCACCACCTCCTCAGGCAAGCAATTCCAGATTCTCACTGCCCTAACAGTAAAGAATCCTCTTCTATGTTGGTGGAAAAACCTTCTCTCCTCCAGACGCAAAGAATGCCCCCTTGTGCCCGTCACCTTCCTTGGTATAAACAGATCCTCAGCAAGATATTTGTATTGTCCCCTTATATACTTATACATGGTTATTAGATCTTCATACAATGACATCCTCTTCTTTGCTTCCTGCCTCGGCTCCTGCGCAGGCGTACTTTATCTGCCCTGTTGAGAGCTGCGTGAAGTATTGCAGTGCGCAGGCACCGGGAAAGGTCAGAGAGGCACGGCGCCTGCGGCAGGAAGCAAAGAAGAGGACGCCATCGTATGAATATGGGAGGTGCCGGACCCGGACAGTGACGCCCATCGGACCGCACCGTGACCGCCCCTGGGTGAGTATAATCTAACTTGTTTTTCTTATCTTACAGGTTACATCGGGGACTTATCTACAGCATAACAGGATGCTGTAGATAAGCCCCTGATGGCGGTGGCCGCACCTTTATAGGCGAAAATTGGGGTGACAGATTCCCTTTAACCACTTCCCAAAATTGGACATATCGGGATAACCCATTTTGGAGGGAGTTCCCATACATAGATGGATGTATTGGTACATCTTGGAGATTATGCAGGCACAAGAGCAGAGTCTGCATGATCACTGCTAGGAGCGCAGCTTAACTAATAGCCAAGTTCATGCTTTAAGAGCCAAGGCCAGTGCCAGTATTGCCCACGGCTGTATAACCCTCTAAATGCCGCCATTAAAGCGCCATCCACGAGAAAAGGTCCCATTCACCCATCTTAACTGCTAGCTCTTAACTTCTTGTGATGATCTGCCACGAGGTCAAAGCTATGAAGGTGTAAAAACAACATTCATACCCTGCTTTGAAGGTTGGCTACAAAATACTACTACAGAAACTCCTCCAAATAAAGAAGCACTTAAGCTTCTTTCTTCATCATTAAATATTTGTATATGTGCATGCACTGAAGTGTGAATGTACTCATTACTCACCTAGCACAGTCTTCTCCAGGTTTCCAGCATTGTTCTTCTTTGCTGCTTAGTGATGTCAATGTACTTCAGACTCTCGGGGTCACTATGCTTTGTGTCTTAAGTCTCTTTTACAACGCAAGTCCATGAAGCCTTGTACTGATGCTCCATAGACTTACATTGCTAGGGTCATTTCCAGGTCCTTCAGAGCGCAGTATGACCTGGAGAGTTTGCAGAGCGGAGTCGCCACTGAGAAGATGAGAAGAACGAGCTGGACATCGGAGAATGCGGTAGTAAGTATATTAATAAACTCACAACTAATCCAAGTTACATAGCCATCGTATTAAAACTTGCAGTCGCCATCTTCATCTTTTATTGGCACGTCTCTTGTCGGTGTTCTGCAGGCGGTGACCTGCTGGATTATTCCAGTGCTTGCTGGGCAATCCAGAAGTCACTATTCAATGCAAGTCTATGAAAGCCAGAACGAAGCTCTCATAGGCTTACATTGAGAGCTTGTGACTGTTACCTCTGACTTCCGGAAGTTGCAGTCACAAGATTGCTGCACGTGACTGGAGTGCATCGGGAACAGCTGAAGATGGTGGATGGAAAATATAAGAGGGTTATAAAAACTTGATCCCAGCTCACCCAGCAGCTCTACGCCCATCCACCCATCATTGAGTAAGACTGCTTAGTGCAGTCGAAACGCGTCGACTGGGACATGTCGACCATGTAAATTTTTCTTTGGTACGCACTATATTTTCTTTTGAGAAAGAAAAGGAAAATCCAGTCCTGTTGAGGTGGACTCCAATTTTTTTCTATTTTCCGTAATAAGAAGGGCTTTGAATTTAGATTAGTACCACCACTCCAGTGCGGAAATGAAAACAAAAACATTAAAAATAAAAATAATAAAACACACACACACCTGGAGTAGCGCTGGAGTGCTTCTTTAATTCATATCAGAAAATTCTAGAGCTTTAACGTAACTTTCTGGGATTTTCCAAGCCATTTAAAAGCTCGGCAAGCTTTGTGTGTGAAAACTTCTTTTCACTTCTAATTTATTTATAACTAGCTGAAGAGCCCGACGTTGCCTGGGCATAGTAAATATCTGTGGTTAGTTATAGCACGTCACTTCTCTTATTTTCCCATCACGCCTCTCATTTTCCCAATCACATCTTTAATTTTCCCCCTCACATCTCTCATTTTCTCCCTCACACCTCTCATTTTCTCCCTCACTCCTCTCATTCCCGCCTAACACTTGTCATTTCGACCTCACATCTGTCATTTTCCGATCACTACACTATTTTCCCTCACTCCTCTCATTTTGCACTCACACCTTTTCATTTTCACCTCACACCTCTCATTTTTACCTCAGTATATACATGTTTGTCATCTCCCTTATATATAGTATACACCTGTATGTCATCTCCTGTATATAGTATATACCTGTATGTCATCTCCCCTGTATATAGTATATACCTGCTGTGTGTCATCTCCCCTGTATATAGTATATACCTGTATGTCATCTCCTCCTATATATAGTATATACCTGTATGTCATCTCCTCCTATATATAGTATATACCTGTATGTCATCTCCTCCTATATATAGTATATACCTGTATGTCATCTCCTTCTATATATACTATATACCTGTATGTCATCGCCTCCTGTATATAGTATATACCTGTGTTATCTCCCCTGTATATAGTATATATCTGTGTGTCATCTCCTCCTGTATATAGTATATACCTGTATGTCATCATCTATATATAGCATATACCTGTATGTCATCTCCTCCTGTATATAGTATATACCTGTAGGTAATCTGCTCCTGTATATAGTATATACCTGTGTGTCATCTCCTCCTGTATATAGTATATACCTGTATGTCATCTCCTCCTGTATATAGTATGTACCTGTATGTCATCTCCTCCTTTATATAGTATGTACCTGTATGTCATCTCCTCCTTTATATAGTATGTACCTGTATGTCATCTCCTCCTGTATATAGTATATATCTGTGTGTCATCTCCCCTGTATATAGTATATACCTGTGTGATCTCCTGTATTAGACCTCGTTAACACGTTATTTGCTCAGTATTTTTACCTCAGAATTTGTAAGATAAATTGGCAGCCTGATAAATCCCCAGCCAACAGGAAGCCCTCCCCCTGGCAGTATATATTAGCTCACACATACACATAATAGACAGGTCATGTGACTGACAGCTGCCGTATTTCCTATATGGTACATTTGTTGCTCTTGCAGTTTGTCTGCTTATTAATCAGATTTTTATTTTTGAAGGCTAATACCAGACTTGTGTGTGTTTTAGGGCGAGTTTCGTTTGTCAAGTTGTGTGTGTTAAGTTGTGTGTGGCGACATGCATGTAGCGACTTTTGTGAGATGAGTTTTGTGTGGCAATATGCGTGTAGCAACTTTTTGTGTGTCGAGTTGCATGTGACAGGTTAGTGTAGCAAGTTGTGTGCAGCAAGTTTTGCGCATGGCGAGTTTTGCGCGTGGTGAGTTTTATGTCTGGTGCCTTTTGAGTATGTGCAAGTTTTGTGTGAGGCAACTTTTGCATGTGTTGCAAATTTTGTGCATGTGGCAATTTTTCTGCATGTGCAAGTTTTGCGTGTGGCGAGTTTTCCTTGAGGTGAGTTTTGCACTTGTGGCGAGTTTTGCGTGAGCCTATTTTTTGCATGTGGCGAGTTTTGCGCGTGGTGAGTTTTGAGCGGCGACTTTTGTGTTTCGACTTTTATGTGGCGAGGTTGGTGTATGTGTGGTGAAATGTGTGCTGAGGGGTGGTATATGTGTTCAAGCACGTGGTAGTGTGTGGCTCATTTTGTGTGTGTTCATATCCCCGTGTGTGGTGAGTATCCCATGTCGGGGTCCCACCTTAGCAACTGTACGGTATATACTCTTTGGCGCCATCGCTCTCACTCTTTAAGTCCCCCTTGTTCACATCTGGCAGCTGTCAATTTGTCTCCAACACTTTTCCTTTCACTTTTATCCCCATTATGTAGATAGGGGCAAAATTGTTTGGTGAATTGGAACGCGCGGGGTTAAAATTTCGCCTCACAATATAGCCTATGACGCTCTCGGGGTCCAGACGTGTGACTGTGCAAAATTTTGTGGCTGTAGCTGCGACGGTGCAGATGCCAATCCCGGACATACACACACACATACACACACACACACACACACACACACACACACACATTCAGCTTTATATAGTAGATTAAAGTGGATCAGGTCTGTAATCATTTGTAGTAAAATGTGCTTGCTTTATGTACAAAGCATGTTACCGAAACACCGCTAAATAAAAGTTTTAATGACTTGAAAGCAATTGTACGTAAACTTAGTACACAAATATCATAAAATAACGCGTCACTCCCTCATACAGTACTCACTTGATGAAAGCAGGAGGCATGTCTCTTTTCATAATTTGATCTTCAGTTGTCTGGACCGTTTCTTTCCCAACCTGAGGTAAAACGATGACAAGGTTAGGTGGGCAAAAAGTGGAGAATATACTTCACAATCGGTGAACAACATGGAATCATTTTATCATTCACAAAGAAGTAAAATTTCGAAGGGATGTCAGGGACTTAAGTAGAAAGTAAATATGAGATCCGATGGGTCCGACTCCCAACTGAAATCAGCTCAGGGAGTAGCCGGAAATTGGCGATGTCCAGTACGCAACACATAGCTAAGAGTCCGCCCTGCTCTTTATTTCCAAGCCACTTGAAAGGCAAAAAGCAGTAACAGTGACCACTAAGCAATGCCCGAGCAGCTGTTCTCTGCCTCATACATGGCTTATATCTATCCACTCACAATATCGCTGCAGGGGCCAAGTGTCAGGCCTATCTGATCTCATACGGATGACCTATAGACTGTCCCGTGAGGGGAAATATTAATAAACATTTTTATTAAAAAAAAAAAAAACAACAACTTGAAGGACCATACAACAGTTTTTAACAAGCATTTTCTAAATACCAGATATGGTAAAAGAGACCTGTGGAATATCAACAGTGTATTTCAAAACCTAACAATAGTACAAATAAAGTCAATGCAAAATTATTCATTAACAATTTAGACAAAATATTTAATCCCTTAGTTGTTAATTTTAACCCCAGCCCCTAAGCCTGGTTGCACCTTCCTGACCAAGCCAAAATTGTCCAATTCTGACCACTGTCACTATGTGGTAATAATTCTGGAATGCTTCATCGGATCACACTGATTCGGAGACTGTTTTTTTCGTTACATATTGTACTTCATGATAATGGTAACATTTATTCGATATGACTTGTGTTTGAGAAAGAAAAAAAAAACAGAAATTTGGCGAAAATTTAGCAAGTTCTGAACTTAATTTTTATGCTCTTAAAATCTCATAATTAGGTCACACAATACATTTAATAAATAACATTTCCTACACATCTACTTTATATCAGCACAATTTTTGAAATAATGTTTTTGTTAGGAAGTTATAAAACTTAAAAGTTGACCAGCGATTTCTCAATTTTTAACAGAATTTACAAAACAATTTTTTTATTTTTTTAATGTACAACATTACATTTGAGGTGACTTTGAAGTACCAATATTGCAGAAAATATCCAAAAGTGACACCATTCTAAAAATTGCACCCTCCAAGTGCTCAAAACCATATTCAAGAAGTTTATTAACACTTCAGGTGTGTCATAGGAATTTTTGGAATGTACAAAGGAAAAAAAAATGAATATTTACTTTTTTCACATTCAGACCAACTTTATTTTCACAAGAGTAACAGGAAAAAATGGACCCCAAAATTTGTTCTACAATTTTTCCTGAGCATACCGATACCCCATATGTGGGGAAAAACACTGTTGGGGGCATGGCAGAGCTTGGAAGAGAAGGAGCATCATTTGACATTTTGAACGCAAAATCTGCTGGAATAATTAGCGGATGTCCTGTCGCATTTGGAAAGCTCCAGATGTGCCTAAACAGTGAAACAACCCCCCCCCCCCCCCCCCCCCACACACACACACACAAGTGACACTATTGTGGAAACTAGACCCCTCAGGGAACTTATGTAGATGTATAACGTAGAGTCATAGAAAAAAAATTACGGTAAATAAAAATTGAGAATAAAATAAATTTTGGGGGGCAAAAAATGTTTGTTTTTTGCCCCCCAAAATTTATTTTATTCTCAATTTTTTATTTTCAAAAAGGTAATAGGAGAAAATGGACCACAAAATGTAGTGTGCATTTTCTTTTGAGTATGCAGATACCCCATTTGTGGTGAAAAACTACTGTTTGAGAGCACAGCAGAGCTCAGAAAAGGAGTGACATTATGGAATGTAGATTTTGATGGAATGGGCTACAGGTGTCATGTCGCATTTGGAGAGCCCATGATGTGCCTAAACAATGCAACCCCCCCTCTTCACACACAAGTGACCCCATTTTTGGAAACTAGACCCTTCAAGGAATGAATCTAGATGTGAGGTGGGCACCTTGAACCATCAGGTGCTTCACAATGTTGTAAGGTTGTTTTTTCACCCAAAAATGCTGTTTTAGCTCCACATTTTTTTCATTTTCACAAAGATAGCAGGAGAAAATGGGTCCAAAGATTTGATGGGCAATTTCTCATGAGTACGCACATAACCCATATGTGGTCGAAAACTACTTTTGAGGCACAGTGCAAAGCTAACAAGGGAAAAGGAACCATATTGGAGTTCATATTTTGCTGGAATGGTTTGAGGGTGCTATATCACAGTGGAAGAGGCCCTGAGGTCCCAGACCAGCAGAATTCCCCATAAGAGATGCCATTTTACAAGCTATACCCCTCAATGAATTCATCTAGGGGTACAACTGGGTCACAGAAATTTATACCATTGGGCTGTGAAAAGAATAAAATAAAATTATATTTTTACCATCAAAATTGTTGTAGCCTTAGATTTTGCATTTTCACACTGGGAAATGGGTAAAAATTGGCACCAAAATTTGTCCCACAATTTCTGCTGAATATAGAAATACCCCGTATGTGGCTATACTGTACTGCTTAGCCACATAGTCAGACTCGGGATGGACTGAGTGATATTTGCCTCCTGAAGCACAGATTTCTCCACAAATAGTTGGCGGACTCTATATACAGAGCCTCTAAGTGCTAGAAGAGCATCATTTCCCCTCAAGTGACCGCATTTTGGAAATTGTACCCTTTTGGGAATTAATCTACAGATATAGTGACTCCACACAAAACTCACAAAAATTAACAAATTTATGGCCGAGAGAAAATAAATATATCTCTCCCAATATTTTTGCCCAAATCTCTGAGACAGCCTAGGATACTCCCCAATATACCGTATATATAAAACAAAAAAAACGAGTATATAGATCCCAATACACATATTTAAAAATATACGTTTTTTATTAATCAACAATATTATGAAAACATTACATCAGTAAATACATATATAGCACAGGATAAAGTGAGGAGGAAACAGATGGTAGCGGCGAAACAGAAAGAAAAGTACCGTATAGATCACATCCCTGGGGCTGCTAGTACAAGATCACTAGTATAAGGATTTCATGTGACAAATGCCACAATCTCCCATAGTTAAATTATTAAAGTGCCACAGTGCAAAGATATTACCATTCATAAGTACCAAGCAGCTTACCCATCGTGTATGGATGTCTTTCGAAGTGCCACACGCAGCCCCCCTGACGCACGTTTCGCGGTCTGCTTTTTCAAAAAGGGGTCAGCAGAACTCCCCATAAGAGATGCCATTTTACAAGCTATACCCCTCAATGAATTGTACCCTTTTGGGAATTAATCTACAGATATAGTGACTCCCGCTGACCTCCCTGCGGCGGGAGATGATCCACGGCTAGCGTCGCTGATCTCCCGACGGAATAGCTGTGCAGTTTTTGTCACAGCTTCCGGCTGCGGTGGATTGTGGTAGCGACACAATCGCCGGAAGTTGTGACAGAGCCGATTGGTAATTATATATTAAATGTGATATTAGAAAAGGGAAAGGAAGAAAAAGAAAAGAAAGATGGGGCAGGTATTCTACCCCAAAAAAGACATACCCTAGGTATTATAGGCATGTAGTTTTTTTCTCTGCCATTACCCATCCGGGTTAGTAGGCATTAAGGCGAAAGAACTATCTAATAAGAGTCAAAGACAGTGTCTGAATACCAGCGCATAGCCTCACTCATAGAATGGAAAGGATATCATGCACTTCATAAGAATCATATTGTAGTTGATCATTAAGACCATGAGGTTTGATGCGGTTTGGGCTATATATCCAGTGGGCCTCCTGGGAGGATCCTCCGATCCCAATACCCCCTGCCCTCCCTTCTAGGAAGGCGTGACCATATCATACTAAATTGGAAACAACCAAGACTACCCCCGTGTTGTTCCCTCAAGTGTCTCGAGACAGGGGTGTCATGTTCATTCAAGATATCTACAATATGGTCACCAACCCCCTCCTCCTCAACTCTCATTTAATTTTTCCCATGTAGTCAACAGAACAGAAACATTGAAATAAATAAGTTACACCCAAGGTATGGCAGATGGCGAACTGTCTGCAGTGGTACATTAATTTAGTCGATTCACTCCTAAATGAGTTGATGACTTCAATACATTTACAGGAGCTGGAGATACAAAATAATAAAACTAAAAAATATTTACATGATTTTGAAGATTATCAACAAGTATACCGCTGGCGTAAGAAACAATTCAGAACTCAATCCAGATCACAATCTATCTCAAGTGGCTCTACTACATCCGAGGGAGCATGTGGAGATAATTTTTTAGGCGTAACAAATGGACCCGTAATAACTGGTGATCCAACAGGCAATCATCTTCAAAACCTTCATACACCAGCTTTGAAAAAAATCACTCATACAACAAGAGGGACAAGAAAGGGAAGAGACCTTAAACGTAATTAACCTCTCACAACATTCATTATCACAGACTGAAGTCCTCTCCAGAGGTCTCTCTTTCTCACAGGTGGATGGCTCTGACAGCTTTACACTTAAGGATCTTGAACTCTTTGCTAGTAAGTTGATTAAAAAAAAAAATACTTTTCACCTAAGATTGATCCTTCAATGTCTGCGACTGAACTGCAGGCATTGAGTGACCTTGAATCTCTGGCAACAGAGAATGAACAAAGAGACCCCCTCCGCCCCAGTGCATTTATACCGACGCTCACAGACTTTTCCCCCCTTGTCAGCTTGCCCTCAAGTGGAGATCTTTGTGAAACTCGTGAAAGAAGACATTAATAGACTTGACCCACATATTACTGAAGATAATAGCTTTTCTAAAGGGAGCTAGATAAATTAGAACATTAAGAGATATGAAGGATGTAGTGATCAAGCATGCTGACAAGGGGGGTAATGTGGTTATCTGGCCCGTTGAGATGTACAAAGTAGAGGTATTCAGACAACTTAACAAAAAGGAGTGTTATCGTTGTTTGGATGCCCTCCCCTTTTGGCCTTTCAACTTGAACTCACTCTTTTGGATGGAGTGGAGAACAATGCCATCTCCGTTAAGATGCGAGAGGCCTTGCTACTGGAACATCCTATAGGTACCTTCACACTGAGCAACTTTACAACGAGAACGACAGCGATCCGTGACGTTGCAGCGTCCTGGATAGCAATCTCGTTGTGTTTGACACGCAGCAGCGATCAGGATCCCGCTGTGACATCGCTGGTCGTTGCTGAAAGTCTGGAACTTTATTTGGTCGTCAGGTCGGCGTGATTCGTCATGTTTGACAGCAAAAGCAACGATGCCTGCAATGTTTCTTCATGGAGCGAACGACCAGCGAGAATGATAAGTACGTCACTGGATCGCTCCTGCGTTGCCGGTGTTTGACGTCTCCTAGCGACCTAAACAGCGACGCTGCAGCGATCGGCATCGTTGTCTATACCGCTGCAGCATCGCTAAATGTGACGGTACCTTATCATTCCCACTTTCTATGTGCTTCCCAAAGTTCACAAGGACCCCCGATGCCTACCTGGCAGACCCATAGTCTCAGGCATTGGGGGTCTTTGTGAACCAGAATGCAGATTTATTGATTTTTATCTGCAGAAATGTGTAGAGACATTACCGTCCTATGTAAAGGATACAAGTGATGTCCTCAAAAGGCTTGATGGCCTTACCCTCGATGATGGTATGTGGTTTGTTACTTGTGACGTGAAGTCCCTCTACACGTCGATCGACAACCACGGGATACGGGCTGTTCAATTTTTTCTTAATATGACTAACCTTGATTTTGGCCTGTTACAGGTTATCCTAAATCTGTTGAATTTTATACTTACTCATAATTTTTTTTGTGTTCAAGGACTCCTCTTCCTACAGCTCCAGGGAACAGCAATGGGGGCGTTGTGTGCACCCTCATATTCCAATTTGTTCTTGGGGCTTTGGGAGAGGGATACGGTCCTTGACACACATGGTCATAGCTTCATCATCTCGTGGCTACACTACATCGACGATGTATTTTTCATCTGGCAGGGCTCCACGTCACAACTTGATTCATTCCTTTGCCATCTTCATGATAATGCATTCAACATCAAATTGACTTGGAAGTATAGTCAAACAGCAACTGACTTCCTGGACCTCCAAATCTTAAAAAAATCCAGTGATGGGACGGTCTGTACAGACATCTTTAGAAAGACCACCGCGACTAATGTGTTCCTGCATTTTACATCTTCACACTCACCCAAACTTAAAAGTTCTATCCCTATAGGACAATTTTTGCAGGCAAGTCACATGTTCAAATGACTTGACATTTCACAAGGAAAGCCAAAGACCTACATCATAGATTTAAAAATAGGGGCTATCCAAACAAAGACATTATCAGACGTTACGCTCGTGCCCTACATGAAGACAGATCTACTCTTCTGTCAAAATCTAGTTAAAGGAAAATTACACTCATCAATGTAGTCCCCAGATTTATCACTAAATTCAACTCAAATTGGGCGGAGATTAATCAGATCTTTAAAAAACATTGGTCAGTATTACTAACAGTCAAAGATCTACATCGACAGCTAACGCCCTACCCCACCATCACTTGGCAAAAATCCCAGACTTTGGGTAATATGCTATACAAGAGTCATTATATACCTCCTAAAAATAACCTTTTTTCGACAAATCGCAACGGCCCTCCTTGGGGATGCTTCCCTTGTGGAAATTGTTCGGCTTGTTGCCATATAATTAGGACAAAGGAATTTTCAAACTCCAAGGGAGATGACATTTATAAAATTGTACATCACATCACGTGTAACACAGAAGCAGTTGTCTTATCATGCCAGCTGCCCCCATGGTTACATATATATTGGCATGACAACTAGACCAGTTAAAATTCGTGTACAGGAGCACATTAGGGACATTAAAAATGTGGCAGCTTGTCTGGAACCACATCTTCTAAAAAGCATCCCAAAACACTTTCTTGAGGTCCATCAATGTAACCCAAAGGGATGTATTGTCCGGGGCATAGACCATGTTAATATGGGTATCCGTGGCTGTAATCTCAAACAAAAACTCCTACAGAGGGAAATACGCTGGATGGTCACACTGGATACCCTAACACCTATCAGCCTTAATGAAGCCATCAGTTTCAAGTCCTTTCTCTAACCTTTATGTGTGCGCTATTTTAAAAGGGTTACGGGCTTCTGATTTTTCGTTGATAAATCGTGTTCTTAATTGATTTATTCAAATTTTGTAGACATGTCCTATCCTATTTATTTGCATGAAGAATCATCATCTTACTGTAACTCTGGATCAATCATCAGTGTTAATCATGAGCAATGAAAAATTTCAGGAAAACTGTCCAGGACTTCAATATTTCAACACATGCTGTGCTGACCTATGGTGGATTATGATACATACCCTAGATTATTGAGTCATAATCAATATCATTATACCTTTTTCCATTGATTATTTACATATTAACTTTATATTATATGTTTAGAGCTATATAATATTTGATATGTAAATGCTGATTTTTGTCTATTTGGGCTTTGGAGGCATATCCTAAAGGACAAGTGGACTGTCATTAATGCCTACACAACGCTTACTTATTGCGGCAGCATTAGAATACTTATCTGTCAGGCACCTATTTACTATGCTGCTAGACATTTACCTGATTATATTTATGATTATTCTAAACTTTGATTAACAGTCATTGCAATTCTTTGATTTTTTGTTTGTGATTATATTTTTTCAAGATTGATTCATATCTCATGTTATCTTAGGTGTCAGTATATATATTTTTTTCTAATTCATTATTATTTAGATTTTGTTATGCTGGAGCTTTGTAATCACGTCTTCGGCCCCTCTGCTATTCACCACCACCTGTTCAGTCCTTGTCTCATTTCGTGTCAATGACAGTGGTACCCCCAGCCTTCCGGGTTTGCTAGGCATGTGAGGGTCCTGTGCATGCAAAGCTCACGGCCCATGAAGTCCGGGCATGCAGTGATCTTTGCAGGCACATGCACACAACCTTCCTGGGCCTAGCACAGGATTTCAGAGCGACAGACGCCGATCTGAAGATGTGACAATGGCCGGACAAGTAGTGGTGAAGAGCTGGAGAGGTGACCGGTGAGGAGAGTATACATTTTTTTTTTTTTTACATATTACAGTTATTATTCTCTGGGGTTTAAGGAGATCCCAGAGTAGAAAAAAACATTAAAATTTGCCTAAAATGACTTCTCCATTAATTGAATTTCTGATCGTGGGCATGTACCCCAAGACAGATTTTTTTTTTTTTTTTTTGCAGAGCGACTTGAAGTTTTTATTGGTACCATTTTGGAGCATATAATACTTTATACATGTTTTATTCAGAAGTTTTGGACACGGGACAAAGACAACCCAGCGAACCCTCTACCACAACACATCAGACTCTCGCCTACCATCGAAACCTTCAAAAAGAACCTGAAGACCCACCTCTTCAGACAAGCCTACAACCTGCAGCTACCACCGATCGACCAAACCGCTGCATGACCATCTCTACCCTCGCCTCCTGTATCCTCACCCATCCCTTGTAGATTGTGAGCCTTCGCGGGCAGGGTCCTCATTCCTCCTGTACCAGTTATGACTTGTATTGTTTAAGATTATTGTACTTGTTTTCATTATGTATACCCCTCCTCACATGTAAAGCACCATGGAATAAATGGCGCTATAACAATAAATAATAATAATTCTAGAGTGTTTACTGTACAGAGAATATAAAAAGTCTACACAAATGCCATGTTTTTTTAGAATGTAAAAAAACTACAAAAAAATAATACATTTCAGAACTTCATTCACTCATAATCTATACAAATCCATTGATAAAAACTGAAATCTTTTCGGGTGGAAAAAGAAAAATAAAAGTACTAAAATAATTGGATTGCATAAATATAGACGTTACACTAACATTTTGTCGAAGTCCCCTTTGAATTTCTCACAGCATTCAGTCCTTTTGGGTAGGAGTTATCAGAGTAGAGAATGGAAATGGTGGGCAGCGGAGATCAACTGGGCGCAATGTCAGGAATCACCCAGGTCAGGTAACAATTGTAGATTTAGGCTTTGTGCACACGTTGCGGATTAGGCTTATGAATTTCTGGTGCGGATTCTGCCTCTCGTGGCAGAAAACACAACTGCAGATTTGTTGCGTTTTTTGTGTGGTTCTGCAGCGTTTTTTGTGCGTTTTTTGCTGAGGTTTTCTTGCGGATTTGCTGCGTTTTTTTACCCCTGCAGTTTTCTATAATGGAATGGGTACAAAAACGCTGCAGATTCACAATAAAGAAGTGACATGCTACTTCTTTTAAACCGCAGCGTTTCCGCAGCGGATTTTCCACAAAGTGTGCACAGCATTTTTTTTCTCATTGATTTACATTGTACTGTAAATCAATTGTGGATCTGCAGCGTTTCTGCACCTCAAAAAACGCTGCGGATCCACAGAGAATCCGCAACGTGTGCACATACCCTTATTCAGCACAACATGTTTCAGGGACGATCTGTCCCCTTCATAAAAGGATTACAAAACATGAGACTCTGTTTCATGAATTTCAGTTATTGAATTGCACCTTTTTTTCTCCCTTTCAATTTTTACTGTTTTTATTCATCAATATTTTATTCATTATTCATTCATATTGTACTTCATGATAGTGGGACAATTTGATATTATGTTTATTTCATTTGCGTTTGAGGAAAAATGGAAATTAGGGGAAAATATATAAAATATAGCAATTTTCAAATTTTTATAAATTTTTATGCCCTTACTTCAGAGTTATGTCACACAACATAGTTAATAAATAACATTTTCCACATGTCTACTTTACATCACCCTGGACGGCTCCCTTCAATATAGATCCAGAGTTATTTGTTAGATCCTGTAGGATCTTTGAACCAAACCCCATATAATTATTAGTAGATACTTCAATTGACTGATGTTAAATTTTGAGATCTTGAACTAATGATCAAAATTAGTTTGAACTAATGTTCAAACCTTATGGATGCAAAGTGCACAACTTATGGAGGATTGTCTATTATTGTTATTATTATTACTGAAAGATTGTCTATTATATAGCCTCTGTAGACATTCTGGACTGGTCTCAGTATGTGTTCCAAAATGGCTAGATGTAGATGATCAGGCCTTTTTTGATTATATATTAGGAAATGTCTGGAAAGGCTATAAATCAGTTACCCCATTTTTTATATTATTCCGCTGGCCAGTCATTCTGTTGAAAATCGGTTGTGACGAAAAGTTCAATTGAAAATGTACACATCTAAGCCTCAGCATCATGAAGCATAGGACTTTGTGTTTTCACACCTACATTCAAGATTCACTAACAGGATGTTAGATGATTTATCTCAGCCGAATGAACAACAGAATGAACAGCCACAGGAATAATATAAAAAATGGGGTAACCAATCAGCCTGTCCAAGCATTTCCTGATACATCATCAAAAAGAGGCCCAACAATATATGTCTAACCATTATGGAACACATACCTAAGCTTTGCATCCTGAAGATTTGAACATCAGCATTGAGCACATTCATTAGTTCAATATCTCAAAATGTATCATCAAACGAGGTAATGACTAATAATTATATGGGGTTCAGTTCAAAGACCCTACAAGATCTAACAAATCACTCTGGATTTACACTAAAGGAAGCGGTCCAGTGAGAAGGGATCATGGCGTTATTGAATTGCATCGTTTTTTCCCTCTCTTTTTCTCCTTAACAATTGTTACTGTTTTTATTCATTGCTTGTCATTTATGATTAGTACTATGCAACTTTTATGCAAGATCAAGCATTTTTTTATGCCTTGTATGTATTTGATTTTCTAACCATTCACATCAGTGGTGGTCTATTTAAAGCATTGAGTTAGTCTCATGTTTTGTGATCATCTGATTGTCCCTGATACGCGTTGTGCCGAATAAAATCTACAATTAGTACCTGACCTAGGTGGTTCTTGGACTTAGAGTGTGGCACCTTTGTAGATCTCCATCGCCCACCATTTCTGTACTCTTCTCTGCAAACGGCTCCTGAACTAGATGCTAGAAGCGCGTGGAAGGTGCTTCAGCGCTCCTGATTTGCCGCTAATCTATGTCCATTCTCAGCGTTGTGCATGGTGTGCGCAACCATTAGGAGGCGAGTACAATACCTCTCCCTTCCCCATCTGTGTGCCCTAGTGATCTACACAGAGTGCGGTCTCTTTTTCTTTGGGTAGGAGTTACCAGCATGGCACATCAAGAATTGGCAATTTTTGCCTACTCTTCCTTGCAGTACATTCACGCCTGTTAGACTGCGGGAGCATCTCCTGTCTACAGCACCCTCCTCAAGTCAACCAAAGATTTTCTATTGGATTGAGGTCTGGGCATTTCCAAACCTTTGATGTTCTGGTGAAGCCATTCGTTTGCCAATTTGGAGGCTTCTTAGGGTTATCGGGTTTTAAAAAGGTAAAATTCCTCTTCATCTTGAGGTTTTTAGCAGAGGCCAGAAGGTTTTGATACAAACTGGACTGATCATTTTTATTATTAAAGTTCCCCTCCAACTTGACTAAAGCCCCAGTTCCAGCTGCCAAAAAAGCCCCAAAGCATATTGCTGCTTCCACCATGCTTCACTGTTGGTGTGGTGTTCTTTTGATGATGTGCAGTGAAGAATAGTGAAGGCTGCATTATGCTTTGGGGCGGAGTGCCAGACATACCTGTTTGGAATTATGGCCAAAGAGATCACTATAGGTCTCATCAGACCAGAACATGTTTTCTCACATACTTTTAGTAGGCCTGATGTAGGCTTTGGTGAAACATACCCAGGCTTGGATGTTTTTCTTTGTAAGAAAATGCTTTCATCTTGCCACCCTCCCATTCAGACCAGACATATGAAGAATATGAGATTATTGTCACATGTAGTACACAAGCAGTACTTGACAGATATTCCTGCAGCTCCTTTAGTTTTGCTATAGGTCTCTTGGCAGCCTCGTTGATCAATTATCTTATTGTCTTTTTATAAATATTTGAGGGACATCCAGTTCTAGACAATGTCACTGTTGTACCACATTTTAGACAGTTCTTGATGACCGTTTCCATAGTGTTCCATGGTGTATCTAATGCCTTTGTAATGTTTTGTACCCTTCTCCTGACTGATAGCTTGGGGATCTCATTTTGGAAAGTTGTGTTGAAATCTTAAAACAGCTAAACTTTCTATGTGGTTAATCAGAATCCCTGTAAATTATGGAGGCTGTGTATGTAAATTGAGCACAAGTGTGATAGGCCAATTCTGAGTAGAGATGAGCTCATATGTTCGGAAAACAATCGCCGAATCCGAATGTGTCATATTTGTACCTAATTTATGTTTGATGACAGTTTCCAAACATATTCCGTCATCTGCACTCCCACTAACTGCAATAGCGTTCAGCGTTCGTAATCCGAAACGAATATTGAAATATTTGCGCATCTCTATTCTGAGCACAAACACATCCCTAATTATAAGAGGGTGTTCTTACACTTCTGCAACCGCATTATTTCAGTTTGCCTCTTAATGAATTTGTACAGATTATAGGAGACATTAAAGGTACAAAAAGATTCTGAAAGGATTCTTCTTGATAGGATTTTATTTACATAAAAACATGGCTTTTTAGCAGGGGTGTGTAGACTTTTTTTTTTCTTTTTAAATCCACTGTATGACATGTAGCTCATTTAAATGTCCATTTTTCACATACAAGTTCCAGCTGTTTTTCATGGCTAGAGCAGTCTATGCCCACAAGAGGCATGAAAGCACTGAAGTCAGTGCCTATAATAAAACTAGCTGAAGAGCCCGGCGTTGCCTGGGCATAGTAAATATCTGTGGTTAGTTATAGCACCTCACTTCTCTTATTTTCCCATCACGCCTCTCATTTTCCCAATCACATCTTTCATTTTCCCCCTCACATCTCTCATTTTCTCCCTCACACCTCTCATTTTCTCCCTCACTCCTCTCATTCCCGCCTAACACTTGTCATTTCGACCTCACATCTGTCATTTTCCGATCACTCCACTATTTTCCCTCACTCCTCATTTTGCACTCACACCTTTTCATTTTCACCTCACACCTCTCATTTTCATCTCAGTATATACATGTTTGTCATCTCTCTTATACATATAGTATACACCTGTATGTCATCTCCTGTATATAGTATATACCTGTATGTCATCTCCCCTGTATATAGTATATACCTGCTGTGTGTCATCTCCCCTGTATATAGTATATACCTGTATCTCATCTCCTCCTATATATAGTATATACCTGTATGTCATCTCCTTCTATATATAGTATATACCTGTATATCATCTCCTCCTGTATATAGTATACCTGTGTGTCATCTCCCCTGTATATAGTATATACCTGTGTGTCATCTCCTCCTGTATATAGTATATACCTGTATGTCATCTCCTCCTGTATATAGTATATATCTGTATGTCATCTCCTGTATATAGTATATACCTGTGTGTGTCATCTCCCCTGTATATAGTATATACCTGTGTCATCTGCTCCTGTATATAGTATATACCTGTGTGTCATGTCCTCCTGTATATAGAATACACCTGTATGTCATCTCCTCCTGTATATTGTATATACCTGTGTGTCATATCCCCTGTATATAGTATATACCTGTAGGTCATCTGTTCCTGTATATAGTATATACCTGTGTGTCATCTCCTCCTGTATATAGTATATGCCTGTATGTCATCTCCTCCTGTATATAGTATATACCGGTAGGTCATTTGCTCCTGTATATAGTATATACCTGTGTGTCATCTTCTCCTGTATATAGTATATACCTGTATGTCATCTCCTCCTGCATATAGTATGTACCTGTATGTCATCTCCTTCTCTATATAGTATATACCTGTGTGTCATCTCTCCTGTATATAGTATATATCTGTGTGTCATATCCCCTGTATATAGTATATACCTGTGTGTCATCTCATCCTGTATTAGACCTCGTTCACACATTATTTGCTCAGTATTTTTACATCAGTATTTGTAAGCTAAATTGGCAGCCTGATAAATCCCCAGCCAACAGGAAGCCCTCCCCCTGGCAGTATATATTAGCTCACACATAATAGACCCCTCACATCTCTCATTTTCCCCCTCACTCCTTATTTTCCCCCTCACTCCTTATTTTCCCCCTCACTCCTTATTTTCCCCCTCACTCCTTATTTTCCCCCTCACTCATTTTCCCCCTCACTCATTTTCCCCCTCACTCATTTTCCCCCTCACTCATTTTCCCCCTCACTCATTTTCCCCCTCACTCATTTTCCCCCTCACTCATTTTCCCCCTCACTCATTTTCCCCCTCACTCATTTTCCCCCTCACTCATTTTCCCCCTCACTCCTTATTTTCCCCCTCACTCCTCTCATTCCCCCCTAACACTTGTCATTTCGACCTCACATCTGTCATTTTCTGATCACTCCACTATTTTCCCTCACTCCTCTCATTTTGCACTCACACCTCTCATTTTCACCTCAGTATATACATGTTTATCATCTCCCTTATATATAGTATACACCTGTATGTCATCTCCCCTGTATATAGTATATACCTGCTGTGTGTCATCTCCCCTGTATATAGCATATACCTGTATGTCATCTCCTCTTATATATAGTATATACCTGTATGTCATCTCCTCCTGTATATAGTATATACCATATACCTGTGTGTCATCTCCCCTGTATATAGTATATATCTGTGTCACCTCCTCCTGTATATAGTATATACCTGTATGTCATCTTCTATATATAGCATATACCTGTATGTCATCTCCTCCTGTATATACGGTAGTATATACCTGTAGGTCATCTGCTCCTGTATATAGTATATACCTGTATGTCATCTCCTCCTGTATATATATGTACCTGTATGTCATCTCCTCCTCTATATAGTATATACCTGTGTGTCATCTCTCCTGTATATAGTATATATCTGTGTGTCATCTCCCCTGTATATAGTATATACCTGCGTGTCATCTCCTCCTGTATTAGACCTCGTTCACACGTTATTTCCTCAGTATTTTTACCTCAGTATTTGTAAGCTAAATTGGCAGCCTGATAAATCCCCAGCCAACAGGAAGCCCTCCCCCTGGCAGTATATATTAGCTTACACATACACATAAGAGACAGGTCATGTGACTGACAGCTGCTGTATTTCCTATATGGTACAGTTGTTGCTCTTGTAGTTTGTCTGCTTATTAATCAGATTTTTATTTTTGAAGGATAATACCAGACTTGTGTGTGTTTTAGGGCGAATTTCGTTTGTCAAGTTGCGTGTGGCGACATGCATGTAGCGACTTTTGTGGGATGAGTTGTGTGGCAACATGCGTGTAGCAACTTTTTGTGTGTCGAGTTGCATGTGACAGGTTAGTGTAGCAAGTTGTGTGCAGCAAGTTTTGCGCATGGCGAGTTTTGCGCGTGGCGAGTTTTGAGTATGTGCGAGTTTTGTGTGAGGCAACTTTTGCATGTGTTGCAACTTTTGTGCATGTGGCAATTTTTCCGCGTGTGCAAGTTTTGCGTGTGGTGAGTTTTCCATGAGGTGAGTTTTGCGCATGGCGAGTTTTGCGCGTGGCGAGTTTTGAGCGGCGACTTTTGTGTTTCGATTTTTATGTGGCGAGGTTGGTGTATGGGTGGTGAAATGTGTCCTGAGGGCGGTATATGTGTTCAAGCATGTGGTAGTTTGTGGCGCATTTTGTGTATGTGTTCATATCCCCGTGTGTGGTGAGTATCCCATGTCGGGGCCCCACCTTAGCAACTGTACGGTAAATACTCTTTGGCGCCATCGCTCACTCTTTAAGTCCCCCTTGTTCCCCCATTATGTAGATAGGGGCAAAATTGTTTGGTGAATTGGAAAGCGCGGGGTTAAAATTTAACCTCACAACATAGCGTATGACGCTCTCGGGATCCAGACGTGTGACTGTGCAAAATTTTGTGGCTGTAGCTGCGACGCCTCCAACACTTTTCCTTTCACTTTTTTCCCCATTATGTAGATAGGGGCAAAATTGTTTGGTGAATTGGAACGCGCGGGGTTAAAATTTCACCTCACAACATAGCCTATGACGCTTTCGGGGTCCAGACGTGTGTCTCTGCAAAATTTTGTGGCTGTAGCTGCGACGGTGTAGATGCCAATCCCGGACATACATACATACCGTAAATACATACATACATACACACACACACATTCAGCTTTATATATTAGATTGCACATGCCCCACAAATTCCCAAAAGGTAGGAACAAAAAAAAAAGAAAAAGAAAAAAAATGGTGCAGTTATATCAGGGAAGGACATCATTTCCACAGAACCCACATTATTGTATCTAGGCAAATAAATGTCAAATAGATGTGAAGCCTATTTCTAGCAGGTCCTTGCCAAGATGTAAAGCAGTGATGCCTTAAATCAGATCAGGTGAAGCAGTCCCATCGCACATTTCGGGGGTGTAACGCCCTGCTTTCTCAAGGGAACTGTATTTGTTACATTAGTAGTGTTGAGCTATTAAAATTGTTCTCGATTATCATTGGGTTATTGCAAAACAGAAGTCTGTAAAATACGCTAATAAACCTAATATGCCATTGGGGTCAAATAATGTTAATTGCAACTGTACAGAGAACATCTGTGGCAAGAAATCATCAGCTGGGGTTACATCTCCCTCTGACCTCGAGGAATTAAACCTCACTGTCCTTCAGGCTATGATAGGACGGAAGCAGAAATGTCATCTGGAGAATGAGTTTCTTTCAAAGAAGCCATCAGACACCCCATTATCTTTTTCCTGCTGAATACTGCATGTTCCAAGGAAGGGACAGCAAGTATGTCTCACACTGACAACACCTCGTTCAAAGGGAATCTGTCACCTCCTGGGACACTTTTCAGCTATTATGGGCATGCAGGTAATAGAAATGTTAGTCTAGTCTTTTCTGTATGCCTCATAGTTGCTGTCTAAATGTGGAGAAATAGACTTATTTGATCAAGCTTATGATTTCTTCCAGGCTCAGGGGCATGTGGTGCCTAGAAGAAATACCTGCCTCCGCTCTTCATTATACTATCATCCCCCTCCCAAGCACGTCTCACTGACCTGTGATGTGCAGTTTAGGCTACAGAATCCCCGAAAAGGCACCCTGCATTCGCGCGACAATCTGTACCTCTTCTTCTCTATGGTCAATGTATTCAGGGCTTTGTGCGTCTGCACACGAGAACCAGAATGTAGAAAAAAGGAAGAGGTACAGATTGTCGAGGAAGTGCAGGGCGCATGCGTGGGGCTTCAGGCGAAGGATTCAAGCACCACAACTGCAGGTTACAGGTCAGTGTGACGTGTATGGGAGGGAATGATAGTATAATGAAGAGCGGAGGCAGGGATTTCTTCTAGGCACTGCATACCCCGGAGCCTGGAAGAAATCATTAGCATAGTGAAATAAAAGTCTATTTCTCCACATCTAGACAGCAACTATAAGGCATACAGGTAAGACTAGAGTAACATTTATACTACCTGTATGCCCATAGTAATAGCTGAACAGTGTTCCCAGGGGCGACAGATCCCCTTTAAATGTAAATTCTCTGGAGGCAGATCCTCCAAGAGATCCACATCCAACCAATAGAACTTAACAGCTTAATTTACAAATTAAGAAAAATGTGGAATTTTCTGGAATAACACATTGGATTGCAGATATCAAAGTATCACTTTCTTCAACTTTTTATGACCTGCATGCCAAGAAACGGTTTCAAAGCAATTCAGAGAAACCAATTACTCCTCGGCAGAGAAATCGCTGCAAAATCCAGTTGGGGAGGGGAAGGCAGTAATCCAGTAGCATCATGATAAACGTGATAAGTAATAGTGGTAAAGAATGGTGAGAAGTGTACACAGCGCTGCCCTCAGATGGGTCATTAGCAATTACTGAATTTCATAGCTAACGAACAAACACCACAATAGCAGCTAGTAATAAGAAATTAAAATTATACACCATCAACTTGTCACAAAAATAGCAGAGTAAAGCTGAAGGAATCCATCATTCTGCTAAGGTCACAAACCCCCACCAGTAACATGTTATGGTATGTCAGAAGGGATTTGTAAGAGGGACAACTGGGGAGAAGTTTGAGGGATTACTTCTACAGAATCATGTCACTGCATGGAACTCATGTTGCACGCCATGTTTACTTCACAAGTTAGTTATTTGTGAGGTAAAGAGGTACATTACTGGTGTGATTTTTATGAATGTGACAAGAGTCATCTTTGGGTAATAAATCTAGGTTAGATAATGTGAATATACGGTAATCCAGTGCACCCAGTGAGATAACTGCTAGGTGCTGAGGAGGCAGATGTGCTCACATTCAGCACGGTCTTTCCATGGCTCCAGCAATCTAGAATAACTTATTTTTTAGTTACATTGTATTGGGTATAGGAGACAAAAAAAAAAAAAAAAGGAATGCAAGGACTTCCACTGCAGATGGGAGACCAAGGCACCACCAAAGGTCTTCATGCTGAGGCCCAGACATTATATTGAGCATTGTCAGAAAGCCTCTGTAGGAAAGGACCCCGATTTAGACATGGTCTAAGAGTTTGATTAAGGAAGCGCTCCCATCAAAGTTTTTGTCCTATAAATATATTGCAAGCATACTATATAGCACTATGTACTTACAATTGCTCTTCTCTTTTCTCTGCTCCATGTAGAAACAAGAATTATATTGTCCCTGCATTTATCATTTCCCTCTTCAACTCCTGACCCAGCTGCTCCATCCTTCCCCTGCCGGGCACTTTTGCAGTAACTGGCGAGTCATACAGGGAAAATTGACCTTCTGTTTCTACAAAGCGCTTAGAAGGATTTAGCTAGTCCATTTTTAATCATGTGATGCAGCGTCGGACTGGAGACCCTGGGGCCCAGAGAAAATCATTCTTGGGGCCCACTATGTAGCTACATAAAATTACATACAAGACCACCAATTGTGTGCTAAAATACGCTAACATCCGGGTATAATATAAGGTAGTACACGTCTTAATTATGTAGCAGGTGTTGGGGTAGCCCCCTCATAGAATATAAAGTAGCCCCTTCATAGAATATAAAGTAGCACCCCTCATGGAATATAATGCAGCCCCCCTCATAGAATATAATGTAGCCCCCCTCATAAGGAATAATGCAGCCCCCCCATAGAATATACGGTAGCCCCCTCATAGGGTATAATGCAGCCCCCCTCCACCTCCATCATTGTTCTCCCCCTCACCTAATCATTGCCCATTCCATAACCCCCATCATAATAATCTTTATTTTTATATAGCGCTAACATATTCCGCAGCGCTTTACAGTTTGCACACATTATCATCACTGTCCCCGATTGGGCTCACAATCTAGAATTCCTATCAGTATGTCTTTGGCATGTGGGAGGAAACCGGAGTGCCCGGAGGAAACCCACGCAAACACGGAGAGAACATACAAACTCTTTGCAGATGTTGTCCTGGGTGGGATTAGAACCCAGGACCCCAGCGCTGCAAGGCTGTAGTGCTAACCACTGCGCCACCGTGCCGCCCATCATTGCCCATTCCACCACCTCCATCATTGCCTCCTCCCCCACCACCCCCATCATTGCCCATTTCACCACCTCCATCACTGCCCTCTCCAATACACACAGCACCACTCACACGGCACCACACATACACGGCACCACACACACACAGCACCACTCACTCTCGCACGCACGCAGACAGACAGAACCACTCACCTCTCTGCACGTTCCCCACAGCACATCCCGGCAGCATCTTCATCGTCGGCAGCTTTCTCTCATAGACAGCCGCACGCTCCAGCTGTGCTGCTGTATCAAATAGGAAGCGCCGGGCAGAAAGCATTAGATCCCTTCAGCTCCACTGCCAAGCTGCAAGGATCACTCCCTGCCCGCCGACTGAAATTAATATTCGCTCCTCTCCACGCCCAAGCGTGAATATTCATTTCTCTTTAGCAGCGGGGACAGGCTCCTGTCTCCAGCTGCTGCTCCGCTGGCACCGGGCAGGCCCCCCGACTCACGGGTCCCATAGCAGCTGGGTGTGCCGCTATTAGCGACACGCCACTGGCTGGGGGTCACTGGAGCAGTTGGGGCCCTAGGCAGCTGCTGGTCCTGTATGCCAGCAGGTTTAAAGTGCCTGGGCCCATCGAAGAATCCTCTGGTTCCCCAGTGGGCCAGTCCGACCCGGATTTGATGTCATAGAACTAGAAGGGCAAAATGAGCAATTGCAAGTACTCAGAGTTATACAATATGTTTATTGCAATATATTAATAGGATAAAAAAATATGATGTGCGTTCTTCTTTATCTACATCAGTTATGCTGGAGTTAGTTGTATATTGCTGTGGATCAACAGAAATCATTGTCACATTGCATAAGACGTAAATTGTTCATATTCCTTTTCTAATATTTCTTGGAACATGTTTTGGAGATTCAATATCTTTGCTTTACAACACCACAAAAACCCTGATCATACTCAGAAAGCATCTATAAAATAATGGTAGGAGAGTCACTGTCTGAAGCCTTTATAGACTGCGCAAGCACAGTCTGGACCCCACAGAGTTACGCTGCCGGGGATGAGGATTGTGGCCCAGGAGATACTGTAACTGTATTGGCGTGCACTGCACGCCGATACAGTTACATTCTGTGGTAGAGCAGGGAGAACCAATCTCCCTGCTCTGCCGCCCGGCCGTTATGGGGCCCCTGAGCAGGCGGGGGGCCGGTGTCAGCAGTGGGACCCCCGCCTGTCATCACGGGGTCAGCTGTATAGGCATCTAGCCGATACAGCTGACCGCACTGATGAGGGGAGGAGCGCTACGCTCCTTCTCTCATCATCCCCGTCAGCATCTGACGTCACCGACGCCGACACTGACAGGGGACGCGGTTCGGAGGTGAGCAGGGAGCAGCGCAGGAACCAGGAAGAAGAGGTGAGTATTTATATTTTTTCTTTATGGGTGCTGCCTTATACTACAAAGTCTGCCTGTGGGGGTGCTGCCTTATACTACAGGGTCTGCCTATGAAGTGCTGCCTTATACTACAGGGTCTGCCTATGGGGTGATGTCTTATACTATATAGTCTGCCAATGGGAGTGCTGCATTATACTACAGAGTTTGAATATGGGATGCTGCCTTATGCTACAGGGTCTGCCTTTGGGGATGCTGCCTTATACTACAGGGTCTGCCTGTCGGGTGTTGCCTTATACTACAGGGTCTGCCTGTGGGGTGTTGCCTTATACTACAGGGTCTGCCTGTGGGGTGCTTTCTTATACTACAGGGTCTGCCTATGGGGTGCGCAAGATGGTAGCAGCACATGACAAGATTGGGGTGCAGGATGGAAGCAGCATATACCAGGATGGAGACAACATACCAATATAAATGCTCGCTACCCGGGAGTAGAAAGGCGCCCTTGTCTATCCCCGTCCACTGGATTACTCCTAAAGGAGAAGATGCTGGGCTCCCGTCCCTTGCTATGCTCCTACATCAACCCTTATCTGTCCCCTCCCCCATCCAGTGCAGTGGGAAGCAGCCGTGTATAGGAACACAATCAGAAACAAGAGAAGACTGACATGGATAAATGAAAAATACCAACCATACAAAATACAATCACCAAACATCAGAGTGGGACAAAGAGGAGTTAAAGGAAGGAAAAACTAAATAGGAGAGGATGAAGATGTGCACACAAACACCAAGCAACAATGTCTTGAGCAACTTTCCAAAAGCCAACTCCAACCACGCACTACACCTCCAACGTCAGAACCAGGCAGCAAGTAAAGCAACTAACACTAGCAGTCCCTGAGTGCCAGAGGCGAGCATATATAGCAGAGGGGAGTGGGCAACACTGAACAGCTGAGACAATCCAGGTAGGAAAGCATCAGTACTGATAAACAGTGCAGGAGTACGTAAAACCAGATACTTCGGTCTTCTGGCTCTTCTCTGTAGCATTATCCCTGTGAAAGATACCATACAACTTCAGTCACACAATAATAGATGCTAAGTTGATTGGGGTGAGGATTGGAGATCCTGTACCATATGGTTAACCAAATTTATGTTACGTAATTAAGAAGGTGCTAAAAATGCTTAAAGTACAGCTTAAGGGCCATTTCACATTGCGTTTTTCCTCACACTCAGTGGACCCATCGGGGATTACATCAGAGTCCCTGGGTCTGAATGTCCGCCTCCAGTAGGTGTATACACCTTAAAATAAGGCACGACAGAGCACATGTCAACTCTGTTGGCACCATTATAGTAAATGGCCCTGTTGGCGCATACGCCCGAATCCAGTTTTGCGGAGGGGGTCAGACATGAGACCTGACAGCACCACAGAACATGGAACAAAGCTCAATGTGAAAACACAATGCTATATTGTAATTCCTTTACACTGTGGTCAGTTTCAGTTTTTTACTTTTCCACTTTTCCTCCCATTCTTCATAGAGCAGTAAGTCTCATTTTACTGTCCACAAGCATAAGAGCTTGTATTTTGTGGAATTAGTTGTACTTTTCAATTACACGATTCATTTTTCCAAATAGTGTACTGGAAAATGGGGGAAAAAAATCCAAGTGCAGAGAAATTGGGAGGAAGAAAAAAAAAAAAAAAAGGAATTCTGACATTTTTGGGGAATAGTTTTTTATGGTGGTAAACATTACCTCGCAATATGATTCTCCCCATCAACACAATTACAACGATGCCCAACATGTCAAGTTTTCTAAAATTATTTTAGTGGAGATAAATGAAAAGTGGGCAAGAAAAATAAAATAAAATTGGGATTGTGTCACCATTTTCCGAGATCATTAACATTTTTATTTTTTCGGCTGATGAGGCGGTGTGTGGGTAATTTTTTGAAGGGCAAAACGTTGTTTTTATTAGTCTTGGGATAGATGTGACTTTTTGATCACTTGTTACAGCATTTTTTTTGTGGAATTTTGGTGACCAAATAAACTTACTTTTGGCATTCTCAAATTTTTTTCCGTTTACAGCATTTACCGATGAGGTTAATTGTTTTTATGATTTGATATATAGGACTTTCTAAAATAACGGCGATACCACTTGCATCTATTTTTAAAATCTTTATTTTTAATTAAGAAAAAGGGGAGTGGTATGAACTTTTAGTTTGTTTCTTTTTTTGGAGTGGGGTTCTTACATTTTTTTTTAACTTTTCAATGTTATTGTTAGCCACCCCTTAGTGGACCTGTAGATGTGATCGTTCCATCGCTTATGCTATACACAGTGATGACACAGCCGTTGGGCCAGAGAAAATTAATTGCGCGCATGTCGGCGTGTGTCAAGTAGAGCTGTCATAGATTGACGATAACATTATCAATCTTGGAAGAGCACTGCTCCACCCAAAACAGTTAGCAGTAGGTCTTGCCGTAAGGCTATGTCCACATTTGCGTTCTGCCGGGCTGCGTCGGGCGCAGCCGCAGCGACGCATGCGCCATGCGCCCCTATATTTAACATGGGGGCGCATGGACATGCGTTTGCATGCGTTTTGCGATGCATGGGTCTTTTTTGCTGCAAGCGTTAGGGCGCAGAGGACGCAGCAAGATGCATTTTTTTTTGTGTCCAAAATCCGGCAAAAAAAGGACGCATGCGTCGCAAAACTATGCGTTTTGCATGCGTTCTTGTTTGCGTTGTGCATTGCGTCGCCGACGCAGCAGCGCACAGCGCAAATGTGAACGTAGCCTAATACACAACCATCACCTGTTGGGTATGGGACGGGCTCACAGCCGCTTCTGACACGAGTCATACATGTGTAGCACACACGCTCCCACCATGCATCATACATGTCTGGCGGATGTCATGAAGGAGTCAATAAACAGAATGCAAAATGAATGAAGAAAGGAGAAATCTAAATTAAAAACAAATTTTTGGTATGATCGCTCTTTGCCTTCAAAACAGCATCAATTTTTCTCAGTCACTTTTACACAGTTTATGAAAGAACTTGGCGAGGGGTTGTTCCATCTTGAACTAACATCTTGAACTAACCACAGAGACTTGTGAAAATCCTTCTAAAAGGTTATATAATCCCACACAGACTATATGATGTTGAGATTAGGGATCCTTAGGGCCGTATCATCAATTCCAGATCTCCTTTATATAGAAGAATTTTCCAGACGTTCAATGAGAAACAATCTTAGGTTGTGCTAAAAGCTGCAAGTTCTTATCCGCAGTGCAAGACAGTTACCTCTCAGTTTGCAGATGAACCAACCAGTGAAGATAATTTGATGGATCTGGTCCTGTCAAATAGACCAGATACAATTTCAGATCTACAGGTTCTTGAGCATTTTGGATGCAGCGATAATAATATGGCAATTTTCAATGTAATCACTAAAACATTTTAAATGGGAAATGTAAAAACCTGGAAGCTTCTAGGGTGTAAATAGGTAACAGGCGGCCAGTTTAGACAAGTGCACCAGTAGGTAGATTTATAGAAAGTACAGTAGGTACAGATTGTTTAATTGCCACGCTGTATAGCACAAAAGTTTTGTCCTTCAAGCTAAATTTCTGTATGTTTTCTATTTTCTGGTTAAATTACCCACATAACACTAAGTAAAATAGTTATGTTGACTAATCTATGTAGAAGTTGGTTTTCTCGCTCGTGACTCCGCTGTATCCTCAAGAACACTCCCGGTACACAACTCACAGATACAGGTGATCCCAAATGTTATGTAAAATGTTCCAAACAAAAGCTTCAAATCAACCACAAAAAAGCCAGTCCCCCCTCAGATTTGTCATCTGCTAACAAAAATATAGGTTTCCACGTTACTGGTAGTACAAAGGTTCTGGAAAAGCTAAATGTCTCCTCGCCACCTAAAAGAAATTCAGCAAATTCTGTGCTCCCGAATCCAGATGCATCCATTGTAAGCCCCAGTGTGCCTAGACCAGATGTAGCATCCACATGTTTGGTACTTCTGGGGTGATGAGAGATCGCCTAAGCTGCGGGTGCATATCCCCAGAAGCATAAGCTGGACGCTACCACAGAAATAAAGTCATTTTGGGGGAGGGATGAGTAGTTTGTAAAATGAGGTCATATATGGAGGGGGGGGTTCTGCTGTTCTGGCACCTCAAAGGCTCTGCTAATGTGACATGACATCCTTCAAATCACTCCAGAAAAAGCTGAACTCCAATATATCACTTGTTCCCTTTTGAGTTTTGCACTGTGCCTCAAAATTAGTTTTTGACCAAATATGGGGTGTATTGGTGTACTCCTCAGAAAATGAACAAATTTTGGGCTCCATTTTCTCTTGCTATCCACGTGAAAATGGAAACATTAGGAGCTAAAAACATTTTTTCTGGAAAACAAATGTGCTCACCTCATATCTATAAAAATTCTTTGAGCGGTGTAGTTTACAAAATGGGGTAATTTGTGGTGGGTTTCCACTACCCACATAAGGGGCTCTCCGAACACGACATGGCGTCCGCTAATGACTCCAGACAATTTTGTGTCAAAAAGTCAAACGGTGCTCCTTCCCTTCCGAGCCCTGCCGTGAGCCCAAACAGTAGCTTCCGTCCCCATAAGGGATATTATTGTATTCAAGAGAAATTTCACAACAAATTTCGGGGTGCTTTTTCTCCCGTTACCCTCATGAAACTGCAAAATTTGGAGTTAAATTAACATTTTGTGGGGAAAAAGTGAAAATTTTCATTTTTTCTTTCCACATTGCTTTAGTTACTGAAGAGTTAATAAATTTGAGAGGTGCAATTTTTTTATAATGGTGTCACTTTTGGGTATTTTCTGTCACATAGACCCCTTGAGGTCAATTCAAATGTAACGTGGTCGCTAAAAAAAAACTGGTCTTGTAAATTTTGATGGAAAAATGAAAAAATACTGTTTAGCTTTTAACCCTCTTAACTTCCTAGCAAAAAAAAAAAAAAAAAAGTTATATTTCGAAATTTGGGCTGATGTCTACTACGTTGTTATTTATTAACCATTGTGGGTGACAATTCAGTGGTTTAAGGACTTAAGAATTAAAACTTTGAAAATTGCTAAATTTTTGCACATAAACAAGTCATAGAGAACAAATTGTACCACAGTTATGAAGTAGAATATGTCGCAAATTGTCTCTCCAGAGAGGAAGAGGACTACAATTCTAGTGCAACCTACAGGTAGTAGCAATAATAAAAAAAAAAATCAATATAGATTCCACAAATGAGCCTTGTCACATGACTTAGGATAAAAGTCAGAGCCATTTTCTGAATTTGCAGACAATCTTTTGGGGTACTGCCCTTCGTCTGTGCAAAGTTTGAGATTTGGTTTGGCTGTGTGAGAGGCGCCTGACCGGCATCCAAGGGGTAAGGCTATGTTTCCACGGTCAGGAAACCTTCAGGATTTGCTGCGGATTGGACACTTGATACAGCCGCAGCGTCCAGATGTTACAGCATAATAAGGGTCTTTATAGACCGCAGCAGGTCTATTTATCTTGCGGAGATGCTCAGTCTCCACAAGATAAATAACCCAGTCTATGAATAAGATGCAGGGATTCCACGTGTTCAATGAACACATGCGGAATCACCGAGTGTACAACAGGGGGCAGGGCTTTGGGCGGAGTGGGGTATCTGCTGCGTCCAAAGCACAGGGAATCCTGAACGTAGAAACATAGCCTAACATTTTCCTTGCAGAGCTTGACATCTCAAGCCTGACATGCGGAGGTGAGGAGACTTAAAGTGTATATGCACACGTTGTGGACTCCATTGCAGATTTTTCCGCAGAACCCGCAGGTAAAATGACCTGCGTTTTACCTGCGGATTCACTGCGGATTTTATGCAGATTTTGTGCGGATTTCACCTGCAGATTCCTTTTATGGAATAGGTGTAAAACACTGCGGAATCCGCACAAAGAATTGACATGCTGCGAAAAATAAATCGCAGAGTTTTCAGCAGCATGGTAATGTACAACGCATGGAAAACTGGCAGTGCCAGATCCGCAACGGATCCGCAGCCAAATCTGCAACATATGCACATACCCTCAAGTCACAATGTTCCTCTGGGAAATATGCAAATTATCTCTTCAGAGGGGAAGAGTAATAGAACTCTAGTCTCTGAACAGAAAAATGTCATATTTTCCAGAGGAGCAGTGCAGCTTAAAAATCTCCTCACCCTGACAAGTCACTTTCCGCAAGGAATAGGTCACGAAAAAAGTCTTATAATTACTGGTATCCATTGAGCCATTTCAAAGTTGTTACCTAATAACTTGACACTAGTCAAAGATAAAAAAAAAAAAAAAATTACCTGGTCATGAAGGTGAAAACAGGCTTGGGGATAAGAATGTACTACTAGAGTCCTGTAGAAAACATATACCCTCTGGCAATAAAATTTTCAGGAATAAAAAAACAAATATGGATAAATAAGGCAGCACATAATTTGATAAGACAAAAACATAGGGACCTTCGCGCAATGCATCCTTGGGAACGGAAGCCGTCGCATGCACCGCTGAGAGCAGAGGGCCGTCGGAAGTATATCCATATTTTTTATTTTTACTCTTTTACATTAATATGGATCCCAGGGCCTGAAGGAGAGTCTCCTCTCCTCCAGACCCTGGGAACCATCCAGGAACCGTACCCGGCGTATAAGACGACCCCCGACTTTTGAGAAGATTTTCAGGGGTTAAAAAGTAGTCTGATACGCCGGAAAATACGGTATGTAGGATATTAAAAACTGAGGCTATGTGCACACGTTCTGGATTTTTTTGCGTTTTTTCACTGCAAAAACGCTTAAAAAACGCTTCCATTAAGCATCCCATCATTTTTAATGCATTCCGCAATTTTTGTGCACATGTTGCGTTTTCTTCCGAGATTTAAACGCATCGCGGAAAAAAACACAGAATGTTCATTAATTTTGCAGATTTTTCAAGGATTTGCTGAAATATTATTGCATTGGGAAAAAAAAGCACGAAAAATCCACAAAAAAAGGGCAAAAAACGCAAGAACAACGTGAAAAATACGCATGTGGATTTCCTGCGAAAGTAGTCCGGATTTGCTCAGGAAAATTCTGCACACTTTCGTGAACATGGGCACATAGCAATGGGCAAACACTTGGCAAATGAGGTTTAGTGTAGAGTAATGCACCTAGGAAGGTGTAATCCTATTGCTGCATATACATTATTTGGGAGCATACTTGGGAATACAGAACATGAGAAGAACGTGGGAATTCCGGTTACAAGTAAGCTGAGCAGCAGTACTCAATGTCCAGCAGCAGCCACAAAAGCAAACAAGATTTTAGTGCGTATAAAAAGATAAAATCCCATGATCCCAACGTACTGTTACCATTATATAAATCACTTGCAAGGCCACATCTAGAATATGGGATCCAGTTTTGGGCTCCACATTTTAAAAAGGGTATTCAGAAATTAGAGTCAGTTCAAAGGTGGGCAACTAGATTATTACAAGGAATGGAACGCCTCTCATATGATGAGAGGTTGGAAAAGTTGGGCTTGTTTAGCTTAGAAAAAAAGACGCCTCAGAGGAGATATCATTTATAATGTATAACAACGTGTGGTCAATACAAAAGAACTGGCACATGACTTATTCCTTCCAAAAACTATACCTAGGACCATGTGGCACTCACTATGGGTGGAAGAAAACCGATTCCAGCAGCTAAATGGAACATGGTTCTTAACGGTTAAATCAGTCAGAATGTGGAATGCTCTACCACAAGAGGTAGTAAAGGCAGACACAAACAGGGAAGTGCCCCAAAGGGGATAAAGGTTAGTGTAAGGCCATGTAGTGTCTCGCTTGGTTATGCATGCGGTCCACTTCAAATGGGGGATCATGTTGAGTAATGTGCTCTGAAGGACTTAGGAGCCATCTGGCAGCCCATGTCCCTTGCGGCCTACATGGTCTAACATGAAACCAGTAATTGGCACGATCTATCTGATTATACCTTTTGTCCTACCACTATTGTATTTGCACGGCACAATATAATCCAGTTAACGGATGGGGCTTATATCTAAGGCTAGGGTCACATTGCGTTTTAGTGTGAGCGCTAACGGACAGCGTTGCACGGCGAAATTAACGCCATTCAACGCGCCCGTTAGTGCTCCCATAGCCCGCAATGTAACCAGCGCATTGCTAGCGCGTGTCCTTTTCGGCACGCGCTAGCGATGTGCCGGTCTTTTGCAGCGCGCCTCGGACGCTGTGCGCCCGAGTTCTGTTCCCCGCTCTCGCAGATCAGGGATCTGCGAGAGCGGGGACGTTCACGCGACCCCGAAATGCGGCCCCTTAAACATTGCGTTAGGGCAATCCGCTAGCGCTAAACGGATTGCCCTAACGCAATGTGACCCTAGCCTAACGAAGACCTGGCGGCAGTCCTACCAGGCTTGTTTCACTGGTGCTAGTGAAAGGGGCATCTCAGCCCGTCAGGGTTGTAAGCGAGTATGGTGCCATGTCCATGACTGCGTGGGCAACATCCGTTCACTCCCTGTGCCTCCCTGGGTCCTTGTGGACAGGAGGTGTGCAAAAATACCAAGCTGACCTTGTGTGTCCCTACAGGTTGCGGAACGTTACATTAATAAAAGTGGGGAGACCGCATTACGTGATCCGTCTGACGCAATAGTGACATCAGGTGGGGTGGCAAGGTGTGGGTTCTTCATAGTACCACTTATGATGACCGTTTCTTGTCATTTAGCCAATTTCATATCCATCTACATATAGGTTCCCCCAGTCCTTGCTTCTTCCGCTTCAGTATAAGGCTGTTATGCGGTACAGTATCAAATGCCTTTGCAAAGCCCAGATAAATCACATCAGCCACATTACCAACATCCAGATTTGCACTTTCTCCTCATAGAAACCTAACATGTCAGTTAGACACGATTAATCATCATTAATTAATCATGATTAATTAATCATTAATCTGTGCTCGTTATTTATTTTATTATTTTTCTGCAATATACACCTCTGGCAAAAATTAAGAGACCACTGCAAAATGTTCAGTTTGTCTGATTTTTCTCTTTATAGGTATATTCTTGAGTAAAACAAATTGTTCTTTTATTCTATAAACTTCTGACATGTCTCCGAATTTCCAAGCAATAAATTGTTGGGGGTTTTTCTGTAAAGGAGAAATGGTCAAAATAAAAAAAAATAAAAAAATAAAAAAAAACAAAAAAAATTCCTTTCAGACCTCAAATAAACGCAAAGAAAACAAGTTCATAATAATTTAAAAACAACAATACTAATGTTTTAACTCCGGAAGAGTTCAGAAATCAATATTTTGTGTAATAACCATGAGTTTAAGGCTATGTGCACGTGTCAGCAATGTTTGCAGAAATTTCCTGACAAAAAACAGACTTCTTCCGCAGGAAATACCGGATTACTTACCGGTAATGCTCTTTTATAGAGCCCACTAGAGAGAGGGGATCCGCCCCTAGGAACAGGAAACCTACAGAGAGATAAAAGGGGCGGCCCCCCCTCGCTCCTCAGTTGTTTTACAGAGAATAGGAGGAACCGCCGCCAGGTTTTAGTTAACAGGTTCAGGTATATACATATATATACATATTTACAACCTCATACTACATCTTTCTAATATTTACGCCTCACCAAAAAAGCACCATGTGCAACTATATACAGAAAAGGGAGGGATGTGAACGGGTGCTGTCGTGGGCGCTATAAAAGAGCATTACCGGTAAGTAATCCGGTATTTTCTATTCGCCACGACAGCACCCACTAGAGAGAATTACAGAGACTATAGACTGGGTGGGTTTACTGAGTCAAGGACCGATACACCGAAGGTCAGGTCAGAAGCAGAGGATAGATCTAATCTATAATGCTTATAGAAGGTGTTAGGTGAAGACCAAGTTGCAGCCTTACATATAAGGTCTATTGGTACATTTGCCCTTTCTGCCCAGGAAGTCGACAAGGCTCTTGTAGAGTGCGCTCCTACATGCATTGGAGGATCTTTTCCTCCCACTTTATACGCCAAGATTATGGCTTCTCTGATCCAGCGAGATAATGTGTTCTTTGTCACTCTGGCACCCTTGGTTTTACCCTGGAAAGACACAAAGAGAGCCCTACTCTTCCTCCAGTCCCTAGTTCTCTCTAAATAGGCTAAGACAGTCCTTTTTACATCTAGGGTGTGAAGTCTATCTTCTTCTGGAGTTGAGTGGTTCTCATAAAAGGTAGGTAGCAAGATCTCTTGGGATCTATGAAAGGTAGAGGCCACCTTAGGGAGATAACACGGATCTGTTTTTAAAAGTATCCTATCTGATGTTACCACCAAAAAGGGAGGATCTATAGATAATGCATGAAGATCACTAACTCTTCTAGCAGAAACTAATGCCACTAATAATACTGTTTTTAAAGAAATATTCTTTAGTGAGGCTGCATGGAGAGGCTCAAAAGGTGGTTGTGTCAATGCATTTAGGACTATCGATAGATCCCACTGAGGAACCCGAGGTATGCTAATTGGTTTTGATCTCTCACAGGCAGATATAAACCGAGATATCCATCTATTACCTGCAACATCATAATTAAACAGAGCTCCTAAGGCTGACACCTGAACCTTCAGAGTGCTTACGGAAAGACCTAATTCCAGACCTTTTTGTAGAAATTCCAATATTGGAAATATAGGAATTTCAGCTGAAAGTTGTGTAGTATGAAATTGAAGAAATTTTCTCCAAATTCTAACATAAATCCTGGTAGTTGAAGGTTTTCTGCTTTTCATCAGAGTATCTATTAACCCACTAGAAAACCCCCTGAGATTTAGTAACCGCCTTTCAAACTCCATGCAGTTAAATTCATGCCCTTTGCCTGAGGATGAAGGAACGGACCCTGAGAGAGCAAGTCCTTGGACTGAGGCAGAATCCACGGGTCCGACACTGACATCGCCCTCAGCCATGAGAACCATGGCCTTTTGGGCCAGAACGGGGCTATTAATAGAATTTTTGCTCTTTCTTCCCTTATTTTTCTTATTACCAAAGGCAGTAGATTCCATGGAGGAAAAGCATATGACAGGTCGAAAGTCCATGGTACTTGGAGGGCATCGAGTATGTCCGGCTCGTCCTCCCTGTTTAGAGAGGCAAACACCCTGACCTGTCGGTTGGCTCTTGTGGCAAACAAGTCTATTTGAGGAACACCCCATCGAGCTGTTATCATCTTGAAAATTTTTCTGTTTAGCATCCATTCTCCTTAATGAAGGGTGTGACGGCTCAGAAAATCTGCATGAAAATTGTCTGTGCCCCTGATGTGCACTGCTGACAGTGATAGCAGATGACCTTCTGCTAATTCCATGATGTCTGATGCCAGCCCCCTGAGTCTGTCCGACCGCGTACCTCCTTGATGGTTCAAGTAAGCTACCGCCGTGGTGTTGTCGGAGAACACTCTTGTGTGAGAGCCGCTGAGCTGAGGAAGAAAGTGAAGTAGGGAATAATATATCGCCCTCAACTCTTTGACATTCGAAGAACTATCAAGTTCCGAACCAGACCAAAGATCCTGAACCCACTGATCCTGAAAATGTGCCCCCCAGCCTTTAGGCCCAGCATCTGTGGTCACTATACTAGAGGGGGAAATTACCCAAAGAACCCCTTTTGAAAGGATTTTCTGATTTAACCACCACTTAAGAGAGTGTAATACTTCCGTTGTTAGATAAACTGTCCTATCCAGACATCCTCTATTCTTGATGTCTTCCTCCAATATAAATTTTTGTAGAAGCCTAGTATGAGCCTGTGCCCACTGGACCGCAGGAATACACGATGTCAGAGAACCTAGTAATGACATGCTCTGTCTGAGTGACATACTACGATTTTTTATTGCTAAGGATACCTTATCAACTATGGAGATTTTCTTATCCTCGGGCAGCTTACAAATCTGGTCAGCTGAATCTAGAAGGAGTCCAAGGAATTTCTGACACTTTACAGGCTGAAGTCTAGATTTTTCCCAATTAACCAGCCAACCCAGGGATTGCAAGGAAAACACTACTTCCCGTAACCTCTGCTCACACTGTAGGGGGTCTTTACCTACAATCAATAAGTCATCTAGATATGGAATGACTAAAGTATCCTTTACTCTTAAGAAAGACATTACTTCCAATAGCAATTTTGTAAAAACCCTTGGGGCCATAGATAATCCGAAGGGCATCGCCTTATATTGTAGATGACGAATTTGTCCCTCTATACAAACTGCTACCCGAAGAAACTGCTGGTATAAATGATGTATAGGAATATGATAGTAAGCATCCTTAAGATCCAATACTACCATGTAGCAGTTTGGAAATAGATTTTTTATAGCTGAACGAATGGATTCCATCTTGAATGTTTTAGGTCTTATAAAGGAATTCAGCTTTCTTAAATTAATTATGGTTCTGAAAGAGCCATCCGGCTTACTAATCAGAAACAAGGGAGAATAAAATCCTCTCCTCATCTGGGAAGATGGGACATCCACTAGGACTTGTTTGCGTAGGAGGGTTTTAACCTCTGTTTCAAGTGCCTCTTGCTGAGGCCTGGATCTTAAGGTGGTAAGGAGGAAGGAATCCGGAGGAGTTCTAATAAAGTCTAATGTGAGCCCTGAAGATATTAATTTAATAGCCCATGGATTAATTGTTATCTCTTCCCATTGTTGCCTAAACTGTTTTAGCCTTCCACCCACTGGAGGAATATAGTTAATGGAATTTGTCGGCTGGCTTGAATGGACGTTTATTAAACAAGTTTCCTTTTTGTTTAAAATCCTTATTGTTCCATCTGTCTCTGAAGCCTCCCCTCTTTCCGAATGGTGGCTTCCTGAACGCCCTTCTGTAAGACGGAATAAAGGGATTAGGAAATCCTTTTTTCCTTTCACCTGCCTTAGTGAGTATATCATCAAGGACTGTTCCAAAAAGGTACTCACCCTGACAGGGTATGGCACATAATTTGGATCTAGACTGGGCATCTCCCTTCCAGTTTTTTAGCCATAAAGCACGCCTAGCCGTATTGGAGAGATTAGCTGTTCTGGCCGCAAGTCGTAGGGAGTCAATAGAGGCATCAGATATAAAGGCAGCCGCACCCTTGATCAAAGGGATAGACGCTCGTAACTTTTCCCTGGATACACCAGTTTTAATATTTTGCTCCAGCTGATCCAGCCAGACTAGCATTGACCTGCTAGTACATGTGGCTGAAATTGCCGGCTTGAATGCCGTGACACAGGCCTCCCACGATTTTTTAAGGAGCGCATCTGATTTTCCTTACTTTTATAGTGTAGCCACTCCTGCACACATCCCCCTTCTTTTTTTTTTTTCTACTCACAAGTCTGGCGTCAGGACACTGGGATCGCATGGGGGAATCCAATATGGCGGTTCCCCCGGAAATAGTACTCCGACCTCGCGACCCCGGAAGTTCAAGCCTTCTTTCCGGGGACGCCGACGCTACTGCGCATGTGCCCGCGTCTGCTGTATACCGGAACACGCCGCTGAAAGCGCTGCATCCACCATGTCGCCTCTTACCTTGGAGGGACAGGAGGGAAGACTCCGACCGGGGACGCCATCCGCCGCTCAGCTCCACTCAGGAGGGCACCACCGCAGGTATCCACACTGCACCATGCAATTGTCAGCACTTATCCAACTGTGTCCCAGCAGGGAGACCGTTGGCACCTTCAGGCTTTCCTGTCAGCCGCACCAGATGAGGGGGGAGCCCGCAGGAACATTCCCCCGACACTGTCTACCTGCTCTGGGACCCCTGTCGCTCAGCAGAGACGGTACAGGCGGTAGCCCAGGCAGGTTTTCCTCTTCTTAGCACCATAGAGCTTCTCTGTGGGTTCCCTTCTAGGAACAGGAAACCAACTGAGGAGCGAGGGGGGGCCGCCCCTTTTATCTCTCTGTAGGTTTCCTGTTCCTAGGGGCGGATCCCCTCTCTCTAGTGGGTGCTGTCGTGGCGAATAGAAAATTCACACTCTTATTTCGCGTTTTTTCGGGAGGTTTTTTTTGCGAATTTTTTTAGTTTTTTTCCAGAGCTTCCCCAACTGAATAATATAGAGGGAAAACCGCAAAAAATCTGCAAAATTAATGAACATGCTGCATTTTTTTCCACGATGCGTTTTTTTTGCGGAAAAAAACGCAACATGTGCACAAAAATTGCGGAATACATTCTAACTATCTTGTTTAATGTATGCGTTTTTTTGTGGATTTATAGTGAAAAAAACGCAAAACACACGAGAAAAATCTAATGTGCATGCCCGAAGAATGATTGCACATCGCCCGTGAAGTGAGGAGACACAGAGTAAGCGGTGCCCGGAGGCCAAAGGGGGATGGGGGGGGGGGGTGACAGGTTCCCTTTAAGAAGGGTAAGGTAATGGATCCATGCAACTACTGTCCAGTAAGTCTGACATCAGTAGTGTGCAAAGTTTTTGAGGGCAGCATAAGAGATGATCTGCAGAGATATACAGTTCTGACAAAAATTAAGAGACCACCACATCAAAATCCTGTCATTGGCAGCCCATCTCCAGACCTGAACCCCATTGAAAACCTCTGGAATGTAATCAAGAGGATGATGGATAGTCACAAACCATCAAACAAAGAAGAGCTGCTTACATTTTTGCGCCAGAAGCCGTGTGAAAGACTGGTGGAAAGTATGCCAAGATGCATGAAAGCTGTGATTAAGGTTATGTGCACACGTTGCGGATTCGTGTGCGGATTTTTCCGCACCGTTTTGGCAAAATCCACAGGTAAAACGCAAAGCGGATTACCTGCGGTTTTTGTGTGGATTCCACCTGCGGTTTTACACTTGCAGATTCCTATTGAGGAGCAGGTGTAAACCGCTGCAGAATCCGCACAAAAAATTGACATGCTGCGGAAAATACAACGCAGCTTTTCCATGCGGTATTTTCCGCACCATGGTCTCTGTGGATTTCGTTTTCCATACATTTATATGGTACTGTACAACGCATAGAAAAATCCGCAACGTGTGCACATAGCCTTAGCCTTTACTGGCTATCAAAATAGGGGGACCCCCAAAAAAATTGATGTGGGGGTCCCCCTATAATAGCCAGAAAAGGCTATGCAGACAGTTGCTGGTTGATATTCATAGCTTAGGAAGGGACCATGGATATTGGCCCCCCCGGCTAAAAAACCCCAGCTCACAGCCGCCCCAGAGATGGCGCATCTGTAAGATGCGCCAATCCGGCAATTAGCCTCTCTCTTCCCACTGCGCTGTAGAGGAGGCATATGGGGGTAATATGTGGTTAATGTCACCTTTAGTAATGGAGAGACGTCAATAAGACACCAATCCATTACTAATCCTATAGTTGTTAATGGGTTAAATAAACACACACACATGCAGAATAAAGGATTTTAATGAAATAAAACAACACAGTTTTGCCATCTTTATTGTTTTGCCAATCCATACAACACCCTCAATCTCCTGGAAAAAAAATAAAATAAACACAAATAATCCCTGGTCCGAAGTAGTCCATTTAATAACAAGTTTCCAGCGACGATCTCCCCTATAGAGCTGTCACATCAGGAGATGCGACAGCTCTATAGGCTTCCAGTGACACTGACAGGAGAAAATGGCTCCTGCAGTGTTATCATTGAGGTTTCAATGGCCTCTCACTTTACGGCACTGCTGCGTGAGAATTTTCCCATGCAGCGGTGCCGTAAGTAACAGTATGAACTCTGCACTCACAGTGGCAGAGGGATACAGTGTGGAAGGATACCTTCCTTCATGGTATCACCAGAGCCCCTGGAGAGCGGTCGCATCTGCCGATGTGATAGCTCTTCAAGGGAGATAGGCGTGGAACACTCGTTATTAAATGGATTACGTCGGATCAGGGAGTATACTGTTGGGTTAAATTTTTTCTTTTTTTTTTTTTTTTTTTTTTTTAACACAGGTGATTGAGGGTTTCGGGGATTAGCTGTATTGTGAGTATATACGGTATGTTGTATGTACTGTATGTCTATGTATGCACTGTATATGTGTGTGTGTGTTTTTTTTGTTTGTTTGTTTTTTACACTTGAAAACAGTAGCCGTATGATGGGACTACTGCTGTCTCATTATCCGGCTAGCTGTCACTGTAGTAGGGATAGCCGGATGGGACAAGTAGTCCCATCGGACGATGCCTGCCAACACACACAAACAGCCCCGCACATCATCTCCGCACACACACAGTCTCCGCCAACACACTCTTCCCCCTCCCGATCTGCAGCGTATCTCGCAGGCACATCCGCAGCAAAACCACAGATCTTTTATAAACCTGCGGTTTTGCTGCGGATTGGCCTGACACAATGTAAGTCAATGGGTGCAGAAATGCTGCAGATCTGCAAAAAGAATTGACATGCTGCGGAAAATAAAACAAAGTGCAAAGCCGCACTTTTTTTCCCGCAGCATTTCCACAAAAATTCTCAATTTCCCATTGAATAACATTGCTTGTGCACTACACTGCGGATTTCATGTAATTCCGCGCATCCAAAAATGCTGTGGATCTGCATCTAAATCCGCAACGTGTGGACGTAGCCTTAGGCTATGTGCACACGTTGCGAATCCGCAGCGTTTTTCTACTAGTGGAATTGCATCAAATCTGCAGTGTAGTGCACAGGCAATGTTAGTCAATGTGAAATTGAGAATTTTTGTGCACATGATGCGGGGAAAAAAAACAAAAAACGGGCGGATCTGCAGCATTTTATTTTCCGCAGCATGTAAATTCTTTTTGCGGATCTGCAGTATTTCTGCACCCATTGACTTACATTGTGTCAAGTCAATCTGCAGCAAAGCCGCAGGTTTAAAAAAAGATCTGCAGTTTTGCTGCGGATGTGCTTGCGAGAAACGCTGCAGATCGGAAGGGGGAAGTGTGTGTGGGCGGAGTCTGTGCGGAGAAGATGTGCATGTTTGTGTGCAGGTGTCTGTGTGTCTGCATGTGTGTGCGGGGCTATATATGTGTGTGTGTGCATCTGTGTGTAGGCAGGCATCGTCCAATGGGACTACTTGTCCCATCCAGCTATGCCTGCTGCAATGACAACTAGCCAGATGATGGGACAGTAGTAGTCCCCATCATCCGGCTTCTGTGTTCACGAGTAAAAAAAATACAAAAAAAAACCACATATACAGTACATACATATGGACATACAGTACATACAACATACAGTACATAGTCGCCATACAGCTAATCTCTGAAGCCCTTGATAACCTGTAAAAAAAATTAAAATAAACCAACCGTATACTCCCTGATCCGATGTAATCCATTTAATAACGAGTGTCCCACGACGATCTCCCATGGAGAGCTGTCACATCGGCAGATGCAACCGCTCTCCAGGGTTTCCGGTGATACAATGATGGAAGGTATCCTTCCGCACTGTATCCCTCAGCCGCTGTGAATACAGTACAGTTCATACTGTCACTTGCGGCACCGCTGCGTGGGAAAATTGTCATGCAGCAGTGCCGTAAATTGAGAGGCCATTGAATCCTCAGTGATCACACTGCTGGAGCCATTGTCTCCTGTCAGTGTGTCACTGGAGGCCTATAGAGCTGTCAAATCTCCTAATGTGACAGCTCTATAGGGGAGACAGTCGTGAGACACCAGTTATTAAATGGACGGAGTCGGACCAGGGAGTATTTGTGTTGGTTTATTATTTTCTTTTTTTCCAGGAGATCGAGGGCGTTGCATGGATTGGCAGAAAAATAAAGATGGCATAACTGTGTGGTGTTTTATTTCATTAAAATACTTTATTCTGCATGTGTGTGTGTAGCCTGGGAAGAACCATGGGTATTAACCCTTACCCAGGCTATAAACATCGGCCCCTAGTCGCTGGATTTCCCTCTCTGGAGCAGAAAATTGTGCGGGAGCCAACGCTTTTTTTTTTTAATGAAACAGATGTTGTGTTTAAGGCGGGGGTCACACTTGTGAGAAACTCGCACAAGTCTCTCGCATCAATACCAGAGCATGTATTTCTATGCAGCTGAATGCTCCGGTCCCGAGTGCCGGCGGCAGTTTCGGGTATTGATGCGAGAGACTCGTGCGAGTTTCTCACAAGTGTAACCCCCGCCTAACTCTTTATGTACCATTTTATTATGTTTATTACTAAACATGAGGCTTGTTATTATCTATCGATAGCTATATCAATAGATAGATGTATAGATTTATAGATGGATACATAGATAGATCTATTATCTATATATAGATCTATGTATCTATCTATATATCTAGCTATCATCTATCTTTCTGTGTGTAAACATTATTCTTCAATGGAGTATGTAAAATAAGAGGTTGGACAAAGAAATTACCACAATTTTTTTTTTTCTGTTCAATAATAGATTGTATTTAGCTTTCAAAAACGCATCAAATCCGCACGGATTTTTACCTGCGTTTTCTGCCAAGAGATGGAGAATCTGGGCAGAAAATTTCACAAGCAAATCTGCAATGTGTGCACAATACCCTAAGGGTATGTTCCCACTGTCCATAAACGCTACAGGTTGGACGCTGCGTAAATCTGCAGCGTCCAACCGAAACCGGCCAGATGTAACAGCATAGTGGATGGGATTTTGAGAAATCCCATGCCCACTATGCGTGCCCCAGCGGCTTCCCTGCGGAGGCGGACATATGGCATGTCTTTCCAGACCGCAGCATGTCTATTGATCTTGCAGAGACACGAGTCTCCGCAAGATAAATTTCACCGGTCCAATGTATTGGCTGCGGTGATTCCACACGGTTCAGTGAACACATGTGGAATCACCTGCGTTCAAAAGCCGGCAGCGCTTTGGACGGAGGAGGCATGTGCTGCGTCCAAAGCGCTACCTAACACTGAACGTGTGGACATACCCTAAAAAGGTTCTCAGCACAGGATTTTTTTTTCTGCAAGACATCCAATTGTGGCCTTTTTTTATGACAAGATCTGTTTATTGAAATGAACTTGTTTGTAGAACAGTCCCTTTAAATTAACCGTAGGAGTGGAAATCACTCACCCGTTCTGCGCTTGAGCCGCTGCCTTATATGGCAAACTTACTCCAAACATTCTCCTTACTCATCCTGAAATGATGACACAGAAGCCACAAACCAAGTTCTGCTAACAAACTGAAAAGTTCCCAAAGTGCAGCGAGGAAATGAAGTAAAAGTGGGCACAAGAGATAACTACTCCCCGACAGCTTCACATTCTGCTGTCAGTCACTTCATCATGATGAACTAAATTCGGATGACCTTTCTACTTGTCAGCCATTATCCTGTCATCAGAGAGGAAGCCTATAATAAACCAGAGAACTTAGCCCATCACTGTGGACATTTAGCCTTTCTTATGAGGCAACTGAGAAGTGACCCGACCATCCACCTATCTTCAGTAGTGAACAGAGGAAGAAAAAAAAAAATTGACAAATAAGATTTAGTAAGGGAAGCTTCAGGCCATTATAATATAGATATGTGAAGTACCTGCCATGCTATATCCAAGTTTTATCCCTTACCAGAATATACTACTACTTATAAATTAGAAAGAAAGAAAAAAAAGAAAAAATCAGTGCAGTACGTGTAAGGGTTAATTCACAAAACCATAGCGGTCATATTTTCTCATTCCAATTAAGACAGCAGTCCCAAACTAACAGCATTAAGTAAGGCAATGTGGGGAGACTGTCTGCAGGCACTGCATGAGGAGGCCACGATACTGTCTGCGAGCACTACGTGGGGAGGCCACGACACTGTCTACCGGCACTACGCGAGGAGGTCACGATACTGTCTGCGGGCACTACGTGAGTAGGCCACATTACTGTCTGCGGGCACTACGTGAGGAGGCCACTACGTGAGGCGGCCACGATACTGTTTGCGAGCACTACGTGTGGAGGCCATGACACTGTCTATAGGCACTTCGTGAGGAGGCCACGATACTGTCTGCGGGCACTTCGTGAGGAGGCCACGATACTGTCTGCGGGCACTTCGTGAGGAGACCACGATACTGTCTGCGGGCACTTCGTGTGGAAGCCACGATACTGTCTGCGGGCACTACGTGGGGAGGCCACGACACTGTATACAGGCACTACGTTAGGAGGCCACGATACTGTCTACAGGCACTACGTGTGGAGGCCACAACACTGTCTGCAAGCACTACTTGAGGCCACGAAACTGTCTACAGGCACTACGTGTGGAGGCCACGATACTGTCTGCAGGCACTACGTGTGGAGGCCACGATACTGTCTGCAGGCACTACGTGGGGAGGCCACGAAACTGTCTACAGGCACTACGTGTGGAGGCCACGATACTGTCTGCAGGCACTACGTGTGGAGGCCACGATACTGTCTGCAGGCACTACGTGGGGAGGCCACAACACTGTCTACAGGCACTACGTGTGGAGGCTACGATACTGTCTGAAGGCACTACGTGGGGAGGCCACAACACTGTCTACAGGCACTACGTGTGGAGGCCACGACACTGTCTGCAGGCGCTACGTGGGAAGGCCATGATACTGTCTGCAGGCACTACGTGGGGAGGCCACGATACTGTCTGCAGGCATGTACTACGTGGGGAGGCCATGACACTGTCTGCAGGCACTACGTGGGAAGGCCATGATACTGTCTGCAGGCATGTACTACGTGGGGAGGCCATGACACTGCCTGCAGGCACTACATGGGGATGTGAAGACATTACAAGGTAAGTATATATTAAGATGAGATCCTAAATAGCCAGTGCCTTTTTTTGTGCATTGGTAGGAGATACGCGCTTCTAACAATGTGTCTATGGCCAATTGCTAGATATGGACATGTCCTGTGCATGTACAGTAGTCAGGAAGGCATTATGCACCTGTCCTATTAATCAGAACAGGAGGAGTGCATGATGACCTCCTGATGTGGAAGTGAGACATACTAAATACCCAACTCAGACAAATTCCTGTGAGCTGCTCACATGTCCAGTGTAAATACCTCTAGTCTGGAGCACCATGCAGACATGGTCCTAGAAGCGTTTATTTTCAGACTATGTACACATCCTAATAAACAGCAATTGTAAAGGCCAGTTGTCCAAGATATAGAGATAGATAGATAGATAGATATACATATATATACACACACACGCACATACATACATACATCCACGTAGTATATTGCCCAGCCACGTAGTATATTGCACAGCAAGATAGTACATAGCACAGCCCACGTAGTACATAGCACAGCCCACGTAGTACATAGCACAGCCCACGTAGTACATAGCACAGCCCACGTAGTACATAGCACAGCCCACGCAGTACATAGCACAGCCCACGCAGTACATAGCACAGCCCACGTAGTATATAACACAGTCCATGCAGTATCTAACACAGCCCACGTAGTATATAGCAATCTGGGCACCATATCCCTGTTTAAAAAAAAGAATTAAAATAAAAAATAGTTATATACTCACCTTCCAGCGGCCCCCGGATCCAGCCCAGGCATTTAGTGACGCTCCTCGCGGCGCTCTGGTCCGAAGAATGCATTGCGGCAATAACACATGATGATGTCGTGGTCTTGCGAGACCGCTGCGTCATCTCCGGTCATTGCCGCAATGCATTCTTGGGACCAGAGTGTCGCGAGGAGCGGGAAAGGTGCCAGAAGATGAGAATATAATGATATTTTTTTTATTATTATTTTTAACATTAGATCTTTTTACTATTGATGCTGCATAGGCAGCATCAATAGTAAAAAGTTGGTCACACAGGGTTAATAGCAGCGTTAATGGACTGCGTTACCCCGCAGAGTAACGCAGTCCGTTTAACGGACTGCTAAAACGCTATCGCTGATTATTAGCCGGCCGCAACTCTCTTTCTCTCTCTAAAGTCTTAGTTACTCACCGGTTAACGGTGTTTCTCGGAGTCCATGACAGCACCACGGAGAGAGGGGATCCGCCCTTCAGGAACAGGAAACCTACAGATACATAAGGGCGGCACCTCTCCCACGCATCAGTTGGTTTACAGAGCACAAGAGGACCACCAAGCTTAATAGCATACATAATAAACAATAATACAATAACTAACTATTTACTACCCGTGAATTATATAAACAAAGGAAGAGGTGTACACCCAGAACTTAAGAAGACGGGAGGGTATGTACAGGTGCTGTCATGGACTCCGAGAAACACCGTTAACCGGTGAGTAACTAAGACTTTATCGGTCGTCCATGACAGCACTACGGAGAGAATTACAGAGAGTAACTAACTAGGGAGGGACTACAGCTTGCAGCACCCTTACACCAAAAGAGAGGTCAGAAGAGGCACCCAGGTTCAATCTATAGTGATTATAGAATGTGTTTGGGGAAGACCAAGTAGCAGCCTTACAAATCTGGTCGATCGATACCTCCAATCTTTCCGCCCACGAAGCCGCCATAGCTCTAGTGGAATGCGCTTTAAGACCTTCAGGCGCCGGCTTGGCCTTTGAGATGTATGCCAGCAAGATAGCCTCCCTGATCCATCTAGCTAGAGTAGATTTCGATGCTCTATGACCTTTCCTACTACCCTGATAGGACACGAATAGGGCGTTATCCATCTTCCAGGGATCAGTTAAAGCTAGATACTCCAGGATACATCTTTTTACATCTAAAGTGTGTAGCTTCCTTTCCTTATCGTTAGTAGGATTGGGGAGAAAAGATGGAAGAACTATTTCCTGTGTTCTGTGGAATCTGGACACTACCTTAGGAAGATATGCTGGATCAGGGGACAGTATTACTCTATCATCCCTAAGCTGCATGTAAGGGGGAACCCTGGATAATGCTTGGATGTCGCATATCCTACGTGCCGATGTTAGGGCTACCAGGAAGGCTACTTTAAGGGATAGATTTTTAATAGAGGCTGACGTAATTGGCTCAAATGGGGCCTCTGTCATGGCTGAGAGGACTAGGTTCAGGTCCCATGGCATGACCCTATTCTTTACCATTGGCCTAGACCGTTTTGTCGCCCTGATGAATCTGCTGACCCAGTGATTCTCAGCAATGTTGCAGCCAAAGAGGGCCCCTAAGGCTGATACCTGCACTTTAAGAGTATTTGGGGATAACCCCATATCTAACCCCTTCTGTAAAAATTCCAAAATCTGGTTTATCGGTATTGACTGACCAGCTATTACCCCCGAGTTCTGAAGAAATCTCTTCCAGATCCTGACAAATTTTTGTGGTAATTATTTTTCTGCTCTTCAGCAGAGTGTTAATGAGGCCCGGAGAGAACCCCCTATCCCTTAACAGCGCCCGCTCAAAATCCACGCCGTCAGATGAAGGCCAACCGCCCGAGGATGGTAGACTGGGCCCTGGGATAGGAGATCCAGGATGTCTGGCAAGACCCATGGGTCAGATATCGACATAGCCCTTAGGCATGGAAACCACGTCCTTCTGGGCCAGAAGGGGGCAATTACTATTACTGTGGCTCTGTCCTTCCTGATTTTCCTCACCACCAGAGGAATTAGAGACAGGGGAGGAAAGGCGTAGGCTAGCCTGAAGTCCCAGTCTATGAGGAGGGCGTCTGTTATGGCTGGCAATCAGGCAACACAGCGTGCAGTAATCAGCGCACATACAGAGATCTGGCAATAACCCAAAACAATAGGACGAGCTCTGAGACGTGGAATCTCTGTAGACTGCAGTACCTGATCTATCCTCACACAACTGGAAGCAGCAGTGGATTGCGCCTATCCACTACCTATGCAACTCGGCACTGCCTGAGGAGCTGACTAGCCTGAAGATAGAAATACAAGCCTGACTTACCTCAGAGAAATACCCCAAAGGAATAGGCAGCCCCCACATATAATGACTGTTAGCAAGATGAAAAGACAAACGTAGGAATGAAATAGATTCAGCAAAGTGAGGCCCGATATTCTAGACAGAGCGAGGATAGCAAAGAGAACTATGCAGTCTACAAAAAACCCTAAAACGAAAACCACGCAAAGGGGCAAAAAGACCCACCGTGCCGAACTAACAGCACGGCGGTGCACCCCTTTGCTTCTCAGAGCTTCCAGCAAAAGATAATAACAAGCTGGACAGAAAAAACAGAAAACAAACTAGAAGCACTTATCTAGCAGAGCAGCAGGCCCAAGGAAAGATGCAGTAGCTCAGATCCAACACTGGAACATTGACAAGGAGCAAGGAAGACAGACTCAGGTGGAGCTAAATAGCAAGGCAGCCAACGAGCTCACCAAAACACCTGAGGGAGGAAGCCCAGAGACTGCAATACCACTTGTGACCACAGAAGTGAACTCAGCCACAGAATTCACAACAGGCGTCTACTGACAGAGGATTTTCTCTCGGGTTCAGAGAGCAGAATTGTGTCACTTTTCTGTTTTTTTTTGTGGCGAACAGGTCCACCTCCAGTTGACCCCACCTTTCCACGATGAGATTGAAGATGGAGCCGTTCAGGGACCACTCTCCCTGCTTTAATGTGTTGCGGCTTAAGAAATCCGCCATAGTGTTTTCTGCTCCTCTTATGTGAAGAGCGGTCAATGAGAGATGTTGCTCTGCTAGCTGGAACAGACAATCTGCTACGCACATTAGGGATTTGGAACGGGTCCCGCCTTGGTGGTTTATATATGCCACGGTGACCCGATTGTCCGAGAATACCCGCACGTGGTGGCCCTGTAGATAGACAAGGAGTGATTTAACTCCCTGTTCCACTGCCGTTAACTCCTTCAGGTTGGAGGACATTTCCATCTGACACTGATCCCAAAGCTCCTGGACCAATATATCCCCCATGTGAGCCCCCCACCCAGAAGGGCTAGCGTCTGAGGTGACTATACGGGTTACATTATATTCCCAGGGGACCCCCGTGGACAGGTTCTCTCAGTTTAGCCACCATCCGAGGGATACAATAGCGTCTTGGGATAGGGTCAGCAGGCTCTCCAGGCATCCCCCCAACCTTTTTTGTTGTGACAGCACCTCGCCCTGAAGTATTCTCGTATGATACTGGGCCCATCGGACCGCTGGAATACAGGACGAGAGAGAGCCCAACAGAGACATGGCTCTTCTACGGGACATGGTGGGGTTTTTAGAGGCATTCAGCACCTGAAGGTGCAGGCGATCAATTTTCTCGAGAGGCAGACGGCATTCCTGAACCTGAGAATCCAGGGTCAGGCCTAAAAAAAAAAATATTATATATATATATATATATATATATATATATATATATATATATATATATATATATATATATATATATATATATATATATATATATATATATATATATATATATATATATACACACACATACATATATACACATACATATATATAAATAAATCGCTGCACCGCCATGGGCTGTAACCGAGATTTTTTAACATTTAGCATCCACCCCAGACGCTCCAGAGCAGACATTACTTTATGTAATTGTTCCAGACAGTGATCCGCCGTTTTACCCACGATAAGGAGATCGTCCAGGTAGGGGATTATTAGAATGTCAGACTCATGTAGGTGTGTCATAACCTCAGCCATTACCTTGGTAAACACCGGAGGGGCGACTGATATACCAAAAGGGAGGGCCCTATACTGAAAATGTCTGACTACCCCCTCCAACCGCACCGCCACCCTCAGGAATCGTTGGTGTCCTGCATAAATGGGGATATGGTAATAGGCGTCCTTTAAATTCAATACTACCATACAGCAGTTTTTAAACAGTAGCTTTATTGCGGTGTTAATAGTCTCCATTTTAAATGACTGTACGGTCAGGAAATTGTTAAGAGCCCTAAGATTAATAATAGTTCTAAAGGAGCCGTCAGGTTTACGTATCAGGAATAGAGGAGAGTAGAACCCTCTACCCTGTTCTCCTTCCGAAACCTCTGATAGGACATTCTTAACGAGCAGGTCGCAAACTTCCATTTCCAGGGCCGCCTGTTCTGCTGGAGAGGACCTGAGTGGTGTAATTCTGAAGCAATTCTGAGGGATAGAGGAGAACTCTAGCCGCAGACCCGTAGCTATTAGATTTTGGACCAGGCCGAGTAGAAGGCAGATAGTCTACCTCCCACCGGGGCGACTAGTCATTGGGGTGGTTTTTTTTACTTCCTGGGATGGTTCCTGACGTCCCCCACCTCCAAACATAAATCCAGTACCTTTCTTCCTTTTATCGTCCCATCTGCTCTGGTCTCTAGCTGGTCTCCTTCAGAAGAACCTCTTCCTTGCGAAGGGACGCCTGTAAGAAGTGGTCGGTAGACTGGGAAATTTTTCCTTCTCGTCTAGGACTGGACCGAACAGGTATTCCCCTTCGTATGGGATAGAGCACAGACGGGATCTGGACTGAAGGTCACCCGGCCAACATTTCAGCCACAGGGCCCTGCGTGCCGCATTTGATAATCCAGCCGCTCTGGGCGCCATCCTTGCCGAATCTGCAGATGCGTCCGCGAGAAAGGCAGCGGCGTTCTGAATTGTTGGCAGGAATTTTAACATAGAATCCCTAGAGACTCCCTCTTCCAATTTGGACCCTAGCTGATCCAGCCAGACCATCATTGATCTGGCTGCACATGTCGCCGCTACTGCAGGTCTTAGGGCACCCGCCGACATCTCCCATGTCCCTTTAAGAAAAGAGTCAGCCTTCTTATCGAAGGGATCCCTTAGGGAAGCCATGTCGTCAAAGGGGATAGATGATCTTTTAGACGCCTTAGCCACTGCTGCGTCCAATTTTGGTGCTTTATCCCACGTATTCACCAGGGGGTCCTCAAAGGGATATCTGCGTTTAAAGGCCGGTGGAAAGGAGCCTTTTTTCTCTGGCTTTTTCCATTCCCTTTTGATGAGGTTCTGAACCTTATCATTAAGTGGAAAAGACCTGCGCTTTTTTGGGTCTAGACCGCCAAACATTAGATCCTGCGCTGAAAGTTCTGGCCTTTCGTCAGCCACCCAAATGGTGGATCTAACTGATTTGATCAGCTTGTCCATCTGGTCCAGTGGGAAACAGATACGATTAGAATCCTCTTCTGAAGAGGACGCTGAGGAAACAGGTGTCTGAATCATTCTCCTTTCTAGGGCCAGCGGACGAATCCGAATCTGAGGCGCTAGGCTCCCTTCTTTTGGAAGGCTCCCCCCGGGACAGGGATTTCAGGGAATCTTTCACCTCCTTCCTGATAATCTCCCTAAGGTTTAATGTAAAATCAGGAGACTCTTCCGCCACCTATGGGAGCGGAGAAAAAGGCTATGTAATTTTACCCCGGTGCTACCGCTAAACCGTGTTCCCATCAATTTATTTCCGTCTGCCGCACACACGACTGACAAAGTCTCTTAGGGTAGGCATCTGGCAAAGGGCAAGCGCATAGCGCGCACTCCTTGTTTTTTACTTTACCAGCGCATTTTTTCCCCTACGGAAATAAACATAGGAAAAGACTGCATCAGGGTACGTTCACGTAGATCTCTTACCCGGGCAGTAGCGGTAGGTACCGGATCACTGGGGGGGGGGGGGGGGGTCGGTCCAGATCCTTTTGTCTAGATCTGCGACTGGCCTGATTACTGCGTCCGCGGGTCTTCGGCTGGGGGTTCGCATGGGACTTCTCCGAGGATCTGTCCTGCTCCTCTAGCAGACCGACGGTAGCTTCCGGCTCATCCATAGCTGCAGATGGGCTCACAAGCAGCCCTGCAGCTCTCTGTATGGCTATATATAGCCCTTCCCCCGGATCCGGAACATGTGCTTCAGGAAAATGGCCACCGTGATGTCCATCTGCGCACACGCGGCATCCCGCGGCCATTTTCCTGAAGCCCCGGGAAGCCGGAGACTCCATCTGCGCACGCGCGGCCTCAGGAAGATGGCCGCGCCCACCGAGAACCCGCTGAATAGCGGCGAGCGCGCTCTTTCTACAGCTGCGCAGTGCATTCGGCACTTGCGCATGCGAGAAGCACTACGCCACCAATGGGAACATAAGCAAGATGTGGGGGAGAAACAGCGCTGTGACCACGCCCATCTGACCTGACCAGCCTGATTGACAGGCGAAAAAGGCCACTTTTGTAAGGTATTTCGGCAGCATAGGTAGGGAATCAGGGGACAAAAAATACCCTATTGTAAAGCACAGCTCAGGCCCTATTTAACGGTATTTTTATCTCCTACTGAAAAAAACGGGGTGACAGGTTCCCTTTAAGGTTAACACCGGTCACAAGCAGAACTCCTCACGCTCTGCTCAGTATGTTCTGGCTGGCATCACTGATGTGACTGCTCTCCAAACCATCTGGATCGTCGTGGGAACTGACCATTCATGGATTATCGGTGGACAGGAGATTATAATTTTGCCTTTCTATTTTAATTTTTGGTGAAGAAATGGGTAAAAGTCAGTGTTTATTTCAATTAAACAACTTTACCCTGTGTATGTCTTACGGCATAAGCTCAGAGCCAGTGTTTCTCGCGCTGTCACACTGATGACAGAGGGTGAAATGCTGAATGTTCAGGCCCCTATTCGTTTGAAAGGAGACTGGTGCCCAAACCAAACTTTGTTTTTTTTTTTAAATGTGTAAAGATGGGGGCTGGAACAAAGCGCAGCTGGGAGGAGGCCCCCCATGACTGCTTTGAGCCGGGCGGTCTTTTTAAATGATGCTCCGGCTGGGGATAGGAGAATGGAAAGGGGGGAGGGGTTTAGAAGGGGGAGGTAGTAGGGAAAGTGCGGGAAAACCGCCATTCCCTACCTTAATCTAGAAGAAGGAAGAAGCGCAGGATGGCGTCGGCGGAGTCCATGCTGGCCCAGCTCCAAGAGATGGCCAGATCCAGAAGAGGGGGCTGGCTTGAGGCCCAGCTGGCCTCCATCATTGGTGCCACAGGAGGATCCGGGCAGAGCTCACGGGGCAGGAGGACCAGGCCCCCAGAGAGACTATCTCCGGATCTCCCGGCGCGTGGCAGGCACAGGCTCCGGAGCCCCTCCAGGGACCCTGCGGGCGGTGAGTCCAGCGGCGCTGCCTCCCCCGGCCGCTCCCGCTACGGCAGGAATCCAGGCACCCGGCCTGCACGCGCCGGGCGTCAGACTCAGGACACCGCCGCAGCTGCCGGGAGCGCCGGACCGGAAGTGCGGCCTGCGCGATCCAGGCAGAGCGCAGCCGCAGCTTCCTCCGCTCCTGGCAGGTCCCCAGCTAGCAGCGGGCGTGCGGCCGCCGCTCCACCAGCTCCATCCGGTGTCCCGGCGTCCAGGGGCAGAGCGGCTGCCGCTTCCCCTGCCCCCACCAGATCCACAGCGCCCAGGGGGCGCGCGGCGGCAGGAAGAGGGAGAACAACGCTGCCAGGAAGGAGCAGCCCAGCCAGGCAGAGCGACACAGCCAGGAGGAGCAGCAAGAGGAGCAGCAAGTCCAGGAGGAGCAGCACGGCCAGGACGAGCAGCGGCAGCAACAACCAGGAATCCGGCCCCTTTACCTGCGGCAGGCACCCACAGCCCATCACCTTCCAGGGTGCCTGCTGGGATGAACACAAGGAGTACACAGGCGGCGGACAGTCAGCGGTCAGGAGATCTTCTACATCCCGCCTGTACGGAACGGCGCAGCGGAGGGAGAGATGCAGGCAGCAGTGTCGATCTGCCTGCTATGGAGCGAAGATCGTTACACGACCAGGCGGGCTCGCCCAGGTTGGAACGCGGGGACCGGTCGGTCGCCCAGGAGATCTCCGGAACATAGAGCAGCGTTTACCCGTTACCCATCGGACGGTGAGGTGGCGTGTGATACTGACGGCGGACAGAGGAGTGGATCGGTACGGCAGCTACAGTACGCTCGGGTCCCCCCTGGTGACGAGGAGGCCAGGGGCGCGGGCCCAGGGCATCGACGCGGTGAGGAGGTGTCGGAGTCCAGCGGTGATCGTCAAGGGAGGTCGGAGCGACAGGGATCCGGAGGTCCGGCTGGCGGGGACACAGCACCCGCGCAGCGTTGTGAGTATGAGTCTACGTCTGGTTTGTCGCCCGCAGGGGCCGGGTTGCAGGAAGCTAGGGGAGGTCGGGTGGCGGTGTGTGAGGAACGGCAGAGGAGTGGGCCGATTGTGGCAGAGGTGCCAGGTATGCAGGATTTATTGCAGGGTATGTCGCAAATTTTGCGTAGATTGGAGGGGGGGGTCGGCAACTGGGGTTGCCGCATCGCCGGTGGAGGCGTGGTTGGCTGGGCGAGGGGTGGTACCCCCGTCGGGAAGTGGGTTGGTAAGCCCTAGTCGGGTATTGGAGGTGGCATCGGCAGGTGTATCAGTTTCGGTTCAGACAGAGAAGGAGAAAGGTGATACGGTCAAATTAGATGACAGAGCGAAAGGGGAAGTTTATGTGTGCTTTGAAGGGCCGTTGGGAGCGCATTTAAAAAAGGAGGTGAAGGAGAAGATTTGGAGAGACGAGTATGTGGAAATTTTTTCCTTGCTCCCGTTGGAGAAGTTTAACTTGGATAAAGGGAAAAAAGACGATAGCAAAAAGGAGGAGGAAGAAAAGCGGAGGTGGCGGTTAATCCCGCAGACATTTGTGAATTGGTTACAGGCATTCGCAATATTGGCGAGCGTAGTGGGGGAGAAGGCGCCCGAGAATTGCTCGGGTTTGTTTTGCTATCTAGACTCGATTGGGGAGGCGCATCGTACATACGGCGGTCAGACGTGGCTGCGGTATGATGAGCAGTTTAGGCAGAGAAAAACGGTGAGGCCGGAAATTAGGTGGGACCAGAAGGATATAGGCCTTTGGCTGAAGGTTATGGCCCCAGCTAGACATGGGCAGTCCTTTCATGGGTCCGGGGGTGGTGGCAGCCAGCAGGCGGGACACGGAAGCAGTAGTCAGGGTGCACAGGGAGCAAAGGAAAAATCTGGAACCTGCTGGCAGTTTAATGACGGGCAGTGTAAATACGGTAACACCTTTAAATTTAAGCATGTGTGTTCCCACTGTAACGGAAGTTCACACGGGGTTTCAAAGTGTTTCAGGAAGGGAAAAGGAAAGCCAGTTGTGGGTGCCGGTCAAGGGGGAGAGCCCGGTGAGGCTTCACGAGATGGCCCCCTATCTAAATAGGTACCCTGATCAGGTGAAGGCAGGTATTATTTTTAATGGTTTTGCAGATGGTTTTAGGATTCCTCCCCCGAGTCACGAGGTTCCTTTTTCAATTAAGAATTTGCGGTCGGCAATGTTGCATGCCGAAGTCGTTGATGTTAAACTCATGAAAGAAGTGGAGTTGGGAAGGATGTCTGGGCCGTTTTTGAACCCGCCGATGGAGGGTATGGTGGTTTCCCCCTTGGGGGTGGTGCCTAAGAAAGAGCCGAATAAGTTTCGGTTGATTCAACATTTGTCGTATCCAAAGGGTCGGTCGGTAAATGATGGTATCGCCCAAGAGCTGTGCTCTGTTGAATATACATCATTCGATGCAGCGGTGCAGTGGGTGAGAAGGCATGGCCCGGGGGCGCTGTTGGCAAAGACGGATATTGAATCGGCCTTCCGTTTGCTTCCGGTGCATCCGGACAGTGTTCCGTTATTAGGTTGTTTTTGGAATGGTGGTTACTATTTGGACAGATGTTTGCCAATGGGCTGCGCCATTTCTTGTTCGTTGTTTGAGACATTTAGTACGTTTCTGGAGTGGGTGATTAGGGACGTGGTGGGAGTTCAGTCGGTTATCCATTATTTGGATGATTTTTTGTGTATTGGGCCGCCTGATTCCGCAGTGTGTCGTAATACGTTAACGGCTATGTTTTGGGTCGCAGAGCTTTTTGGAGTTCCATTAGCGGCGGATAAGACAGAAGGTCCCAGCACAGCGTTGAGTTTTTTGGGAATTTTAATTGACTCCGAAAAAATGGAGTGTCGGTTGCCGGAGGATAAGTTGGCCATGCTGCAGCAGGAGGTTGAAAGAGCTAGAAGAAAGCGGAAGTTGACTTTGAAAGAGTTGCAGTCTCTTTTGGGTAGATTGAATTTTGCATGTCGGATCATACCCATGGGCAGGATATTTTGTCGCAGGTTGTCGGTTGCGACGGCAGGCGTGAAGGAGCCGCACCATTTTATTCGCCTGAGCAAAGAACACAAAGATGACTTGCTAGTGTGGCAACGTTTCCTGTGCAATTACAATGGGCGGTCATTGATTCAGCAGGAGGTCTTGACAAACTTTGATTGCGAGATATTCACGGATGCAGCCGGTTCGGCTGGTTACGGGGCCTATTGCGGTGGTCGTTGGTGTGCTGGACGGTGGCCAAGCCAGTGGAGAGACTTGGGCCTTACAAAAAACCTGGTCCTGTTGGAATTGTTTCCTATTGTGGTAGCGGTTTCCATTTGGGGTGAAATGTTTGCTAACAGAAGGATTCGTTTTCATTGCGATAACATGAGCGTTGTGTCGGTAATTAACAGTTTGTCGGCCTCATCTCCCCCGGTGATTAAGTTGGTGAGGGAGTTGGTTTTTCGGTGCTTGGAGCTGAACGCTTGTATTTCGGCGGTGCATGTGCCGGGTGTGCAGAACTCAATAGCAGATGCATTGTCTCGTTTCCAGTGGGACCGTTTTCGGGTATTGGCGCCGGACGCGGAGATCTCGGGAGAGGAATGCCCTTTGCATCTCTGGAACGTGATTATGGACGAGCGGGCCGGTTGATTCAGGAGTCTGTTACGAGCCAAACATGGGCATCATATGAAGCATCTTGGCGGGTATGGCAAAGTTGGGTGTCGGTGTGGGGCCAGTTGGTGTCTGAAGAAGACAGGATGTTGGCAGTATTATTCTTGATCGGGAAGGCGGCTGAAGAAGGTTGGTCAGTTTCGAAGGTTAATAAATTTGTTGCTGGATTGGCTTTTGCTTTTAAGTTGCAGGGGTTGGTGGACGCGACAAAACATTTTTTGGTCAGACAGGCACTTAGGGGTTTTAGGAGAGGTAATCAGACGATTGACCGCCGCCGCCCCATTTCGTTTAGCCTTTTAGAACGGTTGGGTGGAGTCTTGGAGATTATTTGTGGTTCGGGTTTTGAGTTGGCGTTGTTCCACCTTGCCTTTTCATTAGCATTTTTTGGGGCCATGCGCGTTGGGGAACTGGTGTCTGCGTCCAAAGTTAGAGCTGGGGGTTTGTTGGCGGAGGATGTGGAAGTTTGGACGGGGGGTATCGTTTTTTGGATTCGGCGTTCAAAGACTGACCAAATTGGGAGAGGGAGACGTGTCGTGCTGGGGAGGGTTAACGGGTCTCTGATGTGTCCTAGAGGTTGTCTGGAAGCATACTGGCAGTTATGGTCAGGCAGATCTGGCCCTTTGTTGTGTCACGCAGAGGGGTCATTTTTGTCACGCTTTCAGTTCATTGCAGTTTTAAGAAGGGGCTTGCAGGAGTTGGGCCTTTCTCCGGATATGTTTGGGTCGCATTCATTTCGTATCGGGGCGGCATCAGAAGCTGATAGTTTGGGTTTGGGCGCGGAAGATATTTGTAGAATTGGCAGGTGGACTTCCAATCGTTACTTAAGTTACGTCCGTCATTAATTCAGTGGTGTGATTATGATTTTGTATTTGACCCCAGTGTTTTTTCTTCATGCATCTTGTTGCAGGTATGTCCCCTTACTTAGCCTGGATCTTCGGACATTCGTTCGTTCATTGGGGGGCGCTGCGGGCCGAGGTCAGGCTGGACGGTAGGCAACTGGGCTTTAGTAGGCGTCAAGTTGTCATTCGGTGGTTGGGATATAGGGGGATGGTGTGGGGCAGGGCCCTTCCTGAATTTTCTAAGGCGGTTCGGTTAGATAGACAACCTGACATTTTAATTGTGCATTTGGGGGGGAATGACTTGGGTGTGCGGCCTGTTAGGGAATTGATTAGGGACATACGGTTCGATTTGTTGAGGTTGCAGGTATCATTTCCTGGGGTGTTGATTGTGTGGTCAGATATTGTGCCTAGAAAACGGTGGAGGGGGGCTAGATCTTTGAAGGGTATTAATAGGGCTAGGGTCAAGTTGAACAGGGCAATAGCGGGTTTTGTTTCTAGGAACGGGGGATTAGTGTTAGACATTTTGAATTGGAGTCAGGGCTTGGTAACTACTGGTTGGAAGACGGAGTCCACTTAAACGCGATTGGGATTGATTTGTGGACTTTAGCATTGCAAGAAGGAGTTGAACGGGCGTTGGTGGCGTTGGGGCACTCACGAGCCTGAGGTGGTCAGGGCTGTTCGTGTGTGGTGGGGGGGTGGGGGTTCTTGGAGTTGACGCTGATTGGTTGGGGGAAGGAATTGGAGCATAATTACAGGCAATTTAAAATGTGGTGGGGTTGGATCTGGCATTTTGGTATGGGCTCTGGACGGGGTTTTACCCTGGGAGCTGTTGGTGGTTTTTTTCTCTTCCCGGAACGGGATGTACGGTGCCCTCGAGCTGGTTTTCACGGCTGAGGGTAATATGGTGGTCGATCTTATCTTGTGGGTTTTGCCAGATCTTTTTAGCTCCAAGAACCCTCCCCTCGAATTTATACTGTTGTATTTATGTTATGTTAATTTGGTTAATAAAAGTTGGCCGCTGTGGCCAAAATATCCAAAAGAATAATTGGTTATGTTTTATTTAAGGAAAGGTTAGGTCGGTGGGCAGTTTTTGGTGGTTAGGTTACATACGTAGGAAAAGACCGTACTCGGCATACGCGGTCATGCCCATCACTACAGAGCAGACATTCGTCCAGCACACCATCTGCAGATAGGCATCTGACATTGGTTCTCCATGTACCATGCCCTCCCCATTCACACTTTCAGCAGCAGTCATTTCCTTACATTACTCACATTTCCTATGAAACTCAACATAAACAGCTAATTACACTGATCATTGATTAGCGATTTCAAAAGTATGACATTTGTTAAAAGGAGTATTCTCAAATTGTCTCTTGAGCAGCTCAGAGTTAGGATAGGTTACCCTATCAGTGATGAAAAAAAAAATTAAAAAAAATCCCCCTTTGTAACCACCTTAGTTAGATAAAAATTATTAAAAAAAAACAAAAACTACTTTTTTTCCCATTCTTTGCAGTTCGAGTTGTGTTAGGGTTAGGGTTAGGCCGGGATCACACATGCGAGAAACACGTCCGTGTCTCGCATGTGAAATCCAAGCTCTGGCGCCGGCACTCCAGAGCGGAGCGTGCGGCCGCATAGCAACACATGCAGCCGCACGCTCCGCTCTGGAGTGCCGGCACTAGAGCTTGGATTTCACATGCGAGACACGGACGTGTTTCTCGCCTGTGTGATCCCGGCCTTAGAGTTAAGAACTGGTGGGGCTTTCAAAAGTTAACAAAAAAAAAAAAAATTTGGAGAGATTGGAAACATGGTGGTTGGGGCAGGGATGTCTACAGCAGCAGTTTAGGCTACTTTCACACTAGCGTCTTCTGACAGACGTCGCAATGCGTCGATTTGGAGAAAAAATGCATCCTGCAGGCAACTTCACTATACTTGCATTAGCCGACGCATTGCGACTTAAGGCCACACGTCGCATCCGTCGTGCGACGGATGAGTCATGTTTTGGCGGACCGTCGGCACAAAAAAAGTTGCATGTAACTTTTTTTTGTGCGTCGTGTCCGCCATGCGTGATCGGAACTCCGCCCCCTCCTCCCCGGACATTACAATGGGGCAGCGGATGCGTTTAAAAACTGCATCTGCTGCCCCCGTTGTTCATTTCTTTCACAATGTGCGTCGGTACATCGGCCCGAAGCACTCCGGCGGGCCCGTACCGACGCTAGTGTGAAAGTAGCCTAACAGAACCCGAGTGACATGACAGGAAGCAGGGGATGCTCAGCCAGAGACTGACAAGAGGAGCAGCTCAGGTTACAGAAGGATTGGCAACTGCACAGTATTTGGAGAAGAGCTTATCTGTGGGAGTTAGTTCACATGAAAGTGACGTGTAAAATAGTGGCCAATTATTTTAATGGGTGCATAGAGATCAGATGGACATCATTTATGGACTTATTTTGTATGGAATCCATTTTTAACAGATACATTGAAATTTTACCGGTATTAACATAGAAGACTGTAATTGGCCTGGTATTTTTTTCTATATGTATAAAAAGGAAATGCAAAATCCAAACATACAGATGGAAAAATAGACCTTTTATGGATGAAAAAAGTACAATTTTTCATATGGCTGTCTGAACTAGGCCTTAAAGGAACCTGTCACCCCGTTTTTTCAGATTGAGCTATAAATACTGTTAAATAGGGCCTGCGCTGTGCGTTACTATAGTGTATGTAGTGTACCCTGATTCCCCATGTATGCTGAGAAATACATTACCAAAGTCGCCGTTTTCGCCTGTCAATCAGGCTGGTCTGGTCAGGTGGGCGTGTTCACAGCGCTTTTTTCTTCTCCAGCTTTCCGTTGGTGGCGTAGTGGTGTGCGCATGTCCAAGGTCCGAATTCCCTGCGCCCACGTGAAGACACAGCGCGCGATCTGCGCTGTAATCCCTTGCATCGGTGGGGGCGGCCATCTTCCTGGGGCCGCGCGTGCGCAGATGGAGTGCTCTGCTGCACGGGGCTTCAGGAAAATGGCCGCGGGATGCCGCGCGTGCGCATTAGAGATCGCGGCGGCCATTTTCCCAAAGCCGAGTTTGCATCTCGGCTTTGGAAAAATGGCCGCCGCGATCTCTAATGCGCACGCGCGGCATCCCGCGGCCATTTTCCTGAAGCCCCGTGCAGCAGAGCACTCCATCTGCGCACGCGCGGCCCCAGGAAGATGGCCGCCCCCACCGATGCAAGGGATAACAGCGCAGATCGCGCGCTGTGTCTTCACGTGGGCGCAGGGAATTCGGACCTTGGACATGCGCACACCACTACGCCACCAACGGAAAGCTGGAGAAGAAAAGAGCGCTGTGAACACGCCCACCTGACCAGACCAGCCTGATTGACAGGCGAAAACGGCGACTTTGGTAATGTATTTCTCAGCATACATGGGGAATCAGGGTACACTACATACACTATAGTAACGCACAGCGCAGGCCCTATTTAACAGTACTTATAGCTCAATCTGAAAAAACGGGGTGACAGGTTCCCTTTAATATACAAAACTGGAGTCACAAGAACCTGCTGAGAGTCCTAAACCTCCTCACTCTCGTGTCGTAACAAAGTGTATTCATATGAGCCGAAAAAATACTTTTATACCACACTTAGGCTGCTTTCACACATCAGGTTTTTGGTTTCAGGCACAATCCGGCAGTTTCAGGCACAATCTGGATCAGTTTTTTCTGATTCCTGATCTGTTTTTTCCCCATAGAGTTGTATTACTGCCAGATTGTGCCTGAAGGACATGCGTTTCATCCGTTTTGTGCCGAATCCGTCCCTTCAGGCTTTTTTGCCGGATACAAAAAACGTCTCCTGCAACGTTTTTTTGTGTCCGGTGAAAAAGCCTGAAGGGACGTTTCCGGCAATAAACGCATGGAACTGATGTGTCAAAGAACATTTCCGGCGACCGAATCCATTTTTAACACACTGAGCATGCCCAGAAGCTTTGTTTTTGATTCTAGCATGGAGAAATCAATCTCTCTCTCTCTCTCTCTCCTCAAAAGCCATGCGCAGTACCTAGAGTCGGATCCAGCTAAAAAACGGATCCGGTGCATCAGTTTGCATCTGTTTTTTCACTATTTACACCGGATCCGTTTTTTAGCAAATTTGCCGGATTGTGCCTGAAACCAAAAACCTGATGTGTGAAAGCAGCGTTATATGCCAATTAGCCAACAATAGTCCGGCAGGTCATCGCTCCCAGACACTAGCTGACTCTCACATACTGTAAGCATGTCTAACCCCAGTGTAATTGAGGTCTCCTCAATTGTCCGCCATCATGGAGGTAAAACAAGATGTACGCCTGGAGCAAGACTATGAGGGGAGCCAGGCAACAAGATATCAACAGACATCCTGCCAAGTAGGTGCGATTACAGGACCTGAGGCCAAACCAGTTGCACCACTTAATTCGCATGGGGAGATATAAAAGGTGTTTTGCGCACATAAGCAGAGTTTGGGAGCCTCAAACATTTGTATGAAATGTAAAAATAGACTTCGACCGACATCGGGGGCAGTTTGTAGACACGAATACTTATGGTGTATCTTACAAACACCCTTTTGCTGCATCAACTTTTCTTTCCCCCCAACAGTATCTAAAATACTAAATTTGAGAATGTACTCTGGTGCCCATGCAATATGACCACAAACATTTTTGTTTCCATGTGTACCTCCATACAAAAATACAGGGTCTCAGATCAGGCTTGACAAGAGGCAAATAAGTTAACACTAAAGCAACATGACACCTGTCCTGCAGCTGCCCTGTCTCCAGATAGTCTACAGCCGCTCTATGTGGCCACTTTTAGAAGGTGATGAGCCAGAATAGTGGGACACTTAGTTTTTATAGTTGCATACTACTTCTACAAAGCGCACTAAAGTCTCCCTTTATTTAACAGCTTCAGGACTAGGCTTGGCAACAAAAACGCTATTACCATTACATACGTTTTCAGAAATTCACCAAGGAAAAAAATAAAAATATATCAGACAAAATATTTGTGATAAAATCTAGCAAACTTTAGGCTAAGGCTACACATAAATGCTGTAGAGGAATATATTATGGCCTACTTGTTAAACTTTTTTACCACTTTTCTAACAAATTAAAAAAAAATAAAAAAAAAAACTCACTAAAATTTACAACATCAAATGTTGTTTAACATCTCTTCTCATTTTTTATAAACAGTGGTGGTCAATTATACTACAAATCTTTAGTACATAAAAGGTAAAAATGTATTCAGAGGAGCAGCCCTCAAATTTAACCTTAACATAATTTGATTGAAGACTGCAGTATAAAAATGCAAACTTAGTGCATTTTTCCCATAAAGTGACATAGCAATCTGTCAGAACACACCTGGTTAAAAAATGCTTAGCTACTTACCAGTAGCGGTGTTTTTCGGAGCCCATGACAGCACCACGAGAAAGAGGGGATCCACCCTTCAGGGACAGGAAACCTTCAGACATAAAAGGGCGGCACCTCTCTCCCGCATCAGTTGGATTACAGACCATGAGAGGGCCTCCCAGGTTAGTAACATACCGTATTATCCAACATCTTTAAACTACCGTAAATACAATTTCCACCCATGCTTAAGCCTTAAGCCCTGAAGAGTGCTCACCCACACGTGCAAGGGAGGGAATATAAGGGTGTTGTCAGGGGCTCCGAAACACACCGCTACCAGTAAGTAGCAAAGCATTTATTCGGTCTCCCATGACAGCAACACGAGAGCATTACAGAGATGTAAAGAAACTAGGGAGGGACTACTGCCTCAAGCACCCTTCTCCTAAATGTGAGATCGGACGAGCCACCCAAATCCAATCTATAATGCTTTAAGAACGTGGACGAAGAAGACCACGTAGCCACCTTACATATGTCCTCAATCAACACTTCCGACCTCTGCCCAGGATGTCGCTATAGCTCGTGTGGAGTGAGCCTTTAGACCTTCCAGAGCTGCCGCGCCACCTGCTGTATAGGCCAAAGAAATTGCCTCCCTGATCCACCTAGCTAAGGTGCTTTTGGAGACTCTACCCCTTTCCTAACCCCCTGAAAAGACACAAAGAATTTTCCTTCTTCAAAGGATTGGTTACTGAAATATACTTAAAAGGGAAGGTGCCACCAGTTTTCTTGTAGTTTTTTTTTTTTGTGAAATTAAGCTTAAAATAGTAATTAAAATGTATTAGTGCAATGTTTGCACTGTTTGCCAACTTTTATATATGAAAAATATTATACACTGCTCAAAAAAATAAAGGGAACACTTAAACAACAGAATATAACTCCAAGTCAATCAAACTTCTGTGAAATCAAACTGTCCACTTAAGAAGCAACACTGCTTGACAATCAATTTCACATGCAGTTGTGCAAATGGAATAGACAACAGATGGAAATTATTGGCAATTATCAAGACACACTCAATAAAGGAGTGGTTCTGCAGGTGGGGACCACAGACCACATCTCAGTACCAATGCTTTCTGGCTGATGTATTGGTCACTTTTGAATGTTGGTTGTGCTTTCACACTCGTGGTAGCATGAGACGGACTCTACAACCCACACAAGTGGCTCAGGTACTGCAGCTCATCCAGGATGGCACATCAATTCGAGCTGTGGCAAGAAGGTTTGCTGTGTCTGTCAGCATAGTGTCCAGAGGCTGGAGGCGCTACCAGGAGACAGGCCAGCACACCTGGAGACGAGGAGGGGGCCGTAGGAGGGCAACAACCCAGCAGCAGGACCGCTACCTCAGCCTTTGTGCAAGGAGGAACAGGAGGAGCACTGCCAGAGCCCTGCAAAATGACCTCCAGCAGGCCACAAATGTGCATCTGTCTGCACAAACGTTTAGAAACCGACTCCATGAGGATGGTCTGAGTGAACGACGTCCACAAATGGAAGTTGTGCTCACAGTCCAACACCGTGCAGGACGCTTGGCATTTGCCACAGAACACAAAGATTGGAAAATTCGCCACTGGCACCCTGTGCTCTTCACAGATGAAAGCAGGTTCACACTGAGCACATGTGACAGATGTGACAGAATCTGGAGACACCATGGAGAGCGATCTGCTGCCTACAACATCCTTCAGCATGACCAGTTTGGCAGTGGGTCGGTAATGGTGTGAGGTGGCATTTCTTTGAAGGGCCGCACAGCCCTCCATGTGCTCGCCAGAGGTAGCCTGACTGCCATTAGGTACCGAGATGAGATCCTCAGACCCCTTGTGAGACCATATGCTGCTGCGGTTGGCCCTGGGTTCCTCCTAATGCAGGACAATGCCAGACCTCATGTGGCTGGAGTGTGTTAGCAGTTTCTGCAAGATGAAGGCATTGAAGCTATGGACTAGCCCGCAGGTCCCCAGACCTGAATCCAACTTGAACACATATCCGCCAGTGTCCCGTTGCACAACAGACTGTCTAGGAGTTGGCGGATGCTTTAGTCCAGGTCTGGGAGGAGCTCCCTCATCCGCCTCATCAGGAACATGCCCAGTCATTGTAGGGTGGTCATACAGGCACTTGGTGGCCACACACACTACTAAGCATCATTTCCTTGTGTTGAGGCATTTCCACTGAAGTTAGATCAGCCTGTAATTTTATTTTCCACTTTGATTTTGAGTATCATTCCAAATTCAGACCTCCATGGGATATTAAATTTTGATTTACATTGATCATTTTTATGTTTTATTCTTCTCAACGCAGTCCACTATGTAATGAAAAAAAGATTTGCAACTGGAATATTTAATTCAGTGATATCTAGGATGTGGGATTTTAGTGTTCCCTTTATTTTTTTGAGCAGTGTATTTCCTTACAAATATATGCATTTTCCATTTTATACCTTAAATAGCTATAGTAAGACTTACCAGCTTTACTGATAGCAGTGTAGCGTTTCCCTTACTTCGGGTCTTGGGGGACACTCGCTTTACACGGGAATAACGCATACAGGCACATTTTCACCACAAATTAAGTCCATTCCGGTTTATTAAAGCGCCATAAACCACGCAGTAAGCCAGGTTACACATCACCAGCTTACACATAGTCTGTTACTTTAACACGTGTGGCTTTAGAAAGCATTCAATAGTCACGCTTTAACTCTCCAGTCACCAGGTGACTGCACAGTTCATTACAGTTCATTGTATGCCTCAACAGAACATATTAACCACCGACAGTCTGTTTGTTCCAATGGCAGATACGTCTCTGCCGTATATTACAGGTTTTTTCCCCATACCAGGGGTTACCTCTCAGGAGCTCCGGCTCCACACACTGACTCCTGCCAGTGCTGGTTCACAGGGAAGCTGCCTCACTGGGATCACCGTCCTTGTGCCCAGGCACCTCGGATAGTCCAGACCCACAGTAGGAACTGTAGCTTCCCCAACACTGAAACCGTCTCAGGCTCTGTAGATGCAGCCTTTCCATGCGCTTCCAGGAAGTCCAATCACAGGCCATTCACTCCATGATCTTACAAGTTGCTTGCAGGACTCCAGTCCATACCAGGACAATCCAACACCTCGAGCACTCAGTCCATAGCCTCAGCAGTGCTTCCAGGACTCCAGCCCATTTCAGGACAATCCAACACAGGCTATTGCAGGACATCTCCAATGCCAGAAGACTCCAACACTGACTGTCCACTAGGTCCACGGTCTCAGGTGCTTCCAGGACATCTCCATTGCCAGGAGACTCCAACACTGACCGCCAGGACCTTGCAGATGGACCAAATGGATCCATACACTCTGAACCCCTTCCTCCATGTGACCCACACCCTGGTCACATTATCTAGGTGTAACCACTCCCCTGGGTGGGAGTGTGGGTGGGTGTGGCTAGATTGACCCTCCCATCTCTCATAACTAGCCCTGCCAGTCTCCCATTAGAATTACACAATTACTTGTGAGACTACAGGTCCCCGCACACCAACTTAACTTCAGACTATCAGCGCAGAGTGTCTTCCTCTTTCCAAACACACACCGGCCATTTACACTCCTGCTGGACTTTGTCTCATCACATTTATGCCTCCAAGCGTATCTTGAAGCACACACACGGCGCCCCCTGGCTGTAACGTGGGTCACTGCACCACAGCAGCAAAATTGGGGCAGTAACTGCTGACATCACCATTTCCCTCCCCTTTTGGGTGGTCTAGTATCCCGGGGGCAGAATGAGAAGTAGCATCACAGGGCAGCACCATTTTGTGGGAGACTGCCCTGGGATCTGCTATCACCAGCAGTTAAGGTACCATCGCACTCAGCGACGCTGCAGTGATATAGACAACGAGCCGATCGCTGGAGCGTCGCTGTTTAGGTCACTGTAGAGAGGTCAAACACAGCAACTCCAGAACGATGCAGGAGCGATCCAGTGACGTAACGGCGACTCACTTCTCATTCTCGCTGGTTGTTAGCTCCTTGTAAAACATTGCCCATAAATTGTAGGTTTAGCCCAGAGTGATATGTTTGTCCTAAGTTGTAGGCTGGTGGCCCAAGAGTGGCATGTACAGTAGAGTAGGACCCATCAGAGGGAGATCACCTTGCCGTGGTTGATGGGCACACATGAATTGGCCAATTTATGCGCTAAGAATCTTCATTTTATCTATAACTAAGTTTTATGAAAAAAAAATTTTTGAAAAATTTTTTATGAAAAAATATTTTTGAGTAGTATGATTCATATCGAATATTTGTCTGTGTTTTCACATGGCCTAGATTCATATACATGTGCTGCTGTGTTATATATATATATATATATATATATATATATATATATATATATATGGATTGGCACCGCTCCAATCCATCCTACACTCTGCTGCCCGACTAATCCACCTGTCCCCCCGCTATTCCCCAGCCTCTCCCCTGTGTCAAGCCCTTCACTGGCTTCCTATCGCCCAGAGACTCCAGTTCAAAACCCTCACACTGACATACAAAGCCATCCACAACCTGTCTCCTCCATACATCTGTGACATGGTCTCCCGGTACCTACCTACACGCAACCTCCGATCCTCCCAAGACCTCCTTCTCTACTCCCCTCTCATCTCTTCTTCCCATAACCGCATCCAAGACTTCTCCCGTGCTTCCCCCATACTCTGGAACTCTCTACCCCAACACATCAGACTCGCGCCTACCATAGAAACCTTCAAAAAGAACCTGAAGACTCATCTCTTCCGACAAGCCTACAGCCTGCAGTGATCCTCAACCTACTGAACAGCCGCACAGCCAGCTCTTCCCTCTCCTAGTGTATCCTCACCCACCCCCTGCAGACTGTGAGCCCTCGCGGGCAGGGTCCTCCCTCCTCATGTACTCGTGTGCCTTGTTATCTGCTCATGTTTAATGTATTTGTCTATATTTGCCCCGTATTCACATGTAAAGCGCCATGGAATAAATGGCGCTATAAAAATGTATAATAATAATAATAATAATATATATATATCTGTTTTGTGCACACCTTTGACAAACTTATGGTGGAAGTTTGTTGGTATTGCAGCAGGAGTTGTTAACGTTGACACCTTGCGCCACCATTTTAATATATTTTTATGTAAAAACTATTTTTTGCAATAAAAAGCATCTTTTAGTCTGTGACGGCTGTCAATTATAAAAATCCGCTAAAAAAAAAAAAAAACGCATAAAAGTAAATCAAACCCCTCATCATCACCCCCTTAGTTAGGGATAAATAATAAAATTAAAAAAATGTTTTATTTTCCCATTAGGGCTAGGGTTAGGGCTAGGGTTTCAGTTAGAATTGGGGGGTTTCCACTGTTTAGGCACATCAGGGGCTCTCCGAACGTGACATGGCGTCCGATCTCAATTCCAGCCAATTCTGCGTTGAAAAAGTCAAACAGTGCTCCTTCCCTTCCGAGCTCTCCCATGCACCCAAACAGGGGTTTACCCCAACATATGGGGTATCAGCGTACTCAGGACAAATTGGACAACAACTTTTGGGATCCAATTTCTCTTGTTACCCTTAGGAAAATAAAAATTTGGGGGGGCTAAAAAAAAAAAAAAAAAAAAAGCTGTCACCGCTCTGCTTTCCGGCTGACCGACGCTCACAGCCAGTACAGGAGGAGAGCAGAGCACAGCGCCGGGGACAGACAGCGGTAGGTAAGTATGTACTGTTTGTTTTTTTTACTTTTAGGATGGTAACCAGGGTAAACATCGGGTTACTAAGCGCGGCCCTGCGCTTAGTTACCCGATGTTTACCCTGGTTACCAGTGAAGACATCGCTGGATCGGTGTCACACACGCCGATCCAGCGATATCAGCAGGAGTCCAGCGACGAAATAAAGTTCTGGACTTTATTCAGCGACCAACGATCTCCCAGCAGGGGCCTGATCGTTGGTCGCTGTCACACATAACGATTTCATTAACGATATCGTTGCTACGTCACAAAAAGCAACGATATCGTTAACAATATCGTTATGTGTGAAGGTACCTTAAGAGTACTTGTGGCTAGACCCATCTCCCAATCTCCGCCCCCGAGACTGCCAGGAACTTTTTCCATGTTCTGGCATATATTTTCGTCCTGGGTGCCTTTCTACTTTTTTTTTTTTTTTTGTTTAGGCTCTTGTTATTGAAGAATTCCACAGAAAAAGATAACAAGCATATGACAATGTAGTTATAAAGTCAAAATAATCCGTATGATCACCATTCACTGACATAGATATAACATCACTCTTTCAATAATAAAATAAACAAACAAAACAAATGAAACATAACATTCAGCACAATATACCAGGCATTGCAACTCCTAACCAACAGATTCTTTATAAAAGTTTTAAACCCGGAACCAAGTCAGGTTATTATAGACGCATTCTGCCCAAATCATCACTTTCATGGTCTGGAAGGGATATACATCAGGGACTATATCGCGAAATCGAGGAGACCATAGCATTAGGAGCCAAGTGCGTCAAGGGTGAATCACACCACTTTTCCCAAATCTTATGGAACTTCTGGGGACATCCTCTGTTTCTATACATGTCCTTTCTACTCTTCAGCAAGGTATTAACTAGGCCCTGACAAAACCCCCCTCTCTCTCTCAATAGTGTCCTTTCAAATTTCACACTGTCAGATGTAGATTGGACACTAGTGAATGGTAAATTAGACCTTGGGAGAGAAGATCTGGGAGTTCCGGAAGCACCCACGGTTTGGTAATGGACATCCTCCTTAGCCAGGAAAACCACGGTCTCCTGGGTGAGAATTACAAGCGCCCTGTCCTCCAGCATCTTTCTCAACACTATAGAAAATCAGGGCTATCGGGGAAAAGGCATAACCCAGATTGAAGTCCCACGGGACTAGGAGAGCATCCACCGCATATGGATTCAAGGAACAAAACTGACGCACTTTTCTGCTCCCCTGTTAGCAAAAAGGTCTATATCTGGGGACCCCCAAATCTGAACAATCCAGTTGAAGATGTTCTGACTCAACACTCATTCTCCTTGCCTGAGCTTGTTGCTGCTGAGAAAAATCGGCCCTGATGTTGTCTTTCCCTCTTATATGTAGGGATGTTAGTGACAGTAGATGAGATTCGGCCATCTAAAAAATACGATCCGCCACCTCCATCAATGGCTTGGACAGAGTTCCGCCCTGGTGGTTAATGTAGGCTACAGCTACCTGATTGTCCGAGAACAGTCTGACATGCCGGCCTTGTAAGGACACAAGGAGTCTACTTAATGCTCGCTCCACAGCTAACAACTCCTTCAACTACAACTACAACTCCAACTACAACCTACAACTCCAACTCCTTCAAGTTAGATAATGTCCCCTGTGACCACTCCCTCTGGATCCATCTATCCCCCATATGAGCCCCCCAGGCCCTGGGGCTAGCGTCCATAGTAAACTACCCGGGAGATATGGTTTACCCAGGGAACCCCCTTACACAGGTTTGACAAGTGTAACCACCAACATAAGGACTGTATAGTAGAGGGGGACAAAGAAAATTTACTCTCTAGGCACCCTCCTAGCCGACGATCATTATGCAATACATCCCACTGCAGTACCCTAGAGTGGAACTGGGCCTAGTGAACCGCCGGAATACAAGACGTGAAAGAGCCCAAGAGCGACATTGCCCCTCTAAGGGACATCGATGGATTATTTATTGCCCTGAGCACCTGCCACTGAATACTGTCAACCTATGATTCTGACAGTCGATATTCTTGAGCTCCAGAGTCTAGGGTGAGCCCTTGAAATTCCTGTACCTTTAGGGGCTGCAATCATGATTTCTTAACATTAAGCCACCCCAAATCTTGTAGAACCGACATAACTTTCTGTAAAACTGAGAAGTGCAGTGTTGGATTGAGTGACCCACAATTAAGAAAAGTCATCCAGATAGACGATCATCAGTACGTCTTGCTCATGAAAATGTGCCATGACCCCTGCTACTAATTTGGTAACTACCCGAGTAGTAATGGCGACCCCCAAACGGGAGGGCTCTAAACTGGAAGTGACTTATCACCCCCCAGTGACACCGCCACCCTAAGGTACTGCTGGTGCCCTGCATGTATCGGAACATGATAATAGGCATCCTTAAGATCTAATACTACCATGAAGCAATCTTTATTGCTGATCTTATTGACTCCATTTTGAAGGACCAGACCAGCAGGAACCTATTGAGACCTTTCAAGTTGATAATAGTCCGAAGGGAACCATCCGGTTTCTTAATCAGGAAGGAGCGGGGGAGGGGGGGAAGAAATGAGAGAACCCCTTAGGCTACGTTCACCGCTGCGTCGCACAACGCACGCAAAAACGCACAGTTTTGCGACGCATGCGTTGTTTTTTGCCGAAATTTGGACGCAAGAAAAATGCAACTTGTTGCGTTTTCTTGGTCCGACGCTTGCAGCAAAAAAGACGCATGCGTCGCACAACGCAACAAACAAACGCATGCGTCCCCCATATTAAATATAGGGGCGCATGACGCATGCGTCGCCGCTGCGTCGCCCGACGCAAACTAGCATAACGCTAGTGTGAACGTAGCCTTACCTCTTTGTGATGCAGTAACCTTTACCAAGAATGCCTTCTATTGCAGTTCCCAGAGCTCTGCCTCCAATGCCTGTTGCTCTGCAGGTGAAGAATGGATGGGAGATCATACGATATCCTGAGGTCTCTCCTGGAATTCAAATTTAAGTCCCGCTCTGATAACATCAAGTATCCATGAAATATTCGAAAGCCTTGACCAGGCAGGGTAGAAGGCCATCAATCTCCCTCCCATCTGGGCCGCCAGTCATTTGGCCAGCTTTCTGTGATCTCGGGAGGAACTGAACAAATATCCTCTACCTTTTTTCTTATTGCTGTCCCATCTGCTCTTATCTCTAGCTGACCCCCTATGGCCAGACCACCTCCTGCCGAAGTCATGCCTGTATGAAGGTCCTGTCAAGGTAGGGAACCTTTTCTTGCTATCCCCTCTCTTCTCCAGAAGTTCATAGAGTACTGGGCCAAACAAATGCACTTCTTGGCAGGAAATACTGCATAATTTTGATCTGGCCTGGATAGTCCCTGGCCAATACTTCAGCAATAAGGCTCTGCGAGCAGCATTGAAAAGGGCCGCTGTCCTTGCCGCTAATCTTACAGAGTCTGCAGAAGCATCCGATATAAAGGCAGCAGCTCCCTGGATCATGGGAATGGAGGAAAATAAATCTTCTCTAGAAGCCTTATCTTTAAGTTGTTTCTCTAATTGGTCTAGCCAGACCATTAATGATCTAGATGTGCAGGTAGCTGCTACTGTTAGCCTAAGAGATCCTGCCAACATTTCCCAGGTGCCCTTCAGAAAAATATCCGCTTTCCTGCCCAACGGGTCCTTCAAACTTTGCATATCCTCAAATGGTAGAAAGGTTTTCCTGGACGCTTTAGCGAAAGTTGCGTCTAATTTTGGGGCTTTATCCCATGAGGATGAGGCTGAATCCTCAAAAGGGTACCTTCTTTTGAAGGCTGGAGGTAGAGAACCTTTCCTTTTGTGTCTTTTCCATTCTCGTGTAATCAGTGACTTGATTTTTTCGTTCACTGAAAAAGATCTGCGGGCACTCCATTCCATCCAGCCCCTCAAACATCATGTCCTGCATGGACCTCTCTGGACGGGTTTCCACAATACCCATTGTGCCATTTACTGCCTTCACTAGCCAGTTCACCCGGTCCAGCAGAAAATAGGAGCAGCTTAACCGGGCCTCTGAAGATGATGGGGATGAATCCGATATTACCTCCCCCGAATCATTCCCCGATACTGACACAAGAGATCTAGGCTCTCTTCTCCTAGAAATCCTCTCCTGAGAAAGGGAGCTCACTGAACCTCTAGCCTCTGGTCTGACCATCTCCCTTAAAACTAGATGTAAAGTGTAGGGTCTCTTCTGCCACTAAACGCTGTTTACATGGCCGGCACAGCTTCCTATCATAGTATTCCAGCAGCGGCACTCTGCACACTCCTTGTGCCTTAGAGGTACATTTTCTCCCCTGACAAGATTGGAGAAAAAGGGGGACAGTGCATCATCAAGTGAACTTTCCCAAAGATCACTTACCCGTGACGTGTAACTGAACGGTACCGTAATCTGTGAGGGGGGGGGGTCACTCTCAGTCGCCGGTTTGTCCTTATGGCCTGGAAATTTATCCGGCCTATTCCTTTGGCTGGTCCTTAAGCCATCAGCACGACCACTGTTACTATCCCGCAGCTGGGTAGACTTTACATGGGGCTTCTCTGTGAGCTGCTGCTGCTCTGGTGACTCCATTTTTTTTTATTTTTTTTTAAATGGACCCGGAAGCACCCGGCAGCCACCTTGGCCTCTTTAAATAGCAGACAAGCCCCCTCAGGTACCGCCCCCGGTTGGGTCCAGCAGGATTTCCCCAACGGCCTGCTTAGTGCTCTCCAGCCGCTGAACACCCCCCTCCCCCCCTTGACCATGGCCACATGCGGCTACCTCTCCCTAATTGCCGCGGACCTCTGATACACGCAGGGCCTCACCACCGCCTGGCCACACCCCATACCTTCCAACGGGGGCCGCCATCATCAGGGCGCGGCCATTCTCATCCAGGACCTCCCAGGCATCTCCTTGCGCATGCCCAACACGTCACGCCTGCGGCCGAATCACCAGGCTCTGCCCAACGCTGGCCGCGTCACACAGGTGGCGACCTGGCCTCACCATCAGAGAGCGCCAGATGCCCCGATATAGACGTGTGAGCCACCGCCACAGAGACCATAGCCTCTGGGAAAAACACCACCGTCAGCCTGGTCGCGGCCCCCGGGGGATAGCGCAGCATACTCACCCAGAACCTGCGGGGACGGACCATTCTTCAAGCTAGCCTTCCTTCCTGGAGGCTGCTTCATCTGCTGTCGCCTACACCTGCAGTCCCCCTGCAGTGTGGTGCTTCCAGCACCCAGACAGACAGATAGGGGACCCCCGCTACCCGAGTTGGCCAGCCGGCCCTGGGCAAAATCTTCAATCTTCTACCTCTTGAAAAGGTATGTCTGACGAGGTTCTCCTGTCAGGGACAGGACACCAACTGATGAAGGAGAGGTGTGCCACCCTTTTATGTCTGAAGGGCAGATCCCCTCTCTAGTGGTGCTGTAATGAGAGACCGAATAAATAACAAGTACTAAACAAGTACTAAAACTCCTTGACATACCCCACACCTGGTCTCTAAAAAAAAAACATTTTTAATATCTACCCCGTGCGGGCACTATTCCAGCAGTGTCAGCACTCGCAATCCCGGCGCTCCAGTGTGGTTGTTGTGACGTGTGCCTGCCACCCAATCAGCACTGACGTCACTGGCCCTACCTTCATACTAATTGTATATGAAGAGGAAGTTAGATCCGCTTTAGCTTGAACTTCCTCTTCATGTTCAATTCAACAGAAGATGGGCACAGTCACATCACTGCTGATTGGGGGCCGGGCACCACGTGTCCGAACATCGCATGACAGCCCAAGGACAGCGAGTGCCGACACCGCCGGAACAGCACCAGGACGGAAGGAGAGTATAAGTTTTTAGTTTAATCGGGGCCAAATATTTAGCTCAAGAAGCAGTTATCCAAGTAGTTGGACAAACTCTTAGGCTAGTTTCACACTAGTGTTTTGAGGAGCTGCGGAGGGCTGCGGACTTCCTCAATGAAGCCCCGCCCTCGGCCGTACCTCCACCACTAGCTCCGCCTACTTCTGCATGCGGCCTGCGTACCTAGCTTTAACATTAGGTAGTGTGGCTGTATGCGGATGCTTCCGCATGCGTCGTTTTGACAATGCAGCGAAAAAAAAAAGAAATTGCTACCAGCTGCGTGCTACACTGGTCGCCACATCGTCAAAACGACGCATGCGGAAGTATCCGCATACAGCCGCACGACCTGCGTACCTAATGTTAAAGATCGTTACGCAGGCCGCATGCAGAAGTAGGCCGAGGGCGGGGCTTCACGGAGGAAGTCCGCAGCCCTCCACAGCTCCTCAAAACGCTAATGTGAAACCGGCCTTAGATGTCCATGAAACAAGGACCAAGTATGGGTTGTGATTAGAGTTGAGCGAATTTGCTTGGGTCCCTGCTTATTCGGCAAGCTATAGCGCTTACGGAATAAGCTGTAGAGCAGGGGTGTCAAACTGCATTCCTCGAGGGCCGCAAACCATGCGTGTTTTCAAGATTTCCTTAGCATTGCACAAGGTGCTGCAATCATTATGTGTGTAGGTGATTAAATTACCACCTGTGCAGTACAAGGAAATCCTGAAAACATGACCGGTTTGCAGCCCTCGAGGAATGCAGTTTGACACCCCTGCTGTAGAGGACACCCGGTTTCCAGGACGCGCTGGCTTATCAGCTGTCCGGTGCTTCCAACAAACAGGCTCTCCATGCATGTGTTGTGACTGTCACACAGCCGCAGCACATGCAGCTGCGGCGCCGATCAGCCAGCGTGCTCCATGTATCCAGGTTCCCTCTGGAGCTTATTGGGCAAGCGCTATAGCTTGCTGAGTAAGCCGTGAACCGAGCAAATTCGCTCAACTCTAGTTGTGATGCACGGACTTGCAGCAGATTGACAGCCTAAGAGGCATATATGGGGCTGCCAATTTCAGGTCATGACTCCTATGGCCTGCCCGTCTATTGCGATTATTATTAATAATATTACTCTGACTGTTTCATAGACGTCTGTAAGGCTATCGGCCTCATTTGGACATTGCGCTCATATCTGTTTCATCTATTTGTAATGACAACCACTTACACATTATATAGAATCAAAAGGTACCACCACCAAAAAAAAAAAAAATCACATAAGTGACCGTAGTGATACACGTGACAAATTATCAAATTTAAAAACAATATTTTTATTAATATAAATAATAAATTTACATAAAAAAAAAAAAAAAGTGTGAGGGACATCCGATGGGAGCAGAAATAATAAGGCAGCAACATCACCAGTGAGTGCTCGAATATAATACAATTTTGAAAATATAGCTATATAGTATTACAGATATGGCAGAAAATCCACTCATAACATTAGCAGAAAATTTCTTTTTTTTTTTCAAAGACGTAGCAGTGTATACAAAAAATTAAATTAGTATAGTACCCTCAGAAAACCAAAACTTAAAGTGCAAGTGCCTATGTGCATCAGGGAATAGGGGGTATTTACTGACAAGGAACACTGCCATAAAAGATCAATATGGAACATAAAAAAGGTACCATAAGTAAAAAGAATTTTTTAAAAAAAAAGCTGTGGCATATGGGGTAATAGTTGGGGGTTGATGTCACTTTTGTATTGTAAGGTGACATCAAGCCAGCTTAGTAATGGAGAGGTGTCAATGATACACCTATCCATTACTAATCCTATAGTTGTAAAAGGGTTAAATAAACAGCCAGAATAAATTATTTTAATGAAATAAAACCACACATTCTTCCCATATTTATTTTTCTGCCAATCCATGCAACGTCCTCAATCTCCTGGAAAACAATAAAATAATATACCAACACAAATACTCCCTGGTCCGATGTACTCCATTTAATAACGAGTGTCCCACGACGATCTCCCCTATAGAGCAGTCACATCAGGAGATGTGACTGCTCTATAGGCCTCCAGTGACACACTGACAGGAGACAATGGCTCCTGCAGTGTTATCACTAAAGGTTCAATGAATTAATTGCTCTCACTTTACGACACTGCTACGTGAGAATTTTCCCACGCAGCGGTGCCATAATTGACAGTATGAACTCATGGCAATGGAGGGATACAGTGCGGAGGATGATCTCCCATCATTATCACCGGAGCCCCTGGAGGGCGGTCACATCGGACGATGCATGCCTGCATACAGAAGCACGCGCGCATCTGCTCCGCACACACACTCTTCATCCTCCCGATCTGCAGTGTTTCTCGCAGGCAACTTCACAGCAAAACCGCAGATCTTTTTAAACCTGTGGTTTTGCCTGACTCAATGGTAGTCAATGGGTGCAGAAACGCTGCAGATCGTCTAAAACAATTGACATGCTGCGGAAAATAAAACGCTGCAAATCCACGCATTTTTTCCCCGCAGTATCTGCACAGCAATTCTCAATGTCCCATTGACTAACATTGCCTGTGCACTACACTGCGGATTTGATGCTATTCCACGCGTCCAAAAACGCTGCTGAAACGCATCAAAATCCGCAACGTGTGCACATTGCCTAAGAATAGCTTTCCTTTCTGTAGGCTCCGCTCCCGGTGGTGGCCTGCAATTGTTGATGGCCAAATGAAACTGACTAAAATAAGCGACATGTGAAGAAGGCCATCATCTTTTCCCTTTAACCTGGCCTAGATGGCTGTAGGTTTCCTAAAAAAGAAAGGATTGTAAATAAGGAAAGACAAAAAAGAAGAGATAGTAGTGATGTGAAAGAAATCCATGGGAGTTAGACAATAGCCAGACACTATGTAAGGCAGTGGTCCTCCACTTTTCTTGAGAGCCATTCAGAGGATTGTGAGCTATATCCAGAGCTCCCCCCTACCAAGTAGTGACACCCAGAGCCCCCATTATTAGTACAGAGACAGCCAAAGCTTCCCCATACAAAAGGTAGAATATTTACGTCCAGGGGTTCCCAGCTTACCCCATTCATTATACTTGCATCGGGCACTCCCACCACAACACGGTCACCCTACATCTGGCAGTATCATCCAATCTCCAGCTAACCATACCAGTATATGCCCATCCAGATCTGCTGTTCTGTGCGGGGCTAGCCACAAAAGTCACCATCCGGAGACCTGCTCTTCATAGCTGGTGCCAATGCACTACACTAGCAAACAGCCACTAGACACTCATCACAGGCCCTCCTGATGTAAGGTTATAAATAGGATTTCAGTTTTATTGTAATAAAGCTAGAAGAGTTGACCAATCTCATAGTGATGGCGCCTCTAGGACATACCGGTTGTGAATTCTGTTGTCAAATTCCCTCCTGTGGTCGTGAATGGTACTTCGGCGAGTTCTGTCTATGGGCTCCCTCTGGTGGCTATGAGTGAAGCTGCTGCTTCTGAGGTTCCTTACACAGGTGACGTGGGTTATCCTTTGGTTGGCTGCTCTATTTAACTCCTCTCAGATCGTTACTCCATGCCAGCTGTCAATGTTTTTGCACTGGTTCAGTTCGCTCCTGGATCTCTCTGGTGACCTGCCTTTTCCTGCAGAAGCTAAGTTCCTGATAGTATCTAATTCGTTCATTGTTTTCTTGTCCAGCTGGTTATCATGATTTTGCCTTGCTAGCTGGAAGCTCTGGGATGCAGAGTGGCCCCTCCGCACCGTGAGTCGGTGCGGAGGTCTTTTTTGCACACTCTGCGTGGTCTTTTGTAGGTTTTTGTGCTGATCGCAAAGTTACCTTTCCTATCCTCTGTCTATTTAGTAAGTCTGGCCTCCCTTTGCTGAAACCTGTTTAATTTCTGCGTTTGTGACTTCCATCTTTACTCACAGTCAATATATGTGGGGGGCTTCCTTTACCTTTGGGGAATTTCTCTAAGGCAAGGTAGGCTTTATTTTCTATCTCTAGGGCTAGCTAGATCTTAGGCTGTGACGAGGCGCCTAGGGAGCGTCAGGAGCGCTCCACGGCTATTTTTAGTGTGTGTGATAGGATTAGGGCTTGCGGTCAGCAGAGCTCCCACATCCCAGAGCTCGTCCTGTATGAGGTTTAACTATCAGGTCATTCCGGGTGCTCCTAACCACCAGGTCATAACAGTACAGCTGGCCCAAAGTATTAATGCATCTCAATAGAGGGATAAGAGAACTTCTGAGACCATTTTTTTTTTCTTTGCACTGTGTTTTGTCTTTCCTTTCCCCTAGACCTTTGGGTGGTTCAGGACACAGGTGTAGATATGGACATTCAAGGTCTGTCCTCTTGTGTGGATCATCTCACTGAAAGGGTGCAAAACATTCAAGATTTTGTGGTTCAGAATCCTATGTTAGAGCCTAGAATTCCTATTCCTGACTTATTTTCTGGGGATAGATCTAGGTTCTTGAATTTCAAAAATAATTGTAAACTGTTTCTAGCTTTGAAACCCCGCTCCTCTGGGGACCCCGTTCAACAGGTAAAAATCATTATTTCTTTGTTGCGTGGTGACCCTCAAGACTGGGCATTTTCCCTTGCGCCAGGAGATCCTGCATTGCGTGATGTTGATGCGTTTTTTCTGGCGCTTGGATTGCTTTATGATGAACCAAATTCAGTAGATCAGGCAGAGAAAATCTTGCTGGCTTTGTGTCAGGGTCAGGATGAAGCGGAGGTGTACTGTCAGAAGTTTAGAAAGTGGTCTGTGCTTACTCAGTGGAATGAATGTGCCCTGGCGGCAATCTTCAGAAAGGGTCTCTCTGAAGCCCTTAAGGATGTCATGGTGGGATTTCCCACGCCTGCTGGTCTGAATGAGTCTATGTCCTTGGCCATTCAGATCGATCGGCGCATGATAGGATTAAGGCTTGCGGTCAGCAGAGCTCCCACATCCCAGAGCTCGTCCTGTATGAGGTTTAAAGGGAACCTGTCACCCCGTTTTTTCAGATTGAGCTATAAATACTGTTAAATAGGGCCTGCGCTGTGTGTTACTATAGTGTATGTAGTGTACCCTGATTCCCCATGTATGCTGAGACATACATTACCAAAGTCGCCGTTTTAGCCTGTCAATCAGGCTGGTCTGGTCAGGTGGGCGTGTTCACAGCGCTCTTTTCTTCCCCAGCTTTCCGTTGGTGGCGTAGTGGTGTGCGCATGTCCAAGGTCCGAATTCCCTGCGCCCACATGAAGACACAGTGCGCGATCTGCGCTGTCATCCCTTTCATCGGTGGGGGCGGCCATCTTCCTGGGGCCGCGCGTGCGCAGATGGAGTGCTCTGCTGCACGGGGCTTCAGGAAAATGGCCGCGGGATGCCGCGCGTGCGCACAAGAGATCGCGGCGGCCATTTTCCCAAAGCCGAGATGCAAACTCGCTTTGGGAAAATGGCCGCCGCGATCTCTTGTGCGCACGCGCGGCATCCCGCGGCCATTTTCCTGAAGCCCCGTGCAGCAGTGCACTCCATCTGCGCACGCGCGGCCCCAGGAAGATGGCCGCCCCCACCGATGAAAGGGATGACAGCGCAGATCGCGCACTGTGTCTTCACGTGGGCGCAGGGAATTCGGACCTTGGACATGCGCACACCACCAACGGAAAGCTGGGGAAGAAAAGAGCGCTGTGAACACGCCCACCTGACCAGACCAGCCTGATTGACAGGCGAAAACGGCGACTTTGGTAATGTATTTCTCAGCATACATGGGGAATCAGGGTACACTACATACACTATAGTAACACACAGCGCAGGCCCTATTTAACAGTATTTATAGCTCAATCTGAAAAAACGGGGTGACAGGTTCCCTTTAACTATCAGGTCATTCCGGGTGCTCTTAACCACCAGGTCATAACACATACCATTATTTCCTGATTGCTAGAGACCTCTGAGACCACAACCCAGCCTCAGAATGGTGGGGCTGTAATGCTGCTTCTGCATGGTCTCGCCAAAGCTCACACTGCAGTGGACTCCATGCTCTTTTCAAGTGAACGGGGTTGACTATAATTCTTTGGACAGTTGGGTGACTAATTTGTGTCCCATAGGTTGCACTTTAACCCCTTAATGACACAATTTTGACCCAGGAAAGATATATATCTTGGTACCGTGTTAGCCAGTAGATAAAAAAATATTTAGAATTGAGAGTCCTCAGTGGTTGAAGAGACCTGTGTAGTCTCGAAAGTTTGCAATTTGTTAGCCATTAAAGGTATCAACCACTGAGGACTCTCAATTCTAAATATTTTTCTACAATTTTGACCTACATTTTGCAATTTTCAAACTTTTAAATCTTATGCCCTACTCCACATGTTTCACGGCTGTTAAACACCCCCCCCCCCAAAAAAAAAAATATATATATATATATATATATATATATATATATATATATATATATATATATATATATATATATATATATATATAGGGATCTGTGATACGTTATGCATACCAGAGCACTTGACACAAACTCGAGTAGTGAGCACTTGCGCTCAACACTAGCTGTCTTTAACTTTTGAGAAAAAAAAAAAACACCAATTCTAACTCAAACCATAACACCCTAACACAACCCTAACACCAACAAAGGGAGATTTGATTGACTAATTTTTAGAGTCTATCACAGTGATCACAAGGAACCAATAGGAAAAATGTCCTATTGTTGCCAGCTACCGGCGGCAAATCTCTGTGGGTGGTGCACTGCGCATGCACCAGCCATTTTTTTCCAGGAAGATGACATGGAGGGCCGGGGGTAGGGAGCAGGAGGGCCCGGGGGATGGTGGAAGTATCGGTGAGGCTCGAGGTACCCCATTTCTCTCTTGCCTGATTTGTTAGATCATAGAGGAGAAATTAATTTTAAGGCTGGGTTCACACTGCGTTGTGTGAACCCGTTTAACGGACGTTACACCGCAGCATAACGCGGTGTAACGTAGTCCGTTAACGCCGCCATTACTTTCAATGGCAGATGCATCGCTAGCGCATGCCCACAATGGGCGTGCGCTAGCGATGTGCCGTCATTGAGTGACGGACCCGAGACGCGGGCTGCAGCGTTTCCGGGTCCGTCACTGCTAGCGCACTGCTAGCGCAGATGGAGCTAGCAGATGCTCCATCTGCGCTAGCGCAGTGCCAAAGTCGGCACTTGCCTTAGTGCAGTCCGTTTAACGGATTTGTTGAACGGACTGCACAACGCAAGTGTGAACCTAGCCTAAATCAGATATTTTTTTTTTAATCTCAGTTATTCGGTGAATAAAGGTGATCACGTGACAGGGAACTATAAAACCAGCCCTGATCATGTTCTCTGGGGTTTCAGCTACCCCAGTAGCTAAGACCCTGGAGATTTTCTGATGCTGCGGGCGCTACACCTTATTTCTCAGCACCGTTAAAAAGCGTTGATGAAGAATATGTACCCTTAACAGGAATGCAGGCCGTCGTTAAGGAGTTAAAGAAGCACTTCTCCCATCAGATGTTTATCTTCTTAATATATTGCAATCATCAATTTAATTAGCACTGTGTAATTACAAATGCTCATTTTGCCTTTCTACCCAGCTAATTAATGTTTTTTATTAGGTCTATAACATCATGTGATTAAAAACGGACTAGTTGAATCCTTCTAAGCTCTATGTACAAACAGGAGGTCAATTTTCTCTGCACAAGTCACTGCAAAAGTCTATGGCAGGGGGAGGAGGAGCTGCTGGGTCAGAAGGTGAAGAGGGGATGAGAAAATGCAAGGCAAGAGACCATGTTTCTACATAGAACAGAGAAAAATAAAAAAAAGTCGCCAGTAATCATTCTTACAAGCTGCCAGGAATAACATCACTAGTGGCATGAGAACGTTGTAGCCAATCCATACAGTCTTCATGGCTCTCAGGATATACATAGAACCCATGTCAAAATGCCATGGGGCCAGAACCAAATCTACAGGAACAGACAACTTCCATAGAGTGCGGTGTTGGTATCCACTATACCCCCAATGAACACCAGAGCTGATCCTGCAAAGCTAATCCAGACTGATTGTCACGGAATTTTAACAAGCCAACATTTCCTCTCTCTAGAGGAGGACACCGTCTTCCCCTCTCCAGCTGCTGGACACATGGAATAGAGCCGTAACAGATCCCTGGGGAGAAGAGGGGCAACAGCTGAGCTGACCACTCCTATAAGACCACCAGAAATGTTAGGTTTCATCAGTCCAACCTTAAGAAAACTTTTCTGCATCATTTTCACGTGTCAGTCACTTGTGGATTTCCTCTTGGTGAAGAAAGGTTTACTAGTATGAGCACTCAAAGTAAGCACTGGCATCTGGGACAATTTCTCCGCATTACATGAATGGAGACACTTTGTAAACAGCGGGAAGCGAAGATGTCAGGAGCTCATCTATACACACCAGCGGGAAGCAGGGATGTCAGGAGCTCATCTATACACACCAGCGGGAAGCAGGGATGTCAGGAGCTCATCTATACACACCAGCGGGAAGCAGGGATGTCAGGAGCTCATCTATATACACCAGCGGGAAGCGGGGATGTCAGGAGCTCATCTATACACACCAGCGGGAAGCGGGGATGTCAGGAGCTCATCTATACACACCAGCGGGAAGCAGGGATGTCAGGAGCTCATCTATACACACCAGCGGGAAGCAGGGATGTCAGGAGCTCATCTATATACACCAGCGGGAAGCGGGGATGTCAGGAGCTCATCTATACACACCAGCGGGAAGCGGGGATGTCAGGAGCTCATCTATACACACCAGCGGGAAGCAGGGATGTCAGGAGCTCATCTATATACACCAGCGGGAAGCAGGATTGTCAGGAGCTCATCTATACACACCAGCGGGAAGCAGGGATACGAGGAGCTCATCTATATACACCAGCGGGAAGCAGGATTGTCAGGAGCTCATCTATACTGAACCAAAAAAGAAAAAGACACTGCATAAATGTGTGCACACCTATGTATCACAAAATGAGTAACAACTTTATTGTAAGACAAAAAAGCATACAAAATATAAAAACATTAAAAACATGTCCCATAAGGATCAGAAAACGAACACACCATTCTCCTGTTGTAAAAATACACCAAAGAACCACAGCCCAAATAGATGGAAAATGCTCATATATTCATATGTATAAATGTATAGATAAACATGAATACAATCACATAAATATATAAGGGCCGAACATTTATGACCTAGATAAATATAACCACACAGATCCCGATAACATATGGGCGTCCCCAAAGTTATCAAACCCTGAGCCAAACCCAACCATGTAAAATAATCACTATGTGCATGAAACCCAGTGACTAGAGCTAAATATCTATCACAAGGGAAACAAGGGGCCAAAAAAGTATAAAGGCTGAATCAGCAAGGGGGCACATCAAAGCAAGCCACTATGGATATGTGCACAAAACCCCATCCACAAAATAAAAAGGCTGAGAACAAGGCTGGAAACTAGCACAGCCAGAAAATGCAATAAGAGCTATATAGCTGGCTCACAACAATAAAGATAGATATTTAGCTCTAGTCACTGGGTTTCATGCACATAGTGATTATTTTACATGGTTGGGTTTGGCTCAGGGTTTGATAACTTTGGGGACGCCCATATGTTATCGGGATCTGTGTGGTTATATTTATCTAGGTCATAAATGTTCGGCCCTTATATATTTATGTGATTGTATTCATATTTATCTATACATTTATACATATGAATATATGAGCATTTTCCATCTATTTGGGCTGTGGTTCTTTGGTGTATTTTTACAACAGGAGAATGGTGTGTTCGTTTTCTGATCCTTATGGGACATGTTTTTAATGTTTTTATATTTTGTATGCTTTTTTGTCTTATAATAAAGTTGTTACTCATTTTGTGATACATAGGTGTGCACACATTTATGCAGTGTCTTTTTCTTTTTTGGTTCAGTATTTGCATTCTCCATGCATTGTGTAGCACCCTAGTGGATATATTTAATATATTGGTTGTGCTCCCGACACATCTCTTTATCTTGGAGCTCATCTATAAACACCAGCGGGAAGCAGGGATGTCAGGAGCTCATCTATACACACCAGCGGGAAGCAGGATTGTCAGGAGCTCATCTATACACACCAGCGGGAAGCAGGATTGTCAGGAGCTCATCTATACACACCAGCGGGAAGCAGGATTGTCAGGAGCTCATCTATACACACCAGCGGGAAGCAGGGATACGAGGAGCTCATCTATATACACCAGCGGGAAGCAGGATTGTCAGGAGCTCATCTATATACACCAGCGGGAAGCAGGGATGTCAGGAGCTCATCTATACACACCAGCGGGAAGCAGGATTGTCAGGAGCTCATCTATACACACCAGCGGGAAGCAGGATTGTCAGGAGCTCATCTATACACACCAGCGGGAAGCAGGGATGTCAGGAGCTCATCTATATACACCAGCGGGAAGCAGGATTGTCAGGAGCTCATCTATACACACCAGCGGGAAGCAGGGATACGAGGAGCTCATCTATATACACCAGCGGGAAGCAGGATTGTCAGGAGCTCATCTATACACACCAGCGGGAAGCAGGGATGTCAGGAGCTCATCTATATACACCAGCGGGAAGCAGGGATGTCAGGAGCTCATCTATATACACCAGCGGGAAGCAGGGATGTCAGGAGCTCATCTATATACACCAGCGGGAAGCAGGGATACGAGGAGCTCATCTATATACACCAGCGGGAAGCAGGATTGTCAGGAGCTCATCTATACACACCAGCGGGAAGCAGGATTGTCAGGAGCTCATCTATACACACCAGCGGGAAGCAGGATTGTCAGGAGCTCATCTATACACACCAGCGGGAAGCAGGGATGTCAGGAGCTCATCTATATACACCAGCGGGAAGCAGGGATGTCAGGAGCTCATCTATATACACCAGCAGGAAGCAGGGATGTCAGGAGCTCATCTATATACACCAGCGGGAAGCAGGGATGTCAGGAGCTCATCTATATACACCAGCGGGAAGCAGGGATACGAGGAGCTCATCTATACACACCAGCGGGAAGCAGGGATGTCAGGAGCTCATCTATATACACCAGCGGGAAGCAGGGATACGAGGAGCTCATCTATATACACCAGCGGGAAGCAGGATTGTCAGGAGCTCATCTATACACACCAGCGGGAAGCAGGGATGTCAGGAGCTCATCTATACACACCAGCGGGAAGCAGGGATGTCAGGAGCTCATCTATATACACCAGCAGGAAGCAGGGATGTCAGGAGCTCATCTATATACACCAGCGGGAAGCAGGGATGTCAGGAGCTCATCTATATACACCAGCGGGAAGCAGGGATGTCAGGAACTCATCTATATACACCAGCGGGAAGCAGGGATGTCAGGAGCTCATCTATACACACCAGCGGGAAGCAGGGATACGAGGAGCTCATCTATATACACCAGCGGGAAGCAGGGATGTCAGGAGCTCATCTATATACACCAGCGGGAAGCAGGGATGTCAGGAACTCATCTATATACACCAGCGGGAAGCAGGGATGTCAGGAGCTCATCTATACACACCAGCGGGAAGCAGGGATGTCAGGAGCTCATCTATATACACCAGCGGGAAGCAGGGATACGAGGAGCTCATCTATATACACCAGCGGGAAGCAGGGATACGAGGAGCTCATCTATATACACCAGCGGGAAGCAGGGATGTCAGGAGCTCATCTATACACACCAGCAAGAAGCAGGGATGTCAGGAGCTCATCTATATACACGGTAACCGGAGACCATCTGCTAGTAGCTCAGAACGCACCCAGGGCAATATGATCTGGACACAAATGAATAACACCCAATGCCACCACATATAACTGGCACAGTGATTGATAGACCGTTTATACCACAAGATGTCACGCACCACACCAGTCACATTATCTAGCAGTATGAATGACTGAAACAGGAAAGTGATTGGACCTTAGATCTGCTATACAGAGAAACAAGCACGTATACTGGCCCCCAACTCATGGCGGTGACTCAGGTAATGCGCCCCGCTGCACACTGCAGCCAATCAGGTTACAGATCGTCTCCGGACCACTAATGCCGATTGGCTGACACGTGCGCAGGTCACCATTTCCCTGACATAGCCCATGCACAAAGTCCCTACAATCAGATCATCAATTGTGCATCAGGTATTGGGGGTGCAACCCTCTGCCACCACACATCCAGCTTTATAGGGCTGGGCAGCAAGAGACGACCCTAGTCACAGCCGCCATGCCAGTGTGAGGGGAGATAGGACAATGCACACTGGGGTCACATGCCTCCACACTGCAGTCTGGGATCCCACACATGGAGGCGGCTCAGAGGGCTGCCACCATGCCTGATGATGTGCCCTGTGTCTCCGCAGCCCGTCACTACTCACCCGGACCAGGTTGCTGACTGCAGACTGCACCGCGGCCACAGGTGCGGTCAGCTCCGGGATGGCCTTCCCGTCCACCTCCCCTTCTTCGTGCATGATGACCAGGTGGGAGATCTGCTGGGCCACAGGCTCCAGGATACTTTCTATGGTTTTGGTGTGGAAGACCGGCATGGCTGCAGCTGTGCGTGCCCTCAGTCAGTAAGGAAGCCGGCAGTGCTGCCTACGGTCCGCTGTCACGCCTCGGGCACTCTGCCCTCGCCCGCAGTGACGCCTGCACTTCCGGCACTAGGACTGTTGTCGGCGCCCTTGTAAGGAGCGCTCTTCTCCCCCTTCAATACTCTCCGGACACTTCCAGGCAGCTCTCCCAACTCCACTCCTGCCTGTCCCGGTGACATCACCGCACCCCGCCTTCTTACAGGAAATTCATTGGTTGCCGCAGTAATCCATCACTTTGAGCAGCGCGTCTCCTGAAGCTCTGGCCGGTGACGTCACTACTCTGTCTCCTTATATGGAAAAGCCTGTGCTCAAGAGAGGGATTCCTGGGGCTATGACGTCATCGCGGAGGGAGAAGAATGTAGAGTGGAGAAGGCGGGGTGGTGACCCGAGGAGCAGTGCCTGCCGGAGCCAGATGTGCTGGGCTGAGGGCATACGCTGGGGCGAGCATGGCCCTGTACAGAGGAAGCAGCCAGCGTTAGGTAGGGATAACAGAAGACTGGCACAGCCACGCCAGTGTGAAGAGGTGCATACTAGGAGCAGCCATCTCCATATTCAATATACAAACAAAGATTGCACTCTAGTGCTAAAGCATGTCAATATGAAATATGAATAGCAATATTGCTTCTGGATTCTAGGAAATAATGAGACGCTTAGCACATAATTTGGCCAATTCATGCCCAGCAACCAATGTCAAGGTGGCCTCAAACTGATGGGTCCCTATATATCTAATATGAATACCTCTCTTAGGCCGGGGTCACATTTGCAAGTGTGATGCGAGAAAGTCACATCAATACCTGGCAGTCAGACCGGAGCGTGCGGCTGCATAGAAATACCGAACGCTCCGGTCCCGATAGCTGACGGCAGTGCTGGGTATTGATGTTATGATCAGGTGACCTTGGAGCAGCATGAATAACTTTCACTGGAGTAGGTGGTAACTATATTGACCGCAACCCTGATCTTAACACCGCAACTAGAAGTAGCCGTGGGGTGTGCCTAACAAAACCTAGACACCTCGACACAGCCGGAGGACTAAATTCCCCTACAGATGGAAATAGGAATTTCTACCTTGCCGCAGGGCAGAACCCCAAAGGATGGGCAGCCCCCCACAAATATTGGCTGTGAGTAGTAGAGGAAAGACACACGCAGGCAGGAAACAGGATTTAGCAAATGAGGCACACACTAGCTAAATAGGAAAGGATAGGACAGGATACTAAGCGGTGAGTATTAAAAATCCTTCCAAAATATCCACAGCAGAAAATACAAAAACTCCACCATCTAACTAAAGCTGTGGAGCGTATATCTGCAACTCCAGAGAATCCAACAAGACTGAGAAAACACTGACACAGTCTAAGCTGGACAAGAGAAAACAAATGAATAGCACAGAATATAAGCACACTGCATGTGTGCCACAGAAAAAGGAACAGACACTTATCTTTGCTGAATTGGCAGCTAAGCAGGAGAAGCCAGAAAGTGATCCAACACTTCACAAGAAACATTGACAACTGGCAAGGGCTAATGAATCCTGCACACTTAAATATCCCAGTCAGAACTGCAATCAGCAGATACACCTGGCCAGGACTGCGACTCAGAGACAACTGCATTCCCACCTACAACCATAGCAGGGAACCCAAGAGCAGAATTCACAACATATTGAGGTGCGAAACTCACGCGAGTTTCTCGCATCACACACGCACGTGGGACCCCGGCCTTAGACTGAAGTCTGAATTCCTGGGAGAATATGGACACCGCTGTCAGTAAAGCCTGTATTTATGGGTGGGCAGGATCCTGCTGTAATTAAAATCACCACATGCTGAAGTGCGGAGTGCTCGGTCAGAGAGCTAACATAGAAATAACAGAAGACTGACTGGCACATCCAAGCTAGTGTGAATAGGTGCATACCAGGAGCAGCCACCTCCATATACAATATACAAAAAAGGTTGCACTCTATCGTGCTAAAGCATGTCAAGGGGGCAGCAGGCAAAGCCCCACACAAGGCAATGGAGAGCTCTCTGACCCTGCAGCAGATCTGTGCAGACTGGTGAATTATAACCAATCACAGTGGGAGCACTCAGGGCCCAAGGCCAGATTACCCCCATGGTATTTGAGTGCCCAGATGGGCTCACTCAGGACCAGATTACCCCCATGGTACTGGAGCACCAGGGTGGGAGCACTCAGGGCCCTAGTCCAGATTACCACCATGGTATCGGAGTGCCCAGATGGGAGCACTCAGGGCCCCTGTCCGGATTACCTCTAGAGCGCCCCCATGGGCAAGGGGTACTCGGTACCGGGTCCTTTGGTTCTCAAGGGGGATGTCACAGTGGCTGACCCGGTCCGTGGCCCTTGGGACGTCCGTGTAAAAGGGAAAGGTCTTTAAAGGGACAATGTTTGTGATGCCACCTGTGGTATTCGGTCAGGGTGACCAACACTGCTTTGAGGGGTCCGCTGGGGTGATGTTATGGCAGCTAGATGGTATACCTTCCCACAGGTGAAGTATGTCCCCAGGGCTTCCCAGTGTATAGATGGTGGATGGTGTGAGGCGCAGTGAAGAACGAGGACACAAGGTTGCAGTCTCTTTACCTTTTACTGAAGGCTTTGGCATCCACAGTCCAGAGCACAGACCACAGGGCAGACAGAGTCCGGCTGGTTTGGAGGCAAATCCAGAGTCCCCTTATCCAGGTAGAAATCAGTAGCCTTCCTCTAGCGCCGTGTGTTGTAGTACCTTACTGCTAAGCTTCTGATAAGGTCCTCACAACTGTTGAAGATGTTCAGATGTTATGTCTCTCTCTCTGTCCCCCAGATAGGATAGGACAAACCTGTATGACTGGTGGCTTGAGACTGTTTGTAGGGACTCTAGCACGCTCCGGCCTCTGAGAGGTGCCACCATGCCTCCTGGGTGTAGGTGCTCACAGGTAACTTGCAGTTAGCTGTCCTGCCAGTCACTGAAGTAAAGCGTAGAGATCCTTACTCCCTCAGTATTCTGGCTACCGGATTTCTGCGCCTCAGAAGGAAGCAGCCTGCTCCTGGCTGATCTCCCTCTGATATCCTCTCCTTTACATAGTTACATAGTTATTAACCCCTTTACCCCAAAGGGTGGTTTGCACGTCAATGACCAGGCCAATTTTTACAATTCTGACCACTGTCCCTTTATGAGGTTATAACTCTGGAACGCTTCAACGGATCCTGGTGATTCGGACACTGTTTTCTCGTGACATATTGTACTTCATGATAGTGGTAAAATTTCTTTGATAATACCTGCGTTTATTTGTGATAAAAAAACGGAAATTTGGTGAAACTTTTGAAAATTTCGCAATTTTCAAACTTTTAATTTTTATGCAATTAAATCACAGAGATATGTCACACAAAATACTTAATAAGTAACATTTCCCACATGTCTACTTTACATCAGCACAATTTTGTAATCAAAATTTTTTTTTTGTTAGGGAGTTATAAGGGTTAAAAGTTGACCAGCAATTTCTCATTTTTACAACACCATTTTTTTTTAGGGACCACATCTCATTTGAAGTAATTTTGAGGGGTCTATATGATAGAAAATACCCAAGTGTGACACCATTCTAAAAACTGCACCCCTCAAGGTGCTCAAAACCACATTCAAGAAGTTTATTAACCCTTCAGGTATTTCACAGGAATTTTTGGAATGTTTAAATAAAAATGAACATTTAACTTTTTTTCACAAAAAATGTAATTCAGCTCCAATTTATTTTATTTTACCAAGGGTAACAGGAGAAAATGGACCCCAAAAGTTATTGTACAATTTGTCCTGAGTACACCGATACCCCATATGTGGTGGTAAACCACTGTTTGGGCGCATGACAGAGCTCGGAAGCGAAGGAGGGCAATTTGACTTTTCAATGCAAAATTTACAGGAATTGAGATGGGACGCCATGTTGCGTTTGGAGAGCCCCTGATGTGCCTAAACATTGAAACCCCCCACAAGTGACACCATTTTGGAAAGTAGACCCCCTAAGAAACTTAACTAGAGGTGTGGTGAGCACTTTGACCCACCAAGTGCTTCACAGAAGTTTATAATGCAGAACCGTAAAAATAAAAAATCATTTTTTCACAAAAATTATTTTTTCGCCCCCAATTTTTTATTTTCCGAAGGGTAAGAGAAGAAATTGGACCCCAAAAGTTGTTGTACAATTTCTCCTGAGTACGCTGATACCCCACATGTGGCTGTAAACCACTGTTTGGGCGCATGGGAGAGCTTGGAAGGGAAGGAGCGCCATTTGACTTTTCAATGCAAAATTGACAGGAATTGAGATGGGACGCCATGTTGCGTTTGGAGAGCCACTGATGTGCCTAAACATTGAAACCCCCCACAAGTGACACCATTTTGGAAAGTAGACCCCCTAAGGAACTTATCTAGAGGTGTGGTGAGCACTTTGACCCACCAAGTGCTTCACAGAAGTTTATAATGCAGAACCGTAAAAATAAAAAATCATATTTTTTCACAAAAATTATATTTTTGCCCCCAATTTTTTATTTTCCCAAGGGTAAGAGAAGAAATTGGACCCCAAAGTTGTTGTACAATTTGTCCTGAGTACGCTGATACCCCATATGTGGGGGTAAACCACTGTTTGGGCACATGGTAGAGCTCGGAAGGGAAGGAACGCCGTTTGACTTTTCAATGCAAAATTGACAGAAATTGAGATGGGACGCCATGTTGCATTTGGAGAGCCACCAGGGGCGGACTGGCCCAGGTGGAAGAGGGGCATTTGCCCCCTGGGCCGGTCACTAAGCAGCTGATTAGGGGGCCGCCTTGTTTTAGCTGTGCAGGCGGCATCACAGTGGAGGAGACACAGACGCAGGCACAGCTCCCTGTGTGCGGCTGTCTGCTCTGCTGGAGTGGGGGAGCGCGGCTGTATATCTTCTTCCGGCCGGAGAGGAGCTTGTGGGCGGCTCAGACAGGAGGCCGGACGGTGAGTTGTAGAGCTTCTGTGTGGTGAGGAGGGGACGCTGATAAGTCCAGGGCCGCTCCTGTATAGAGTCAGCGGCCGCTCTGCTGATCACTGAGATTTATTGCAGGAAAGTGAACTTTCAGGGTCGCCCTGTCAGTGACAGGTTATCAGCTCCAGGGTCACCAGATCTGCAGGAAAGTTCAATCTCCTGCAATAAATCTCCATCCCTGTACTTCAGAGTGACCAGAGACACAATACTGAATCCTGCCCTGGACTGATCCAGCCGGAGCCTGGTACAAAGAATAATACAGAGATCAGAGGTTATACCGTGTACACACTATGTTAGATCTGTATGTACATACAGAAATGCGTATACTGTATAAGGCACAGTTCACATTAGCGTTTGAGTCCACTGCGTGGTGCTGCGACTTCTTTCCTTAAAGGGAACCTGTCACCCCGTTTTTTGAGATTGAGCTATAAATACTGTTAAATAGGGCCTGCGCTGTGTGTTCCTATAGTGTATGTAGTGTACCCTGATTCCCCACCTATGCTGAGATATAACTTACCAAAGTCGCCGTTTTCGCCTGTCAATCAGACTGGTCAGGTCGGGAGGGCGTGGTGACATCGCTGGTTCTTCCTCAGCTTTACGTTGGTGGCGTAGTGGTGAACAAGCAGCGCGCGATCTGCTCTGTAATCCCTTGCATCGGTGGGGGCGGCCATCTTCCTGGGGCCGCGCGTGCGCAGATCGAGTGCTCTGCTGCACGGGGCTTCAGGAAAATGGCCGCGGGATGCCGCGCGTGCGCATTAGAGATCGCGGCGGCCATTTTCCCAAAGCCGAGTTTGCATCTCGGCTTTGGGAAAATGGCCGCCGCGATCTCTAATGCGCACGCGCGGCATCCCGCGGCCATTTTCCTGAAGCCCCGTGCAGCAGAGCACTCGATCTGCGCACGCGCGGCCCCAGGAAGATGGCCGCCCCCACCGATGCAAGGGATTACAGCGCAGATCACGCGCTGCTTGTTCACCACTACGCCACTACGCCACCAACGTAAAGCTGAGGAAGAACCAGCGATGTCACCACGCCCTCCCGACCTGACCAGCCTGATTGACAGGCGAAAACGGCGACTTTGGTAAGTTATATCTCAGCATAGGTGGGGAATCAGGGTACACTACATACACTATAGGAACACACAGCGCAGGCCCTATTTAACAGTATTTATAGCTCAATCTCAAAAAACGGGGTGACAGGTTCCCTTTAAGTTCCATCTACTCTGCATGCGTCCTGCGTACCTATTAACATTGTGTACGCAGGGACATGCATTGTATGTGGATGCATCCGCGTGCATCATTTTGACGTCCCCTTAGAACAGAAGAAAATGCAACATGTTGCGTTCGGCAGGCACGTCAAAACGTCGTACCGCATACAACACATGTCCCTGCGTACACAATGTTAAAGATAGGTAGACAGGACGCATGTGGAAGTAGGCAGAGCTTAAGGAAACAAGTCCACAGCACCACGCTGGGGACTCAAACGCTAATGTGAACCCGGCCTAACAGTATATCAAATGCCAGTTATATGCTATGTTGTATGTGTTAGGGCCTGTGCACACGCTGCAGATTGTCGCAGATTTTTCTGAACAGATTTGTCACCAAACCGAAAGGGATTCCTAATGCCATCAAGTGACTGAGAATCCTGATGTCTCGTGCAAACATTCCTTATGTTTTTTCCTTGCAGATTTGGTAGATATGTAAATCTTCAGCATATCACTTTTATCAGTGCATTTGCTGCAGATTTCACTCAGACTAAGGCCGGCGTCACACTTGCGAGTTTTACGGACGTAAGAGCGCAGAAACTACGTCCGTAAAACTCGCAAAACATACGGCACAATTATTCTCTATGCCCCTGCTCCTATCTGCCGTATTTTACTGATCAGTATTATACGGCTTTCTACGGCCGTAGAAAATCGCAGCATGCTGCGTTTGTCACCGTATTGCGCAAATAAAACGTCAATGAAAGTCTATGGAAGCCCCAAAAATACGGATTACACATGGACCAGCAGTGTGACTTGCGAGGAATACGCAGCGGTGTTAGAGAGAAAAGCCGGCAATTCAGTGCGGTGTACAGTAAAATCACACTGACAGCTTACAGTAGAATAGATAGAATAAATGTGTACACATAGAATAGGTATATATGTATATATATGTCAGTAGACACATATATGTATATATATTATTATTTCATTCAGCGCGATATAGCAGAAAGCCGGTAATTCAATTACCGACTTTTGCTTTCTCCTTCCTAAACCCGACATGATATGTGACATAGTTACATACAGTAAACCATCTCATATCACCATTTTTTTTGCATATTCCACACTACTAATGTTAGTAGTGTGTCTATGCAAAATTTGGCCGTTCTAGCTAGTAAATTAAAGGGTTAAATGGCGGATAAAATTGGCGTTGGCTCCCGCGCCATTTTCTCCACCAGAGTAGTAAAGCCAGTGACTGAGGGCAGATATTAATAGCCTGGAGAGGGTCCACGGTTATTGGCCCCCCCCTGGCTAAAAACATCTGCCCCCAGCCACCCCAGAAAAGGCACATCTGGAAGATGCGCCTATTCTGGCACTTGGCCACTCTCTTCCCATTCCCGTGTAGCGGTGGGATATGGGGTAATGAAGGGTTAATGCCACCTTGCTATTGTAAGGTGACATTAAGCCAAATTAATAATGGAGAGGCGTCAATTATGACACCTATCCATTATTAATTCAATACTAGTAAAGGGTTAAAAAAAAAACACACACACATTATTAAAAATTAATTTAATGAAAAAATCACAAAGGTTGTTGTATTAATTTATTCTACTCTCAATCCACTCACTGAAGACCCTCGATCTGTAAATACAAAAAAAATAATAAACCAACAATATCCATACCTTCCGAGGATCTGTCACGTCCAACGATGTAAATCCATCTGAAGGGGTTAAAACATTTTGCAGCCAGGAGTTCTGCTAATGCAGAGCTACTCCTGTCTGCAAAACCCCGGAGAATGTAGGTAAAGTAGGTCATTGACCTATATTTACCTGCATTTGCGGTGAGGCGCCCTCTGCTGGTTGTTCCTAGATCGTGGGAACTTTCCTAGAAAGCTCCCAGGCTCGAGATCATAAGAGGGCGCCCTCTGCTGGTTGTCCTCATATGAACTCGAGCCAGGGAGCTTTCTAGGAAAGTTCCCACGATCTAGGAACAGCTCCGTCTCTGCAAGATAACTAACCCACTCTATGTACAGGATGCGGTGATTCCTCATGCGCATGTGCTCAATGAACACAGGCGGAATCACCACGCGTACAAAGGGGGACTTTGGGCGGAGCGGGGTATCCGCTGCGTCCAAAGCGCTACGTTTCCGGACCATGGAAACATACCCTTATACTATGTGTACAGACATCAGATGTTATATAGTAGATAATATTGTATGTGATAGTCAAATACCTGATGTCTGTACTCGTATTATATACAGTATACCAGTCACATACTATCCTGTATATGACATCTGATGTTTGTAGACATATCACCCACCAGTTACATATCCTGTATACTATATGTAATATACTACCTGCACAGACATCTGATGGTATATACTGGCTATGTGACTGGTGTAATATCTGATGTCTGTAGTCATTGTGTAATATACACCACTCACATATTATCCTGTATACATAGTGGGTACGGAAAGTATTCAGACCCCTTTAAATTTTTCACTTTTTGTTTTATTGCAGCAATTTGGTAAATTCAAAAATCTTCATTTTTTTCTCATTAATGTGCACTCTGCACACCATCTTGACTGAAAAAAAAACAGGAAGGTAGAAATTTTTGCTAATTTAATAAAACAGAAATACTGAAATATCACATGGTCATAAGTATTCAGACCCTTTGCTCAGACACTCATATTTAGGTCACATGCTGTCCATTTCCTAGTGATCCTCCTTGAGATGGTTCTACTTCATTGGAGTCCAGCTTTGTAAATAAACTGATAGGACTTGATTTGGAAAGGCACACACCCGTCTATATAAGACCTCACAGTGCATGTCAGACCGAATGAGAATCATGAGGTCAAAGGAACTGGCCAAGGAGCTCAGAGACAGAATTGTGGTAAGGCACAGATCTGGCCAAGGTTACAACAGAATTTCTGCAGTTCTCAAGGTTCCTTATAGAACAGTCGCTTATAAATGGAAGAAGTTTGGGACCACCAGAAGTCTTCCTAGACCTGGCCGTCCAGCCAAACTGAGCAATCGTGGGAGAAGAGCCTCGGTGAGAGAAGTAAAGAATACCAAGATCACTGTGGCTGAGCTCCAGAGATGCAGTAGGGAGATGGGAGAAAGTTCCACAAAGTCACCTATCACTGCAGCCCTCCACCAGTCAGGCCTTTATGGCAGAGTGGCCAGACAGAAGCCTCTCCTCAGTGCAAGACATAGGAAAGCCCCAATAGTTTGTTAAAAAAAACACATGAAGGACTCCCAGACTGTGAGAAATAAGATTCTCTGGTCTGATGAGATGAAGATAGACCTTTTTGGTGATAATTCTAAGCGGTATGTGTGGAGAAAACCAGGCACTGCTCATCACCTGCCCAATACAATCCCAACAGCGAAATATGGTGGTGGCAGCATCATGCTATGGGGGTGTTTTTCAGCTGTAGGGACAGGACGACTGGTTGTCATAGAAGGAAACATGAATGCGGCCAAGTACAGAGATATCCTGGATGAAACCTCTTCCAGAGTGCTGTGGGCCTCAGACTTGGCCGAAGGTTCACCTTCCAAAAAGACAATGACCCTAAGCACACAGCTAAAATAACAAGGGAGTGGCTTCAGAACAACTCTGTGACCATTCTTGACTGGCCCAGCAAGAACCCTGACCTAAACCCAATGATCATCTTTGGAGAGACCTGAAAATGGCTGTCCACCAATGTTCACCATCCAACCTGACGGAACTGGAGAGGATCTACAAGGAAGAATGGCAGAGGATCCCCAAATCCAGGTGTGAAAAACTTGTTGCATCATTCCCAAGAAGGCTCAATACTGAGCAAAGTGTCTGAATACTTATGACCATGTGATATTTCAGTTTTTGCTTTTTCATAAATTTGTAAAAATTTCTACATTTCAGGGTTTTTTCAGTCAAGATGGGGTGCAGAGTGTACATTAATGTGAAAAAAATAAACTTTTTTTTAATTTACCAAATGGCTGTAATGAAACAAAGAGTGAAAAATGTAAGGGGGTCTGAATACTTTCTGCACCCACTGTATAAAGAGCTGGTTGGGAACCCAGAGGACATTATTTGTTATAAATAGGGAAATTAATAGTTTTCATAGGGGCACCTGAATCAGAAAAAAACGTCATCTGTAAGTTACTATATATGACTGTACTGTAATCACATGTATGTGCAGGGCTGGGATCTACCAATATATGGTTACTATAAGGTGGTATTATTGCTCTTTAGTAGCATTTTTGTTTTCTTTTTTTTATTTAGTAACAGCTTAATGTGTTTCAGTCATTATGTAGTAGAAGCTGTATAGTGGTGTCATTGGTATTTATATAAAGTGTTTTGTTATGTAGAGGTAATGGTAATATGATAATATGTATTCGCTGTGTAGTGGTTATGGTAGTTGATATTGTGTAGCCGTATTATTTGGCATTTTATAGCCGTAATTTTATAATATTGGTCATTGCATTGTGTGTTTTTGGTTAGCAACAGTATATACTGTAATTATACACGTATAGATGCTATTTTAAATAGCTAGAGGGGGGTCGTATAGGGAGACATGCACTTTGGGGCTTGGGCCCCTGATCTTTTATGACCCTAGCAACACCCCTGCCATACTGTGTGTTTTACATGTCCGTGTTTCTGGAGTTGTATGTATGTTTGTAAATCAGCTCAGTTATAGTACCATATGTAAGCAGTAAGCTTGGTTCTGGCACTGTATCAATATAATAATCTAGATTCTGGTACCATATGTATGCGGTAAGCTTGGTTCTGTTCCCATATCTACGTAGGAGTCTTGGTTTTTTTGCTCTATCTATGTAGTAGACTTAGTAGGCGAAAGCTTGGCTCTGCTCCCTTATCTCTGTAGTAAGCTCCGTTCTTTTCCCATAGCTTTGTAGTAAGCTTGATTCTGCTCACATGTCTTTTTTGTAAGCTCATTTCAGTTCAGGTATGTACCGTATGTAGTAATCTTAGTTCCATTCTCGTGTCTATGCAGTCAGCTTGCTTCTGTTGCAGTATCTATTCAGCAAGCTCCGTTCTGTTCCCATATCTATATACCTTCCCATTTTTTAAAGCATGTTATTTCTGCTGCTTTAATGCAGGGACCAGAGATAAGCAGGGCAGGGGTGGTCCACCGCAACTGGTGGGCCACTGCCTTGTGATTGCCCCCCAGGCTAAAAAGTGCCAGCCAGCCCCTGAGAGCCACTGATGTGCCTAAACATTGAAACCCCCCACAAGTGACACCATTTTGGAAAGTAGACCCCCTAAGGAACTTATCTGGATGTGTGGTGAGCACTTTGACCCACCAAGGGCTTCACAGAAGTTTATAATGCAGAGCCATAAAAATAAAACAAAAATTTTTTCCCACAAAAATTATTTTTTAGCCCCCAGTTTTGTATTTTCCCTAGGGTAACAGGTGAAATTGGACCCCAAAAGTTGTTGTCCAATTTGTCCTGAGTACACTTATACCCCATATGTGGGGGGGAACCACCGTTTGGGCGCATGGGAGGGCTTGGAAGGGAAGGAGCGCCATTTGGAATGCAGACTTAGATGGAATGGTCTGCAGGCGTCACATTGCGTTTGCAGAGCCCCTAATGTACCTAAACAGTAGAAACCCCCCCACAAGTGACACCATGTTGGAAAGTAGACCCCCTAAGGAACTCATCTAGATGTGTTGTGAGAGCTTTGAACCCCCAAGTATTTCACTACAGTTTATAACGCAGAGCCGTGCAAATAAATATTTTTTTTTCCACAAAAATATTTTAGCCCCCAGTTTTGCATTTTTCCAAGGGTAACAGGTGAAATTGGACCCCAAAAGTTGTTGTCCAATTTGTCCTGAGTACACTTATACCCCATATGTGGGGGGGAACCACCGTTTGGGCGCATGGGAGGGCTTGGAAGGGAAGGAGCGCCATTTGGAATGCAGACTTAGATGGAATGGTCTGCAGGCGTCACATTGCGTTTGCAGAGCCCCTAATGTACCTAAACAGTAGAAACCCCCCACAATTGACCCCATATTGGAAACTAGACCCCTCAAGGAACTTATCTAGATGTGTTGTGAGAACTTTGAACCCCCAAGTGTTTCACTACAGTTTATAACGCAGAGCCGTGAAAATAAAAAATCCTTTTTTTTCCCACAAAAAATATTTTTTAGCCCCCAGTTTTGTATTTTCCCAAGGGTAACAGGAGAAATTGGACCCCAAAATTTGTTGTCCAATTTGTCCTGAGTACGCTGATACCCGATATGTTGGGGTAAACCCCTGTTTGGGCACACGGGAGAGCTCGGAAGGGAAGGAGCACTGTTTTACTTTTTCAACGCAGAATTGGCTGGAATTGAGATCGGACGCCATGTCGCGTTTGGAGAGCCCCTGATGTGCCTAAACAGTGGAAACCCCCAATTATAACTGAAACCCTAATGCAAACACACCCCTAACCCTAATCCCAACGGTAACCCTAACCACACCTCTAACCCAGACACACCCCTAACCCTAATCCCAACCCTATTCCCAACCGTAAATGTAATCCAAACCCTAACTTTAGCCCCAACCCTAACCCTAACTTTAGCCCCAACCCTAACTGTAGCCTTAACCCTAGCCCTAACCCTAGCCCTAACCCTAGCCCTAACCCTAACCCTAGCCCTAATGGGAAAATGGAAATAAATATTGCAAAAAAAATTTTTTTGCGTTACCACATTTTGAGACCTATAATTTTTCCATATTTGAGTCCACAGAGTCATGTGAGGTCTTGTTTTTTGCGGGACGAGTTGACCTTTTTATTGGTAACATTTTCAGGCACGTGACATTTTTTGATCGCTTTTTATTCCGATTTTTGTGAGGCAGAATGACCAAAAACCAGCTATTCATGAATTTCTTTTGGGGGAGGCGTTTATACCATTCTGCGTTTGGTAAAATGGATAAAGCAGTTTTATTCTTCGGGTCAGTACGATTACAGCGACACCTCATTTATATTATTTTTTTATGTTTTGGCGCTTTTATACGATAAAAACTATTTTATAGAAAAAATAATTATTTTGGCATCGCTTTATTCTGAGGACTATAACTTTTTTATTTTTTTGGTGATCATGCTGTATGGCAGCTCGTTTTTTGTGGGACAGGATGACGTTTTCAGCGGTACCATGGTTATTTATATCTGTCTTTTTTATCGCGTGTTATTCCACTTTTTGTTCGGTGGTATGATAATAAAGCGTTGTTTTTTGCCTCGTTTTTTTTTTGTGTTTTTCTTACGGTGTTTACTGAAGGGGTTAACTAGTGGGCCAGTGTTATAGGTTGGGTCGTTACGGACGCGGCGATACTAAATATGTGTACTTTTATTGTTTTTTTTTTAATTTAGATAAAGAAATGTATTTATGGGAATAATATTTTTTTTTCATTATTTAGGATTTTTTTTTTTTTTTTTTTTTTTTTTTACACATTTGGATTTTTTTTTTTACTTTGTCCCAGGGGGGGACATCACAGATCGGTGATCTGACAGTTTGCACAGCACTCTGTCAGATCACCGATCTGACTTACAGCACTGCAGGCTTCACAGTGCCTGCTCTAAGCAGGCTCTGTGAAGCCACCTCCCTCCCTGCAGGACCCGGATGCCGTGGCCATCTTGGATCCAGGGCCTGAAGCGAGGAAGGAGGTAGGAGACCCTCGCAGCACATCGCGTTGCTGCGGGGGGCTCAGGGAAGCCCGCAGGGAGCCTCCTCCCTGCGCGACGCTTCCCTGCGCCGCTGGCACATCGCGATCATGTTTGATCGTGGTGTGCCGGGGGTTAATGTGCCGGGGGTGGTCCGTGACCGCTCCTGGCACATTGTGCCGGATGTCAGCTGTGATAGGCAGCTGACACCCGGCCGCGATCAGCCGCGCTCCCCCCGTGAGCGCGGCCAATTGCTATGACGTAATATTCAGTCGAGGGTCAGATAGGCCCAGGGTACCTCGACGGGATAGTACGTCTAAGGTCAGAGAGGGGTTAAGGTTGAAGGAAGACTATAAGTCCATCTAGTTCAACTCATAGCCTAACCTAACATGCCCTAACATGTTGATCCAGAGGAAGGCAAAAAAAAACATGTGGCAAAGAGTTGCACATTGGAGAAAAAAATTCCTTCCCGACTCCACATACGGCAATCAGACTAGTTTCCTGGATCAACGCCCTATCAAGGAATCTAGTGTATATACCCTGTAACATTATACTTTTCCAGAAATGTATCCAGTCCCCTCTTAAATTTAAGTAATGAATCACTCATTACAACATCATACGGCAGAGAGTTCCATAGTCTCACTGCTCTTACAGTAAAGAATCTGCGTCTGTTATTGTGCTTAAACCTTTTTTCCTCCAAACTTAGAGGATGCCCCCTTGTCCCTGTCTCAGGTCTATGATTAAAAAGATCAACAGAAAGGTCTTTGTACTGTCCCCTCATATATTTATACATTAAAATAAGATCGCCCCTTAGTCTTCGTTTTTCCAAACTAAATAGCCCCAAGTGTAATAACCTATCTTGGTATTGCAGATCCCCCAGTCCTCTAATAACCTTGGTCGCTCTTCTCTGCACCCGCTCTAGTTCAGCTATGTCTTTCTTATACACTTGAGACCAGAACTGTGCACAGTATTCTAAGTGTGGTCGAACTAGTGACTTGTATAGAGGTAAAATTATGTTCTCCTCATGAGCATCTATGCCTCTTTTAATACATCCCATTATTTTATTTGCCTTTGTAGCAGCTGCCTGACACTGGCCACTGAATATGAGTTTGTCATCCACCCATACACCCAGGTCTTTTTCATTGATGGTTTTGCACAGAGTTTTAGAATTAAGCACATAGTTATACATCTTATTACTTCTACCCAAGTGCATGACCTTACATTTATCCCCATTAAAGCTCATTTGCCATTTATCAGCCCAAGCTTCTAGTTTACACAAATCATCCTGTAATATAAAATTGTCCTCCTCTGTATTGATTACCCTGCAGAGTTTAGTGTTATCTGCAAATATTGAAATTCTACTCTGAATGCCCCCTACAAGGTCATTAATAAATATGTTAAAAAGAAGAGGGCCCAATACTGACCCCTGTGGTACCCCCACTGCTAACCGCTACCCAGTCCGAGTGTGCTCCATTAATAACCACCGTTTGTTTCCTATCCCTGAGCCAGCTCTCAACCCACTTACACATATTTTCCCCTATCCCCATTATTCTCATTTTATGTATCAACCTTTTGTGTGGCACCGTATCAAAAGCTTTTGAAAAGTCCATATACACTACATTCACTGGGTTCCCTTGGTCCAGTCCGGAACTTATCTCTTCATAGAAACTGATCAAATTAGTCTGACATGAACGGTCCCTAGTAAACCCGTGCTGATACTGGGTCATGAGGTTATTCCTCTTTAGATACTCCAGTATAGCGTCCCTTAGAATGCCCTCCAGAATTTTACCCACAGTAGAGGTTAAGCTTACTGGCCTATAATTTCCGAGTTCAGTTTTTGTCCCCTTTTTGAATATTGGTACCACATTTGCTATACGCCAGTCCTGTGGTACAGGACTTTGCTCTGCTTTCCTTCACGCTTGCTGCAATATGTTCTGCTTTCTATGTCTCTTCCCAGGAGCTGTAGCACTTCAGGCCACACGGCTCCTATATGTCCTTACCCTCTGTCTTCCTGACAGGAACTGACCCTTTTCCCTACAGATGAGGATGTTCTGATAGGGGAGATCACCTTAAACAGACTTAGAGCTCCCCCTTCTGGTCTGGAGTGTGAACATGTTGCATGCATTGTGTTACCTGACAAAGAGTTCTCCTTCATTGCCTCCAAACGTAACATCACTCCCCCTAGAGGAAAATTACAATACTGCAGCAACCAGGACCCTGGGGCGCTGCACTCCCCAACCCGCCCCCCCCCCCCCCTTCCCCGCTAAATCCAGTACTCCGGGACTGGGAAAAGAAAACAAGAAAACAACAATTTACAAGTTAAATAAATGCAAACATTTTGAAAAACATTTTGGAAAAATCATAAAACTTTGGCTTTCCTTTATGAGAGGTGAGGACACTTGAACGTAGCAAAACAAGTTTGTAAAAGTACATCTGTTATTGTCTTTGGTCAGATGAAGCAAAGAATAGCTCTACCCACGCCGGCAAAGTGGGCAGAACCAGGGTGCATCTTGGAGGTGCCAAACTATTTACAAAGAAAGTTTTTGGGTAAGCATTGTCCATTACCGCAATGTCCATTTTTTTTTTTTAAACCTGTAAGGCTAGTTTCACATTTGCGTTTAAATCCGCAGCGTTTAAAATGCATCCGCAAGTGGTGGAAAAAACGCATGTAAACGCGTACAAACGCTGCGTTTTTTAGACGCATGCGTTGTCGCATGCGGTTAAAAAAAGCCACATTTGTACGCGTTTACATGCGTTTTTTTCCTGTGTTTGCGTTTTTGGTGCGTATGATGAGAAATTTCACAAGAGAAAAATCAAGATAACCAGACACCGCCAATGGGACTACAGAGGGCATGTATGATGGGATCTCTATATATAGACCCTAGGGCCAGTGGCGTAGGAAGGGGGGTGCGGGGGGGGCGGTCCGCCCCGGGCGGCACAATGCGGGGGGCGGCCGGCGCTGCAGGAGAAGAAAAAAAAAAAAAAAAAAGACGCCCCTTTAAATCTTCGGGCGGCGCCGTCCGCCGCCACGACCAGGGCCAGCTCCCCCCACCACCGGACCCCGCCCCCCGCTCTATACTCACCTCTCCTGGTTCCTGCGGCGCCGGCAGCTGCAGTGTCCTCTGACTCTGCGACGTCTCAGAGCAGAGGGCGCGATGACGTCACTACTGTGCGCGCCGCTCTGCCTCTCTGTCCTGAGCGTCGCAGAGCCGGAGAGACGCTGACTGGCTGCACCGGACCTGCGCTAGGAACGGGAGAGGTGAGGATTTTACTTTTTTTTTTTTTTTCTTTATGTCTGACTGGGGCTGGGGCAATGCTGGACACACTGGGGCAATACTGGAGACCATGGGGCAGATTGCTGGACACACTGGGGCAGTACTGGAGACCATGGGGCAGAATGCTAGACACACTGGGGCAGTACAGGAGACTATGGGGCAGATTGCTGGACACACTGGGGCAATACAGGAGACCATGGGGCAGATTGCTGGACACACTGGGGCAATACAGGAGACCACGGGGCAGATTGCTGGACACACTGGGGCAATACATGAGACCATGGGGCAGATTGCTGGACACACTGGGGCAATACATGAGACCATGGGGCAGATTGCTGGACACACTGGGGCAATACAGGAGACTATGGGGCAGATTGCTGGACACACTGGGGCAATACTGGAGACCATGGGGCAGATTGCTGGACACACTGGGGCAATACAGGAGACCATGTGGCAGAATGCTGGACACACTGGGGCAATACAGGAGACCATGGGGCAGATTGCTGGACACACTGGGGCAATACTGGAGACCATGTGGCAGAATGCTGGACACACTGGGGCAATACAGGAGACCATGGGGCAGATTGCTGGACACACTGGGGCAATACAGGAGACCATGGGGCAGATTGCTGGACACACTGGGGCAATACAGGAGACCATGGGGCAGATTGCTGGACACACTGGGGCAATACAGGAGACCATGTGGCAGAATGCTGGACACACTGGGGCAATACAGGAGACCATGGGGCAGATTGCTGGACACACTGGGGCAATACAGGAGACCATGTGGCAGAATGCTGGACACACTGGGGCAATACAGGAGACCATGGGGCAGATTGCTGGACACACTGGGGCAATACAGGAGACCATGGGGCAGATTACTGGAGACCATGGGGCAGAATGCTGGACACACTGGGGCAATACAGGAGACCATGTGGCAGAATGCTGGACACACTGGGGCAATACAGGAGACCATGGGGCAGACTTCTGGACATACTGGGGCAATACTGGAGACCATGGGGCAGATTGCTGGACACACCGGGGCAATACTGGAGACCATGGGGCAGAATGCTGGACACACTGGGGCAATACAGGAGACCATGGGGCAGATTGCTGGATACACCGGGGCAATACTGGAGACCATGGGGCAGAATGCTGGACACACTGGGGCAATACAGGAGACCATGGGGCAGATTGCTGGACACACTGGGGCAATACTGGAGACCCTGGGGCAGATTTCTGGACACATTGAGGCAATGCTGGAGACCCTGGGGCAGACTTCTGGACACACTGGGGCAATGCTGGACACTGGGGCAGATTGCTGGACACACTGGGGGTAATATGCTGGACACACTGGGGGTAATATGCTGGACACACTGGGGGTAATATGCTGGACACACTGGGGCAATGCTGGACACTGGGGGTAATATGCTGGACACACTGGGGCAGACTGCTGGACACACTGGGGAAAGGCTGGACACTGGGGCAGATTGCTGGACACACTGGGGGCAGTGCTGGACATACTGGGGCAGATTGCTGGACACACTGGGGGTAATATGCTGGACACACTGGGGCAGATTGCTGAACAACATGGGGGTAATATGCTGGACACACTGGGGCAGATTGCTGGACAACATGGGGGTAATATGCTGGACACACTGGGGGCAGGACTTGAGGCATGGGCAGAATGTAGATACGGGGCATGATTGGAGACACGGGGCAGGATTGGATCATGGGGCAGGACGGATACGATGGAGGCTGGTGGGGCAGGATGTGGAGATCATATGGGGTAGAATGGATACTCATGAGGGCAGGATGCGAGAACATATGGCTGGAGCCAGGAATGAGAAACGGGGCCAGGGTGGGGAATATTATTACCATAGGGGCTAATTAAGGGATATTATTACTGCAGTGATGTATTTATTTTATTTTTTGAGTATACTGTTTTAAATGGGGGGGCGGTCCTGTTACTGTGCAGAGTGACACTATATCACCTTTTTTTCTTCATGTGATGTAATGTAGAAGTTGTGAAAAATTAAGTAATGTGTTCTGCAAGCAAAGCTCGAGATAACTGTGTTATTTCCTGCAGAAACGAGTCCTGGCTGGAAGGAATGATGGCGGTCTGTGCTGGATGAAAGATGAAGGACTTCACCTAGAGACGTCACTGGTGAGTCAGTGTTACCTATACACTGACACTATACACTGTATACTATATAGAGGTCCTGTGTATAATGTCACCAGTGATCTCTGTATTACCTCTACACAGACACTGCATACTAAGTACAGATCTCCTGTGAATACTGGCACTTATGGTGATAGTATTGTGGGTTTTTTTTTATTACTGATCAGTATTGTAGTATTCAGTCACTATGTGGTGGTAATATGTGGTCTGGAAATGGTGTTGTGGTATTTGTCCCTTGTATGTAGTATTATTCGGTCACTATGTGGCCTGGTCATGGTGTGGTGGTATTAAGTCACAGGTGTGGCATGTGGGGGTGACACCATTAGGCCCAGTTTAAGTTCTACAAAACAGGAAAACCGTTTTTGGTAACCTTTGTGTGTATTGAGCCGGGGGGGGGGGGGGCGCCAAACTCGGGAACAGCCCCGGGCGGCAAAAGCTCTAGCTACGCCTCTGCCTAGGGCTACTGAAATTTTAACAGTTTGCTACTGTATCCTGTGTCATGATGGATCTTCGCATGGAGAGCTTTTATTTCAACCTGGATTTCAGCTTCAAGCTGTTTCTTGCCTGTGCTTTTGCTTGGGAGCAAGACAGAAATCGCGAAAGATGGAGAAGGAGACAACGTAGGCATTTTTGGAGGCACCCCATTATCGAAGTACGTGAGAGCCGTGGAGCCTATCACACGCTCTATGCCGAGCTTAATGCCAACCCTGAGAAATTCCAGGAATACACACAAATGTCACAAGACTCGTTCCGGGATTTGCTTTCTCGTGTCCAAGGAGCCATACGGCGACAGGACACCCAGCTCCGTAGAGCGATTCCACCGGAGGAACACCTGCGGGTTACATTAAGGTACGTTCAAAATCTAAACCAATGACAGTCCAAATTTAGTGTTTTCTGACATGTATTTTTTGTGTATTTTCCATTCTTTCTTTATCGTAACCACACCATAAAAAAAAAAAAAGATTGTAATGGTTTTTTTTTTGTGTTTGTTTTTCTTCCAGATTTCTGGCCACCGGAGAGAGTTTATCATCCCTCCACTTCCAATACCAGCTTGGAATATCCACCCAGTCCGGAATAGTTGCGGACACCTGCCGTGCTTTGTGGAATGTACTCCGGGATGAGTTTATACCCCTACCCACCTTGGACAAGTGGCTTGAAATTGTGGAAAAATTCTGGAATGTGTGTGATTTCCCCAACTGTTTAGGAGCGGTGGATGGAAAGCACATTCGCATTATCAAACCAACAAGAACAGGATCGGAGTACTTCAATTACAAAAAAATATTTTTCTGTGGTGCTCATGGCAATAGCCGATGCGAACTGTCGCTTCATCGCCGTGGACATTGGAGCTTTTGGCCGTTGCAACGATTCCCAGACTTTCAAGAACTCAGATATGGGCCGCCGTGTGTATGGCAACAATTTCAATTTTCCACCGCCACAACCTCTCCCCAACACTCAAGGTCCACCGATGCCATTTGTTATGGTTGGGGATGAGGCCTTCCAGATGTGTGAAAACCTACTGAAGCCATATTCCAGTCGGGACTTGAACCACACTAGAAGGATCTTTAACTACAGACTGACCAGGGCCCGAAGAACTGTAGGGTGTACCTTTGGCATTCTGGTCGCTAAATGGCGCATTCTTGCATCAGCCTTAAATCTAAAAGTTGAAACAGTCGAAGAGGTGGTCAAAGCCTGTGTGGTTCTGCACAATTATATAATGGTTAAGGAGCAACCCAACATTGAACTGGATGAACCAGTTGCACACCCACTGCCCGATTTCCAGCATCACCCGCTGCGGTCAACTGCAGCCGTTGATCACATGCGGGACCAATTTGCTGCCTTTTTTGATTCAGATATTGGACGTGTGTTATGGCAGGACAATGTTGTGGAAATGTCCTGTTGTAATTACATCTGTACCAGTAATTTTCTACAATGATAATAATATTTCTCATTAATAAACTTTAGTTTTGGTTGTGTTGATGTGGCCCAAAAAGTAAGTGTGTGGCGACGTTTCTTGGCACACAGTGTGTGTTGCCGGCGGCAGAAGACACAATAAACCAAACATAATTGTGGCAAATCAAACTTTTTTTATTTTGTTAACAACTCAAAAAATTATTTTTTACTGCGCCGGCTTGGGGTAGAGTGATGTAAACGGGGGGTGTGAAGAACTGAGGCCTGGCTAACCGTGGACGACGCAGAGGTGGCAGGAGAAGGGGCAATGAAACTAGAAGGGTCTGGAAGTTCGGGGATGGAGCTTGACACATGAGAGGCTTGAGACGCACTGGAAGGGTGAGACAAATCTGACATTACAGACACATTGGTAGGTGAAGGGGGATGAATGCTAAGAGTCCTCTGTTTTTTTTTCTGTTTTTTTTTTGGTTTGCCTGGTTGGGGGAGGTCTTGGTGGGCTCATATGGCTTAGCGTGGTGGCGGGTGACCTGTCAGGGTCCGGCTGCACTGTGTCAGAGTCCATAGTGCTCGTAGAGCGTGCAGCCATACCAGAGTCCATAGTGCTCGTAGGGCGTGCAGCCATGCCAGAGTCCATAGCGCTTGTAGAGCGGAAGGCCATGTCAGGGTCCTGCTGCATCGTGGTGGTGGCGGTACGAAAGGCCATGCCAGGGTCCTGCTGCATCGTGGTGGTGGCGGTACGGAAGGCCATGCCAGGGTCCTGCTGCATCGTGGTGGTGGCGGTACGGAAGGCCATGCCAGGGTCCTGCTGCATCGTGGAGGTGGCGGTACGGAAGGCCATGCCAGGGTCCTGCTGCATCGTGGTGGTGGCGGTACGGTGAGAAGTGACCTGCAACTGTCCACACCCTCCCTTTTATCACCTTGATGGTGGGGGGTGGCTAATCAGTGTCTAGACATGGTTTTCTCAATTGAAACGCATGCGTTCAAAAACCCAACCAAATGCATGTGCTTAAAAACGCATGCGTTTACATAGACAGCAATGCGTTTTTTTTACGCAAACCTTGCGCAATCGAACGCATGCGTTTTCTGGCAGCAAATAGGCGCCTCTAGAAATTACTACATGTTGCATTTCTGCGCCAAGCCGCAAGCGACAAAACGACGCATGCGTCGTCAAACGCGGCAAAACGTGAACAAAAAAAACCGCATGCGTTTTTAATGTTAAATATAGGAAAACATGACGCATGCGTTTATATGCGGTATAAACGCTGCAGCAAAAAACGCAAATGTGAAACCAGCCTAACAAAGATAAGCAAACAATTCAAACATGTAACAGCAGTTATTAACATTTTTAATCCCTATAATGAGCTGGGATTTGACTCTTGGTGCTACGTGTAGACCTGGGTAGTTCCTGATCTACTGTGTCTGTTGTAGCGTACCCACTAGTGCATATAGTATGTGTAGGTATACTAGGTAGTCGTCTGCGTGGTCTCAGATTCACCATGGGTCTAACAGTTTCACCAATTGCAGAGGTTGGATTGTCTGGTTCCACTGCTGGGGTGACAATTGCTGCTTGAACCTGATGGTGCGGAGTCTCTTCAGGTTCTGGATGGTTCTGAGTCACATTTTGTTCTGGTATTTCCAGCTGAGGAAACGTTAACACAGGTATCACGATGGCCTGATTTACTTGAGTCCAAGACTGGGGAAAATTTCCAAGAACAGTGTGTATCATCTTCTCTTCCATAGGCGGAGATGTTCCTGGATCGGTTTCTCTGTTCCACAATTTATTAGGGCATTTCTTGAGATGGTCTCTTTATACTGCCGTCGATGTTTCTCCTTCATGTTTGCTGATAAGGCAGACTTTAGTATTGTCAAACATGGACGGTAAGATGGTGTATGCTTCTGCTTCCCGCTGATCATCAAGTTTGTTCGTTTTCCTTTTACGCTTTAACACTTGTTCACCTGGTGACAAGGGAATTGCGGGAACACGTTGGTTGTAGTCTCTCTCTCTTGTTTTTGTCTGGCTTGAGATAGACTTCTTTCAACACACTCCTGTACTTGGCGGTACTTTCGCTGTCTTTCTGTATCCCAATCCGCATCTGGTGAGGTATTTTCTGGGGTTAGCACTCCCATGTCTAGATCAACAGGTAGCTGGATCTTCCTCTCATCAGGTATGCTGAAGTACAGTTGGTGGAATTCACTCGAATCTGTTTGTACAAAACTACCAAGTCTGGCAACTTTTCTGGCCATAAGTTCCTTTCCTGTATAGGTAAGGTCTTCAGTAGGTCAATCACTACTTGGTTCATCTTTTCACACATTCCATTGGTCTGTGGGTGATACGGAGTTGTTCTGATCTTTTTGCATCCGTACTGGTTGCAGAACTATTGAAACACTTCCGCTTCAAAGGCTGGACCTTGATCAGTAAGGACCTTCTCTGGGTATCCGTGCGGTCTACAGAAATACCGTTGGAAGGCCTTGGCTGCTGTTCTTGCTGTCAGATCCTTGACAGGTACAACTAGAATAGTGATCCACGATGGTCAGAGCGTAGACATAGCCTGACCGGCTTGGAGTTAGCTTCATATGATCTAGCGCGATCAATTCAAGTGGTTGTTTGGTGACTATGGGCTGTAGGGGAGCCCTCTGACTGTCACGGTCCTTTCTGCGCAGGCTACACGGGCCACACTCTCGGCACCACTTTTCAATGGCTTTTCTCATGCCAACCCAGTAGAACCTTCCACGAAGCAGACTCTCCAACTTTTTCCATCCGAAGTGTCCTGTTCCGTCGTGGTATGCTTCCAGAACCATTGGCGCATCTTGTCTTGGGACCACTATCTGCCAAACCAACTCATGAGTGCATGGGTCGATGCTTCTCCGGCACAGCTTACCATCGTAGATAAATAGTTTGCCTTTCTCCTTCCACAGTTATTGCATCTCTTGTGGGTCATCTTGGCCAGGATGTGAACCTGCCTGCATCAGGAGTTCTTTCGCCCGACAGACCGCGGGGTCACTGTCCTGGGTCTCTGCCCATCCATGGTGGGGCAGGGGATTCAATGTGGCTTCTGGCTTGTTTCTGTGCCGGTTCCTCACATGATGGGAATACTGAGTTGCCTTGGGGCGATGGAAAGCGGGCAATTCTATTTCTTCGAGTGTTTCTGAATCTTCTACCATCTCTGGCAAGTTGGGCATTTTGGACAATGCATTCGCATTCTTGTGCCCTGCCCGGTACTTGATGGTGAAATCATAATTGGACAATCGGGCCATCCACCGTTGCTCCAGGGCACCAAGTTTTGCTGTGTCCAAGTGTGTCAGTGGATTGTTATCCGTGAAGACGGTGAATCTTACCGAGGCTAGGTAGTGCTTGAATCTCTCCGTCGCTGCACAGACGATGGCGAGGAACTCCAGCTTAAAGGAACTGTAGTTTTCAGGGTTCCTTTCAGGGGGACGAAGTTTCCTGCTGGCTTGGCAATGACACTTTCTTTGCCTCTCTGGACCTGGGACAACACGGCTCCTAGTCCCATGTTGCTGGCGTCCGTGTACGGCACAAACAGTTGGTCATATTCAGGGTAAGCCAGCACCTCATCTCCCATCAGAGCCAACTTCAAATGAGTGAAGGATCTCTCCAGTCCGTCTTCCCATTTAAATGGGGCATTCTTACCCTTGGTTTTCTTGGATTGGCCCACTAACAGGTCTTGTAGTGGTGCGGCTTTCTTGGTGAAGTCTTTGATAAATCTTCGGTAGTAGCCTACCAATCCAAGGAACTGCCGGACTTCATGGAGGTTGCTGGGCTTCGGCCAGTCTCTGATCACAGTGACCTTGTCAGGGTCTGGGGCCACTCCTTCGGCACTCACTACATGGCCCAGGTACTGCACTTTAGGCTTTAACAGATGGCATTTGGATGGTTTTACCTTTAGGCCAAAGTTGGACAGGACCACAAACACCTCGGCCAGGTGCTCCAGATGGTCCTCATAAGTCTTGGAGAAGACAATGACATCGTCCAGATACAGCAAGACGGTTTCAAAGTTCTTGTGTCCAAGACAGCATCCATCATCCTCTGAAACGTTCCTGGGGCGTTGCACAGTCCGAACGGCATGTAGTTGAATTCACAGAAACCCATCGGTGTGAAGGCCGCCTTTTCCTTATCCGCCTCTGCTATGGGAACCTGCCAGTACCCACTGGTGAGATCCAAGGTAGAGAAGTAGTTAGCAGATTTTAAAGCAGCTAATGACTCTTCTATTCTAGGCAAAGGGTATGCATCCTTGTGTGTATTGCGGTTTATCTGCCTATAATCTACACACATCCTCTTCTGTCGTCACCAGGGAACATCCTCCGGTCTGGAAGCCAGCTTGATCTTCTCCTTGGGGGCCTCCTGTAGGGACTGCATGGTCCGGGCTAGCGCAGCAAAGTTCTTGGTCAGCTCCCGCAGCTGGAGGCGTAGTCCTGTGGGAGAATCCTCTTCAAGTATCTGGGCATCGGCCTCAGCAGGGACTTGAGGATCTGGCGCCACCTCCTGGTGGTATGTGAGGGCTTGATGCCTAGGGGGTACTGCTCGGCTGGGTTGCCGTACCTGTAGCATCTGGATGGCTTTGTCTTTGAATTGTGCAAAGGCTAGGTCCGGATTCTGCATGGCCAGAAGCCCTTGGTTGCTACACAGGAGTCCCTCAATGAACCGCTCTTTTAAGAGTTTGTCTTCATCTTGCACGCTGTTAGGGTCAACCTGCCTGATTGCCCGCAATGCTTTCTGGAGATTAAGGGCATAGTCCCGTAGGCTATCCTGCAGCCTCTTCTTGCACCCATAAAACTTCAATTTGATTTCTGTAGCGGTGCTGGTGTCAAAGGTGGTTTTAAGCTTAGCAAAGATCTGCTGCACAGTCCCTTTATCTGCAGCTGGCCAGGATTTCACCTCCCTCAGGGCCGCTCCAAGCAGTTGGCCCGTTACAATGTGAACTTTCTGATGCTCTGTCAGGGGATAAACTTCAAGCAGGCTGCAGAGTCTTTCTTTAAAGTCAGCTAACGTATGCGATTCTCCAGAATATTGCGGGAGCCAGGCTGCTCCAGGTATGTATGGCATGGAGAGGGGCATGATGGCCGCTGTAGCTGGGGCGGTGTCTGGCTGGCTGATGGAAGCAGCGGGCTCTGCGAGACCTGGCGGCGGTACAAGGCCTGCCGCTGCGTCTATCGCGGGGCTTGCGGGCACGTTCCCGGCGAGGCCTGGGGGTGCTATTAGGTCTGCAGCTGCAACCGCCACCAACTCTCCTCCCGGGTTAGACATGGTTCGTTCCCCTCGCTAACCTGGTGGAAGTCGGGGCTCCTCTCCGGAATCATCAGCAGTTCCTCTGGTGCCCCTCTCTTTGCAGCGTCTCTTCTTTCGGCTCTGCTGCACGACGTCTTCACTTCCGGCATTCCAGGCAGCAGCGCGGCACCTTTTTGGCTAGCTCCACCCACAAAGGTACGTCTCCTCCCCCTTGCGCTCCACGCGGCGCGGCAATGGCGGATTTTGGCGGCAATGCACAGTCTTTTAGCACAAATCACGGTTAGGCACAGTTCTGGCACAGTCTCTAGGCACACATGAACTGATTTTCAGGCTTAAGTAGATCCTGTTCATGACGCCAAAACTGGAGCGCCCCCATGGGCAAGGGGTACTCGGTACCGGGTCCTTCGGTTCTCAAGGGGGATGGCACGGTGGCTGACCCGGTCCGTGGCCCTTGGGATGTCCGTGTAAAAGGGAAAGGTCTTTATAGGGATAATGTTCGTGACGCCACCTGTGGTGTTCGGTCAAGGTGACTGACGCTGCTTTGAGGGGTCCGCTGGGGTGATATGGCAGCTAGATGGTATACCTTCCTACAGGTGACGTATGTCCCCATGGCTTCCCAGTGTATAGATGGTGGATGGTGTGAGGCACAGTGAAGAACAAGGACACAAGGTTGAAGTCTCTTTACATTTTACTGAAGGCTTCGGCATCCACAGTCCAGAGCACAGACCACAGGGCAGACAGAGTCCAGCCGGTTTGGAGGCAAATCCAGAGTCCCCTTATCCAGGTAGAAATCAGTAGCCTTCCTTTAGTGCCGTGTGTTGTAGTACCTTAAGGCCCCTTCACATTAAGCGACGCTGCAGCGATACCGACAACGATCCGGATCGCTGCAGCGTCGCTGTTTGGTCGCTGGAGAGCTGTCACACAGACCGCTCTCCAGCGACCAACGATGCCGGTAACCAGGGTAAACATCGGGTAACTAAGCGCAGGGCCGCGCTTAGTAACCCGATGTTTACCCTGGTTACCAGCCTAAAAGTTAAAAAAAACAAACAGTACATACTTACCTACAGCCGTCTGTCCTCCAGCGCTGTGCTCTGCACTCCTCCTGTACTGACTGTGAGCACAGCGGCCGGAAAGCAGAGCGGTGACGTCACCGCTCTGCTTTCCGGCTGACCGACGCTCACAGCCAGTACAGGAGGAGTGCAGAGCACAGCGCTGGAGGACAGACGGCTGTAGGTAAGTATGTAGTGTTTGTTTTTTTTACTTTTAGGATGGTAACCAGGGTAAACATCGGGTTACTAAGCGCGGCCCTGCGCTTAGTTACCCGATGTTTACCCTGGTTACCAGTGAAGACATCGCTGAATCGGTGTCACACACGCCGATTCACCGATGTCTGCGGGGAGTCCAGCGACCAAATAAAGTTCTGGACTTTCTTCCCCGACCAGCGACAGCACAGCAGGGGCCTGATCGCTGCTGCCTGTCACACTGGACGATATCGCTAGCCAGGACGCTGCAACGTCACGGATCGCTAGCGATATCGTCTAGTGTGATGGTACCTTTACTGCTAAGCTTCTCATAAGGTCCTCACAACTGTTGAAGATGTTCAGATGTTATGTCTCTCTCTCTGTCCCCCAGATAGCAAGCAACAACAAAAAAGAACCAAGAATAGAGGGATAATAAACAAAATAAAATAATAGTAAGGACAAACCAGTATATAAAAAATGCCTTTATTTAAATATATATGGCAATGGCACTAAAACTGTGCCTGTACTTGGAGACAAAAAAATAAAATATATATATATATATAATAAGAATATATATTACGGACAAGCAATATACAGTTAAAATCAAACCTCAAAATACAGCATACACTGACTCATTACAAATATAGCAAACCAAATATCCGCCAGAATCTTTACAAAAAGGTGGTATTTAGGTATATGCAACCATGTAAAAAAGTGCATAGTGCCAAATAAACCTAAAAATAACAAAAAATCATAAAAAAATCACATCTCCATAGTAATGAACACTACAATCCAATACAGAAAAAATAGTGCAAACCTATACAACGAAATATATAGAAAAAATACCAAATATCTATGTATATAAAATGTGAATGTGATACTATAAAAACAGGAGAAACCAAAAGTGATGTGATGCGTGAGAAAATATATGTAAACTATAAGCTGTAAAGTAATGGGATCAAAAATGATGACGTGATATCGTGACCTGGAAAAGATTTATGGCATGTAACAGTGCACCATATGGCTAGGATATACTTAGGTACGTAAAAGTGCACAGTGTAGCAGGATATGCCTAAATATGTTAGGCTACGTTCACATTAGCGTTACGCTAATGTGCGTCGCTGTTGCGTCGGCGACGCAGCGGCGACGCGCCCCTATGTTTAACATAGGGGACGCGTGCGTTTTTTTGTTTGCGTTTTTCGACATGTGCGTCGTTTTCGACGCTAGCGTCGGACGCACGAAAATGCAACAAGTTGCATTTTTCGTTCGTCCGATTTTCGTCAAAAAACGACGCACGCGTCGCAAAACGCAGCGTTTTTGCGCGCGTTTTTGGTGCGTCGCGCGTTGCGTCGCCGTTGCGTCGCCGACGCACCGGCGCGCAACGCTAATGTGAACGTAGCCTTAGAAGTGCACAGTATAGCTGATATAGCTAGATAAACATTAGTGCATAAGAGTGCACAGTATGGCAGAGTATACCTAAGTGCGATGGAATGCACAATATGGCTGGATATATGGCTGGATATACAGAAGTGCATTAAAGTGCACAGTATGGCTGGATGTGCCTAGGTGCTTTGAAGTGAACAATATGGCTGAATATGCTAAAGTACGTCTCAGAGGCAGTGCATCAGTCTATAGAAGCGGTATATCACAGAAGGAAAAATCCAACATGTGAAGAGATTTTTTCTTACATGCCTCTACGTGCATTTGCATATTTGGGGGCAGTGTTCTGGATCACTGCGTTGAGAAACACGTGATGGTGTCTCCGCGGTGTTGGATGTTTTGGTCTCCACGAGGTCAATCATCCATGCCTTTATAGACTTTCTACTAGGCACTGCTCCTGATAGCCAGTTTCCTACTCCACACTGATGAAGGGCAAAAACCCCGAAACAGCTGTCTGTGGATGGATACCATGCTTGGCATAGGTGGTTTTCCTCTATTGGATGTTTTCCTTTATTGGATGCTGCCCTTCCCTTGGTTGTTCCTTCCCGGGGAAAGGCCTGGCTGTTACAGAACCCCCAGCACCAAGAATATGTTATGCAGTATATATTATGTATAATAGGTTCCATGTGAAATGCATCAGTTCACAGGCTGCGCCCCTGGTCAGAGGGGACAAGATATTCTCCTTTTGACCTCCCCCACCTTTGTAATTCCCACAGTAAATATCAGCAGGCTCCGGCCCCCTGCGGCTATTGTAATGTATGTCTGGCCTGCTTTTTCTATTGGCCTGCCCTGTTTATCTGTGTTATATATTCTGTGTGCTGTGAATAAAGTGTGTTCTTTTAGACTGGAAATACGTGGAGTAGCAGTCAGCTTTTATATGCTCTCACGTAATCAAGGAATTCCAGCCAGCGTCCTTCATTCAGAATCCAGCAAAAGCAGAGTGGACCTCCTGAAACACGGGGGGTGCTGAAAGAGGTACTACAGCACAGTAGACCCCGTTACACATCCCGCTGTCTGCCACCAGTGTAACAAAAAGATCCAGTATAATGCCTTCCGACAGTTGGGGGAGGCAGAGGAAGACATTGATGGCTTTCTGCAGGACTTTGAGCGGCAGTGTGCCCTTCATCAAGTGAAGCCGGAGGAACGAGTTCAGATTCTGGCCAGCAAGCTGACAGGCCGGGCAGCGGATGCCTATCGCACGGTACCTGATGAGGACTGTATGGACTATGAGCGGATCAAAGAAGTGATCTTGGCCCGGTATGCGCTGACACCAGAGGCATACCGCCAAAAGTTCTGCGGACTTATAAAACGAGTAACTGATACCCACGCTGAATGGGCCTGTAAATTACGGCGGTCACTGCTACAGTGGGTACAAGGGAGCCAAGCAACCACTAAGGAGGACGTCCTCCAGCTCTTCTTGTTAGAACGATTCTTTAATGGACTAAACCCCGAGACACAGGAATGGCTTCAGGACAGGCGGCCAATGACTCTTGAGGAAGCCGCTCGTCTGGCCAATGAACATTATGACGCCAGGAGGCCTCAGTTGTCTGGATCAAAGATGGTCACTAGGGGTCCGCCCATGGACCTGGAGGGCCCCAAACCACCGAAGATTGTAGGGGGACCAGCTAGAAACCCGGCCTGCCACAGTTCCCCTGGGGCGCGATGCCACACCTGCCGTCAGCTGGGCCACCTGCAAAGACAATGTCCCAACCGGACTCAGCATACCCAGTGGCCAAAGGCGGGAACAGCTACCTTCCGCCGGGCCACTGTACACTGCTACCAAGGCGAAGCTGACCCGGCATTGGGGGCTACAACTAACCAAGGGGTGGAAGACATGGAGGAAGTGCTGCATGAAGTAGACCCCGTGCAGGCAGCCCGGGCAGATAATCAACAACAGCATCGACAGGTCCTGTGGGTTAATGGGAAACGCATGCAGGGACTAAGAGATTCCGGAGCAACTTTGACCCTTGTGAAGCCTCATCTCGTCCGGGACCAAGAGAAGATGGACCGCACAGTGGCAGTCCGTGTAGCAGGGGGAGCCATACATCGACTGCCCACTGCCAGGATTCGCCTGAACTGGGGAGTTGGGGATGGCCTTGTTGAGGTCGGCTTGATGGAGGATTTGCCTGCAGATGTTTTGCTGGGAAATGACTTGGGGCCCATGTTGTCTGCCTTCTCGGTTGCCCCTCTGGCTGAGACATATCCTGTGACCACCCGGAGACAAGCTCGAGCTGCGGAGGCGGAATCACACTCAGAGGAGGCCCAGGTAAGACATCCCAGCCCTACACGTATTCCCATACACATTTTTTGGGCCACCCCAGATGAATTTAAGAGGGAGTTACTTGAGGATCCTTCATTGGAGGGATATCGTGGTAAGGCACAGGAGGGGAGAGGGGTACTGGAAGGGGAACAGTTTATATGGAAGCAGGGACTCCTCTACCAGATCACAGAGCAGCACCACACAGGGACGAGCCCCACTATAAAACGACAGCTGGTAGTTCCCAAGAAGTATAGGCAGGAGTTACTGCGAATCTCTCATGACATACCCTTGGCCGGGCACTTCGGCATCAGTCGCACCAAGCATCGTCTGACACAAAACTTCTTTTGGCCAGGGGTAACCTATGATGTTCGTCAATACTGCCAGACCTGTGACAGTTTCCAGCGCATTGGCAAGAGGGGAGATCGATGCACGGCCAAATTACGCCCCCTCCCCATTGTGGAGGAACCATTTAGCCGAGTAGCGGTCGATCTGATAGGGCCGTTAGCCAAACCCAGTTCGTCAGGGAAAAGGTATATATTGACAGTGGTAGATTATGCCACACAGTATCCAGAGGCGGTTGCGTTACCTAACATACTGGCAGAGACGGTGGCGGCTGCCCTGCTCCAGGTTTTCTCACTGGTTGGATTTCCCCGGGAGATTATGTCAGACCAGGGTACCCAGTTTACAGCAGAGGTGACCAACCAACTGTGGAAGCTGTGCGGCGTAAAGTCCATTAGAAGCGCCCAGTACCACCCGCAAACCAATGGGTTGTGTAAACGCTTTAATGGGATGTAAAAACAACTCATTGGGACTTTTACCAGGACCTACAGGGACTGGGAGAAATTCTTGCCTCACCTCCTGTTTGCCTACCGAGAGGTGCCCCAAGAATCCACGGGGTTCTCCCCATTCAAACTGGTATACGGGAGACGGGTAAGGGGACCCCTAGACTTGCTGCTAGAACACTGGGAAGGGGAGGGCATCATATGGGTACCTATTGTACCCTATGTGCTGGACTTCCGGGACCGCCTACAGGAGCTGACCGAGGCTGTATGTGGGAACATGCAGGTGGCCCTGCGGCGCCAGCGCGTATGGTACGATCGGAGGGCCAGAGAGCGCACCTTGGAAATAGGTGTTATGAACAGGTAATTCAGAACCACAATGGACCTTGAAGTTCAGAGCACACAAGTGACCTGACAATAACCAAAAACATAGGACGAGCTCTGAGACGTGGGAGCTCTGAGACGTGGGAACTCTGCTGACCGCAGTCCCTAATCCTATCCAACCACACTAGAGGTAGCCGTGGAGCGCTCCTGACCAGTCCTATGCGCCTGGAGCACAGCCTGAGAAACTAGCTAGCCCTAAGAAAGAAAAATAAGCCTAGCTTGCCTCAGAGAAATACCCCAAAGGAAAAGGCAGCCCCCCACATATAATGACTGTGAGTTGAGATGAAAATACAAACGCAGAGATGAAATAGATTTAGCAAAGTGAGGCCCAACTTACTGAACAGAACCGAAGATAGGAAAGATTGCTTTGCGGTCAACACAAAACCCTACAAACAACCACGCAGAGGGGGCAAAAAGATCCTCCGCACCGACTAACGGTACGGAGGTGCTCCCTCTGCGTCCCAGAGCTTCCAGCAAGCAAGAAAAACCAATAATGCAAGCTGGACAGAAAAAATAGCAAACAAAATAACACAAGCAAAACTTAGCTTATGCAGGAAGACAGGCCACAGGAACGATCCAGGAGAAAGCAAGACCAATACTAGAACATTGACTGGAGGCCAGGATCAAAGCACTAGGTGGAGTTAATTAGAGCAGCACCTAATGACTTGTAAGTATTCGGACAGAAATCCGAGAGTGGACCCTCTGGGTCGTGACTCTAGAGCCCCCGGGGTCGAGCGGACCAGATGGAATCACCCCCTATACAGGGAGTGTTAGGAGCAGGACCTCGGGGGAATGGAGACACAACAGCTAGAGCCAAAGGGACGACCCAAAATAAAGAAGGAAACCACAGGCTATAAGGATGGCAGGGAATAATAGGAAAACAAGACTTAACTGAAAGAATGTCTGGAACACGGAACGGCAGGACTCAGCAGGAACACGGACCGGCAGGATACAACAGGAACACGGACTGGCGGGATACAGCAGGAACACGGACAGGCAGGATACAGCAGGAACACGGACTGGCAGGATACAGCAGGAACACGGACTGGCAGAATACAGCAGGAACACGGACAGGCAGGATACAGCAGGAACACGGACAGGCAGGATACAGCAGGAACACGGGCTGGCAGGACACAGCAGGAACTCGGACTGGCAGGATACAGCAGGAACACGGACTGGCAGAATACAGCAGGAACACGGACAGGCAGGATACAGCAGGAACACGGACTGGCAGAATACAGCAGGAACACGGACTGGTGGGATACAGCAGGAACACGGACAGGCAGGATACAGCAGGAACACGGGCTGGCAGGACACAGCAGGAACACGGACTGGCAGGATACAGAGACAAAGCAAGGACTGGGCTGAGAAAAGACACTGGTACAGGGGAGCCTAGGGCATAGGGACACTGACGGCAGACAGTGCACCTACAAAGCAAAGGCGTCTTACCTAGGAAGACGCCGGGAAGAAATACCCGATGGGCGCCGCCATGTTGGGGCGGAGCCACCGGGTCGTGACCTCCCAGAAGGCTCAGCGACGGGGGAGACGCGACCGCGCATGCGCGAAGAGACCAGACGCCGAGAGCCGGCGAAGGAGGAGGCAGAGCGGCGCGGGACAGGATCGTGAGCGCGCCGAGGGATGGGAGAAGCCGGGTAAGTATGTGCGGGCGTGACAGTACCCCCCTCCTTAGTCCCCCTCCTTTTAAGGCTAGAAAGGAATCTTTTCATGATAAGGGGAGCGTTGATGTTCTCTCGGGGCTCCCAGGACCTCTCCTCAGGGCCAAATCCCTCCCAATCAATCAAAAAATAAGTTTTACCCCTAACTACTTTTTTGGCAAGAATATCTTTAACATTAAAGATTCCATCAGAAGTACAGAGCTGAGGAGAGGAAGAGGTAGCGAAGTGAAAACAATTAAAGACTGCGGGTTTAAGAAGAGACACATGGAAGGCATTGGGGATGCGCAAAGAGGCAGGTAGCTTCAACTTATAAGAGACATCATTAATGCGACTCAAGATAGGAAAAGGACCAATGTAGCGAGGACCCAGTTTGTAAGAGGGAATTTTAAGCTTGATATAGCGAGAGGAGAGCCAAACTTTATCACCCGGAGAATATGGCGGAGCATCCAAACGCTTCTTGTCAGCAAACCTTTTCATATTAAGGCTAGCTTTCTCAAGAGCCACTTTGGTCTCATTCCAAATCGTAGAGAATTCCCGGGACAAGAAATCCGCTGCCGGTACCCCCGAGGAAAGAGAAACAGGAAGAGGAATGTTCGGATGTTGACCATAGACTACGAAAAAGGGAGATTTGGAGGAAGACTCGCTGGGAAGATTGTTGTAAGAGAATTCAGCCCAAGGGAGAAGAGAGACCCAGTCATCTTGGTGTGCATTGGTGAAGTGTCGCAGATATGTAGTCAGAACTTGATTAACTCGCTCCACTTGTCCGTTGGACTGAGGGTGATAGGCGGAAGAGAAGTCCAAGTTAACCTTTAATAGACTGCAGAGAGCTCTCCAAAAACGTGAGGTAAATTGTACTCCACGGTCTGAGACAATATGATGTGGAAAACCATGAAGACGGAAGGCTTGGTGTAAAAAGATCTTTGCCAACTCAGGAGCGGAAGGCAGACCAGGCAAAGCGATGAAGTGAGCCATTTTAGAGAACCGATCTACAACAACCAAGATGACAGAGCAATTCAAGGAAGAAGGTAGATCAGTGATGAAGTCCATAGCGATATGACTCCATGGAACGGAAGGCACAGGCAGAGGATGCAGGAAACCGGAGGGAAGCTGCCTAGGGACTTTATTTTTAGCACAAGAAGGACAAGAAGCGATGAATTTGGTGACGTCTTGACGGAGAGATGGCCACCAGTAGTGCCGAGAGATAAGAGACAGTGTCTTCTTGACTCCTACATGTCCTGCAATTTTGGAGGAGTGACCCCAACGTAAAACTCTCTCCTTGTCTTGATTAGCCACCAGAGTCTTGCCAGGAGGAGTAGAAATCACTCTTAGAGGAGCAAGAGTGACGATCCTCGCAGGATCAATGATGTGAGCCGGAGAATCCTTCATGTCCTGAGGTTGAAAGGATCTCGAAAGAGCATCTGCTTTGACATTCTTATTTCCAGGTCGGAAATGAAGTTCAAACTCAAATCGTCCGAAGAATAAAGACCATCTGGCTTGTCGTGGATTTAGTCTTTGGGCAGACTGAATATAGGCCAGATTCTTGTGGTCAGTGTAAATGATGAATGGATGAAGAGACCCTTCAAGAAGATAACGCCATTCTTCCAAGGCTAGCTTGATAGCCAATAGCTCCTTATCCCCTATAGAGTAGTTACGCTCAGGAGCGGAAAAAGTTTTAGAAAAGAAACCACAGGTCACCAAACGTCCGGACGAAGATCTTTGCAAAAGTACTGCTCCAGCTCCAATAGAAGATGCATCAACCTCAAGGACAAACGGTCTATTTGCATCAGGACGATGAAGCACAGGGGCCGTAGCGAAACTTTGTTTAAGGGACAAAAAAGACTCTTCAGCCTCAGGGGTCCAAAGGCTGGAATTGACTCCCTTGCGAACTAGGGCAGAGATAGGCTTGGTCATGGAAGAAAAATGAGGAATAAATTGTCTATAGTAGTTGGCAAAGCCAAGAAAACGTTGGATTGCTTTTGTTCCAAGAGGACGAGGCCAATTCAGGACAGCAGAAACCTTCTCTGGATTCATCTCTAAGCCAGATCTTGAGACAATATACCCAAGGAAGGGAAGAGAGGACTGTTCAAAGACGCACTTTTCAATCTTAGCGAACAGATGATTCTCTCTTAGCCTTTGCAGGACTCGGTGGACATCTCGCCTGTGAGTGGAGAGATCCGGAGAGAAGATGAGGATGTCGTCAAGGTAAACCACGACTGAGGAGTAGAGAAGATCCCGAAATACATCGTTCACAAATTCCTGGAAAACCGCGGGGGCGTTGCAGAGACCAAACGGCATAACCAAGTATTCGTAGTGACCGTCACGAGTATTGAAGGCGGTCTTCCACTCATCGCCTGCACGAATACGAACCAGATTGTATGCGCCACGTAGATCTAATTTGGTAAAGATTTGCGCACCCCGAAGACGGTCGAAGAGTTCCGGAATGAGTGGCAGAGGATATTTGTTCTTCACCGTGATGTTGTTTAGGCCTCGATAATCAATACAGGGACGGAGGGAACCGTCTTTCTTCTTCACGAAAAAAAACCCTGCTCCGGCCGGAGAAGAAGACTTGCGGATGAAACCTTTAGCAAGATTTTCTTGAATGTACTCAGACATAGCTTGAGTCTCAGCAGGAGAGAGAGGATAGATTCTGCCCCTGGGCGGGTTAGTTCCAGGCACGAGATCTATGGGACAATCATAGAGACGGTGAGGCGGAAGCTCCTCAGCCTCCTTCTTGTTGAAGACATCAGAAAAAGCGCTGTAGACAGAGGGTAAGGCGGGAAAGGAAGAAGAAGGAGAAGAATTAGAGGAATATCCCACAGGACGCACCGGCAGCAGACAACGTTCCCGACAAAGCTCACCCCAGCGCAAGATATTACCATTGCGCCAATCTAAAATGGGCTCGTGGCTCCGTAACCAAGGAAGACCTAAGAGCATAGGATGAGACAGACCCGCTAAAACATAAAATGCAATTCTCTCCTTGTGCAGAACCCCAACCTGAAGTTCCACCTCAAGTGTCACTTGAGTAATGGTCTCCTGTAAAGGTTTACCATCCACAGATGCTAGAATCACAGGAGTCTCTAAGGTTCTGACTGGAACGGAGAATTTCAAAACCTCTTCCAACCTAATAAAATTCCCTGCAGCGCCCGAATCCACATACGCATCCAGAGAAACGCCCTTGCCCGCAATATGCAAAAGAACAGACAAAGTAAGGGGTTGAGAGGAATCACACACACCTAGGGAGGCCTCTCTTACCTGACCTAGGCGGAGGAGTTTTCCGGATGTTCAGGGCAAGAGCGCAATAAATGAGCAGCACTTCCGCAGTAAAAACATAACCCCTGAGTGCGCCTCTCTTTACGACGTTGTTCGGACATTTTAAGACGGTCCACTTGCATAGGTTCCGGTGCGGACGCCTGAGAGGAGGTTCTAGGCTGTGGACTGAGTGGCTTACGGGTGGCAGAAGAAGGACGAAGAGACCTCCGCTCGCGAGCGCGTTCTTGGAACCGAAGGTCAATACGGGTCGCTAAGGAAATTAATTCCTCCAAAACCGTAGGGGTGTCCCGACCAGCTAACTCATCCTTTATGCGCCCAGAGAGACCCCGCCAGAAAGCACCCACCAACGCCTCATTGTTCCAGCCCAAGTCAGAGGAGAGGGTGCGGAACTGAATAGCGTACTGGCCTACGGATAATGATCCCTGATGGAGAGAGAATAGGGCTTCAGTTGTAGAGGCCAGTCGTCCAGGTTCGTCAAAGACAAGACGGAAAGTCTCCAAAAATTCAGACAAGCGGGAGACTAGGGGATCGTCTCGCTCCCAGAGTGGATTAACCCATGCCAAGGTGTCACCCTCTAGATGGGAAATCAAAAACGCAACTTTGGACCGATCCGTCGGGTAATGCTGGGGCAGAAGCTCAAAGTGAAGACGGCATTGGTTTAGAAATCCTCGGCAGGACTTAGGATCCCCATTGTACCGAGGCGGTTTAGCCAAGCGGGGTGGAGGGTGGGAAGCAGGAGCAGACGTAGAAGCGGCTGTCTGGATGGAAAGCAGCCGATCGTCAATAGAAGACATATAACTAAGTATATGGGCCTGGGTGTCACGCTGCTGAGCTAACTCTTGCTGTAAGCCAATAAGTAGAGCGGCGTTGCCAGGATCGGAGGACTGGAGCGTGGACAAACGAGAATCCATAGCCTTCATAAAGGACATCATACGGGACTGATTCTCCCGCAAAAAGAGTAGCTCTTTTTGCGTAGCAGAGGCCCCAGCAGGGTCCATGGCCTTTGCTTCCTGTAAGTATTCGGACAGAAATCCGAGAGTGGACCCTCTGGGTCGTGACTCTAGAGCCCCCGGGGTCGAGCGGACCAGATGGAATCACCCCCTATACAGGGAGTGTTAGGAGCAGGACCTCGGGGGAATGGAGACACAACAGCTAGAGCCAAAGGGACGACCCAAAATAAAGAAGGAAACCACAGGCTATAAGGATGGCAGGGAATAATAGGAAAACAAGACTTAACTGAAAGAATGTCTGGAACACAGAACGGCAGGACTCAGCAGGAACACGGACCGGCAGGATACAACAGGAACACGGACTGGCGGGATACAGCAGGAACACGGACAGGCAGGATACAGCAGGAACACGGGCTGGCAGAATACAGCAGGAACACGGACAGGCAGGATACAGCAGGAACACGGACAGGCAGGATACAGCAGGAACATGGGCTGGCAGGACACAGCAGGAACTCGGACTGGCAGGATACAGCAGGAACACGGACTGGCAGAATACAGCAGGAACACGGACAGGCAGGATACAGCAGGAACACGGACTGGCAGAATACAGCAGGAACACGGACTGGCGGGATACAGCAGGAACACGGACAGGCAGGATACAGCAGGAACACGGGCTGGCAGGACACAGCAGGAACACGGACTGGCAGGATACAGAGACAAAGCAAGGACTGGGCTGAGAAAAGACACTGGTACAGGGGAGCCTAGGGCATAGGGACACTGACGGCAGACAGTGCACCTACAAAGCAAAGGCGTCTTACCTAGGAAGACGCCGGGAAGAAATACCCGATGGGCGCCGCCATGTTGGGGCGGAGCCACCGGGTCGCGACCTCCCAGAAGGCTCAGCGACGGGGGAGACGCGACCGCGCATGCGCGAAGAGACCAGACGCCGAGAGCCGGCGAAGGAGGAGGCAGAGCGGCGCGGGACAGGATCGTGAGCGCGCCGAGGGATGGGAGAAGCCGGGTAAGTATGTGCGGGCGTGACATGACTTAACCTAATCACCTGAGGAAGGAAACTCAGAAGCCGCAGTACCACTCCCATCCACCAAAAGAAGCTCATAGACAGAATCAGCCGAAGTACCACTCACGACCACAGGAGGGAGCCCGGCCACAGAATTCACAACAGTACACCCCCCCCCCTTGAGGAGGGGTCACCGAACCCTCACCAGAGCCCCCAGGCCGACCAGGATGAGCCACATGAAAGGCACGAACCAGATCGGCAGCATGGACATCAGAGGCAAAGACCAAGGAATTATCTTCCTGACCATAACCTTTCCACTTAACCAGATACTGGAGTTTCCGTCTCGAAAGACGAGAATCCAAAATCTTCTCCACTATATACTCCAACTCCCCTTCAACCAAAACCGGAGCAGGAGGATCAACAGATGGAACCACAGGTGCCACGTATCTCCGCAACAATTACCTATGGAACATGTTATGGATGGAAAAAGAAGCTGGAAGAGTCAAACGAAAAGACACAGGATTAAGAACCTCAGAAATCCTATACGGACCAATGAAACGAGGCTTAAAATTAGGAGAGGAAACCTTCATAGGAATATAACGAGATGAGATCCAAACCAAATCCCCAACACGAAGTCGGGGACCCACACAGCGCCTGCGGTTAGCGAAACGTTGAGCCTTCTCCTGGGACAAAGTCAAATTGTCCACTACATGAGTCCAAATCTGCTGCAACCTATCCACCACAGTATCCACACCAGGACAGTCCGAAGACTCAACCTGCCCTGAAGAGAAACGAGGGTGGAACCCAGAATTACAGAAAAACGGCGAAACCAAAGTAGCCGAGCTGGCCCGATTATTAAGGGCGAACTCAGCCAAAGGCAAAAAGGACACCCAATCATCCTGATCAGCAGAAACAAAACATCTCAGATATGTTTCCAAGGTCTGATTGGTTCGTTCAGTCTGGCCATTTGTCTGAGGATGGAAAGCCGAGGAAAAAGACAAATCAATGCCCATCCTAGCACAAAAGGCTCGCCAAAACCTCGAAACAAACTGGGAACCTCTGTCAGAAACGATGTTCTCTGGAATGCCATGTAAACGAACCACATGCTGGAAAAACAATGGCACCAAATCAGAGGAGGAAGGCAATTTAGACAAGGGCACCAAATGGACCATCTTAGAGAAGCGATCACAAACCACCCAATTGACCGACATTCTTTGAGAGACGGGGAGATCCGAAATAAAATCCATAGAGATATGTGTCCAAGGCCTCTTCGGGACCGGCAAGGGCAAAAGCAACCCACTGGCACGAGAACAGCAGGGCTTAGCCCGAGCACAAATCCCACAGGACTGCACAAAAGAACGCACATCCCGCGACAGAAACGGCCACCAAAGGGATCTAGCCACCAAATCTCTGGTACCAAAGATTCCAGGATGACCAGCCAACACCGAACAATGAACCTCAGAGATAACTTTATTCGTCCACCTATCAGGGACAAACAGTTTGTCCGCTGGGCAACGGTCAGGTCTATTAGCCTGAAATTTTTGCAGCACCCGCCGCAAATCAGGGGAGATGGCAGACAAAATTACCCCCTCTTTGAGAATACCCGCCGGCTCAGGCAAACCCGGAGAATCGGGCACAAAACTCCTAGACAGGGCATCCGCCTTCACATTTTTAGAGCCCGGAAGGTACGAAACCACAAAGTCAAAACGGGAGAAAAACAGCGACCAACGAGCCTGTCTAGGATTCAACCGTTTGGCAGACTCGAGATAAGTCAAGTTCTTCTGATCAGTCAAGACCACCACGCGATGCTTAGCTCCTTCAAGCCAATGACGCCACTCCTCGAATGCCCACTTCATGGCTAGCAACTCTCGATTGCCAACATCATAATTACGCTCAGCAGGCGAAAATTTCCTGGAAAAGAAGGCGCATGGTTTCATCACCGAGCAATCAGAACTTCTCTGCGACAAAACAGCCCCTGCTCCAATTTCAGAAGCATCAACCTCGACCTGGAACGGAAGCGAAACATCTGGTTGGCACAACACAGGGGCAGAAGAAAAACGACGCTTCAACTGCTGAAAAGCTTCCACAGCAGCAGAAGACCAATTGACCACATCAGCACCCTTCTTGGTTAAATCAGTCAACGGTTTAGCAATACTAGAAAAATTATTGATGAAGCGACGATAAAAATTAGCAAAGCCCAGGAACTTCTGCAGACTCTTCAGAGATGTTGGCTGAGTCCAATCATAAATGGCCTGAACTTTAACAGGGTCCATCTCGATAGTATAAGGAGAAAAAATGAACCCCAAAAATGAAACCTTCTGAACCCCAAAGAGACACTTTGACCCCTTCACAAACAAAGAATTCGCACGCAGGACCTGGAACACCATTCTGACCTGCTTCACATGAGACTCCCAATCATCCGAGAAGACCAAAATATCATCCAAGTATACAATCAGGAATTTATCCAGGTACTCTCGGAAGATGTCATGCATAAAGGACTGAAACACTGATGGAGCATTAGAAAGCCCGAATGGCATAACCAGGTACTCAAAATGGCCCTTGGGCGTATTAAATGCTGTTTTCCATTCATCGCCCCGTTTAATACGCACAAGATTATATGCACCACGAAGATCTATCTTGGTGAACCAACTAGCCCCCTTAATCCGAGCAAACAAATCAGACAGCAGCGGCAAGGGGTACTGAAATTTGACCGTAATTTTATTTAGAAGGCGGTAATCAATACAAGGTCTCAGCGAACCATCCTTCTTGGCCACAAAAAAGAATCCCGCTCCCAATGGCGACGATGACGGGCGAATATGACCCTTCTCCAAGGACTCCTTCACGTAACTCCGCATAGCGGCGTGCTCAGGTACAGACAAATTAAACAGTCGACCCTTAGGAAACTTACTACCAGGAATCAAATCGATAGCACAATCACAATCCCTATGAGGAGGTAGGGCATTGGACTTGGGCTCATCGAATACATCCCGGTAATCAGACAAGAACTCTGGGACCTCAGAAGGGGTGGATGATGAGATAGACAGAAATGGAACATCACCATGTACCCCCTGACAACCCCAGCTGGACACAGACATTGATCTCCAATCTAATACTGGGTTATGGACTTGTAGCCATGGCAACCCCAACACGACCACATCATGCAGATTATGCAACACCAGAAAGCGAATATCCTCCTGGTGCACAGGAGCCATGCACATGGTCAGCTGGTTCCAATACTGAGGCTTATTCTTGGCCAAAGGCGTAGCATCAATTCCTCTCAATGGAATAGGACACTGCAAGGGCTCCAAGACAAACCCACAGTGCCTAGCATACTCCAAGACCATCAAATTCAGGGCAGCGCCTGAATCCACAAATGCCATGACAGAATAGGAAGACAAAGAGCAGATCAAAGTAACGGACAAAAGAAATTTCGACTGTACCGTACCAATGGTGGCAGACCTAGCGAACCGCTTAGTGCGCTTAGGACAATCGGAGATAGCATGAGTGGAATCACCACAGTAGAAACACAGCCCATTCTGACGTCTGTGTTCTTGCCTTTCAGCTCTGGTCAAAGTCCTATCGCACTGCATAGGCTCAGGTTTATGCTCAGATAATACCGCCAAATGGTGCACAGATTTTCGCTCACGCAAGCGTCGACCAATCTGAATGGCCAAAGACATAGACTCATTCAGACCAGCAGGCATAGGAAATCCCACCATGACATCCTTAAGGGCTTCAGAGAGACCCTTTCTGAAAATAGCTGCCAGCGCACATTCATTCCATTGAGTGAGCACGGACCACTTTCTAAACTTCTGACAATAAATCTCTATCTCATCCTGACCCTGACACAGAGCCAGCAAATTTTTATCTGCCTGATCCACTGAATTAGGCTCATCGTACAGCGATCCGAGCGCCAGAAAAAACGCATCAATATTACACAATGCAGGATCTCCTGGCGCAAGGGAAAATGCCCAGTCTTGAGGGTCGCCACGTAATAAAGAAATAATGATCTTAACTTGTTGAACTGGGTCACCAGAGGAGCGGGGTTTCAAAGCCAGAAATAGTTTACAATTATTTTTAAAATTCAAAAACTTAGCTCTATCTCCAGAAAATAACTCAGGAATAGGAATTTTAGGTTCTAACATAGGATTCTGAACCACTAAATCTTGAATGTTCTGTACACTTATAGTGAGATTATCCATCAAAGAGGACAGACCCTGAATGTCCATGTCCACACCTGTGTTCTGAACCACCCTGATGTAAAGGGGAAAAGAAAGACAGAACACAGTGCAAAGAAAAAAAAATGGTCTCAGAACTTCTCTTTTCCCTCTATTGAGAAGCATTAGTACTTTGGGCCTCCAGTACCGTTATGAACAGGTAATTCAGAACCACAATGGACCTTGAAGTTCAGAGCACACAAGTGACCTGACAATAACCAAAAACATAGGACGAGCTCTGAGACGTGGGAACTCTGCTGACCGCAATCCCTAATCCTATCCAACCACACTAGAGGTAGCCGTGGAGCGCTCCTGACCAGTCCTATGCGCCTCGAGCACAGCCTGAAAAACTAGCTAGCCCTAAGAAAGAAAAATAAGCCTAGCTTGCCTCAGAGAAATACCCCAAAGGAAAAGGCAGCCCCCCATATATAATGACTGTGAGTTGAGATGAAAATACAAACGCAGAGATGAAATTGATTTAGCAAAGTGAGGCCCAACTTACTGAACAGACCGAAGATAGGAAAGATTGCTTTGCGGTCAACACAAAACCCTACAAACAACCACGCAGAGGGGGCAAAAAGACCCTCCGCACCGACTAACGGTACGGAGGTGCTCCCTCTGCGTCCCAGAGCTTCCAGCAAGCAAGAAAAACCAATAAAGCAAGCTGGACAGAAAAAATAGCAAACAAAAATAACACAAGCAAAACTTAGCTTATGCAGGAAGACAGGCCACAGGAACGATCCAGGAGAAAGCAAGACCAATACTAGAACATTGACTGGAGGCCAGGATCAAAGCACTAGGTGGAGTTAAATAGAGCAGCACCTAACGACTTAACCTCGTCACCTGAGGAAGGAAACTCAGAAGCCGCAGTACCACTCCCATCCACCAAAAGAAGCTCATAGACAGAACCAGCCGAAGTACCACTCACGACCACAGGAGGGAGCCCGGCCACAGAATTCACAACACAGAAGGTCCTGGTGTTAGAGCCCACTAGGCAGAACAAGTTCCAAGCTGCATGGCAGGGGCCCTACCAGGTAGTGGGGAAAATAGCCGACACCACCTATAATGTTGCTGATTGTGACGACCCCTGGGTTATCCGCATGTTCCACGTGAATATGCTGAAACCCTATCGGGAGCGCCCTGAAGAGGTAGTGGCCATCTGTGCACCTGAAGCAGAGGATTTAGCCGGACTTCCCTTGTCTGATGTCTTAGGGGAGATGACTCAGTCTAAAACATGGGACCAGGTACACTGGAGTGAAGACTTAGGTCCCCGGGAGAGACAGCAGGTGGAGGAGTTGTTGAGGCAGCGACAGAGGATGTTTTCGGGGAAACCCGGGTACACTCACCTGGCACAACACAAGGTTGAGACCCAGGATCAGACCCCCTGCGACAACCCCCCTTCCGCGTTCCTGAGTCTGTACGAGAAGGGATGCGACAAGAGATACAAGAGATGTTGCGTTTAGGGGTCATTGAAGAGTCGGATAGTCCCTGGGCATCCCCCGTAGTGTTAGTACCCAAGAAGGATGGGACTACACGGTTTTGTGTAGACTATCGTAAGCTCAATGAGAAAACAGTGACGGATGCGTATCCCATGCCGCGTGTGGATGACTTGTTAGACCGGCTGGCAGGGGCAAAGTATTTGACCACCATCGATCTATGCAAAGGCTACTTGCAGATTCCCCTTAGTCCTGATGCTATTCCCAAGTCGGCATTTGTCACCCCGTTTGGCTTATTCCAGTTTCGAGTTATGCCATTCGGGATGAAGACTGCCCCGGCGACCTTCCAGAGGCTGGCTGACCGGCTTCTGGATGGTCTCCAGGACTATGCGTGTGCCTACCTGGATGACATCGCCATCTACAGCACGACATGGGAAGAGCATCTAAATCACCTAGAGACAGTATTAGACAGGATCCACAAGGCTGGAATCACCCTGAACCCAATCAAGTGTCACGTGGGCAAAGCAGAGGTTCAGTATTTAGGGCATTGGGTGGGAAGTTGGAAACAGAGACCAGAACCAGCCAAGATTGAGGCCATAGCCAAATGGCCCACCCCACGCACTAAAACCCAGGTCATGGCATTTCTAGGGACAGCGGGGTATTATAGGAAATTCATTCCCAATTACAGCAGCGTGGCCAAGCCCCTCACTGATCTGACCCATAAGAACCAACCCCGCCAGGTAACCTGGACCCCAGAGTGTGAGGAAGCCTTCCGCCAGCTAAAGGACGCCCTCACCAATACCCCTGTATTGGCCGCACCCAATCCAACTAAACGTTTCCTTGTTCACACAGACGATTCTATGTTTGGATTGGGGGCAATACTAAGCCAAGTCGGGCCGGACGGCCAAGAACACCCGGTAGCTTACCTGAGTCGGAAACTACTGCCCCGTGAAGTGAGAAGGAGTGCCTGGCAATAGTATGGGCACTCAAAAAGTTACAACCATATTTGTATGGACGACAGATTTCCCTCCTAACGGACCATAATCCCCTAGTCTGGCTTAATCGGGTCTCCGGAGACAACGCCAGATTGCTGCGGTGGAGTTTAGCCCTACAACCTCTGGACTTCACCATCCACTACAGACCAGGCAAACAAAACGGTAATGCCGATGGACTAAGTCGACAAACGGAACTTGTACCAACCTCATAAACTTCGGTCATCCCCAAACCGATCCGTTAAGGATCAGAATGTGTATGCCGATCGTGTCGCTGAAAAGGGGAGCCGTGTTACAGAACCCCCAGCACCAAGACTATGTTATGTAGTATATATTATGTATAATAGGTTCCATGTGAAATGCATCAGTCCACAGGCTGCGCCCCTGGTCAGAGGGGACAAGATATTCTCCTTCTGACCTCCCCCACCTTTGTAATTCCCACAGTAAATATCAGCAGGCTCCGGCCCCCTGCGGCTATTGTAATGTATGTCTGGCCTGCTTTTTCTATTGGCCTGCCCTGTGTATCTGTGTTATATATTCTGTGTGCTGTGAATAAAGTGTGTTCTTTTAGACTGGAAATACGTGGAGTAGCAGTCAGCTTTTATATGCTCTCACGTAATCAAGGAATTCCAGCCAGCGCCCTTCATTCAGAATCCAGCAAAAGCAGAGTGAACCTCCTGAAACACGGGGGGTGCTGAAAGAGGTACTACAGCACAGTAGACCCCGTTACACTGGCTATTCACTGCCTGCATTGAGAAACACGTGATGGTGTCTCCGCAGCTCCTCCACATGCATTTGCATATTTGGGGGCAGTGTTCTGGATCACTGTGTTGAGAAACACGTGATGTTGTCTCCGTGGTGTTGGATGTTTTGGTCTCCACGAGGTCAATCATCCATGCCTTTATAGACTTTCTAGTAGGCACTGCTCCTCATAGCCAGTTTCCTACTCCACACTGATGAGGGGCAAAAACCCCGAAACAGCTGTCTGTGGATGGATACCATGCTTGGCATAGGTGGTTTTCCTTTATTGGATGTTTTCCTTTATTGGATGCTGCCCTTCCCTTGGTTGTTCCTTCCCGGGGAGAGGCCTGGCTATTCACTGCCTGCGTTGAGAAACACGTGATGGTGTCTCCACAGCTCCTCTACATGCATTTGCATATTTGGGGGCAGTGTTCTGGATCACTGCGTTGAGAAACACATGATGGTGTCTCCGTGGTGTTGGATGTTTTGGTCTCCACGAGGTCAATCATCCGTGCCTTTATAGTCTCTAAAGTAAAGCGTAGAGATCCTTACTCCCTCGGTATTCTGGCTACCGGATTTCTGAGCCTCAGAAGGAAGCAGCCTGCTTCTGGCTGATCTCCCTCTGATATCCTCTCCTTTGCTCTGCTTTCCTTCACGCTTGCTGCAATATGTTCTGCTTTCTATGTCTCTTCCCAGGAGCTGTAGCACTTCAGGCCACACGGCCCCTATGTGTCCTTACCCTCTGTCTTCCTGACAGAAACTGACCCTTTTCCCAACAGATCAGGATGTTCTTATATGGGAGTTCACCTTAAACAGGCTTAGAGCTCCCCCTTCTGGTCTGGAGTGTGAAAATGTTGCATGCATTGTGTTACCTGACAAAGAGTTCGCCTTCATTGCCTCCAAACGTAACATCACTCCCCACTAGAGGAAAATGACATTACTGCAACGACCAGGACCCTGGGGCGCTGCACCTCCATGGTATTGGAGTCCCAGGATGGGAGCACTCAGGGCCCAAGGCCAGATTACCCCCATGGTATTGGAGTACCAAGGGCTTGGCACTCAGTGTTCTAGTCCAGATTACCCCCATGGTATTGGAGTGCCCAGATGGGATCACTCAGAGCCCCTGTCCAGATTACCCCCATGGTATTGGCGCTCCAGGGTTGGAGCACTCAGGGCCCCTATCCATATTACCTCCATGGTATTGAAGCACCAGGGTGGGGGCACTCAGGGCCGTAGTCCAGATTAGCCCCATGGTATTGGAGCGCCAGGGTGGGAGCACTCGGGGCCCCTGTCCAGATTAGCCCCATGGTATTGGTGCACTAGGGTGGGAGCACTCAAGGCCAGATTGAATCCATGGTATTGGAGTGCCAGAGTGGGAGCACTCGGGTCCAAGGCAGATTACTCAGTGGTATTTGAGCACCAAGGTGGGAGCACTCAGACCTAGGCCAGATTACCCTCATGATATTAGAACACCAGGGTGGGAGCACTCAGGGCCCAAGGATTGGAGCACTAAGGTGGGAGCAGGCAGGGATGGCTTCATGTAGCTCAACTGCTGCGGTATTAGAGATGCACTGGCCTTTTCACCTATGTTTTCTAAGGGGGTCCTTGGAGGCGAATCATTTGTTAATGGTGTGGTGCAGATTTGTATTCAGAAGTGCATTCAGGCATCTCGCTGCAGGGGTCTCTGCGGGGTCTCCTAGAGAAGCAAATTACTCCTACTCCCAATTCTGAACAGCAGAGAGAAACTGTAACAGGAAAGGCACCTCCAGATAAAATCTTCAAGCTTTATTTCATTTATAAAAATATAAAATTTCCACATGCTCATCTTAAAACACCCTTTATGCGTTTCTGTGTCTACCGTACCCTTAGTCATAAAGTCTGGCTGTCAAAGGGTAGACATGAGGATTATAAAATAAAGAAAAAAAAAAAACATTTGTGCAACTACTTTTCAATTATACAGATCACATGAAGTGACAAAGCTGCACATATATATCTTAGGAACACGTGTAATTGAATAACATAAATGCAAAAGAAAAGAAATGACATTACAAAAGGAAAGCAATCTATATATATATAATTGTCTAAGGGTCACTTCCGTCTGTCTGTCTGTTCTTCTGTCACGGTTATTCATTTGCTGATTGGTCTCGCCAGCTGCCTGTCATGGCGACAAGGACATGTGACCGTGACGTCATCACAGGCCCTGCGCGCCTGCGCTACAAAGACCTGCCATGACATCACGGTCATGTGACCGCGACGTCATGACAGGTCCTGCGCTAATACCAAACCTGGGAGCGGAACCTGCCATGGGCTACAAGGGCTCCCTCGGAAAGGTGAGTATATGTTTATTTTTTATTTTTTCACCTGTGACAAACCTGGCTGGGCAATATACTACGTGACTGGCCAATATACTACGTGGCTCTGTGCTGTATACTACTTCGCTGTGCAATATACTACGTGGCTCTGTGCTGTATACTACGTCACTGGCAATATACTACGTCACTGGGCAATATACTACGTGGCTGCGCAATATACTACGTAACTGGGCAATATACTATGGCTGGGCAATATACTATGTCACTGGGCAATATACTACGTGGCTGCGCAATATACTACGTCACTAGGCAATATACTACGTAACTGGGCAATATAATATGTGGCTGGGCAATATACTACGTCACTAGGCAATATACTACGTGGCTGGCCAATATATTACGTTACTCGGCAATATACTACGTGGGCTGTGCAATATACTACGTAGCTCGGCAATATACTACATAGTAACATAGTAACATAGTTAGTAAGGCCGAAAAAAGACATTTGTCCATCCAGTTCAGCCTATATTCCATCATAATAAATACCCAGATCTACGTCCTTCTACAGAACCTAATAATTGTATGATACAATATTGTTCTGCTCCAGGAAGACATCCAGGCCTCTCTTGAACCCCTCGACTGAGTTCGCCATCACCACCTCCTCAGGCAAGCAATTCCAGATTCTCACTGCCCTAACAGTAAAGAATCCTCTTCTATGTTGGTGGAAAAACCTTCTCTCCTCCAGACGCAAAGAATGCCCCCTTGTGCCCGTCACCTTCCTTGGTATAAACAGATCCTCAGCGAGATATTTGTATTGTCCCCTTATATACTTATACATGGTTATTAGATCGCCCCTCAGTCGTCTTTTTTCTAGACTAAATAATCCTAATTTCGCTAATCTATCTGGGTATTGTAGTTCTCCCATCCCCTTTATTAATTTTGTTGCCCTCCTTTGTACTCTCTCTAGTTCCATTATATCCTTCCTGAGCACCGGTGCCCAAAACTGGACACAGTACTCCATGTGCGGTCTAACTAGGGATTTGTACAGAGGCAGTATAATGCTCTCATCATGTGTATCCAGACCTCTTTTAATGCACCCCATGATCCTGTTTGCCTTGGCAGCTGCTGCCTGGCACTGGCTGCTCCAGGTAAGTTTATCATTAACTAGGATCCCCAAGTCCTTCTCCCTGTCAGATTTACCCAGTGGTTTCCCGTTCAGTGTGTAATGGTGATATGGATTCCCTCTTCCCATGTGTATAACCTTACATTTATCATTGTTAAACCTCATCTGCCACCTTTCAGCCCAAGTTTCCAACTTATCCAGATCCATCTGTAGCAGAATACTATCTTCTCTTGTATTAACTGCTTTACATAGTTTTGTATCATCTGCAAATATCGATATTTTACTGTGTAAACCTTCTACCAGATCATTAATGAATATGTTGAAGAGAACAGGTCCCAATACTGACCCCTGCGGTACCCCACTGGTCACAGCGACCCAGTTAGAGACTATACCATTTATAAGCACCCTCTGCTTTCTATCACTAAGCCAGTTACTAACCCATTTACACACATTTTCCCCCAGACCAAGCATTCTCATTTTGTGTACCAACCTCTTGTGCGGCACGGTATCAAACGCTTTGGAAAAATCGAGATATACCACGTCCAATGACTCACCGTGGTCCAGTCTATAGCTTACCTCTTCATAAAAACTTATTAGATTGGTTTGACAGGAGCGATTTCTCATAAACCCATACTGATATGGAGTTAAACAGTTATTCTCATTGAGATAATCCAGAATAACATCCCTCAGAAACCCTTCAAATATTTTACCAACAATAGAGGTTAGACTTACTGGCCTATAATTTCCAGGTTCACTTTTAGAGCCCTTTTTGAATATTGGCACCACATTTGCTATGCGCCAGTCCTGCGGAACAGACCCTGTCGCTATAGAGTCACTAAAAATAAGAAATAATGGTTTATCTATTACATTACTTAGTACTCGTGGGTGTATGCCATCCGGACCCGGAGATTTATCTATTTTAATCTTATTTAGCCGGTTTCGCACCTCTTCTTGGGTTAGATTGGTGACCCTTAATATAGGGTTTTCATTGTTTCTTGGGATTTCACCTAGCATTTCATTTTCCACCGTGAATACCGTGGAGAAGAAGGTGTTTAATATGTTAGCTTTTTCCTCGTCATCTACAACCATTCTTTCCTCACTATTTTTTAAGGGGCCTACATTTTCAGTTTTTATTCTTTTACTATTGATATAGTTGAAGAACAGTTTGGGATTAGTTTTACTCTCCTTAGCAATGTGCTTCTCTGTTTCCTTTTTGGCAGCTTTAATTAGTTTTTTAGATAAAGTATTTTTCTCCCTATAGTTTTTTAGAGCTTCAATGGTGCCATCCTGCTTTAGTAGTGCAAATGCTTTCTTTTTACTGTTAATTGCCTGTCTTACTTCTTTGTTTAGCCACATTGGGTTTTTCCTATTTCTAGTCCTTTTATTCCCACAAGGTATAAACCGCTTACACTGCCTATTTAGGATGTTCTTAAACATTTCCCATTTATTATCTGTATTCTCATTTCTGAGGATATTGTCCCAGTCTACCAGATTAAGGGCATCTCTAAGCTGGTCAAACTTTGCCTTCCTAAAGTTCAATGTTTTTGTGACTCCCTGACAAGTCCCCCTAGTGAAAGACAGGTGAAACTGCACAATATTGTGGTCGCTATTTCCTAAATGCCCAACCACCTGCAGATTTGTTATTCTGTCAGGTCTATTAGATAGTATTAGATCTAAAAGTGCTGCTCCTCTGGTTGGATTCTGCACCAATTGTGAAAGATAATTTTTCTTGGTTATTAGCAGAAACCTGTTGCCTTTATGGGTTTCACAGGTTTCTGTTTCCCAGTTAATATCCGGGTAGTTAAAGTCCCCCATAACCAGGACCTCATTATGGGTTGCAGCTTCATCTATCTGCTTTAGAAGTAGACTTTCCATGCTTTCTGTTATATTTGGGGGTTTGTAACAGACCCCAATGAGAATTTTGTTACCATTTTTCCCTCCATGAATTTCAACCCATATGGACTCGACATCCTCATTCCCTTCGCTAATATCCTCCCTTAAAGTGGACTTTAGACAAGACTTTACATAGAGACAAACCCCTCCTCCTCTCCGATTTTTACGATCCTTTCTAAACAGACTGTAACCCTGTAAGTTAACTGCCCAGTCATAGCTTTCATCTAACCATGTCTCAGTTATTCCCACTATGTCAAAGTTACCTGTAGATATTTCTGCTTCTAGTTCTTCCATCTTGTTTGTCAGGCTTCTGGCGTTTGCGAGCATGCAGTTTAGAGGATTTTGTTTTGTTCCAATCTCCTCACTGTGGATTGTTTTAGAAATGTTCTTACCTCCCTTCTGAGTATGTTTTCCTGGGTCGTCTTTGTTCGAGTCTAATGTTTTTCTTCCCGTCCCCTCTTCTTCTAGTTTAACGCCCTCCTGTTGAGTGTAGCGAGTCTTCTGGCGAATGTGTGTTTCCCAGGTTTGTTGAGGTGTAGTCCGTCTCTGGCGAGGAGTCCATCATACCAGTAATTCACACCGTGGTCCAGGAATCCAAATCCTTGTTGTCTGCACCATCGTCTTAGCCAGTTGTTTGCATCAAGGATCCTGTTCCATCTCCTGGTGCCATGCCCGTCTACTGGAAGGATAGAAGAAAAAACTACCTGTGCATCCAGTTCCTTTACTTTCTTCCCCAACTCTTCAAAGTCCTTGCAGATTGTCGGTAGGTCCTTCCTTGCCGTGTCATTGGTGCCAACATGTATCAGAAGAAATGGGTGGACGTCCTTGGAGCTGAAGAGCTTTGGTATCCTATCGGTCACATCCTTGATCATCGCACCTGGAAGGCAGCATACTTCTCTTGCAGTTATGTCCGGTCTGCAGATGGCTGCTTCGGTGCCTCTCAGTAGTGAGTCTCCCACCACCACCACTCTTCGTTGCTTCTTGGCTGTACTTTTTGCTGTCACTTGTTGCTGTGTGCCCTTTTCTTTTTTGCTTGCTGGTATTGCTTCATTCTTAGGTGTGCCATCTTCATCCTCTACAAAGATTTGATATCGGTTCTTCAGTTGTGTGGTTGGTGATTTCTCCATGGTCTTCTTGCTTCTTTTGGTCACATGCTTCCACTCATCTGCTTTTGGAGGTTCTCTGACACTTTTTGCACCTTCTGTGACCAGTAGAGATGCTTCTGTTCTGTCTAGAAAGTCTTCATTCTCTTTGATGAGTTTCAAAGTTGCTATTCTTTCTTCCAGACCCCGCACCTTTTCTTCTAAAAGGGCCACTAGTCTACACTTCTGACAGGTGAAATTGGATTCTTCTTCTGGTCGATCTGTGAACATGTAGCACATGCTGCAGCTCACCATGTAGGTTGTCACATCTGCCATGTTGCTCCTAGATCCTGCTGACTTGCTGTGTGTTTTCCTTCTTGTGTAATCTACTCAGCCAAGCTCTCTTGCAATAATGTCCTACAGGCAAAAATTTGGTTTGGTGATGCTTTCGAAGCAGCTGGTCCCGGCTGTACCCAACGATCTTCTAGCTTAGGGAGACTTCGCTTCTCCCAGAAGGCACCTGGAATATGCAAATTAGCCTCCTGAAGCTTGAATCCCTGGTTTGGTGATGCTTTCGAAGCAGCTGGTCCCGGCTGTACCCAACGATCTTCTAGCTTAGGGAGACTTCGCTTCTCCCAGAAGGCACCTGGAATATGCAAATTAGCCTCCTGAAGCTTGAATCCCTGGTTTGGTGATGCTTTCGAAGCAGCTGGTCCCGGCTGTACCCAACGATCTTCTAGCTTAGGGAGACTTCGCTTCTCCCAGAAGGCACCTGGAATATGCAAATTAGCCTCCTGAAGCTTGAATCCCTGGTTTGGTGATGCTTTCGAAGCAGCTGGTCCCGGCTGTACCCAACGATCTTCTAGCTTAGGGAGACTTCGCTTCTCCCAGAAGGCACCTGGAATATGCAAATTAGCCTCCTGAAGCTTGAATCCCTGGTTAACTACGTAACTGGGCAATATACTACGTGGGCTGGGCAATATACTACGGGACTGGGCAATATACTATGTTGCTGGGCAATATACTACGTGGCTGGGCAATATACTACGTGGCTGGGCAATATACTACATGGCTGGGCAATATACTACGTGGGCTGGGCAATATACTACGTGACTGGGCAATATACTATGTTGCTGGGCAATATACTACATGGCTGGGCAATATACTATGTCACTGGGCAATATACTCCATGGCTGGGCAATATACTACGTGGCTGTGCAATATACTACGTGGCTGGGCAATATACTACGTGGCTGTGCAATATACTACGTGGCTGGGCAATATACTACGTGGCTGGGCAATATACTACGTGGCTGGGCAATATACTACGTGGCTGGGCAATATACTACGTGGCTGGGCAATATACTACGTGGCTGTGCAATATACTACGTGGCTGGGCAATATACTATGTGACTGGGCAATATACTACGTGACTGGGCAATATACTACGTCGCTGGGCAATATACTACGTCGCTGGGCAATATACTACGTGGGCTGTGCAATATACTACGTGGGTTGTGCAATATACTACGTGGGCTGTGCAATATACTACGTTGACATGCATATTCTAGAATACCCGATGCGTTAGAATCGGGCCACCATCTAGTAAAATAAATAATTAGTATCCATATTAAATAAATCTTCATAAATAAACATAGTGTGAGATTTATAATTCATTCCTTTGGGCTGTTTCATGTCAAGTGTAATGATCCAGACAACTTCCCTCCTGAACAGCTTACACTGCCAGCTGCCGCCCTTCGTGTAGCTCCTCTGCTGCAGTTTTGGAGATGCAGATAGAATTAATGAATGGGGGACTGGCTTATTCACTTGTATTTTCTATACACGGAGGCGAATCAACTGTTCATGGTGTGGTGCAGATTTGTATTTAGAGGGGCAGGCAGGGCATCTCACTGCACGGGTCTCTCGGGGAAGCAGAATGCTCCTACCCCAACTCTGAACAGCAGAAAAAAAACACTGACTATTTAAATTCCTTATAAGCTTGTTTTGTACTTGTGCTAAATGGCTGTATGTACAAGCAGAAAAGGAGGAAGCACCATAATTAGGAGGAGCCTTCATTTCTGACCCAACCCTTGCTGAGCTCCATCCATTTGCCCACCCAGCACGTAGCACTCTTATGCTCCATAGTAAAACATAGTTGATATTATTTGGGAGTGGCCCCTGTTGTCGTACTGCTGGTGGTTAGGACATCTTAAATCTGATAGGTTCTTTGTACTGTTAAAGGGACTCTGGGACTCTGTCAGCCCAAAATGTCTGTTTAAACCAAGTACAGTCATTTAATGGGAATCTGTCACCCCAAAAATCGTATATGAGCTGTGGCCACCGGCATCAGGGGCTTATCTACAGCAGTGCCATCCTGCTTCGTGCCCGGTGCTTCCTGTCTGATACATCAGTGCAGCTGGATGACGTCATAATTCAGCGCGCGGCTGTTTCAGAGAGAAAGCTGCCAGCGATGAAGATGCTGCCAGGATGTGCTGCGGCTGCGAGGAACATGTGGAGTGGTGAGTGGCGCTGTGTGTCTGTCTGTGTGCATGCAAAAGTGGTTCTGTGTTTGTGCGTATTGGAGAGGGCAATGAGGTGGATGATGGAGAGAGCAGTGATGGGGTGGTGGGGGAGAAGGCAATGTTGGTGGTGATGGAAAGGACGATGGGGTGGTGGGGGAGGAGGCAATATAGTAACATAGTAACATAGTTAGTAAGGCCGAAAAAAGACATTTGTCCATCCAGTTCAGCCTACAGGTCCTTCTCAAAAAATTAGCATATAGTGTTAAATTTCATTATTTACCATAATGTAATGATTACAATTAAACTTTCATATATTATAGATTCATTATCCACCAACTGAAATTTGTCAGGTCTTTTATTGTTTTAATACTGATGATTTTGGCATACAACTCCTGATAACCCAAAAAACCTGTCTCAATAAATTAGCATATTTCACCCATCCAATCAAATAAAAGTGTTTTTTAATAACAAACAAAAAAACCATCAAATAATAATGTTCAGTTATGCACTCAATACTTGGTCGGGAATCCTTTGGCAGAAATGACTGCTTCAATGCGGCGTGGCATGGAGGCAATCAGCCTGTGACACTGCTGAGATGTTATGGAGGCCCAGGATGCTTCAATAGCGGCCTTAAGCTCATCCAGAGTGTTGGGTCTTGCGTCTCTCAACTTTCTCTTCACAATATCCCACAGATTCTCTATGGGGTTCAGGTCAGGAGAGTTGGCAGGCCAATTGAGCACAGTAATACCATGGTCAGTAAACCATTTACCAGTGGTTTTGGCACTGTGAGCAGGTGCCAGGTCGTGCTGAAAAATGAAATCTTCATCTCCATAAAGCATTTCAGCCGATGGAAGCATGAAGTGCTCCAAAATCTCCTGATAGCTAGCTGCATTGACCCTGCCCTTGATGAAACACAGTGGACCAACACCAGCAGCTGACATGGCACCCCACACCATCACTGACTGTGGGTACTTGACACTGGACTTCAGGCATTTTGGCATTTCCTTCTCCCCAGTCTTCCTCCAGACTCTGGCACCTTGATTTCCGAATGACATGCAAAATTTGCTTTCATCAGAAAAAAGTACTTGGGACCACTTAGCAACAGTCCAGTGCTGCTTCTCTGTAGCCCAGGTCAGGCGCCTCTGCCGCTGTTTATGGTTCAAAAGTGGCTTTACCTGGGGAATGCGGCACCTGTAGCCCATTTCCTGCACACGCCTGTGCACAGTGGCTCTGGATGTTTCCACACCAGACTCAGTCCACTGCTTCCTCAGGGTCTGGTCACCTCTTCTCGTTGTACAGCGTTTTCTGCCACATTGTTTCCTTCCAACAGACTTACCATTGAGGTGCCTTGATACAGCACTCTGGGAACAGCCTATTTTTTGAGAAATTTCTTTCTGGGTCTTACCCTCTTGCTTGAGGGTGTCAATGATGGCCTTCTTGACATCTGTCAGGTCGCTAGTCTTACCCATGATGGGGGTTTTGAGTAATGAACCAGGCAGGGAGTTTATAAAAGCCTCAGGTATCTTTTGCATGTGTTTAGAGTTAATTAGTTGATTCAGAAGATTAGGGTAATAGGTCGTTTAGAGAACCTTTTCTTGATATGCTAATTTATTGAGACAGGTTTTTTGGGTTATCAGGAGTTGTATGCCAAAATCATCAGTATTAAAACAATAAAAGACCTGATAAATTTCAGTTGGTGGATAATGAATCTATAATATATGAAAGTTTAATTGTAATCATTACATTATGGTAAATAATGAAATTTAACACTATATGCTAATTTTTTGAGAAGGACCTGTATATTCCATCATAATAAATCCCCAGATCTACGTCCTTCTACAGAACCTAATAATTGTATGATACAATATTGTTCTGCTCCAGGAAGACATCCAGGCCGCTCTTGAACCCCTCGACTGAGTTCGCCATCACCACCTCCTCAGGCAAGCAATTCCAGATTCTCACCGCCCTAACAGTAAAGAATCCTCTTCTATGTTGGTGGAAAAACCTTCTATCCTCCAGACGCAAAGAATGCCCCCTTGTGCCCGTCACCTTCCTTGGTATAAACAGATCCTCAGCGAGATATTTGTATTATCCCCTTATATACTCATACATGGTTATTAGATCGCCCCTCAGTCGTCTTTTTTCTAGACTAAATAATCCTAATTTCGCTAATCTATCTGGGTATTGTAGTTCTCCCATCCCCTTTATTAATTTTGTTGCCCTCCTTTGTACTCTCTCTAGTTCCATTATATCCTTCCTGAGCACCGGTGCCCAAAACTGGACACAGTACTCCATGTGCGGTCTAACTAGGGATTTGTACAGAGGCAGTATAATGCTCTCATCATGTGTATCCAGACCTCTCTTAATGCACCCCAATGATGGAGATGGTGGAATGGGCAATGATGGGGATGGTGGGGGGAGGCAATTATGGAAGTGTTGGAATGGGCAATGATGGGAGTGGTGGGGAGAAGTCAATGATGGAAGTGGTGGATAGGGCAATGATGGTAGTGGTGGAAGGGACAATGATGATGGTGGTGGGGATGAGGCAATGATGGAGGTAGTGGAATGGGCAATGATGGGGTTGGTGGCTGAGAAGACAATGATGGAGGGGGTGATGAGGACAATGAAGGGGGTGGAGGAGGAGAACAATTATGGAGGTGGAGGGGGTTGAATTATACCATATGAGGGGGGCTGCATTATATAATATAAGGGGGCTGCATTATACCCAATGAGGGGGGCTGCATTATACCATATGAAGGGGGCTGCTATATGAGAGGGCTACATTATATTCTGTGGGGGGCTGCATATTTTATTCTATGTGAGGGCTGCATTATTCCCTCAGGGGGGCTATATTATATTCTGGGGGCTACATTATACTATATTAGGGGAGCTGCATTATGCCCTATGAGGGAGCTACAGTATATTCTATGGGAGGTGCATTATACCCTATGACGGGGTTGCATTATACTCTGAGGGAGCTGCATTATATTCTGTGAAGGGGCTGCATTATACCCCATGAGGGGGCTACATTATATTCTATGAAGGGGCTGCATTATACCTTGTGAAGGGGTTGCATTATATTTTGTAGGGGCTGCATTATACCCTATGAGGAGGACTGTATTATATTCTATGAGGGGGGCTGCATTATATTCTATGAGGGGGGCTGCATTATATTCCATGAGGGAGGCTACATTATATTCCATTAGTGGGGCTACTTTATATTCTATGAGGGGGGCTACTTTATATTATATGAGGGGGCTAACCGAACCCCTGCTACATAATTAAGACATGTACTACCTTATATTATAACTAGTGAGCGAATATACTCGTTACTCGAGATTTCCCGAGCACGCTCAGGTGTCCTCCGAGTATTTTTTAGTGCTTAGAGATCTAGTTTACATCGCCTCAGCTGAATGATTTACAGCTATTAGCCAGGCTAAGTACATGTGGGGGTTGCCTGGTTGCTAGGGAATCCCCACATTATAATCAAGCAGGCTAGTAGCTGTAAATCATTCAGCTGCGGCGAAGAAAACTAAATCTCCGAGCACTAAAAAATACTCAGAGGACACCCGAGCGTGCTCGGGAAATCATGAGTAACGAGTATATTCGCTCATCACTAATTATAACCTGATATTAGCGTATTTTAACACACAATTGGTGGTCTTGTATTTATTTCTATATAGCTACATAGTGCGCACCAAGAATTATTTTCTCTGATGGGCCCAAGGTGCTACAGTCCAACTCTGCTGATGGCACTGGCAGGGGTGACTTCATTCTTATAAGGTTAGTCCTCTCTGCCTGGTCCTTTCATCTATGCTGCATTAGTACGTGTTATATCAGACACACTCACCTCAATAAATCACACCAGTGAAGTGTACAAGGAGCTGAGTAGCTGGATATAAAGACTTTGTTCAGTTTATATGTTAGTCAACTTCCTTCATTATAGCTTATATACCATTACTAGATAGATGAAAGGAAAAGAAGAGAGGAGTAATGCCACAAGTATGGAATTAGCCCCTGCCAGCACCATCAGTAGGGAGTATTCACTTTCCTTCCGTCCTCCCTCCTGAGGGTTGGCCACTGGCCTTTACACAGGAGACCGCAGGGGCACCATTAAGTTTGACTCTGCACAGCAATATTATTCTAAAGCACAACCAATTGTGAAAATGCTTCATTTCAGTGATTTGTGGCATTTTGGGATAACCCTTTTAAACACAAAATTCTGTAAACCAATAAATAGATCTTATGTTTGGATAAGGGTATGATAGACTGTAACTAACTGACAATAAGTGAAAGTTGAACTTTACAAGTTTTTTTGCTTTTTGGTTACAACCATAAACCAATAAAATAAATTCTGTACGGAACTGAATGTGTAAAAGTCTCTTCTCTTTCATGGTGTGGTAATGTCTTTTTAGTTTTTACTATGGTAACTCCACATGTGGTCAGAAACCACTTCCTATCCTTTAACTGACTTTTTATGTTAATAATTATTAAGTAATTTTTCACTTCTGTCAAGTATAAATATCAGAAGATAACCAGAATTTTCAGGCACATTAAAGGGATTGTACAGGATTAGGAAACTGTCTACTTTCCTCCGAAGAGGGTGTCACACCATCCACAGATTTTATGTAGTAGATGTCATGATTCCTTCACACAGTGAGAGATTGTTTTGCTGTCCTGTGGAAACTTGGTTATGCTGAGTTGTCAGTGTTTTGATTGACAGCTTGCCTGTCCAATCATGTGTCAATGCTCTGACAACTTGGCTGTCCAATCTGGTACTGGGATGTTCGGGACTTTCTCAAGGTGTTTTCTATTCTGGAGATTGTCCAAGCTATTTAACTGAGCTATTTGCCTTTGATCCCTGCCAGACTTAGTTTGTACTTTCTAGTCAGGATTTGCCTGATTCTGTAGTTCTGAGTTCTGATCTTTTGCTGCCTGACCATTGGACTGTGTTCTGACTGTCCCTTAGTCTTGTCCTTTTGCTTTGATATGCTATCTCCTAGTATTTTGACCCCAGACCCAAACCTTTTGGTTTTCTACGTGCTCTCTTAATACTGTCCCTGGAACGTCTGACTTGTGTACCTCATGGTCTATCCGTGAATAAGAACTAGCGACACATTATGTCTGGTCATATACATTTTGTTTCCTCACCAATGGATCTAGTTCATGCACTGTGTGATGAATTTGACCCAGATTATTATTATATATTTTTATAGCTCCATTTATTCCATGGCGCTTTACATGTGAAAAGGGCCATATATAGATAAGTACAATAAACATGAGCAATACAAGGCACACACAAGTACAGGAGAAGATAGGACCCTGACCACGATGGCTCACAGTCCACAGGGGATGGGTGAGGATACACTAGGAGAGGGTAGAGCTGGTCATGCGGCGGTTCAGCAGAGTATTGCTGCAGGTTGTAGGCAGGGCTGCCTCCAGATTTTCGTGGGCCCCTTTAACACATACCACAATTCATAACGCACAGTTACAGGAGAGAAATTTAAATATAGTACATTGCCAGAGATTTCACTTCTTACATTACATGAGTGATATCTATTGTAAATTCTTCAATAGGTCAGAAACCGGAAAGGATAGTCCTCCATACAGTATTATGGGTATTACATAATGCTCCATGCGGAATAATGTGCCCCATATATTGCTCCTTACAGTATTATGGGCACCACATAGTGCTCCATACAGAATAAAGTGCCCCATATATTGCTCCATACAGTATTATGGGCACAACATAATGCTCCATACATAATAATGAGCCCCACATATTGCTCCATACAGAATAATGAGCAACATGTATTGCTCGATACAGAATAATGGACCCCATGCTCCATACAGTATAATGAGCCACATATAATGCTCAGTACAGTAAAATGAGCTACATATATTGCTCTGTACAGTATTATGGGCACCATATATTGCTCCATTCAGAATAATAGACCCCATATAATGCTCTATACAGAATAATGAGCCCCATATATTTATCCATACAGAATAACAGACCTCATATAGTGCTCCGTACAGTATAATGAGCCCCATATATTGCTCCATACAGTATATAATAGGCTCAATATATTGCTCCATGCAGTATAATGAGCCCCATGTATTACTCTGTACTGTATAATGGGCCCCATATATTGCTCCATACATAATGGGTCCCATATAATGTTCCATACAGTATATGATGGGCTCCATATAATGCTTCAGTATATGATAGGCCCCATATATTGCTCCATATATAGTGGGCCCCATATAATGCTCCATACAGTATAGGATGGGCCCCATAGAGTATAATGAGCCTCATATATTGCTCCATACAGTATAATGAGCCCCAAATAATGGTCCATATAGTATAATAAGCCTCACATAATGCTCCATACAGTATATGATGGGCCCCATATAATGCTTCATATAGAATAGTTCCCATATAATGCTCCATATATAATGGGCCTTATATATAATGCTCCAGTGTATGATGTGCCCATATCATGCTCCATATATAATTGGCCCCATACTGTATATGATGCTCCAGAGTATGATGGGCCCATATATGATACTCCGGTGTATAATGGGCTCCATATATGATGCTTCAGTGTATAATGAGCCCCATACATGATGGGCCCCATATATGATGCTCCAGTTTATGACGGTGCCCATATATAATGCTCCAAATATAAAAAAAAAATTATCACCTCTCATCGCTGGCTGCTGCTCTGTTCTGGACTCCTCAGCGTCCTCGTCTTCCAGCTCTCTGAACTGTAACTGCTCAGGCAGAGGGCACACAGACGTGACCTCATCGCACCCTCTGACCTGAACATCACAGTCATCAAACGCCGCAGCGGTGGCGCTGGGAGAGGTAAGTATCACAAGTGCCCTGATCAAGCGCAAGGGCCCACTCGCGGGTGTCTGCACTAGCACCTAGCACAGACACCGGGCTCCCATAGTGCACAGGTGTCCCTGACTGCGAGTGGGCCCCTGCCTGCTCAGGGCCCTGGCACTTGCCCGGGTACGCTGGGTGCTGACGCCAGCCCTGGTTGTAGGCTTGTCGGAGGAGGTGTTTCTTCAGGTTCCTTTTCAAGGTTTCCGTGGTAGGAGAGAGCCTGATGTTTTGGGGTAGAGAGTTCCAGAGTATAGGGGATGCATGGGAGAAGTCTTGTATGCGGTTGTGGGAGCAAGAGATGAGAGAGGAGTAGAGAAGGAGATCATGAGAGGATTGAAGGTTGCATGCAGGTAGGTACTGGGAGACCATGTCACAGATGTATGGAGGAGACAGGTTGTGAATGGCTTTGTATGCCATTGTTAGTGTTTTGAACTGTAGTCTTTGGGCAATAGGAAGCCAATGAAGGGCCTGGCAGAGAGGAGAGGCTGGGGAATAATGGGGAGACAGGTGGATTAGTCGGACAGCAGAGTTTAGGATGGATTGGAGTGGTGCCAGAATGATAGAGGGAGGCCAGAGAGTAGGAGGTTGCAGTATTCGAGGCGAGAGATGGTAAAGGCATGCACTAGTGTTTTTGTGGTTTCATGGACAAGGAATGCACGGATCCGGGAAATTTTTTTTTAGATGGAATCAGCAGGAAGAGGCAAGGGCTTGGATATGTGGCTTGAAAGAGAGGGCAGAATCAAGGATCACCCCGAGGCACCGAGCGTGCGGGACTGGGGAAAGTGAGCAGCCATTGACATTGATGGATAGGTCGGGTGGAGGGGTAGAGTGAGATGGGGGAAAGATGATGAATTCTGTTTTGTCCATGTTCAGTTGTAGAAAGCAAGCAGAAAAGAAAGATGAAATAGCAGACAGACATTCTGGCATTTTTGTCAGTAAGGAAGTGAGGTCAGGTCCAGATAGGTATATCTGCATGTCATCAGCGTAGAGATGATATTGTAAACCGTGGGATTCTATGAGCTGTCCCAAGTCGAATGTTTAGATGGAAAAGAGCAGGGGTCCTAGAACTGAGCCTTGGCGAACACCGACAGACAGGGGGCGAGATGAGGTGGTGTGTGAGAGGGAGACACTGAATGTCCGGTCTGTTAGATATGATGAGATATGATGAGAACCAGGATAGGGCCAAGTCTGTTGGACATGCTGTTCCAGTAGTTTTGAGTAGGGTTGAGCGAAACGGGTCGTTCATTTTCAAAAGTCGCCGACTTTTGGCAAAGTCGGGTTTCATGAAACCCGATCCGACCCCTGTGCGTGGTCGGCCATGCGGTACGCGACTTTTGCGCCAAAGTCGCGTTTCAATGAGGCGAAAAGCGCCATTTCTCAGCCAATGAAGGTGAACGCAGAGTGTGGGCAGCGTGATGACATAGGTCCTGGTCCCCACCATCTTAGAGAAGGGCATTGCAGTGATTGGCTTGCTGTCTGCGGCGTCACAGGGGCTATAAAGGGGCGTTCCCGCCGACCGCCATCTTACTGCCTCTGATCTGAGCTTAGGGAGAGGTTGCTGCCGCTTCGTCAGAAGCAGGGATAGCGTTAGGCAGGGTCAATTAACCACCAAACCGCTTGTGCTGTAGCGATTTCCACTGTCCAACACCACCTTCGGTGTGCAGGGACAGTGGAAGCTACATTTTTTTTTTTTCTTAGCGCTGTAGCTCATTGGGCTGCCCTAGAAGGCTCCCTGAAAGCTGCATTGCTGTGTGTACGCCGCTGTGCAAACCAACTGCTTTTTTCAAAGCACAAATCCTGTTGTTCTGCACAGCTATCTTGTTTGTTTGTCCACACTTTTTATTTAATTTGTGCATCAGTCCACTCCTTATTGCTGCCTGCCATACCTGGCTGAGATTACTGCAGGGAGATAGTAATTGTAGGACAGTCCCTGTTTTTTTTTTTTTTTTTTTGTGGGAGATTAAGATTGGCATTTCTGCTAGAGTGCCATCCCTGTGTGTGCCATCTCTCATTCAGTGGGCCATAGAAAGCCTATTTATTTTTCTGCTTGATTTGGGTTCTAAAATCTACCTGAAAAAATCACTACATCAATCAGTGGGAGAAAAATATTGGCCTCAGGGCTTGTGTGCCACTCCTGACTCCTGTGTGTGCCATCTCTCACTCAGTGGGCCATAGAAAGCCTATTTATTTTTTTGCTTGATTTGGGTTCTAAAATCTACCTGAAAAAATCACTACATCAATCAGTGGGAGATAAATATTGGCCTCAGGGCTTGTGTGCCACTCCTGACTCCTGTGTGTGCCATCTCTCACTCAGTGGGCCATAGAAAGCCTATTTATTTTTTTGCTTGATTTGGGCTCTAAAATCTACCAGAAAAAATCACTACATCAATCAGTGGGAGATAAATATTGGCCTCTGGGCTTGTGTGCCACTCCTGACTCCTGTGTGTGCCATCTCTCACTCAGTGGGCCATAGAAAGCCTATTTATTTTTTTGCTTGATTTGGGTTCTAAAATCTACCTGAAAAAATCACTACATCAATCAGTGGGAGATAAATATTGGCCTCTGGGCTTGTGTGCCACTCCTGACTCCTGTGTGTGCCATCTCTCACTCAGTGGGCCATAGAAAGCCTATTTATTTTTTTGCTTGATTTGGGTTCTAAAATCTACCTGAAAAAATCACTATATCAATCAGTGGGAGATAAATATTGGCCTCAGGGCTTGTGTGCCACTCCTGACTCCTGTGTGTGCCATCTCTCACTCAGTGGGCCATAGAAAGCCTATTTATTTTTTTGCTTGATTTGGGCTCTAAAATCTACCAGAAAAAATCACTACATCAATCAGTGGGAGATAAATATTGGCCTCTGGGCTTGTGTGCCACTCCTGACTCCTGTGTGTGCCATCTCTCACTCAGTGGGCCATAGAAAGCCTATTTATTTTTTTGCTTGATTTGGGTTCTAAAATCTACCTGAAAAAATCACTACATCAATCAGTGGGAGATAAATATTGGCCTCTGGGCTTGTGTGCCACTCCTGACTCCTGTGTGTGCCATCTCTCACTCAGTGGGCCATAGAAAGCCTATTTATTTTTTTGCTTGATTTGGGTTCTAAAATCTACCTGAAAAAATCACTATATCAATCAGTGGGAGATAAATATTGGCCTCAGGGCTTGTGTGCCACTCCTGACTCCTGTGTGTGCCATCTCTCACTCAGTGGGCCATAGAAAGCCTATTTATTTTTTTGCTTGATTTGGGTTCTAAAATCTACCTGAAAAAATCACTACATCAATCAGTGGGAGAAAAATATTGGCCTCAGGGCTTGTGTGCCACTCCTGACTCCTGTGTGTGCCATCTCTCACTCAGTGGGCTATAGAAAGCCTATTTATTTTTTTGCTTGATTTGGGTTCTAAAATCTACCTGAAAAAATCACTACATCAATCAGTGGGAGATAAATATTGGCCTCTGGGCTTGTGTGCCACTCCTGACTCCTGTGTGTGCCATCTCTCACTCAGTGGGCCATAGAAAGCCTATTTATTTTTTTGCTTGATTTGGGTTCTAAAATCTACCTGAAAAAATCACTACATCAATCAGTGGGAGATAAATATTGGCCTCTGGGCTTGTGTGCCACTCCTGACTCCTGTGTGTGCCATCTCTCACTCAGTGGGCCATAGAAAGCCTATTTATTTTTTTGCTTGATTTGGGTTCTAAAATCTACCTGAAAAAATCACTATATCAATCAGTGGGAGATAAATATTGGCCTCAGGGCTTGTGTGCCACTCCTGACTCCTGTGTGTGCCATCTCTCACTCAGTGGGCCATAGAAAGCCTATTTATTTTTTTGCTTGATTTGGGCTCTAAAATCTACCAGAAAAAATCACTACATCAATCAGTGGGAGATAAATATTGGCCTCTGGGCTTGTGTGCCACTCCTGACTCCTGTGTGTGCCATCTCTCACTCAGTGGGCCATAGAAAGCCTATTTATTTTTTTGCTTGATTTGGGTTCTAAAATCTACCTGAAAAAATCACTACATCAATCAGTGGGAGATAAATATTGGCCTCTGGGCTTGTGTGCCACTCCTGACTCCTGTGTGTGCCATCTCTCACTCAGTGGGCCATAGAAAGCCTATTTATTTTTTTGCTTGATTTGGGTTCTAAAATCTACCTGAAAAAATCACTATATCAATCAGTGGGAGATAAATATTGGCCTCAGGGCTTGTGTGCCACTCCTGACTCCTGTGTGTGCCATCTCTCACTCAGTGGGCCATAGAAAGCCTATTTATTTTTTTGCTTGATTTGGGTTCTAAAATCTACCTGAAAAAATCACTACATCAATCAGTGGGAGAAAAATATTGGCCTCAGGGCTTGTGTGCCACTCCTGACTCCTGTGTGTGCCATCTCTCACTCAGTGGGCTATAGAAAGCCTATTTATTTTTTTGCTTGATTTGGGTTCTAAAATCTACCTGAAAAAATCACTACATCAATCAGTGGGAGATAAATATTGGCCTCTGGGCTTGTGTGCCACTCCTGACTCCTGTGTGTGCCATCTCTCACTCAGTGGGCCATAGAAAGCCTATTTATTTTTTTGCTTGATTTGGGTTCTAAAATCTACCTGAAAAAATCACTACATCAATCAGTGGGAGATAAATATTGGCCTCTGGGCTTGTGTGCCACTCCTGACTCCTGTGTGTGCCATCTCTCACTCAGTGGGCCATAGAAAGCCTATTTATTTTTTTGCTTGATTTGGGTTCTAAAATCTACCTGAAAAAATCACTATATCAATCAGTGGGAGATAAATATTGGCCTCAGGGCTTGTGTGCCACTCCTGACTCCTGTGTGTGCCATCTCTCACTCAGTGGGCCATAGAAAGCCTATTTATTTTTTTGCTTGATTTGGGTTCTAAAATCTACCTGAAAAAATCACTACATCAATCAGTGGGAGAAAAATATTGGCCTCAGGGCTTGTGTGCCACTCCTGACTCCTGTGTGTGCCATCTCTCACTCAGTGGGCTATAGAAAGCCTATTTATTTTTTTGCTTGATTTGGGTTCTAAAATCTACCTGAAAAAATCACTACATCAATCAGTGGGAGATAAATATTGGCCTCTGGGCTTGTGTGCCACTCCTGACTCCTGTGTGTGCCATCTCTCACTCAGTGGGCCATAGAAATCCTATTTATTTTTTTGCTTGATTTGGGTTCTAAAATCTACCTCAAAAAATCACTACATCAATCAGTGAATCAGTGGGAGATAAATATTGGCCTCAGGGCTTGTGTGCCACTCCTGACTCCTGTGTGTGCCATCTCTCACTCAGTGGGCCATAGAAAGCCTATTTATTTTTTTGCTTGATTTGGGTTCTAAAATCTACCTGAAAAAATCACTACATCAATCAGTGGGAGAAAAATATTGGCCTCAGGGCTTGTGTGCCACTCCTGACTCCTGTGTGTGCCATCTCTCACTCAGTGGGCCATAGAAAGCCTATTTATTTTTTTGCTTGATTTGGGTTCTAAAATCTACCTGAAAAAAATCACTACATCAATCAGTGGGAGATAAATATTGGCCTCTGGGCTTGTGTGCCACTCCTGACTCCTGTGTGTGCCATCTCTCACTCAGTGGGCCATAGAAAGCCTATTTATTATTTTGCTTGATTTGGGTTCTAAAATCTACCTGAAAAAATCACTACATCAATCAGTGGGAGATAAATATTGGCCTCAGGGCTTGTGTGCCACTCCTGACTCCTGTGTGTGCCATCTCTCACTCAGTGGGCCATAGAAAGCCTATTTATTTATTTATTTATTTATTTATTTATTTTATTTGGTTTCTAAATTGTCCTTGAAAAAATCATTTTATTTTATTTGGTTTCTAAATTCTTCCTGAAAAAATCATTTTTTTTATTTTGTTTCTAAGGTCTCCCTGAAAAAAAAATAAATAAATAAAACAGTGGGAGATTAATATTGCCCTTTCTGCTTGTGTGCCAGTCTTGACTCCTGGGTGTGGCATCTCTCTCTCTCTCTCTCTCTCTCAAATTGTGGGCCATAGAAAGCCTATTTATTTTTTTGCTTGATTTGGGTTCCAAAATCTACCTGAAAAAATCACTACATCAATCAGTGGGAGAAAAATTTTGGCCTCTGGGCTTGTGTGCCACTCCTGACTCCTGTGTGTGCCATCTCTCACTCAGTGGGCCATAGAAAGCCTATTTATTTTTTTGCTTGATTTGGGTTCTAAAATCTACCTGAAAAAATCACTACATCAATCAGTGGGAGAAAAATATTGGCCTCTGGGCTTGTGTGCCACTCCTGACTCCTGTGTGTGCCATCTCTCGCTCAGTGGGGCATAGAAAGCCTTTTTTTTAATTTTTTTTATTTGGTTTCTAAATTGTCCTTGAAAAAATCATTTTATTTTATTTGGTTTCTAAATTCTTCCTGAAAAAATCATTTTATTTTATTTTGTTTCTAAAGTCTCCCTGAAAAAAACAAAACAAAACAGTGGGAGATTAATATTGCCCTTTCTGCTTGTGTGCCAGTCTTGACTCCTGGGTGTGGCATCTCTCTCTCTCTCTCTCAAATTGTGGGCCATAGAAAGCCTATTTATTTTTTTTGCTTGATTTGGGTTCTAAAATCTACCTGAAAAAATCACTACATCAATCAGTGGGAGAAAAATATTGGCCTCTGGGCTTGTGTGCCACTCCTGACTCCTGTGTGTGCCATCTCTCACTCAGTGGGCCATAGAAAGCCTATTTATTTTTTTGCTTGATTTGGGTTCCAAAATCTACCTGAAAAAATCACTACATCAATCAGTGGGAGATAAATATTGGCCTCAGGGCTTGTGTGCCACTCCTGACTCCTGTGTGTGCCATCTCTCACTCAGTGGGCCATAGAAAGCCTATTTATTTATTTATTTTTTTATTTTTTTATTTGGTTTCTAAATTGTCCTTGAAAAAATCATTTTATTTTATTTGGTTTCTAAATTCTTCCTGAAAAAATCATTTTTTTTTATTTTGTTTCTAAGGTCTCCCTGAAAATAAATAAATAAATAAAACAGTGGGAGATTAATATTGCCCTTTTTGCTTGTGTGCCAGTCTTGACTCCTGGGTGTGGCATCTCTCTCTCTCTCTCTCTCTCAAATTGTGGGCCATAGAAAGCCTATTTATTTTTTTGCTTGATTTGGGTTCCAAAATCTACCTGAAAAAATCACTACATCAATCAGTGGGAGAAAAATATTGGCCTCTGGGCTTGTGTGCCACTCCTGACTCCTGTGTGTGCCATCTCTCACTCAGTGGGCCATAGAAAGCCTATTTATTTTTTTGCTTGATTTGGGTTCTAAAATCTACCTGAAAAAATCACTACATCAATCAGTGGGAGAAAAATATTGGCCTCTGGGCTTGTGTGCCACTCCTGACTCCTGTGTGTGCCATCTCTCGCTCAGTGGGGCATAGAAAGCCTTTTTTTTTTTTTTTTTTATTTGGTTTCTAAATTGTCCTTGAAAAAATCATTTTATTTTATTTGGTTTCTAAATTCTTCCTGAAAAAATCATTTTATTTTATTTTGTTTTTTAAGTTTCCCTGAAAAAAAAAAAAAAAAAACAGTGGGAGATTAATATTGCCCTTTCTGCTTGTGTGCCAGTCTTGACTCCTGGGTGTGGCATCTCTCTCTCTCTCTCTCTCTCAAATTGTGGGCCATAGAAAGCCTATTTATTTTTTTGCTTGATTTGGGTTCTAAAATCTACCTGAAAAAATCACTACATCAATCAGTGGGAGAAAAATATTGGCCTCTGGGCTTGTGTGCCACTCCTGACTCCTGTGTGTGCCATCTCTCACTCAGTGGGCCATAGAAAGCCTATTTATTTTTTTGCTTGATTTGGGTTCCAAAATCTACCTGAAAAAATCACTACATCAATCAGTGGGAGAAAAATATTGGCCTCTGGGCTTGTGTGCCACTCCTGACTCCTGTGTGTGCCATCTCTCACTCAGTGGGCCATAGAAAGCCTTTTTTTGTTTTTTTATTTGGTTTCTAAATTCTTCCTGAAAAAATCATTTTTTTTAATTTTGTTTCTAAAGTCTCCCTGAAAAAAAAAAAAAAAAAAAAAAACAGTGGGAGATTAATATTGACATTTGTGCTTGAGTGACAGTCCTGCGTGTGTGGCATCTCTGTGATTTGGTGCCACAGAAAACAGAGTGTGTAACATTGTGCCTGATTTTCCTTGTGGTCTCACCAACCTGTAAAGGGATATTGAAATCATACTGAAGTTATAGGTCACCGTGTAAGTTGTTTGACAGCAACAAATAAAGTTACTTTGGTTAAGTTTTTAAAACAATGAGGAAGTCTGGTGCAAGAGGTCGTGGCCGTGGGCGTTCATTGTCAGCTGGTAATGATGGTAGTGGTAGTGGAGCATCAGGTGGTCGTGGGAAAAAAAATATTCCACCTAAGTCTGGAGCTGTGGAGCCAGGTTCGTCGTCTGGCTGCACAAGGCCTCGAACGCTCTCTTTTCTGGGAGTAGGAAAACCGCTTTTAAAGCCGGAGCAGCAACAGCAAGTTTTGGCTTACCTTGCAGACTCAGCCTCTAGCTCTTTTGCCTCCTCTTCTGAAACTGGTAAATGTAAAAGCAGCGCGTCGCTTGTGGATGTTCACGGTCAGGGACAAGTCGCTTCCTTGTCCTCTTCAGCAAAAACAACAACAAGAGAGAAGGATGCAGCAGGCGACACAACGGGTTACTCCATGGAGCTCTTTACACATACCGTCCCTGGCTTAGAAAGTGAAACACTTAACAGGCCATGCCCATTACAAGTAGATTCTGACATGGAGTGCACTGATGCACAGCCACAGCCTGACTACTATGCTGGTCCTTTGACTCAGACCACAACATTGCCCTCTCAGGGTACTGATCCACAATCAGACCCTGATGAGACTATGTTGCCCCTTCACGAACGCTATACCACCGACCGACACGGTGACACAGACGAAGTTGCACACGAGCTAGAAGAGGAGGTAATAGATGACCCAGTTGTTGACCCCGATTGGCAGCCATTGGGGGAACAGGGTGCAGGCGGCAGTAGTTCAGAAGCGGAGGTGGAGGAGGGGCCGCAGCAGGCATCAACATCGCAACAGGTTCCATCTGCCGGGCCCGTATCTGGCCCAAAACGCGTGTCAAAGCCAAAACCTGTTGGAGGACAGCGTGGCCATCCGGTTAAAGCTCAGTCTGCAATCCCTGAAAAGGGATCCGATGCTAGGAAGAGTGCAGTCTGGCATTTTTTTAAACAACATCCAATTGATCAGCGCAAAGTCATCTGTCAAAAATGTTCAACTAGCTTAAGCAGAGGTCAGAATCTGAAAAGTCTCAATACAAGTTGCATGCATAGACATTTAACCACCATGCATTTTCAAGCCTGGACTAACTACCAAACGTCCCTTAAGGTTGTAGCACCCTCGGCCAATGAAGCTAGTCAGCAATGCAACATCCCTTCCGTCACTGTAAGGCCACCATTTTCCGCACCACCGGCAGTATCTGTGCAGGTTTCTTTGCCAGCCAAAAGCAGTCAGGGTCAGGGAATCACCAGTTTTGTAGGAGGAAATATTGCATCTAGGGCACCGGCGGAAACAATACCGTCTCCAACCGTCTCTCAGTCTGCCATGTCCACCGGCACACCCGCAAGTTCCACGATCTCCAGCTCTCCAGTCCAGCTCACCCTACATGAGACTCTGGTTAGAAAAAGGAAGTACTTATCCTCGCATCCGCGTACACAGGGTTTTAACGCCCACATAGCTAGACTAATCTCGTTAGAGATGATGCCCTACCGGTTAGTTGAAAGTGAAGCTTTCAAAGCCCTGATGGAGTACGCTGAACCACGCTTACGAGCTACCCAGTCGACACTTTTTTTCCAGAAAAGCCATCCCAGCCCTGCACCAGCATGTTAAACAGCGCATCGTCCATGCACTCAGGCAATCTGTGAGTACAAAGGTGCACCTGACTACAGATGCATGGACCAGTAGGCATGGCCAGGGACGTTACGTGTCCATCACGGCACACTGGGTGAATGTGGTGGATGCAGGGTCCACAGGGGACATCAATTTCGGGACAGTTGTGCCTAGCCCACGGTCTAGGAAACAGTTGGCTGTAGGCGTTCGCACGCCCTCCTCCTCCTCCTCGTCCTCCTGCAGAAGCGACAGCTTTTCCACAGACCGCAGTCAGCCAACCACTCCATCGGCAGCTGACACTGTTGCACACCAGTTGTCCCATTATGGGCCAGCTACTGGCAAGCGTCAGCAGGCTGTATTGGCTATGAAGTGTTTGGGCGACAACAGACACACCGCGGAAGTTCTGTCCGAGTTCTTGCAACAAGAAACGCAGTCGTGGCTGGGCACAGTAGATCTTGAGGCAGGCAAGGTAGTGAGTGATAACGGAAGGAACTTCATGGCTGCCATCTCCCTTTCCCAACTGAAACATATTCCTTGCCTGGCTCACACCTTAAACCTGGTGGTGCAGTGCTTATTGAAAACTTATCCTGGGTTCTCCGACCTGCTCCTCAAAGTGCGTGGACTTTGCTCACATATCCGACGTTCGCCTGTACATTCCAGCCGTATGCAGACCTATCAGCGGTCTTTGAACCTTCCCCAGCATCGCCTAATCATAGACGTTGCAACAAGGTGGAACTCAACACTGCACATGCTTCAGAGACTGTGCCAACAGAGGCGGGCTGTTATGTTTTTGTGGGAGGATACACATGCACGGGCAGGCAGTAGGATGGCAGACATGGAGTTGTCAGGTGTGCAGTGGTCGAAGATACAAAACATGTGTCAAGTCCTTCAGTGTTTTGAGGAATGCACACGGCTGGTTAGTGCAGACAACACCATAATAAGCATGAGCATCCCCCTAATGTGTCTGCTGATGCAAAGTTTGACGCACATAAAGGATCAGGCGTCTGCACCAGAGGAAGAGGAAAGCCTTGATGACAGTCAGCCATTGTCTGGTCAGGGCAGTGTACAGGACGAGGTAGCGGGCGAAGAGGAGGTGGAGGACGAGGAGGATGATGGGGATGAGTATATTTTTAATGAGGAAGCTTTCCCGGGGACACTGGAAATTGGTTGCGTGGCAAGGCCGGGTTCTGTTTTTTTGAGGGACACAAGTGACGTAGATTTGCCTGAAACTGCCCCTCAACCAATCACAACCGCAGATTTGACAACTGGAACTTTGGCCCACATGGCGGATTATGCCTTACGTATCCTCAAAAGGGACACACGCATTACTAAAATGATGAACGATGATGATTACTGGTTGGCCTGCCTCCTTGATCCTCGCTATAAAGGCAAATTGCAAAATATTATGCCACATGAGAACTTGGAACTAATATTAGCAACCAAACAATCAACTCTTGTTGACCGTTTGCTTCAGGCATTCCCAGCACACAGCGCCCGTGATCGTTCTCACACGAGCTCCAGGGGGCAGCAGACCAGGAGTGTTAGGGGTGCACACATCAGAAGTGGCGTTGGACAGAGGGGTTTTCTGACCAGGTTGTGGAGTGATTTTGCTATGACCGCAGACAGGACAAGTACTGCTGCATCAATTGAAAGTGACAGGAGACAACATTTGTCCAGTATGGTTACTAACTATTTTTCATCCCTTATCGATGTTCTCCCTCAACCGTCATTCCCATTTGACTACTGGGCATCAAAATTAGACACCTGGCCAGAATTGGCAGAATATGCATTGCAGGAGCTTGCTTGCCCGGCAGCTAGTGTCCTATCAGAAAGAGTATTCAGTGCTGCAGGTTCAATATTAACCGAAAAAAGGACTCGTCTGGCTACCCAAAATGTTGATGATCTAACATTCATTAAAATGAACCACAACTGGATTTCGAATTCTTTTGCCCCACCTTGCCCTGCAGACACCTAGCTTTCCTACGAAAAGCTCTTGCCTGTGGACTACTGTGAATTACTTTTCGAATGTCTAATTTGCTGCAGCTGATTGTCCAGCATACGACATGTTTACACCTCCCTAAATGGCCAAACTCCCCACACGGGGCCGTGGTATCGCGACTTGGCGCAAGCACCCGTGAGAGTGCTGTTTGTCTGAAGAGGTGGGTGTGCCCGCTTTTGGTCGACGGCACTGCCACTGGGTCCCTCATAGTACAATAAAGTGTCTCTGGCGGTGGTGGTGCGCACCCAACGTCAGACACACTGTTGTAACATGAGGGGCCCTGGGCCTGTACCGCCGGCCACAAGAGAGTTCACCCAACCCCAGGTCAAACATTACTCTACCACTTCCACAGTTATCTCTCACACTTCCACCAATGTTTAGTCTATGCGCTGACATCCTTCCATTCCTGCCACTGACAATACCATTGTGTTGACATGTATGATGGTACTTAACATAGTCAGGGGCAGTGTCCTCTATTTACCACAGTAAATACTTTGCGCTAAATTAGTAGGTCTGAAACTACGCAGAGGATCCCACCCCTGAACCTAATGATTGCACCCTTTAGTGTTTTCGTTTTGTTTTAATGCGAGACATTCACATTTATTTATTGTTTTGGACTACCAACTGGCAGACACTCATTACAATCGGCCTCCACTGACCAGACCACTGCTGCCTGTCTACCCCTGGAACCAATTTTAAATTGCCTACAGCCAGCCCATTTTATTATGTTAGGCCTTCGAAGCCTGTCTGCGGCCCGTTCTTTCAACTACTACTACACTGACCTGTCTACTGCTGCCCGTGTACTCCTGGAACCAATTATAAAGTGCCTACAGCCTGTCCAATTTTTTTATGTTAGGCCTTCGAAGCCTGTCTGCGGTCCCTCCTTCCACTAGGACTCCACTGACCATTCTACTGCTGCCCGTGTACCCCTGGAACCAATTTTAAATTGCCTACAGCCCAATTTTTTTATGTTAGGCCTTTGAAGCCTGTCTGCGGTCCCTCCTTCCACTAGGCCTCCACTGACCATTCTACTGCTGCCCGTGTACCCCTGGAACCAATTTTAAATTGCCTACAGCCAGCCCAATTTTTTTTATGTTAGGCCTTCGAAGCCTGTCTGCGGTCCCTCCTTCCACTAGGCCTCCACTGACCGTTCTACTGCTGCCCGTGTACCCCTGGAACCAATTTTAAATAGCCAACAGCCCTATTTTGTTATGTTAGGCCTTCGAAGCCTGTCTGCGGTCCCTCCTTCCACAAGGCCTCCACTGACCATTCTACTGCTGCCCGTGTACCCCTGGAACCAATTTTAAATTGCCAACAGCCCTATTTTGTTATGTTAGGCCTTAGAAGCCTCTCTGCGGTCCCTTCTTTCTACTGCTACTACACTGACCAGACCATTGCTGCCCGTGTACCCCTGGAACCAATTTTAAATTGCCAACAGCCCTATTTTGTTATGTTAGGCCTTCGAAGCCTGTCTGCGGTCCCTCCTTCCACAAGGCCTCCACTGACCATTCTACTGCTGCCCGTGTACCCCTGGAACCAATTTTAAATTGCCAACAGCCCTATTTTGTTATGTTAGGCCTTAGAAGCCTCTCTGCGGTCCCTTCTTTCTACTACTACTACACTGACCAGGCCATTGCTGCCCGTGTACCCCTGGAACCAATTTTAAATTGCCAACAGCCCTATTTTGTTATGTTAGGCCTTCGAAGCCTGTCTGCGGTAACTTCTTTCTACTACTACTACACTGACCAGACCATTGCTGCCCGTGTACCCCTGGAACCAAATTTAAATTGCCTACAGCCAGCCCAATTTTTTGCCAACAGCCCTATTTTGTTATGTTAGGCCTTCGAAGCCTGTCTGCGGTCCCTCCTTCCACAAGGCCTCCACTGACCATTCTACTGCTGCCCGTGTACCCCTGGAACCAATTTTAAATAGCCAACAGCCCTATTTTGTTATGTTAGGCCTTCGAAGCCTGTCTGCGGTCCCTCCTTCCACAAGGCCTCCACTGACCATTCTACTGCTGCTCGTGTACCCCTGGAACCAATTTTAAATTGCCAACAGCCCTATTTTGTTATGTTAGGCCTTCGAAGCCTCTCTGTGGTCCCTTCTTTCTACTACTACTACACTGACCAGACCATTGCTGCCCGTGTACCCCTGGAACCAATTTTAAATTGCCAACAGCCCTATTTTGTTATGTTAGGCCTTCGAAGCCTGTCTGCGGTCCCTTCTTTCTACTACTACTACACTGACCAGACCATTGCTGCCCGTGTACCCCTGGAACCAAATTTAAATTGCCTACAGCCAGCCCAATTTTTTTTATGTTAGGCCTTCGAAGCCTGTCTGCGGTCCCTCCTTCCACTAGGCCTCCACTGACCGTTCTACTGCTGCCCGTGTACCCCTGGAACCAATTTTAAATAGCCAACAGCCCTATTTTGTTATGTTAGGCCTTCGAAGCCTGTCTGCGGTCCCTCCTTCCACAAGGCCTCCACTGACCATTCTACTGCTGCCCGTGTACCCCTGGAACCAATTTTAAATTGCCAACAGCCCTATTTTGTTATGTTAGGCCTTAGAAGCCTCTCTGCGGTCCCTTCTTTCTACTACTACTACACTGACCAGACCATTGCTGCCCGTGTACCCCTGGAACCAATTTTAAATTGCCAACAGCCCTATTTTGTTATGTTAGGCCTTCGAAGCCTGTCTGCGGTCCCTTCTTTCTACTACTACTACACTGACCAGACCACTGCTGCCCGTGTACCCCTGGAACCTATTTTTAATTGCATAGAGCATCCTTTTTTTAATAGTAGGCGTACAAAGTCTGTCTGCGGTCCACTATTGAAATTGTCCTCCACTGCCCAGAGCAATGCTGCCTGTGTACCCCTGTAACCTTTTTTAAGCTGCAGTGAGCCACATTTTTGGTTTAAGGCCTACTACCTGTGTCTGTCTGCGCCACTCAATACAGCTGTGTTCCTTTGAAAAAAGCTGAGCGTCAATAGTCTTGTTTTCAGCCTCTAGGAATTTTTAAACTGCTTTTGGGGTACAACTTTGGTAGGGCCTACTAACGGTGTCTGCCGCCCCAAGGTGTGCCCCAGGTTTCCTCGCCATTGCTTCGATCTTAATGCTCTCGTTTAGTAGTTGTTGGAAACTACACTGCATTAGGCCTACAAATTGGGTATGGGGTGTAGAGACGGTGTGTTCCACTCCAAGGTGTTCTCCAGGTTGCCTTTCCTGAGCTTCTATCTTCAGGCTCTCGTTTAGTAGTTGTTGGAAACTACACTGCATTAGGCCTACAAAATGGGTATGGGGTGTAGAGAGATGGTGTGTTCCACTCCAAGGTGTTCCCCAGGTTTCCTCGCCATTGCTTCCATCTTAATGCTCTCGTTTAGTAGTTGTTGGAAACTACGCTGCATTAGGCCTACAAATTGGGTATGGGGTGTAGAGAGATGGTGTGTTCCACTCCAAGGTGTTCCCCAGGTTTCCTCGCCATTGCTTCCATCTTAATGCTCTCGTTTAGTAGTTGTTGGAAACTGCGCTGCATTAGGCCTACAAATTGGGTATGGGGTGTAGAGAGATGGTGTGTTCCACTCCAAGGTGTTCCCCAGGTTTCCTCGCCATTGCTTCCATCTTAATGCTCTCGTTTAGTAGTTGTTGGAAACTACACTGCATTAGGCCTACAAAATGGGTATGGGGTGTAGAGACGGTGTGTTCCACTCCAAGGTGTTCTCCAGGTTGCCTTTCCTGAGCTTCTATCTTCAGGCTCTCGTTTAGTAGTTGTTGGAAACTACACTGCATTAGGCCTACAAAATGGGTATGGGGTGTAGAGAGATGGTGTGTTCCACTCCAAGGTGTTCCCCAGGTTTCCTCGCCATTGCTTCCATCTTAATGCTCTCGTTTAGTAGTTGTTGGAAACTACGCTGCATTAGGCCTACAAATTGGGTATGGGGTGTAGAGAGATGGTGTGTTCCACTCCAAGGTGTTCCCCAGGTTTCCTCGCCATTGCTTCCATCTTAATGCTCTCGTTTAGTAGTTGTTGGAAACTGCGCTGCATTAGGCCTACAAATTGGGTATGGGGTGTAGAGAGATGGTGTGTTCCACTCCAAGGTGTTCCCCAGGTTTCCTCGCCATTGCTTCCATCTTAATGCTCTCGTTTAGTAGTTGTTGGAAACTACACTGCATTAGGCCTACAAAATGGGTATGGGGTGTAGAGAGATGGTGTGTTCCACTCCAAGGTGTTCCCCAGTTTTCCTCGCCATTGCTTCCATCTTAATGCTCCCGTTTAGTAGTTGTTGGAAACTACACTGCATTAGGCCTACAAAATGGGTATGGGGTGTAGAAAGATGGTGTGTTCCACTCCAAGGTGTTCCCCAGGTTTCCTCGCCATTGCTTCCATCTTAATGCTCTCGTTTAGTAGTTGTTGGAAACTACGCTGCATTAGGCCTACAAATTGGGTATGGGGTGTAGAGAGATGGTGTGTTCCACTCCAAGGTGTTCCCCAGGTTTCCTCGCCATTGCTTCCATCTTAATGCTCTCGTTTAGCAGTTGTTGGAAACTACGCTGCATTAGGCCTACAAATTGGGTATGGGGTGTAGAGAGATGGTGTGTTCCACTACAAGGTGTTCCCCAGGTTTCGTCCACATTGCTTCGGTCTTCCGACTCTCGTTTAGTAGTTGTAGAAAACTACACTGCATTAGGCCTACAAATTGGGTATGGGGTGTAGAGAGATGGTGTGTTCCTCTCCAAGGTGTTCTCCAGGTTGCCTTTCCTGAGCTTCTATCTTCAGGCTCTCGTTTAGTAGTTGTTGGAAACTACACTGCATTAGGCCTACAAAATGGGTATGGGGTGTAGAGAGATGGTGTGTTCCACTCCAAGGTGTTCCCCAGGTTTCCTCGCCATTGCTTCGATCTTAATGCTCTCGTTTAGTAGTTGTTGGAAACTACACTGCATTAGGCCTACAAATTGGGTATGGGGTGTAGAGAGATGGTGTGTTCCACTCCAAGGTGTTCTCCAGGTTGCCTTTCCTGAGCTTCTATCTTCAGGCTCTTGTTAAATAGTTGTTAAATGGAACAACTGCATTTGGCGTACTAGTTGGTTTGGGGCCTACTAACAGTGTCTGCCGCTCCTTGCTGTTCTCCTGGTTTCCTGTCCTGAAATTCCATTTTCAGGCTCTCGTTAAGTAGTTGTTAATGTTAGACTGCATTTGGCCTACTAGTTGGGTTGGGGCCTACTATCGGTGTCTGCCACTCCTTGCTGTTCTCCTCCACTGAACAAAGCTGTGCCGCCTGTTTACTACGGTTGCCAATTTTGAACTGCATTTCGACTACTTACTGATTTGGGCCTACTCTCTGTGTCAGCCTCTCATTCCAGTTGTCCTCCACTGCAATGCCCCCTGGTTAGTCCTGTGTTACCAATTTTGAACTGCATTTAGCCCACTTTATTCTTTGGGCCTATATCTGTGTTTCCTCCTCATCCTGCCCATTGCCCAGCCAGTGATAGATGAGTCTGCTGGTACATTGACCCATAACGCAAAATTCCCCGTGCACGCTACACAGCAAGATTGTGACCCTGCTGAAAGTCAGGTTCCTCTTCCCGCATACCATACCACCTTACACGGGGACAAAGAGGAAGGTGCAGATGAAAGTGCAGGTTCCTTCATCAAGTGTGGGGAGGAATACTAGTTGGCGACGTCACTGGCACAGGGCCTCTTATAGTACGCAAAAGTGTTGCTGCCGGTGGGAGGTGCCCCCGCCGTGCAAACACACCGCTGTACTTTGAGGGGCCCTGTGCCAGTGCCAATGCCAACGAGTGGGCCCCCCCTGCTTGCTCAGGATCTCAGCACTTGCAAAGTTGAAATACTTACCTCTCCCTGCTCCACTGCCGGGACGTGTTCCAGATTTCCTGGGCCCACTAATTACTTGAACCAGCCCTACCCCCCACAGCTTTAGCCAAATGACCCCCAATTTCAAATGCCTTCCAATTATTATAAGGTAAATTACGATTGACAAGCTTCTGTAACAAGAATGGATGTTTTTGCCATTAAAATGGGCAGTGTAGGTGTTTTCCTGGCCTCCACTCACTGCCGACTATGCTCCCCCATTGACTTGCATTGGGTTTCGTGTTTCGGGCGATACCCGACTTTTCGCGATAATCGGCCGATTCCACTCGACTTGACTTCTAAGATAGTCGGGTTTCGCGAAACACGGCTCGACTCTAAAAAGGTCAAGGTCGCTCAACCCTAGTTTTGAGACATAAGGGAGAAGGGATATCGGGCGATAGCTGGACACAGAGGATGGGTCGAGGAAGGGTTTTTTGAGGATATGTGTGATTGATGCATGTTTGAAGGATGAGGGGAAGACACCTTTTGTAAGTGAGAGATTGAAGAGTTGTGTTAGGGTTGGGATGAAGACTTTGGCGAGCTTAGGGATGAGGTGAGACAGGAGCGGGTCAAGCGTGCAAGTGGTGAGATGTAATCTTGACAGAAGGGTGGAGAGCTGATCGTCTGTCATGGTGGAGAAGCTGGCTTTGGAAGAACAAGGCTGAGCAGTCAAGAGGAGGGGCATTGGGGGCTGCAGGCCAAAGCGTAGTCTGATGTTATCGATCTTCTGCTTAAAGAAAGAGGCAAAGTCTTCAGCAGAAATGAGAGGATAAGGAGGAGGTGCTGGGGGGACGGAGTAGAGAATTTAAAGTGTTGTAGAGCTGTTTAGGGTTGTGAGTCAAGGAGGATATGAGAGACGAGAAGTAGGTTTGTTTTGCGGCAGTGAGAGTCGACTTGAAGCTGGTGAGGGACTGCTTGTATGCTCAAATGATAAAGTGCTCAGCAGAACGAGATCTCTTCTATCTCCGCTCAGCGACCCAGGAAGCCCGTCTCAGTTCCTTGGTTAGGCTGGTCAGCCAGGGCTGCCTGTTGATTGTATGAGTTTTACTATGCGTGAGGGGGGCAGCCAAATCAAGTGTAGCTGTTATTCTGGTGTTATAAAAGGTGGCAGCAACATCTGTGTCATGGAAGGAAGCTATGTTTGTAAGAGGGAGAAGGGACTCAGAGAGTGAATGTAAATTTAGGCGTTTAAGATTTCTGCGAGGGTGAGTGAGTTTGTGGAGCGGGGTTGTGCACTAGGAGAGGAGAGGGAAGAGAATGTCAGTAGGTTGTGGTCGGACAGCGGGGGGGGGGGTGAGTTGGTGAGATTAGTAAGGGAACAGAGGCGGGTGAAGATGAGGTCCAGTATGTGGCCATGTTTGTGGGTGGCTGCGGAGGACCATTGAGTGAGACCATAGATGGCTCAGGATCTGTCCAGACATAACCAGAAGCTAGAATCATCACAGTCCCAACTGCAGGGTAACTTTAGTACTCTGGGTGCTTCCCAAAGCTCTCCCCTCTTGACAGTAGTTATGCCTTCTGGACCAGCTGGCGTGCAGCTGTCTGCCCCGAACCAGTTGTGGCCTTTTCTGCCAGATTTTCTGGGGATATCAGTCTAGGGTATTCAGGGTGAGCTGTAAATTATTTTTTACTTTACGAACCCGGTGTTCTAAGGGTGAGTCCCAATATGGGGGTCCACAGACTTGGGCATTCTCTTTGTCCTCACTAGCTCCAGAACATTATTGTGTTGATGCCTTTTTTGATGCCTTATGGATGACCTATGAGGAACCTGACAGGGTCCAAGCCGCGAAGGCTAAAATCATGAACCTGTCGGCCGGGGACCGCACTGCTGAGTATTATAGTTCGGACTTCATGCAATTGATCTCTAAGGTTCTTTGGAATGATGCTGCTCTCAGGTGTCAGTTTCACCATAGCCTTACGGATACTCTTAAAGAAGCTCTGGCTTTCCATGCTCCACCCTGTTGTTTGGGGGAGGCCATTCTTATGGATCGTAGAATTCGGGAGAGACGTGATTGATGAGCGAATTGCATTTCATATATTTCATGTTTACAAGCTATAGCATTACAGATATGTTGGTTATGTATAGAGATGGCTACTCTCAACCCCCTAAACAACTTTTAACAGCAGCAATTAAGGGTACTCCTTCCTCAGTGCCTCATTTTAATGGCACTGAGAAATAAGGGCATAGCGCTCCCCAGTGTACCTTTGGGCTTTAGCCGAGACCCTGGAGAACATGATCAGGGCAGTTTTTAAGGTCCCCTGTCATGTGACCAGCTGTTATGTGCCCTTAACAACTGTGGGTGGAATAGCGATCAGAAAATTGCAGCTTCAAGTCACTTATTATAAATCAGATGAAGGTTTGAACTTTGCAGGTCCAAGTTTCCTTGTGGGATCAGTATATATTAAAAAAATATAGCTATATGTATTTTTTCAGTGTAGCAAAAACTACAAATAACAAACATCTTTAATTTTTTTTACATTAAAAATATTTTACTATAAAAACTATAAGGCCATGTTCACACTATGCGTTTTTAACTGCGGAACCGCCGCGATTTTGCCGCTGCGGGTCTGCAGCTGTTTTCCATTCAGGGTACAGTACAATGTTACCCTATGGAAAACAAGAACCGCTGTGCCCACATTGCGGAAAATCACGAAAAAAACCGCGCTGAATTGCTGCGGGAAAAAAGGACCATGTCACTTCTTTGTGCGGAACTGCAGCGGTTCTGCACCCATAGACCTCCATTGTGAGGTCAAACCCGCAGTAAAACCCGCAGACGAAAAACATATCTGTTGGTTTTCTGCGGTTTGTGGTGCAGAAACCGCTGCAGCAGGAAGTGCGTGGGCGGAGTGTGGCTGTCCCCCCGTGCTCCAATCCCACCCCCCCATGCTCCGATGCCACCCCCCGTGCTCCGACGCCCCCCCTCCGTGCCCTCATCTCCCCCCCTTATACCTACCGGGCCTCCCGATGTCCGTCCGTCCGTCTTCTCCCTGGGCGCCGCCAACTTTCAAAATGGCGGGCGCATGCGCAGTGCGCCCGCCGAATCTGCCGGCCGGCAGATTCGTTCCAGGCATATTTTGATCACTGTGATAACCTCACAGTGATCAAAATAAAAAAAAAGTAAATGACCCCCCCCTTTATCACCCCCATAGGTAGTAACAATAATAAAATAAAGAATTCCCCCCCCCCCCACTACAGTTAGAACTAGGGTTAGGGTTAGGGGTAGGGTTAGGGGTAGGATTAGGGTTAGGGGTAGGGTTAGGGTTAGGGGTAGGGTTAGGGGTAGGGTATTTTCAGCCATTTTAACCCTTAATTCCTAGCAAAAAAACTTCCTAGCAAACACACAGACAATCTGCAGAGAAAACTGCATAAAAAACCGCATCAAAAAACGCACCAAAAACCGCACCAAAAACCGCACCTGCGTTTTCTGCCAAGAGCTGTGGTTTTTAGTGCAGAAAAATCCGCAGGGAAATCTGCAACGTGTGAACATGGCCACAGACTATAAAACTGCCTTATTGTACACGGTGAATACTATGAAAAAAAAAATTACTGTTTCTGTTCATTTTTCCTAAAAAATGAATAAAAAGTGATAAAAAAATCATATGTATTCTAAAGTCATAGCAATAACATTTGCGAGTTATTCTGCAAAAAAAAAGCTCTAATACAGCTCTGTACTAAAAAAAATGAAATAATAATAATTTATAATAATCTTTATTTTTATATAGCGCTAACATATTCCGCAGCGCTTTACAGTTTTTGCACACATTATCATCACTGTCCCCGATGAGGCTCACAATCTAGAATCCCTTTTAGAATATGGCAACCCAAAATAAAAGAAAGCTTTTTATTTTTTTTTATTATTTTCTTGTGGAAAAGTAGTAAAAAAATAATATGCATACACATCAAATTTTACCATCACTGTAATTGTATGGACATAAAGCTAACTACGGTAATTCAATTATGGTGCTTGATGAACTCCACAAAAAATGAAATTAGAAAACAGTGTCAGATTTATTTTATTTTTTTTATGTTCATGCATCCTACAAAAAAAATGAACAAGCCCACATACAACTTTATCTACTGAAAAATAAAAAAAAAATAGTATGTGTAACAGAATAAGGTGACAATTATTTTGTTTTCATGCACAAATTTGGCAAAACATAAACCTATCCAAATTTAGAACTGGTGAGATCATATTGACCTGTAGAAGATATCACGACCATTGCAAAAAAACAATGAATGGTAATCAAAAAATAAGCCCATTTAGAATGACATTTTGTTCATTTGCTTCCAAAAGAATATAATAAATAGTGATAAAAATTTGCATGTACCACAAAATGACACCATTTGGGAAGTTATGGCTTTCTGAACATGATGACCCAAAAACAAGTGATTTTTTTGCAAGTGTGTATATATTGTACAAAATGCAAACATAACACATAAAACTATAGAAACGTGGTATCCCTCTAGACAAGCAGTCCCATGCAAACAAGTGCAATGCAAGGAAGCTCTGGCATCCAGTGCAGCTACGGAAAACATAAGATAGTCTGACACGCCCCCTCACCCCTTGTAAGAAGAGCAAAAGACACATCTAATTGTCATCATTAGGATTGACACGGAATTGCCGGAATATTTGTGACTAATGTAGTTCTCCGCTGGATGCATATGGGATGGGATATGGGATGCTGGATGCATATCCTGTGTCTCTCACACATGTGAATGCCCATTTTCTGAAGTCCAGTAGAAGGAGAATATCAGTCATGTCCACAGGCTGCAGACAGGGGCTGCACAGGAGGGGGGTCCTAGCCTTGTGGAGAGCCTGGAATTCCACTATCATCTCCCAGAGATAGAAGGTTGCAGCAAGGTCCTTATATGGCAGCAGCATTCCAGAGGCAGGGGGGCCTGGGAGCGCAGCGGCACATCCGGGTCCCCCAACAGCGCTTCTGCACAATACTGCTATACTGCCAGACTGTGCACTCTGCGAATCCAGACGAATTTGCTTATCACTGTGAACAGTATTGGAGCAGCCCCTCTAGCATCATTTACGTCTTGTCAAGAAGGGTGCGCTATTTGTATCCTTATATCACTTCTGCCTCTTCTGCGAGGTATTTAGTGAACATTGCATTCATTTCAATCTCACTTTCTCATCTTTGTTTTTGATGTTTGTACATTATCATTGTCTCACCATTAACCCCTTAGTGATCCAGCCAATTTTGACCTTATTAATGACCAGGCCAAATGTTTGAAATCTGACCAGTGTCCCTTAAAGTGTTAATAACTCTGAAACATTTCCACGGATCTCAGTGAGATTATTGTGACACGTTGTGCGGTACCCTATGATAATGGTAAGTTTAGGTCAATATGTTTTGCGTTTATTTGTGAAAATTCGCAATTTTCAAAATCTCAGTTTTTGTATCCTTGACTAATTAGTCATGCTGTACAAAATGAGAAATACATATATAAATAACATTTCCCTTATGTCTACTTTACATCTGCATCATTTTTCAAACTTCATTTTATTTGTTAGTATTTTAGAAGGGTTAAAAATTGAGCAGCAGCTTCTCATTTTTTAAGACTTTTAGGCTGTGTGCGCGCGTTGCTGATTTTTCACGTTTTTTCGCTATAAAATGCTATAAAACCGCAAAAAACAGCATACATTATGCATCCCATCATTTAAAGTGAATTCCGCAATTTTTGTGCACATGATGCATTTTTTTCTGTGAAAAAACGCATTGCGGTAAAAAAAAGCAGCATGTTCATTAATTTTGCGGATTTCCCACTATATAATGCATTGGGAAATGTCCGGAAAAATCCACAAAAAAACGCACCAAAAACGCTGTAAAAACGCGCAAAAAATGCATGCAGATTTCTTGCACATTTCTTGCAGAAAATGTCAGGTTTTTCTCAGGAATTTTCTGCAAGAAATCCTGAACGTGTGCACATAGCCTTAAAGAGACTCTGTCACCTGAATTTGGAGGGAACAATTTTCAGCCATAGAGGCGGGGTTTTTGGGTGTTTGATTCACCCTTTCCTTACCCACTGGCTGCATATTGGCTGCAATATTGGATTGAAGTTCATTCTCTGTCCTCCATAGTACATGCCTGCACAAGGCAATCTTCCCTTGCGCAGGCGTGTACTATGGAGGACAGAGAATGAACTTCAATCCAATATTGCAGCCAGCATGCAGCCAGCGGGTAAGGAAAGGGTGAATCAAACACCCGAAAACCCCGCCTCCATGGCTGAAGATTGTTCCCTCCAAATTCAGGTGACAGTGTCCCTTTAATGTTTTCATTCAACAGAATTCAGAGAGTAGGAGCTCCCTCTTGTGGCAGATTATATTAGTGTTTTCATTTAACAGAATTCTAAGAGTAGGAGCTCCCTCTTGTGGCAGATTATATTAGTGTTTTCATTTAACAGAATTCTAAGAGTAGGAGCTCCCTCTTGTGGCAGATTATATTAGTGTTTTCATTTAACAGAATTCTAAGAGAAGGAGCTCCCTCTTGTGGCAGATTATATTAGTGTTTTCATTTAACAGAATTCTAAGAGTAGGAGCTCCCTCTTGTGGCAGATTATATTAGTGTTTTCATTTAGCAGAATTCTAAGAGTAGGAGCTCCATCTTGTTGCAGATTATATTAGTGTTTTCATTTAGCAGAATTCTAAGAGTAGGAGCTCCCTCTTGTGGCAGATTATATTAGTGTTTTCATTTAACAGAATTCTAAGAGTAGGAGCTCCCTCTTGTGGCCGATTATATTAGTGTTTTCATTTAGCAGAATTCTAAGAGTAGGAGCTCCCTCTTGTGGCAGATTATATTAGTGTTTTCATTTAACAGAATTCTAAGAGTAGGAGCTCCCTCTTGTGGTAGATTATATTAGTGTTTTCATTTAGCAGAATTCTAAGAGTAGGAGCTCCATCTTGTTGCAGATTATATTAGTGTTTTCATTTAGCAGAATTCTAAGAGTAGGAGCTCCCTCTTGTGGCAGATTATATTAGTGTTTTCATTTAACAGAATTCTAAGAGTAGGAGCTCCCTCTTGTGGCAGATTATATTAGTGTTTTCATTTAGCAGAATTCTAAGAGTAGGAGCTCCATCTTGTGGCAGATTATATTAGTGTTTTCATTTAGCAGAATTCTAAGAGTAGGAGCTCCCTCTTGTGGCAGATTATATTAGTGTTTTCATTTAACAGAATTCTAAGAGTAGGAGCTCCCTCTTGTGGCAGATTATATTAGTGTTTTCATTTAACAGAATTCTAAGAGTAGGAGCTCCATCTTGTTGCAGATTATATTAGTGTTTTCATTTAGCAGAATTCTAAGAGTAGGAGCTCCCTCTTGTGGCAGATTATATTAGTGTTTTCATTTAACAGAATTCTAAGAGTAGGAGCTCCCTCTTGTGGCAGATTATATTAGTGTTTTCATTTAACAGAATTCTAAGAGTAGGAGCTCCCTCTTGTGGCAGATTATATTAGTGTTTTCATTTAACAGAATTCTAAGAGTAGGAGCTCCCTCTTGTGGCAGATTATATTAGTGTTTTCATTTAACAGAATTCTAAGAGTAGGAGCTCCCTCTTGTGGCAGATTATATTAGTGTTTTCTTTTTGCAGAATCCTAAGAGTAGGAGCTCCCTCTTGTGGCAGATTATATTAGTGTTTTCATTTAACAGAATTCTAAGAGTAGGACCTCCCTCTTGTGGCAGATTATATTAGTGTTTTCATTTAACAGAATTCTAAGAGTAGGAGCTCCCTCTTGTGGCAGATTATATTAGTGTTTTCATTTAACAGAATTCTAAGAGTAGGAGCTCCCTCTTGTGGCAGATGATATTAGTGTTTTCATTTAGCAGAATTCTAAGAGTAGGAGCTCCCTCTTGTGGCAGATTATATTAGTGTTTTCATTTAGCAGAACTCTAAGAGTAGGAGCTCCCTCTTGTGGCAGATTATATTAGTGTTTTCATTTAACAGAATTCTAAGAGTAGGAGCTCCCTCTTGTGGCCGATTATATTAGTGTTTTCATTTAACAGAATTCTAAGAGTAGGAGCTCCCTCTTGTGGCCGATTATATTAGTGTTTTCATTTAACAGAATTCTAAGAGTAGGAGCTCCCTCTTGTGGCAGATGATATTAGTGTTTTCATTTAGCAGAATTCTAAGAGTAGGAGCTCCCTCTTGTGGTAGATGATATTAGTGTTTTCATTTAACAGAATTCTAAGAGTAGGAGCTCCCTCTTGTGGCAGATGATATTAGTGTTTTCATTTAACAGAATTCTAAGAGTAGGAGCTCCCTCTTGTGGCAGATGATATTAGTGTTTTCATTTAGCAGAATTCTAAGAGTAGGAGCTCCCTCTTGTGGCAGATTATATTAGTGTTTTCATTTAACAGAATTCTAAGAGTAGGAGCTCCCTCTTGTGGCCGATTATATTAGTGTTTTCATTTAGCAGAATTCTAAGAGTAGGAGCTCCCTCTTGTGGCAGATTATATTAGTGTTTTCATTTAACAGAATTCTAAGAGTAGGAGCTCCCTCTTGTGGTAGATTATATTAGTGTTTTCATTTAGCAGAATTCTAAGAGTAGGAGCTCCATCTTGTTGCAGATTATATTAGTGTTTTCATTTAGCAGAATTCTAAGAGTAGGAGCTCCCTCTTGTGGCAGATTATATTAGTGTTTTCATTTAACAGAATTCTAAGAGTAGGAGCTCCCTCTTGTGGCAGATTATATTAGTGTTTTCATTTAGCAGAATTCTAAGAGTAGGAGCTCCATCTTGTGGCAGATTATATTAGTGTTTTCATTTAGCAGAATTCTAAGAGTAGGAGCTCCCTCTTGTGGCAGATTATATTAGTGTTTTCATTTAACAGAATTCTAAGAGTAGGAGCTCCCTCTTGTGGCAGATTATATTAGTGTTTTCATTTAACAGAATTCTAAGAGTAGGAGCTCCATCTTGTTGCAGATTATATTAGTGTTTTCATTTAGCAGAATTCTAAGAGTAGGAGCTCCCTCTTGTGGCAGATTATATTAGTGTTTTCATTTAACAGAATTCTAAGAGTAGGAGCTCCCTCTTGTGGCAGATTATATTAGTGTTTTCATTTAACAGAATTCTAAGAGTAGGAGCTCCCTCTTGTGGCAGATTATATTAGTGTTTTCATTTAACAGAATTCTAAGAGTAGGAGCTCCCTCTTGTGGCAGATTATATTAGTGTTTTCATTTAACAGAATTCTAAGAGTAGGAGCTCCCTCTTGTGGCAGATTATATTAGTGTTTTCTTTTTGCAGAATCCTAAGAGTAGGAGCTCCCTCTTGTGGCAGATTATATTAGTGTTTTCATTTAACAGAATTCTAAGAGTAGGACCTCCCTCTTGTGGCAGATTATATTAGTGTTTTCATTTAACAGAATTCTAAGAGTAGGAGCTCCCTCTTGTGGCAGATTATATTAGTGTTTTCATTTAACAGAATTCTAAGAGTAGGAGCTCCCTCTTGTGGCAGATGATATTAGTGTTTTCATTTAGCAGAATTCTAAGAGTAGGAGCTCCCTCTTGTGGCAGATTATATTAGTGTTTTCATTTAGCAGAATTCTAAGAGTAGGAGCTCCCTCTTGTGGCAGATTATATTAGTGTTTTCATTTAACAGAATTCTAAGAGTAGGAGCTCCCTCTTGTGGCCGATTATATTAGTGTTTTCATTTAACAGAATTCTAAGAGTAGGAGCTCCCTCTTGTGGCCGATTATATTAGTGTTTTCATTTAACAGAATTCTAAGAGTAGGAGCTCCCTCTTGTGGCAGATGATATTAGTGTTTTCATTTAGCAGAATTCTAAGAGTAGGAGCTCCCTCTTGTGGTAGATGATATTAGTGTTTTCATTTAACAGAATTCTAAGAGTAGGAGCTCCCTCTTGTGGCAGATGATATTAGTGTTTTCATTTAACAGAATTCTAAGAGTAGGAGCTCCCTCTTGTGGCAGATGATATTAGTGTTTTCATTTAACAGAATTCTAAGAGTAGGAGCTCCCTCTTGTGGCAGATTATATTAGTGTTTTCATTTAACAGAATTCTAAGAGTAGGAGCTCCCTCTTGTGGCAGATGATATTAGTGTTTTCATTTAACAGAATTCTAAGAGTAGGAGCTCCCTCTTGTGGCAGATTATATTAGTGTTTTCATTTAACAGAATTCTAAGAGTAGGAGCTCCCTCTTGTGGCAGATTATATTAGTGTTTTCATTTAACTGAATTCTAAGAGTAGGAGCTCCCTCTTGTGGCAGATTATATTAGTGTTTTCATTTAGCAGAATTCTAAGAGTAGGAGCTCCCTCTTGTGGCAGATTATATTAGTGTTTTCATTTAACAGAATTCTAATAGTAGGTGTTCCCTCTTATGGCAGATTATATTAGTGTTTTCATTTAACAGAATTCTAAGAGTAGGAGCTCCCTCTTGTGGCAGATGATATTAGTGTTTTCATTTAACAGAATTCTAAGAGTAGGAGCTCCCTCTTGTGGGAATTATATTAGTGTTTTCATTTAACAGAATTCTAAGAGTAAGAGGTCCCTCTTGTGGCAGATTATATTAGTGTTTTCATTTAACAGAATTCTAAGAGTAGGAGCTCCCTCTTGTGGCAGATTATATTAGTGTTTTCATTTAGCAGAATTCTAAGAGTAGGAGCTCCCTCTTGTGGCAGATTATATTAGTGTTTTCATTTAACAGAATGCTAAGAGTAGGAGCTCCCTCTTGTGGCAGATTATATTAGTGTTTTCATTTAACAGAATTCTAAGAGTAGGAGCTCCCTCTTGTGGCAGATTATATTAGTGTTTTCATTTAACAGAATTCTAAGAGTAGGAGCTCCCTCTTGTGGCAGATTATATTAGTGTTTTCATTTAACAGAATTCTAAGGGTAGGAGCTCCCTCTTGTGGCAGATTATATTAGTGTTTTCATTTAACAGAATTCTAAGAGTAGGAGCTCCCTCTTGTGGCAGATTATATTAGTGTTTTCATTTAGCAGAATTCTAAGAGTAGAAGCTCCCTCTTGTGGCAGATTATATTAGTGTTTTCATTTAGCAGAATTCTAAGAGTAGAAGCTCCCTCTTGTGGCAGATTATATTAGTGTTTTCATTTAACAGAATTCTAAGAGTAGGAGCTCCCTCTTGTGGCAGATTATATTAATGTTTTCATTTAACAGAATTCTAAGAGTAGGAGCTCCCTCTTGTGGCAGGTTATATTAGTGTTTTCATTTAACAGAATTCTAAGAGTAGGAGCTCCCTCTTGTGGCAGATTATATTAGTGTTTTCATTTAACAGAATTCTAAGAGTAGGAGCTCCCTCTTGTGGCAGATTATATTAGTGTTTTCTTTTTGCAGAATCCTAAGAGTAGGAGCTCCCTCTTGTGGCAGATTATATTAGTGTTTTCATTTAGCAGAATTCTAAGAGTAGGAGCTCCCTCTTGTGGCAGATTATATTAGTGTTTTCATTTAGCAGAATTCTAAGAGTAGGAGCTCCCTCTTGTGGCAGATTATATTAGTGTTTTCATTTAACAGAATTCTAAGAGTAGGAGCTCCCTCTTGTGGCAGATTATATTAGTGTTTTCACTTAACAGAATTCTAAGAGTAGGAGCTCCCTCTTGTGGCAGATTATATTAGTGTTTTCATTTAACAGAATACTAAGAGTAGGAGCTCCCTCTTGTGGCAGATTATATTAGTGTTTTCATTTAACTGAATTGTAAGATTAGGAGCTCCCTCTTGTGGCAGATTATATTAGTGTTTTCATTTAACAGAATTCTAAGAGTAGGAGCTCCCTCTTGTGGCAGATGATATTAGTGTTTTCATTTAACAGAATTCTAATAGTAGGTGTTCCCTCTTATGGCAGATTATATTAGTGTTTTCATTTAACAGAATTCTAAGAGTAGGAGCTCCCTCTTGTGGCAGATGATATTAGTGTTTTCATTTAACAGAATTCTAAGAGTAGGAGCTCCCTCTTGTGGCAGATTATATTAGTGTTTTCATTTAACAGAATTCTAAGAGTAGGAGCTCCCTCTTGTGGCAGATTATATTAGTGTTTTCATTTAACAGAATTCTAAGGGTAGGAGCTCCCTCTTGTGGCAGATTATATTAGTGTTTTCATTTAACAGAATTCTAAGAGTAGGAGCTCCCTCTTGTGGCAGATTATATTAGTGTTTTCATTTAGCAGAATTCTAAGAGTAGAAGCTCCCTCTTGTGGCAGATTATATTAGTGTTTTCATTTAGCAGAATTCTAAGAGTAGAAGCTCCCTCTTGTGGCAGATTATATTAGTGTTTTCATTTAACAGAATTCTAAGAGTAGGAGCTCCCTCTTGTGGCAGATTATATTAATGTTTTCATTTAACAGAATTCTAAGAGTAGGAGCTCCCTCTTGTGGCAGGTTATATTAGTGTTTTCATTTAACAGAATTCTAAGAGTAGGAGCTCCCTCTTGTGGCAGATTATATTAGTGTTTTCATTTAACAGAATTCTAAGAGTAGGAGCTCCCTCTTGTGGCAGATTATATTAGTGTTTTCTTTTTGCAGAATCCTAAGAGTAGGAGCTCCCTCTTGTGGCAGATTATATTAGTGTTTTCATTTAGCAGAATTCTAAGAGTAGGAGCTCCCTCTTGTGGCAGATTATATTAGTGTTTTCATTTAGCAGAATTCTAAGAGTAGGAGCTCCCTCTTGTGGCAGATTATATTAGTGTTTTCATTTAACAGAATTCTAAGAGTAGGAGCTCCCTCTTGTGGCAGATTATATTAGTGTTTTCACTTAACAGAATTCTAAGAGTAGGAGCTCCCTCTTGTGGCAGATTATATTAGTGTTTTCATTTAACAGAATACTAAGAGTAGGAGCTCCCTCTTGTGGCAGATTATATTAGTGTTTTCATTTAACTGAATTGTAAGATTAGGAGCTCCCTCTTGTGGCAGATTATATTAGTGTTTTCATTTAACAGAATTCTAAGAGTAGGAGCTCCCTCTTGTGGCAGATGATATTAGTGTTTTCATTTAACAGAATTCTAATAGTAGGTGTTCCCTCTTATGGCAGATTATATTAGTGTTTTCATTTAACAGAATTCTAAGAGTAGGAGCTCCCTCTTGTGGCAGATGATATTAGTGTTTTCATTTAACAGAATTCTAAGAGTAGGAGCTCCCTCTTGTGGCAGATTATATTAGTGTTTTCATTTAACAGAATTCTAAGAGTAGGTGTTCCCTCTTGTGGCAGATTATATTAGTGTTTTCATTTAACAGAATTCTAAGAGTAGGAGCTCACTCTTGTGGCAGATGATATTAGTGTTTTCATTTAACAGAATTCTAAGAGTAGGAGCTCCCTCTTGTGGCAGATGATATTAGTGTTTTCATTTAACAGAATTCTAAGAGTAGGAGCTCCCTCTTGTGACAGATGATATTAGTGTTTTCATTTAACAGAATTGTAAGAGTAGGAGCTCCCTCTTGTGGCAGATTATATTAGTGTTTTCATTTAACAGAATTCTAAGAGTAGGAGCTCCCTCTTGTGGCAGATGATATTAATGTTTTCATTTAACAGAATTCTAAGAGTAGGAGCTCCCTCTTGTGGCAGATTATATTAGTGTTTTCATTTAAAAGAATTCTAAGTGTAGGTGCTCCCTCTTGTGGCAGATTATATTAGTGTTTTCATTTAACTGAATTCTAAGAGTAGGAGCTCCCTCTTGTGGCAGATTATATTAGTGTTTTCATTTAACAGAATTCTAAGAGTAGGAGCTCCCTCTTGTGGCAGATTATATTAGTGTTTTCATTTAACAGAATTCTAAGAGTAGGTGTTCCCTCTTGTGGCAGATTATATTAGTGTTTTCATTTAACAGAATTCTAAGAGTAGGAGCTCACTCTTGTGGCAGATGATATTAGTGTTTTCATTTAACAGAATTCTAAGAGTAGGAGCTCCCTCTTGTGGGAATTATATTGGTGTTTTCATTTAACAGAATTCTAAGAGTAAGAGCTCCCTCTTGTGGCAGATTATATTAGTGTTTTCATTTAACAGAATTCTAAGAGTAGGAGCTCCCTCTTGTGGCAGATTATATTAGTGTTTTCATTTAGCAGAATTCTAAGAGTAGGAGCTCCCTCTTGTGGCAGATTATATTAGTGTTTTCATTTAAAAGAATTCTAAGTGTAGGTGCTCCCTCTTGTGGCAGATTATATTAGTGTTTTCATTTAACTGAATTCTAAGAGTAGGAGCTCCCTCTTGTGGCAGATTATATTAGTGTTTTCATTTAACAGAATTCTAAGAGTAGGAGCTCCCTCTTGTGGCAGATTATATTAGTGTTTTCATTTAACAGAATTCTAAGAGTAGGTGTTCCCTCTTGTGGCAGATTATATTAGTGTTTTCATTTAACAGAATTCTAAGAGTAGGAGCTCACTCTTGTGGCAGATGATATTAGTGTTTTCATTTAACAGAATTCTAAGAGTAGGAGCTCCCTCTTGTGGGAATTATATTGGTGTTTTCATTTAACAGAATTCTAAGAGTAAGAGCTCCCTCTTGTGGCAGATTATATTAGTGTTTTCATTTAACAGAATTCTAAGAGTAGGAGCTCCCTCTTGTGGCAGATTATATTAGTGTTTTCATTTAGCAGAATTCTAAGAGTAGGAGCTCCCTCTTGTGGCAGATTATATTAGTGTTTTCATTTAGCAGAATTCTAAGAGTAGGAGCTCCCTCTTGTGGCAGATTATATTAGTGTTTTCATTTAACAGAATTCTAAGAGTAGGAGCTCCCTCTTGTGGCAGATTATTTTAGTGTTTTCATTTAACAGAATTCTAAGAGTAGGAGCTCCCTCTTGTGGCAGATTATATTAGTGTTTTCATTTAACAGAATTCTAAGAGTAGGAGCTCCCTCTTGTGGCAGATTATATTAGTGTTTTCATTTAACAGAATTCTAAGAGTAGGAGCTCCCTCTTGTGGCAGATTATTTTAGTGTTTTCATTTAACAGAATTCTAAGAGTAGGAGCTCCCTCTTGTGGCAGATTATATTAGTGTTTTCATTTAACAGAATTCTAAGAGTAGGAGCTCCCTCTTGTGGCAGATTATATTAGTGTTTTCATTTAACAGAATTCTAAGAGTAGGAGCTCCCTCTTGTGGCAGATTATATTAGTGTTTTCATTTAACAGAATTCTAAGAGTAGGAGCTCCCTCTTGTGGCAGATTATATTAGTGTTTTCATTTAGCAGAATTCTAAGAGTAGGAGCTCCCTCTTGTGGCAGATTATATTAGTGTTTTCATTTAGCAGAATTCTAAGAGTAGGAGCTCCCTCTTGTGGCAGATTATATTAGTGTTTTCATTTAACAGAATTCTAAGAGTAGGAGCTCCCTCTTGTGGCAGATTATATTAGTGTTTTCATTTAACAGAATTCTAAGAGTAGGAGCTCCCTCTTGTGGCAGATTATATTAGTGTTTTCATTTAACAGAATTCTAAGAGTAGGAGCTCCCTCTTGTGGCAGATTATATTAGTGTTTTCATTTAACAGAATTCTAAGAGTAGGAGCTCCCTCTTGTGGCAGATTATATTAGTGTTTTCATTTAACAGAATTCTAAGAGTAGGAGCTCCCTCTTGTGGCAGATTATATTAGTGTTTTCATTTAACAGAATTCTAAGAGTAGAAGCTCCCTCTTGTGGCAGATTATATTAGTGTTTTCATTTAACAGAATTCTAAGAGTAGGAGCTCCCTCTTGTGGCAGATTATATTAGTGTTTTCATTTAGCAGAATTCTAAGAGTAGGAGCTCCCTCTTGTGGCAGATTATATTAGTGTTTTCATTTAGCAGAATTCTAAGAGTAGGAGCTCCCTCTTGTGGCACATCATATTAGTGTTTTCATTTAGCAGAATTCTAAGAGTAGGAGCTCCCTCTTGTGGCAGATCATATTAGTGTTTTCATTTAGCAGAATTCTAAGAGTAGGAGCTCCCTCTTGTGGCAGATTATATTAGTGTTTTCATTTAACAGAATTCTAAGAGTAGGAGCTCCCTCTTGTGGCAGATTATATTAGTGTTTTCATTTAACAGAATTCTAAGAGTAGGAGCTCCCTCTTGTGGCAGATTATATTAGTGTTTTCATTTAACAGAATTCTAAGAGTAGGAGCTCCCTCTTGTGGCAGATTATATTAGTGTTTTCATTTAACAGAATTCTAAGAGTAGGAGCTCCCTCTTGTGGCCGATTATATTAGTGTTTTCATTTAACAGAATTCTAAGAGTAGGAGGTCCCTCTTGTGGCCGATTATATTAGTGTTTTCATTTAACAGAATTCTAATAGTAGGTGTTCCCTCTTGTGGCCGATTATATTAGTGTTTTCATTTAACAGAATTCTAAGAGTAGGAGCTCCCTCTTGTGGCAGATTATATTAGTGTTTTCATTTAACAGAATTCTAAGAGTAGGAGCTCCCTCTTGTGGCAGATTATATTAGTGTTTTCATTTAGCAGAATTCTAAGAGTAGGTGCTCCCTCTTGTGGCAGATTATATTAATGTTTTCATTTAACAGAATTCTAAGAGTAGGAGCTCCCTCTTGTGGCAGATTATGTTAGTGTTTTCATTTAACAGAATTCTAAGAGTAGGTGCTCCCTCTTGTGGCAGATTATATTAATGTTTTCATTTAACAGAATTCTAAGAGTAGGAGCTCCCTCTTGTGGCAGATTATATATATTAATGTGTTCATTTAACAGATTTCTAAGAGTAGGAGCTCCTTCTTGTGGCAGATTATATTAGTGTTTTCATTAAACAGAATTCTAAGAGTAGGAGCTCCCTCTTGTGGCAGATTATATTAATGTTTTCATTTAACAGAATTCTAAGAGTAGGAGCTCCCTCTTGTGGCAAATTATATTAATGTTTTCATTTAACAGAATTCTAAGAGTAGGTGCTCCCTCTTGTGGCAGATAATATTAGTGTTTTCATTTAGCAGAATTCTAAGAGTAGGAGTTCCCTCTTGTGGCAGATTATATTAATGTTTTCATTTAACAGAATTCTAAGAGTAGGTGCTCCCTCTTGTGGCAGATTATATTAGTGTTTTCATGAAGCAGAATTCAAAGAGTAGGAGCTCCCGCCTGTGGTAGATTATATTAATATTTTCATTCAGCAGAATTCAAGGAGTAGGAGCTCCCCCTAGTAGTAGATTATATTAATGTTGTGTTGTATAACACAAATAAACAATTATGTAAATCTGCATAACAGAGTGTATATTAATGTTTTCATTCAACAGAATTCAATGAGTAGTAGCTCCCTCTTGTGGTTGAATAAATTATTTTCATGTAACAGAATTCAAAGAGTAGGAGCTCCCTCTTGTGGTAGATTAAAATAGAATTCTGTTGAATGAAAACATTAAGAGTAGGAGCTCCCTCTTGTGGTACATTATGTTAATGTTTTCATTCAACAGAATTCAAGGAGTAGGAGCTCCCCATTATGGTAGATTATATTAATGTTTTAATATATACTTTATAAATTCAGCTTGAAAAAATTATTTTAAAATCCAAAATGTTGGCCTACTGAAATGTTTGTTCAGTAAATGCACTCAATACTTGTTTGGGGCTCATTTAGCATCAATTACTGCATCAATGCAGCGTGGCATGGAGGTGATCAGTCTGTGGCACTGCTGAGGTGTTATGGAAGACCAGGTTGCTTTGATAGCAGCATTCAGCTACTCTGCATTGTTGGGTCTGGTGTTTCTCATCTTCCTCTTGATAATACCCTATGGGTTTAAGGTCAGGTGGGTTTGCTAGCCAATCAAGCACAGTGATACTGTTGTTTTTAAACCAGGCATTGGTACTTTTGCCAGTGTGGTCCAGTCGTGCTGGAGAATGAAATTTCCATCTCCACAAAGATTGGAGAATAAGAATAAAAGTAAAAACTCCAAAATTACGTTTTTTTGTTTACTGCAACATTTCAATAAAATGCAGTAACGGGCAATCAAAAGATCAAATCTATGCCAAGATTATATCAAAATCATCAGATCGGCGCGCAAAAACTAAGCCCTCACTCAGCCCCAGATCGGCCTACAGGTCTCGGAAAATGATGCAATTATTTATTTTTTTGTAACAAACTTTGGATTTTTTTTCACACTTTAATAAAAAAGAACCTATACGTGTTTGGTACCTACAAGCTCGTAATGACCTGGAGAATCATAATGGCAGGTTAGTTTTAGCATTTGGTGAACATGGTAAAAAAAAAAAAAAAATAAATTGTGGAATTGCACTTTTTTTTGGCAATTTGCAATGCACTTGTATTTCCCCCCCCCCCAATTTCCTGTACAGTATATGGTAAAACCAATGTTGTTCAAAAGTATAACTTGTTCCGTACAAAACAAGGCTTCACATGGTCATATTGACGGAAAAAAAGGTATGGCTCTGGGAAGGAGAGTAAAAAACAAACGCAAAAACGAAAATGGGCTGCGGCGTGAAGGGGTTGATATAAAAACATTATAACATACTAAAAAAGGAGCTCCTGCTCTTTGATTTCTATATTGTGAAAACCTTAATATAATCAGTTGCAAGATTAAGCTCCTACTCCTTTATTTTTAGAATGTGAAAACATTAATATAATCCACCACAAGACAGAGCTCCCACTCATTGATTTCTTTCTACTCAAAACACTAAAACAAAGGACCAAAAGAGCCACCTCTTATTCATTGATTTCTGTTGAATGAAAACATTAATATCTATTTTGTGAAAATGTTAATATAAAGCATCACAAGAGGGAGCTTCTGTCCAATTAATTCAAATGTATGAAAACATAAATATACATTGTCATAACAGGGGTCTCATTTATTTCTAGGTTTTGAAAACATTAATGTACTTCGCCACAAGGGGGTGCTCCTGGTTTTTCATTGTTATAATGTGAAAAAATTAATATAATCCACCACGAGATGGAGCTCCTGCTCTTTGCTTTCTATATTGTGAAAAGCTTCCCAAACAGCTGAAATTAGGGGCAGATACCATGAAAAGTGGCATCAATTGACCCACAGTAGATATTTGGAAATGGCACAGTAGCAGTCAGCGATGGGCCATGCATGAGGTATCAGGGTCTTGCCAAGCATTTACGGCTTGGAATTGAAGTTTCACTTAAGATGAGGTGAGTGATGGACCAGTCTGCTGTGCTTGAAGCTCTGATACCTCATGCAGAGGGGCGAACATACCGCATGTGCAGCTGCACCAGGGCCCGGAGGTGGAGGGGAGCCCCTGCAAACCGGCTAACACTGAGGCCAATCTAGCCTGTCCAGATTACCCTCATGTGTGGCAGATTCTGCTGCTTACATGAAAAATGGCAGCGGAGATGAGCTGCAGGGATCCGTCCTCCACTTCCTGTCTGACACAGCTAGGCGGATGGATAACTTCACCATTCAGTGTGTGCCTGTGTCACAGAGAGGAAGCTGCCGGTGACAGTGATACGTGTGGAGAGGTGAGCGGTGTGCGTATGGAGGTGGTGGAGAGAGCAATGATGGAGGTGGTGGGGAAGAACAATGATGGTGGTGGTGGAGAGGGCAATGATGGAGGTGGTGGGAGAAAACAATAATTTGGGGTGAAGAGGGTAATCACGTAGATGGTGGAGCGAGCAATGATGGAGGTGGTGAAGAGGGCAATGATGGTGTTGGGGAGAACAATGATGGAGGTGCTGGAGAGGATAATGATGGAGGTGTTGGAGAGGGAAATGATTGAGGTGGTGGGGGAACAATGATGGAGGTGGTGGGGAGAACAATGGTGGAGAGGGTAATGACGGAGATGGTGGAGAGGGAAATGGAGGTGGTGGGGGAACAATGATGAGAGTGGTGGGGGAGAACAATAGTGGAGGTGGTGGAGAGGGTAATGACGGAGGTGGTGGAGAGGGAAATGATGGAGGTGGTGGAAGAACAATGATGGAGGTGGTGGGGGAGAACAATGATGGAGGTGGTGGTGGAGAACAATGATGGAGGTGGTGGGGGAGAACAATAGCGGTGGTGGTGTAGGGACCAATGATGGAGGTGGTGTAGGGGCAATGATGGGGTGGTGGGGGAGAACAATGATTAGGGTTGTGGAGAGGGCAATGATGGGATGCAGGGGGGAAGGAGGACATTGAGGGATGTGGGGGATTGGGATGGAAGGGGGACGTATAATAGACTTATGAGCAGGGGAAGGAGGACGCTAGATATGGATGTAAAATGAATTGGGTGGTGGAGGATGGTGCTAAGCCCTTGATCGCATCAGATGGGGAGGAGGCGATAAGGTGCATAGGACCCTTTATAATGAATTGAAATGTGGTGGAGGATGCTCAGTACCTGATAGCGACTTCTCCCACCCCCAAATTCATTTTGATGCCATCAAGTACTTATAGTGAACGATGGGGACACAGGATAGGACTAGGCTCTGTGCACACGTTCAGGATTTGCAGGAGACAATTATTATGCATATCATAATGTATTGGCAGGAAGAAAGTTGCATAAAATACATTAATTTTGCTTTTTACATATTTTTCCCTATTAGTACGGGTGAAATACGCTGCAAGAATTGACATTATGCAGATTTTAATCTGCTGCAAATCTGCAAGAAAGAAATAAGCAATGTGTGCATGAGACTTCAAGAATCTCTTTCACTTCGATTGTACTGTAAAACCTTGCATATTTTCAATGTGCACATATCCTTACAGTTAATTGGGAAGTCACAGACAGAATAATTTATAATATTGGGAGTAAAAGATTATTGTTAATGAGGGACACAGTGCTGCTTATCACTTTATATTTTGATTGGTGCATGGGTAATAGTTGAATGGTGGGGTACATATCTGTATTCAGCAGGGAGACACATGTATGTATACAATGTATGGGTCACACATTGTTATGTTCAGGGCTGTGAGAATCAGCTTGACAAGTCTTCACTAGGAGATGTTGACATGAAGGTCTGACCAGATGGAGAAGAAACAGAAGAGGCTCTAATCAGACGAGACATCAGCAGTGCCTGGATGTAGATATTATTCTGTATCTGCACTGTGTGATATGGAGTGATAATGTTTTTTGTAAAATCCCTTATTCTACATTCTCACATTTGTATTAAATGTCCCTGTGCTTCCAGGTTTTTTTTTTAATCGGATGGCACACTGACTCAGTTTTATAGGTCCAGTCACACATACATGAAAACCACAGATCTGAGAATGAGAGCCGTGAGGGTCAGAGAATGTCCTGTTCTGATCTTGAGGATCAAAATAGAAAATACTCAATGTGTCTGTAAAAGCGAGCAGCCTACCAACACTGCACATGGATACAGGGATGTAGCCTTATTATGTTTAGCACAGTCCCTTAGTATATAGTATAATCACTTATTAGGTATAACACCGTCCTTTGTTACATAGTTTCCTCTTATTAAGTATATCACCTTCCCTTACTACGTACCATCCACTCTAGTTATAAATGGAGCCGTCTCGTATTTATAGACTCCTCTGCTGTTTACAGTGCTGTTGCTTACATAGTGTATTTTTGTTATTCACAGCACCCTCTTTTATTACATAGTCCCCTCTCGTTAGATACAAAATGACTGCTGATGGACCAGTCCATCAGCTCCTCCTTTAGAAAAAAAGCTTTCCCATGCTCCATCAGCCGTCACTGCATTGTATATCTAACGAGGGAACGGTATGTAATAAAGACAGGTATCTATATAATCTGATATGTATGGGACGGTGCTGTATATAAGAAGAGAGGGCACTGTGCAATAAGGGCCAGCAATATCTATCTATATAAAGCTGAGTGTGTGTGTATCAAGTCATGCCCACTTCACACGCAAAGTCCCCGTCCACAAGGCCCACGTTGTTAGCGCACACGGGCGGAGACACATTCACCTCGAAAGCCACCCTGCAAAACTCACCGGCTGCAACTTCCCAGCTGCTGCGAGCTACAATTAGGGCCACCGCCTTTAGAGTATCAGTGCGTGGCAGACACAGGCCACATCTAGCTCCAATGGTGTTGATCCTGTGAAACATGACATCAAGGGAAAGCGAGGAGCTTTGTGGATTACACTGCTGTGCTAATAAGAGGAAGTTGCTGTGCTTGTGTGAGGGGAAGACATGAGTGAGGGTAAAATGAAGAGGTGTGAGGGGAAAATAGTGGAGTGAGGTGAAAATGAGAGGTGTGAGGTGAAAATGAAGAGGTGTGAGTGGAAAATGAGAGGAGTGAGGAGAAAATAGTGGAGTGATCGGAAAATGACAGGTGTGAGGTCAAAATGACAAGTGTTAGGGGGGAATGAGAGGAGTGAGGGAGAAAATGAGAGGAGTAAGGGAAAATAGTGGAGTGATCGGAAAATGACAGGTGTGAGGTCAAAATGACAGGCGAGAGGAGGGGAAAATGAGAGAAGTGAGGTGCTGCTGCAGTATGAGGCTGTGTATAGAAAAGAGTGAGGCGCTGCAGGTGGAGGCTGTGTATAAGGTCACATTCACACGTTCAGTACTTGGTCAGTATTTACCTCAGTATTTATAAGCCAAAACCACCAGCGGGAGAAAAATACAGAAGTGATGACGTGTTTCTAATATACTTTTCCTCTGATTGTTTTACTCCATGTTTTAGCTTACAAATACTGAGGTAGAAATACTGACCAACTAACGTGTGAATGAGGTCTAAAGGAGGCTGTGGATATGATACACTTTATTGCAATTAGTGCAATTTCTCTAAGGATCAAGTGTTTCCAATTGTATATGGAAGAGGAGTGTGAGGTGCTGCTGGAGGAGGCGACTATAAAGAAGAAAAGCTGTGCTGCAGAAAATGCTGTGTCTAAAGGAGGAGTGTGAGGTGCAGGAGGAGGTGGTGTAAACAGGAGCATGAGGTGCAGGAGGAATAAGGCCCCTTAACTGCCGCCATTAAAAGTCATATCGGCAGTCATTAAGGAGTTAATATTGTGCTAAAAAACACCTTTTGCTTCAACAAAATGGCGCCAGTTGTGTTCCGCGTACCAGTGCGGGATGGTTTCCATGTTCAACAGTGACAATTTCTTTTTCTTGTGTACGTTCCCACACTGGTCCTCGGAACACAGTGTGGCTGTGCATGTACAGATTGAGAGCATTGCTTGCCAACAGATGCTATTGACCATGCACCAGCACCGTTTTGTTGAAGCAAAATTTTCTTTTTTGAAAACCACGATATTAACCCCTTTACCCCCAAGGGTGGTTTACATGTTAATGACAAGGGCCAATTTTTACAATTCTGACCACTGTCGCTTTATGAGGTTATAACTCTGGAACGCTTCAACGGATCCAGATGATTCTGACACTGTTTTATTGTGATATATTGTACTTCATGACAGTGGTAAAATTTCTTTGATATTACCTGCGTTTGTGAAAAAAACAGAAATTTGGTGAAAATTTAGCAATTTTCCAACTTTTAATTTTCATGCCCTTAAATCACAGAGATACGTTACACAAAATGCTTAATAAGTAACATTTCCCACATGTCTACGTTACATCAGCACAATTTTGGAACCCAAATTTTTTTTTTTAGGGAGTTATGAGGGTTAAAAGTTGATCAGCAATTTCTCATTTTTACAACACCAATTTTTTTTTTAGGAACGTCACATTTGAAGTCACTTTGAGGGGTCTACATGATAGAAAATACCAAAGTGTGACACCATTCTAAAAACTGCACCCCTCAAGGTGCTCAAAACTACATTCAAGAAGTTTATTAACCCTTCAGGTGTTTCACAGGAACTTTTGGAATGTTTAACCCCTTTCTGATATATGTACTATCCCGTCGAGGTGGGGTGGGCCCGTATGACCACCGACGGGATAGTACGTCATAGCGATCGGCCGCGCTCACGGGGGGAGCGTGGCCGGGTGTCAGCTGACTATCGCAGCTGACATACGGCACTATGTGCCAGGAGCGGTCACGGACCGCCCCCGGCACATTAACCCCCGGCACACCACGATCAAACATGATCGCGGTGTTCCGGCAGTATAGGGAAGCATCGCGCAGGGAGGGGGCTCCCTGCGGGCTTCCCTGAGACCCCCGGAGCAACGCGATGTGATCGCGTTGCTGCGGGGGTCTTTTACCTCCTTGCAGGCCCGGATCCAAGATGGCCGCAGCATCCGGGTCCTGCAGGGAGGTGGCTTCACTGCGCCTGCTCAGAGTAGGCGCCGGGAAGCCAGGAGAAGTGCACGTCAGATCGCTGATCTGACACAGTGCACAGCAAAGTGTTAGATCAGCGATCTTAAACTATTACATGATGCCTTCCCCCCCTGGGGCAATGTTGCAGTGTAAAAAAAAAATATTCACATGTGTAAAAAAAAATTAAAAAAAATTCCCCCCCCCCCCAAAATATATTCTTCCTATAAATACATTTATCTAAATAAAAAAAACCACAATAAAAGTACACATATTTAGTATCGCCGCGTCCGTAATGACCCCACCTATAAAACTATATCACTAGTTAACCCCTTCAGTGAACGCCGTAAAAAAAAAAGAGGCAAAAAACGCTTTATTCTCATACTGCCAAACAAAAAGTGGAATAACACGTGATCAAAAGACTGATATAAATAACCATGGTACCGCTGAAAACGTCATCTTGTCCCGCAAAAAACGAGCCACAATACAGCATCATCAGCTAAAAAATAAAAAAGTTATAGTCCTCAGAATAAAGCGATGCAAAAATAATTATTTTTTCTATTAACCCCTTCACCCCAAAGCCTGTTTTCACCTAAGTGACAGGGCCAATTTTTACAATTCTGACCACTGTCACTTTATGAGGTTATAACTCTGAAACGCTTCAACGGATCCTGGTGATTCTGACATTGTTTTCTCGTGACATATTGTACTTCATGATAGTGGTAAAACTTCTTCGATATGACTTGCATTTATTTGTGAAAAAAACAAAAATTTGTCGGAAATTATGAAAATTTAGCAATTTTCAAACTCTTAGTTTTTATGCCCTTAAATTAGAGAGTTATATCACATAATATAGTTAATAAACAACATTTCCCACATGTCTGCTTTACATCAGCACAATTTTGGAAACATAATTTTTTTTTGTTAGGACGTTATAAGGGTTAAAAGTTGACCAGCGATTTCTCATTTTTGCAACAAAATTTGCAAAACCATTTTTTTACGGACCACCTCACACTTGAAGTGACTTTGAGGGGTCTATATGACAGAAAATGCCCAAAAGTGACACCATTCTAAAAACTGCACCCCTCAAGGTACTCAAAACCACATTCAAAAAGTTTATTAACCCTTCAGGTGCTTCACAGGAATTTTTTGAATGTTTAAAAAAATTGAACATTTAACTTTTTTTTCACAAAATTTTTACTTCAGGTCCAATTTGTTTCATTTTACCAAGGGTAACAGGAGAAATTGGACCACAAAAGTCGTTGTACAATTTGTCCTGAGTACGCCGATACCCCATATGTGGGGGTAAACCACTGTTTGGGCACATGGCAGAGCTCGGAAGGGAAGGAGCGCTATTTGACTTTTCAATGCAAGATTTGCTGGAATTGAGATCGGAGCCCATGTCACGATTGGAGAGCCCCTGATGTGCCTAAACAGTGGAAACCCCCACAGGTGACACCATTTTGGAAAGTAGACCCCCTAAGGAACTAATCTAGATGTGTGGTGAGCACTTTGAACCTCCAAGTGCTTCACAGAAGTTTATAATGTAGAGCCGTAAAAAAATTTTTTTTATTAATTTTCACAAAAAATGATCTTTTTGCCCCAAATTTTTTATTTTCCCAAGGGTAAAAGGATAAATTGGACCCCAAAAGTTGTTGTGCAATTTGTCCTGAGTACGTCGATACTTCATATATGGGGATAAACCACTGTTTGAGCGCATGGCAGAGCTCGGAAGGGAAGGAGTGCCATTTGACTTTTCAATGCAAAATTGGCTGGAATTGAGATCGGACGCCATGTCGCATTTGGAGAGCCCCTGACGTGCCTTAACAGTGGAAACCCCCCACAAGTGACCCCATTTTGGAAAGAAGACCCCCTAATGAACTTATCTAGATGTGTGGTGAGCACTTTTAACCCCCAATTGTTTCACTAAAGTTTAGAATGTAGCATTGTGAAAATTAAAAAATCATTTTTTCTTTCCACAAAATGATGTTTTAGCCCGCAATTTTTTTTCCCAAGGGTAACAGGAGAAATTGGACCACAAATGTTATTGTCCAATTTGTCCTGAGTACGATGATACCCCACATGTGGGGGGGAACCACCGTTTGAGTGCATGGCAGAGCTCGGAAGGGAAGGAGCACCGTTTGAAATGCAGACTTAGATGGAATGGACTGCAGGTGTCATGTTGCATTTGCAGAGCCCCTGATGTACCTAAACAGTAGAAACCCACCACAAGTAACCCCATATTGGAAACTAGACCCCCCAAGGAACTTATCTAGATGTGTTGTGAGAGCTTTGAACCAACAAGTGCTTCACTACAGTTTATAACGCAGAGCCGTGAAAATAAAAAATATTTTTTTTTCCACGAAAATGATATTTTATCCCCTATGTTTTTATTTTCCCAAGGGTAACAGGACAAATTGGACCCCAAAAGTTGTTGTCCAACTTGTCCTGAGAACGCTGATACCCCATATGTTGGGGGGAACCACTGTTTGGGCACACAGGAGAACTCGGAAGGGAAGGAGCCCTGTTTTACTTTTTCAAAGCAGAATTGGCTGGAATTGAGATCGGACGCCATGTCGCGTTTGGAGAGCCCCTGATGTGCCTAAACAGTGGAAACCCCCCAATTATAACTGAAACCCTAACCCCAACCCTAACCCTAGCCCTAACCCTAACCCTAGCCCTAACCCTAGCCCTAACCCTAGCACTAACCCTAGCACTAATGGGAAAATGGAAATAAATACATTTTTTTACATTTTATTATTTTTCCCTAACTAAGGGGGTGATGAAGGGGGGTTTGATTTACTTTTATAGCGTTTTTTTGGCGGATTTTTATGATTGGCAGCCGTCACACACTAAAAGACGCTTTTTATTGCAAAAAATAGTTTTTGCATCACCACATTTTGAGAGCTATAATTTATCCATATTTTGGCCCACAGAGTCATGTGAGATCTTGTTTTTTGCGGGATGAGTTGACGTTTTTATTGGTAACATTTTCAGGCAGATGACATTTTTTGATCGCTTTTTATTCCGATTTTTGGGAGGCGGAATGAACAAAAACCAGCAATTCCTGAATTTCTTTTAGGGGGGGCGTTTATACCGTTCCACGTGTGGTAAAATGGATAAAGCAGTTTTATTCTTCGGGTCAGTACGATTACAGCGATACCTCCTTTATGTAATTTTTTTTATGTTTTGGCGCTTTTACACAATAAAAACTATTTTATATAAAAAATAATTGTTTTTTGCATCGCATTATTCTGAGAGCTATAACTTTTTTATTTTTCTGCTGATGATGCTGTATGGCGGCTTTTTTTTTGCGGGACAAGATGACGTTTTCAGCGGTACCATGGTTATTTATATCCGTCGTTTTGATCGCGTGTTATTCCACTTTTTGTTCGCCTGTATGATAATAAAGCGTTGTTTTTTGCCTTGTTTTTTTTTTTTTTTTTTTGCGGTGTTCACTGAAGGGGTTAACTAGTGGGATAGTTTTATAGAGCGGGTCGTTACGGACGCGGCGATACCAAATATGTGTACATTTATTGTTTTTTTTTTTTTTTACATAAATAAATGGATTTATTGGGAAATGTTTTTTTTTTTTTATTTGGGGATTTTTTTTTATTTTTTTTTTACACATTCTATTTTTTTTTTTTTTACTTTCTAACATTGTCCCAGGGTGGGACATCACTGTATTAGATCAGATCGTTGATCTGACACTGTGCATAGCACACTGTCAGATCAACGATCTGACATGCAGTTTAGCTGGCTCTCCAGCGCCTGCTCTCAGCAGGCGCCGGCTAGCCAGGTCACTTCATGACCCGGAAGGAGTCCGGCGGCCATCTTGGATCCGGGGACTCCTTCCGGGTCACCGGAGCAACGCGATCTCATTGCGTTGCTCCGGTGGGAGAGCGCAGGGAGCCCCCGTCCCTGCGCGATCCCCCTCTATGCCGCTGTCACTACTGACAGCGGCATCAGAGGGGTTAAATGCCCGCGATCGGCGATAGCGCCTATCGTGGGCATTGCTGCGGGGTGTCAGCCGTCATATACAGCTGACACCCGCACCCGATCACCGCGGCGCTCAGCGCGAGACCGCGGTGATCGATGCGCCGTACTAGTACTGCTGCTGGCACTAATGCAGTGCTGGCAGCGCAGTACTAGTACGGCGCATGGCGCGAAGGGGTTAAATAGCTTTTATCGTATAAAAGCGCCAAAACATAAAAAATTATATAAATGAGGTATCGTTGTAATCGTACTGACCCGAAGAATAAAACTGCTTTATCAATTTTACCAAACGCGGAATGGTACAAACGCCTCCCCCAAAAGAAATTCATGAATAGCTGGTTTTTGGTCATTCTGCCTCACAAAAATCGGAATAAAAAGCGATCAAAAAATGTCACGTGCCCGAAAATGTTACCAATAACAACGTCAACTCGTCCCGCAAAAAACAAGACCTCTCATGACTCTGTGGACCCAAATATGAAAAAATTATAGCTCTCAAAATGTGGTAACACAAAAAATATTTTAAACAATAAAAAGCATCTTTCAGTGTGTGACGGTTGCCAATCATAAAAATCCACTAAAAAAAACGCTATAAATAGTAAATCAAACCCCCCTTCATCACCCCCTTTGTAAGGGAAAAATTAAAAAACTAAAAAAATGTATTTATTTCCATTTTCCCATTAGTGTTAGGGCTAGGGTTAGGGTTGGGGCTACAGTTAGGGTTGGGGCTAAAGTTAGGGTTAGGATTGGGGCTACATTTATGGTTGGGAATATGTTATGATCTGGTGGCCTTGGAGCAGCATGAGACGTACTCTGGAGAAGGTGGTCCCTGCACTGACCGCAAACCCCGAACCCAGCAACGCAACCAAAAGCAGCCGTGGGGGGTACCCAACTCTCCCTAGACCCCTCGGCACAGCCCAAGATCTAACTACCTCTAAAGACAGAAACAGGAAACCTATCTTGCCTTAGAGAAAATCCCCAAAGGATAGATAGCCCCCCACAAATATTGACTGTGAGAGGAGAGGGAAATAACATACGCAGATATGAAATCAGATTTTAGCATAGGAGGCCATACTAGCTAAAAAGAAAGAATAGAACAGAGTACTATGCGGTCAGTATAAAAATACTAGAAAATATCCACCGCAGAAAATACGGATCACCACATCTGACTAAAGACATGGGGGGTATATCTGCATCTCCAGAGAAATAGCTAGGCTGCAAAAAATCCTTCACAGACCAAGCTGGACAAGACAAAAACATGAAAATGCACAGAACTATAAGGTCCACTGCAGGTGGACAGCAAAAAACAAAGCCAGGACTTATCTTTGTAGAAAAACACAGCAAACTGGGGAGACCAGCAGGGAAGTGAATCCTTCAAGAACAATGGACAACTGGCACTGACTAAAGGATCCTGCAAAGCTATATACCCCAGTCCGTCCTGCAATTAGTAGATACACATGTCCACTCCTGCAATCCAGACACAACTGCATTACCCTCTACAACCACCGGAGGGAGCCCAAAAGCTGAATTCACAACAGGAATAGGGTTGGGATTAGGGTTAGGGGTGTGTTAGGGTTAGAGGTGTGGTTAGGGTTACCGTTGGGATTAGAGTTAGGGGTGTGTTTGGATTAGGGTTTCAGTTATAATTGGGGGGCACATCACTGTTTAGGCACATCAGGGGCTCTCCAAACGCGACATGGCGTCCGATCTCAATTCCAGCCAATTCTGTGTTGAAAAAGTATAACAGTGCTCCTTCCCTTCCGAGCTCTCCCGTGTGCCTAAACAGGGGTTTACCCCAACATATGGGGTATCAGCGTACTCAGGACAAATTGGACAACAAATTTTTGGGTCCAATTTCTCCTGTTACCCTTGGGAAAATACAAAACTGGGGGCTAAAAAATAATTTTGTGGGAATTTTTTATTTTCAAGGCTCTGCGTTATAAACTGTAGTGAAACACTAGGGGGTTCAAAGTTCTCACAACACATCTAGATAAGTTCCTTGGGGGTCAAGTTTCCAATATGGGGTCACTTGTGGGGGGTTTCTACTGTTTAGGTACATTAGGGGCTCTGCAAACGCAATGTGACGCCTGCAGACCATTCCATCTAAGTCTGCATTCCAAATGGTGCTCCTTCCCTTCCGAGCCCTCCCATGCGCCCAAACGGTTCCTCCGCACATATGGGGTATCAGCGTACTCAGGACAAATTGGACAACTACTTTTGCGGTCCAATTTCTCCTGTTACCCTTGGGAAAATACAAAACTGTGGGCTAAAAAATTTTTGTGGAAAATTTGTATTTTTTATTTTTACAGCTCTGCATTATAAACTTCTGTGAAGCCCTAGGTGGGTCAAAGTGCTCACCACACATCTAGATAAGTTCCTTAGGGGGTCTACTTTCCAAAATGGTGTCACTTGTGGGGGGGTTTCAATGTTTAGGCACATCAGTGGCTCTCTAAACGCAACATGGCGTCCCATCTCAATTCCTGTCAAATTTGCATTGAAAAGTCAGACGGCGCTCTTTCGCTTCCAAGCTCTGTCATGCGCCCAAACAGTGGTTTACCCCCACATATGGGGTATCAGTGTACTCAGGACAAATTTTACAACAAGTTTTGGGGTCCATTTTCTCCTGTTACCCTTGGTAAAATAAAACAAATTGGAGCTGAAGTAAATTTTTTGTGAAAAAAAGTTAAATGTTCATTTTTATTTAAACATTCAAAAAATTCCTGTGAAACACCTGAAGGCTTAATAAACTTCTTGAATGTGGTTTTGAGCACCTTGAGGGGTGCAGTTTTTAAAATGGTGTCACACTTGGCTATTTTCTATCATATAGACCCCTCAAAATGACTTCAAATGAGATGTGGTCCCTAAAAAAAATGGTGTTGTAAAAATGAGAAATTGCTGGTCAACTTTTAACCCTTATAACTCCCTAACAAAAAAAAATTTTGGTTCCAAAATTGTGCTGATGTAAAGTAGACATGTGGGAAACGTTACTTATTAAGTATTTTGTGTGACATATCTCTGTGATTTAATTGCATAAAAATTCAAAGTTGGAAAATTGCAAAATTTTCGCCAAATTTCCATTTTTTCCCACAAATAAACACAGGTATTATCAAGAAATTTTACAAGTATCATGAAGTACAATATGTCACGAGAAAACAGTGTCAGAATCGCCAAGATCCGTTGAAGCGTTCGAGTTATAACCTCATATAGGGACAGTGGTCAGAATTGTAAAAAATGGCCTGGTCATTAACGTGCAAACCACCTTTGGGGGGGGTAAAGGTGTTAAAAAAAATGAATATTTAACTTTTTTTCACAAAAAATTTACTTCAGATCCAATTTTCCAAGGGTAACAGGACAAATTGCATAACAACTTTTGGGGTCCAATTTCTCCTGAGTATGCTGATATCCCATATATGGGAGTAAACCACTGTTTGGGCTCATGGCAGAGCACAGAAGGGAAGGAGCGCCATTTGACTTTTCAATGCAAAATTGGCTGGACTTGAGATAGTACGCCATGTCTCGTTTGGAGAGCCCCTCATATGCCGAAACAGTGGAAACCCCCCACAAGTGACACCATTTTAGAAAGTAGACCCCCTAAGGAACTTATCTAGATGTGTTGTGAGAACTTTGAACCCCCAAGTGTTTCACTAAAGTTTATAGCGCAGAGCCGTGAAAATAAAAAATCTTTTTTCCACAAAAATGATTTTTTAGCCCCCAGCTTTGTATTTTCCCAAGGGTAACAGGAGAAATTGGTCCCCAATTGTTGTCCAATTTGTCTTGAGTACGCCGATACCCCATATGTGGGGGTAAACCACTGTTTGGGCGCACGGCAGAGCTTGGAAGGGAAGGAGCATCTTTTTACTTTTTCAATGCAGAATTGTATGGAATTGAGATAGGACGTCATGTTGCGCTTGCAGAGTCCCTGGTGTGCCTAAACTGTGGAAACCTCCCAATTCTAACTCCAACCCTAACCCCAACACATCACTAACCCTAATCCCAACCCTAACCACACCCCTAAGCCGAACACACCCCTAACCCTAATCCCAACACACCCCTAACCCTGACACACCCCTAACCCAACATTTACATAATCTAAACCCTAACCCTATCTTTAGCACCAACCCTAACCCTAATGGGAAAATGTAAATAAATACATTTTTTAATATTATTTTTCCCTAAGGCAGTGATAATGGGGGGTTTGATTTACTATTTAAAGCGGGTTTTTATGTTTGGCAGCTGTCACACACGAAAAGATGCTTTTTATTGCAAAAAATATTTTTTGCGTTACCACATTCTGAGAGTTTTAATTTTTCCATAGTTTGGTCCACAGAGTCAAGTGGGGTCTTGTTTTTTGCGGGACGAGTTGATGTTTTTATTGGTATCATTTTCGGGCACATGACATGTTTTGATCGCTTTTTATTCCGTATTTTTCGGGTATGATTACAGCGATACCTCATTTATATCCTTTTTATGCTTTGGCGCTTTCATACAATAAAAACTATTTTATAGAAAAAATAATTATTTCTGCATCGCTTTATTCTGAGGGCTATAACTTATTTTTTCGCTGATGACGCTGTATGGCAGCTCGTTTTTTGCAGGACAAGATGACGTTTTTGGCAGTACCATGATTATTTATATCCGTCTTTTTGATCGCGTGTTTTTCCACTTTTTGTTCGGCGGTATGATGATAAAGCATTGTTTTTTCCTAGTGTTTTTTTATGGTGTTCACTTGCTCCGAGGGTCTCAGGGAAGCACGCAGGGAGCATGACCGGTTTGGCAGTGGATCAGTAATGGTGTGGGGTGGTATTTCTTTGGAGGACGGCACCGCCCTTCATGTGCTCACCAGAGGTGGCCTGACTGCCATTAGGTACCGAGATGAGATCCTCAGACCCCTTGTGAGTCCATATGCTGGTGCGGTTGGCACTGGCTTCCTCCTAATGCAGGACAATGCCAGACCTCATGTGGCACTGAAGCTATGGACTGGCCCAAATGTTCCCTAGACCTGAATCTGATTGAACACATCTGGGACATTATGTCTCGCACCATCCACCAACGTCACATTGCACCACACTGTCCAGGAGTTAGCAGATGCTTTAGTCCAGCTCTGGGAGGAAATCCCTCAGGAGACCATCCTCCGCCTCATCAGGAGCATGCCCAGGCGTTGTAGGGATGTCATTCAGGCACATGGAGGCCACACACAATACTGAGTATCATTTTGACTTGCTTTAAGGACATTACATTCCACTTTAATTTTGTGTGACACTCCAAATCCAGGCCACCATTGGTTAATAAATTTGATTTCCATTGATGTGATTTTGTTGTCAGCACATTCATCTTTGCACAGAACAAAGTATTTAATGAGAATATTTCATTCATTCTGATCTAGGATGTGTTATTTGAATGTTCTCTTTATTTTTTTGAGCAGTGTATTTCATACACATATGGATAGAATAGCTGTAATTAATTGGCTTCTGTAATATCACTGTAGGAGCCGACAGGATAGGAGACATGGATTACATACTGTAAATCCATGCAGAATAGTAGATATATACAGTATATGTCAATGACCAATACAATTTGTATAGTGTGTGTGCAAATTAGGGGACTTTTATGTATTTAATAAAAGTATCTTTTCAGGGAAAAATGGCGTGGGCTCCCATGCAATTTTCTGCACCAGAGGGGCAAAGCCAGTGACTGGGGGACCAATGTTTGTAGCCAAGGAAGGGGTTAATACCCATGGAGCTTCCCAGGCTATGAATCTCAGCCCGCAACTGTATATTTAACCTTTACTGGCTATTAAAATAGGGGGACCCCGCAAAAAATGACATGGGGTCCCCCTATAATAGCCAGAAAAGGCTATGCAGACAGCTGCAGGCTGTCATTCATAGCCTAGGAAGGGACCATGGTTATTGCCCCTCCTGCTACAAACACCAGCACTCAGCCACCCCAGAAAAGGCTCATCTGTGAGCCTCTCTCTTATTACTGTCCTGTAGTGGTGACATATGGGGTAGTAAGGGGTTAATGTCACTTTTGTATTGTAAGGTGACATTGAGCCCATTAGTAATGGAGAGGTGTCAGTAAGACACCTATTAATTACTAATGCTCAAGTTTGTAATGGGTTAAATAAACCCACAAACATGCAGAATAGTCTTTTAATGAAATAAAACACTAAACACTGTTTGACCATTTTATTGTTACAGGTAATCCAAGCGAAGCCCTCTATCTCCTGTAAAAAAAAAAGAAAAAGTAAACTAAAAAACCAACAGTATACCCATACCTGTCCGGCGTATGCAGTCCCACGCCGTAATTCATATCTGGTTGGATCTGCCAACAATCTGTTCCTCTTTGCACCGGAAAGAAAAAATCATTAAATCAATTTGTGTTGCAAATCTGTAGTGTTGTATATGATGTGAAATGTTTTTATGTGCAATATAATTATATCCTTTGTTATAACCATAGTTTGTTACTATACCCGGGCAACGCAGGGATCTTCAGCTAGTACATACTAAAGGAGACTATGTAATAATATATGTATATTGCAAGACACGTTAACGGGTTGGACTTGTAGTATCACTACTTCCAACAGGTGGCGCTATAGAGTTCAAGTCCTCTTTTTTCTCTGAAGAGGCAATTTGCTCTTTGACAACAAGACAGATCAGATGTCATGTGCAGGGGAAGATGTGAACTCAACGCCAGAGCCCGCATCAAATGCGGGACATGACCTTGGTCATACCTATACATCCAAGGGAAAGTGTTAAGGGATGGAGGAGGCATTTTTATTCCCTCTTTTCAATTTTGCCTTTTATACAAATTATTATATTATTTATACTAGTTGGCCCATGCTAAATTTTCACACATTGGTTGTCGGGGACGCAGGCTATTTCAGGAAAATCAAGCTGGTCAAATGTTAATGTATTTAATGAGATGATGAACACAGAGTTATTTATATATGTAGATTGGTAATACAATAAACTGGTTTGATAAGTAGAGGCTAAAAAAATGTCTTGAGGTTGTGGTGCCACCTGCAGGTTATTGTTTTTTTCTGCAGGTTTCTGAAAATGAATGTTTAAACTGTATTTATTGATCAAATCGTAAATGTGTGGTTTGTGTCTTTTCTTGCTGAAGGGGGCAAAGTTTACCTTTCAAATGGTGTATTATTTGTGTGTGGGGGGTGAAGTAATCACTGAAAAAACAATGCATGTTTACAAATGTGTTTGCATATGTGACTCACCTGCAGTGAAGTGTGCAATCCTCGAATTTGCCTGAAATAGGCTGGGCAAGCACTTCGGCAAGCTGGAAAGACCCCAATGCAAATACCACCTGCAGGTAATTTGACCTTTGAAATGGTTTATCATTTGTGTGTGTCGGTGGAGTATAAACGGAGCAGGTTTGCATGTGGAGCGCCCGCCAGGGCCTAGGGGATACTCGGGACTGGGCTGTTTCTTAAAGGGTAGTGTAACGGTGGTAGTGACCCGGTCCGTGTCCCTGGGTGTCCAAATTAAAGGAAAGCAGAGTAGCAAAGAAAATGTTCAGCACAGCCTAGGGTGGAGGTGCCTCGAAGTAGGTTCCCAAATCTTGAATAGTGGTATACAAAATACATTAGCACACTCCAGTGAGTCTGAGACTAATTTTTAGCACACTGATGAAGTTCCTTGCAGGTCGAAACGTTTGTGACTACTGTATGTATTGTATTAAACACCCTCTTTGCATCAGACTCACTGGAGTGTGCTAAAGTATTTTGTATACCAAATTAAAGGAAAGGTCTTTAAAGGGGTTGTTAGAAATAGAACGTTTGTGATGCCACCTGTGGTATTCGGTCAGGGAAAACCGACGATGCTTAAAGGGTTACACTGGGGTGATGTTATGGCAGCTAGGATGGTATGGCTTCCCACAGGTGAAGCTGGGTCCGTAGGGCTCACGATGTAGTAGATAAAGATGGTGTAGTAAGAATCAGAGGACACAAGGTTGCAGTCTCTTTACCTCTGTACTGGTGTAAGGCAGCCACAGTCCAGGGTATGGATCACAGGTGCTGGTGTGGTCCAGCCGGCTTGGAAGTGATTCAGGAATCCCCCTAGCCAGGTGGGATTGGAAGCCTTACTCTATGTGCTGCGTGGTAGTCCCTTACTGCCTTAGGCCTCACACAAGGTCATCACTTTATCTCTCTGTCTCTTTTAGATATGACACTACCAGCATGGCAGGTAACAAGCCTTTTTACAGGGTCTCTCAGATGATTCCGGGCTCTATGTGTTACTGTGACTTCAGATATTAATAGTGGACAGGAGACTTGCAATCTGCTGTCCGCAGGTTTCTGCTGTGGGGCATACAGTTCCACATAGCCTCGGTCTTCCGGCCACCGGTTCCTGCTCTTCAGCGTGGAGGAAGCTCAGTCACAGCTCCCCTCCAGCTCTTCACTCTCCTTTGCTTCTCTTCCTCCTTTACGGTCTCTACAAACTGCTCTGTTTCCTTTCCAGGAGCTGCAGAATCACGGGTCTGCACCATACATCTGCACGGCTCCAGCTCTCCTCCTGAACTCTCTCATAGACTGACTCACACCAGCCAGAATATATATAAGGGAGCCACCCACAAACTGGATCAGAGCTCCCCCTTCTGGCCTGGAGTCAGAACATGTTGCATGTATGTGATACCTGTTAAAGGAATCCTTCCTCGCTTCCAAGCATGGCATCACCCTCTCAGAGAGGAAGGCAATACCACTGTAACAACCGGTTACCTGGGGTGTTACACATGTTTACAAATGTGTTTGCATATGTGACTCACCTGCAGTGAAGTGTGCAATCCTCCAACGTGCCTGAAATCCGCTGGGCAAAAAGTTCAGCAAGCTGGAAAGCCCCCAAGGCAAATGTTAGGATTTGTTTGTGATGTCTGTAAGCCGCTTTGTGGTAGTGTGCTTTGGGGTTGTGGTAGTGTGCTTTGGGGTAGTGTGGTGCCACCTGCAGGTAATTTTTCCTTACTGCAGGTTTATGAAAATTAATGTTTAAATTGTATTTTGTGATCACATCGTGGATGTGTGGTTTGTATGACTATTTTCTTACTGAAGGGGGCAAGTTTACCTTTCAAATGGTGTATCGTTTGTGTGTGCAGTATGAACGGAGATACAAAGTAATCACAGAAAAAAAAGTGTTTAGAAATAATATATAAGGATAGCACCATTAATTCCATGGTGCTATACATTAGACGGGGTTACATCAAAATACAAATATCACTTACAGTAAACAATACTAACAATGACAGACTGATACAGAGGGAAGAGGACCCTGCCCTTGCAGGCTAACATTCTACAGGATTGTGGGGAAGGAGACAGTAGGTCAGGGGTTGCAGTAGCTCCGATGGTGTTGAGGTGGCAGTTTGGTCATTACAGGTTGGAAGCTTCTTTGAAGAGATGGATTTTCAGGTTCCGTTTGTAGGATCCAAATGTGGTAGATAGCCGGACGACGTGTTGGGGCACAGAATCCGAGATGATGGGGGATATTCGGGAGAATTCTTGGAGGTCATTGGGTGAGGAGCGAATAAGCGTGGAGAAGGTGGTCTTGGAAGGACCGGAGATTACGTGAGGGAAGATATTGAGAGATTAGTTCAGAAATATACAAAGGAGAAAGATTATGGATGGCTTTGTAGGTCAGTGTTAGTAGTTTAAACTGGATACGTTGGGAAATTGGGAGCCAGTGAAGGGATTTGCAAAGAGGGGAAGCAGGAGTGTAGCGAGGAGAGAGATTAATTATTCGGGCAGCAGAGTTAAAGACGGACTGGAGGGGTGCAAGACTGTTAGAAGGTAGGCCGCAGAGGAGGATGTTGCAGCAATCGAGGCGGGAGATGATTAGGGCATACACAAGCATTTTGGTAGAGTGAGGGTTGAGGAAAGGATGGATTCTGGAAATATTTTTGAGCTGGAGGTGACAAGAGGTGGCAAGAGCTTGGATGTGCGGTTTAAAGGACAGGGCAGAGTCAAGGGTTACTCCAAGGCAGCGGATTACCGGGACGGGGGAAAGTGTGAATTCATTTATTGTGATAGATCAGGTAGCGAAGGTGTGCAAGATGGAGGAAAGATAATTCGTTCAGATTTGTCCACACTGAGTTTGAGGAAGCGAGAGGAGAAGGAGGATATGGCTGATAGACATTCTTGGATTCTTGAGAGCAGAGAGGTGACATCTGGGCCAGAGAGGTAGATCTGAGTGTCATCGGCATATGGATGATACTGGAAGCTATAGGACTTTATGAGTTGTTCTAGGCGAAAGGGTATAGATTGAGAAGTGGTCCTAGGACAGAGCTTTGAGGGACACCAACAGAGAGAGTGCAAGATGAAGAGGTAGTATGGGAGTAAGAAACGCTAAATGTGTGGCTGGTAAGGTATGAGGAAAGGATAGGGCAAGGTCTTTTACACCAAAGAGAGGATCTGTAGTAGGAGGCAGTGGTCAACTGTGTCGAAGGCAGAGGACCGGTCTAGAAGGAGGAGTATCGAGAATTGTCTGTTAGCTTTGGCTGTAAGTAAGTCGTTCATAAGTTTGGTCAGGGCAGTCTCAGTGGAATGGTAGCCAGATTGTAATAGGTTGTCGAAGAGAGAGTTAGATGCAAGGTGAGAGGAAAGTTCAGCATGGACGTGCTGCTCAAGTAGTTTGGAAGCAAAGATATGGGGCGGTAGCTGGACATAGCACTTGGGTCAAAGGATGGCTTTTTGAGGTTAGGTGTGATTGTGGCATGTTTGAAAGCAGAGGGGTAGGTGGCAGAAGTTAGTGATAGATTGAAGAGATGGTTTAGGGATGGGATACAGGAAATAATGTTTCCTAACATATTTCCCTGTAAAATCCATCGTATCCTTGGTTTTGTATGTTTTATTGTTAGCCTGTAAAAGTGGAGTAAGGCACTGACAACACTGTTCCCAGCAACCCAGGAGTCAGAGATGCATCCAGGCGTCTTCCCCATGTTGTTCCCATTCCATTTGAACAATCCATTTCAGCATTTTTCCTGTCCCCCAGAACTCCTGTTAAGAGTCTTCCGGAAACATGCTTGAGTTTCCCATTGACTTATCATTACATCCGACCAGCTCGATTCGAGTACCGAGCATGTTAGTGCTCAATCATCATTATTGCTTACCATATGGGTTAAATAAAGTGATCACTTTAAAATTCAGGTCACAACAGACATGGTATTACCATTTACATGTAATTTTCTTTTTAATTTACAAAATAAATCAATTTTAATATGAGAAAATAATTTTTTTAAATTTTATTTTCTTTTTACCATTGTCGTAAATGTTAGTTTTTCTTTTTTCTGTCCCACTATAATACATTCTATACTGAAATATTACTATGTATAATATTAACAGTGTATTATGCCTGTGAGCATGAAGTCTCTTGGTTTCAGGACAGAAAAAGAATAAGGAAGCAGCCATTGTTAGGGCCATGGCTGCCATTATGACAAATCACTCATTGTCTGACCTGTTCGATGCTACAGTTGCACCTGACGCCAATGCAATGGGGGGGTGTCAGTTTTAACATACAGTTAGACCTCGCCCATGTATAAAGTACAGGTTCAACGCTGGAGTTTGCAGTATCTACAAGATATAACTGTACAGCTGACTGCAACTAACCTGCAATCTAGACATGGCTCCGTTAATTTGCAGGAACGGGTTATAGAGGGCCTCAATATTCTGAGGATCAGTGGGAAATCAGAAGCCCCTTATCAGAAAGGAAACAATGGTGGCCGTTATATACAGTGGGGCAAAAAAGTATTTAGTCAGTCAGCAATAGTGCAAGTTCCACCACTTAAAAAGATGAGAGGCGTCTGTAATTTACATCATAGGTAGACCTCAACTATGGGAGACAAACTGAGAAAAAAAAATCCAGAAAATCACATTGTCTGTTTTTTTAACATTTTATTTGCATATTATGGTGGAAAATAAGTATTTGGTCAGAAATAAAATTTCATCTCAATACTTTGTAATATATCCTTTGTTGGCAATGACAGAGGTCAAACGTTTTCTGTAAGTCTTCACAAGGTTGCGACACACTGTTGTTGGTATGTTGGCCCATTCCTCCATGCAGATCTCCTCTAGAGCAGTGATGTTTTTGGCTTTTCGCTTGGCAACACGGACTTTCAACTCCCTCCAAAGGTTTTCTATAGGGTTGAGATCTGGAGACTGGCTAAGCCACTCCAGGACCTTGAAATGCTTCTTACGAAGCCACTCCTTCGTTGCCCTGGCGGTGTGCTTTGGATCATTGTCATGTTGAAAGACCCAGCCACGTTTCATCTTCAATGCCCTTGCTGATGGAAGGAGGTTTGCACTCAAAATCTCACGATACATGGCCCCATTCATTCTTTCATGTACAAGGATCCGTCGTCCTGGCCCTTTTGCAGAGAAACAGCCCCAAAGCATGATGTTTCCACCACCATGCTTTACAGTAGGTATGGTGTTTGATGGATGCAACTCAGTATTCTTTTTCCTCCAAACACGACAAGTTGTGTTTCTACCAAACAGTTCCAGTTTGGTTTCATCAGACCATAGGACATTCTCCCAAAACTCCTCTGGATCATCCAAATGCTCTCTAGCAAACTTCAGACGGGCCCGGACATGTACTGGCTTAAGCAATGGGACACGTCTGGCACTGCAGGATCTGAGTCCATGGTGGCGTAGTGTGTTACTTATGGTAGGCCTTGTTACATTGGTCCCAGCTCTCTGCAGTTCATTCACTAGGTCCCCCCGCGTGGTTCTGGGATTTTTGCTCACCGTTCTTGTGATCATTCTGACCCCACGGGGTGGGATTTTGCGTGGAGCCCCAGATCGAGGGAGATTATCAGTGGTCTTGTATGTCTTCCATTTTCTAATTATTGCTCCCACTGTTGATTTCTTCACTCCAAACTGGTTGGCTATTGCAGATTCAGTCTTCCCAGCCTGGTGCAGGGCTACAATTTTGTTTCTGGTGTCCTTTGACAGCTCTTTGGTCTTCACCATAGTGGAGTTTGGAGTCAGACTGTTTGAGGGTGTGCACAGGTGTCTTTTTATACTGATAACAAGTTTAAACAGGTGCCATTACTACAGGTAATGAGTGGAGGAAAGAGGAGACTCTTAAAGAAGAAGTTACAGGTCTGTGAGAGCCAGAAATCTTGATTGTTTGTTTCTGACCAAATACTTATTTTCCACCATAATATGCAAAAAAAATGATAAAAAAAACAGACAATGTGATTTTCTGGATTTTTTTTCTCAGTTCGTCTCCCATAGTTGAGGTCTACCTATGATGTAAATTACAGACGCCTCTCATCTTCTTAAGTGGCGGAACTTGCACTATTGCTGACTGACTAAATACTTTTTTGCCCCACTGTGTGTGTGTATATGTGTATATATGTGTATATATACAGTATATATACAGTATATATATATATATATATATATATATATATATATTAGCCAGTTCTGAAGCTACTTAAAAATTACCACTTTGTTATATTTTATTTTTAAGGTGGGGACTAATCCATCCTTACAAAAATCCTCTGTTGACACTAATACTAATCCACCCTGCATTCCACCCTGCATTCCACAGTCTCGAAATATTTATTTGATGGGGGAGTAGTTGTTTAACTGGTAACTTGGTCGCAATCCACTGTTTGAAAAACAAAGATGGACATAGCATTCAGGTAAATGAAAAATATCAATATTTGACAACCAACTTTGAAAGTGCAAAAAACAAACCTAATAAAAGAGAACGAGCATAACTGAGTACAGTTTGAAAAGAGGCAACTGATCTTGAGAATGGTATTTTAATAAAGGCTACATATTGGCAAATAATACCTACAAACGTGTCACAAAATTCTAGTTTCCATATGCCTTTAACGTAATTGAAATCACTAAACATATATGATTATAATCACGAATAAATACAAATCTTAAAGAACAGAACACAACCTATAACATACGATAAACTATATATAAAATGCACAAGTGATTACTCTATATTTAGGTTTTCTCATTCTCTTTACAAGACGACATACGCCCAGCACACTGCATTTGACGGCTTTCTCCCTTTTCATTTAATACGCACGTTTGTTTTTCTACATGAAACAGGTATGGAAAAAAGTTGCAATGAAAGTGCAAAGTATATTCTGAGCAATAATATAATTGAAATGAGGATAGATTCAAAAACAAAATTTTTTTTCTTTGAAAGAAAAGTGAAAATCATTTACACTTGAGAACCATAGAAACATATAGAAGACGAGAAAAGCAATTGTATACAAGCAGGATTTCAAGGGTTAAATGTACAGTACCTGATACCCAGGTTTCCTCTTAGAGGAAATATGAGTATTACATATCTAACAGCAATCTTTCATAAAATTGAAATATTAGAAACTGGAGTTACACTTTGCAACTAAAATCTCACCTTTGAAGAAAATAAAGTTGTGGCATTAATTAGCAAATCATGGAAGAATTGTTCCCCCTGTCACAAGACTTTGCTTACTGTGATACATCCAGAACATTGTGAAGGAAGGCACTTTTGATAAACTGATTACTTGCAATCCCATAAATGCTTTGTATGAATGAAGTCTCTAGTACGGCTGTGCGTTGGGGAAATGTGTTGGCTCTGTTCTTGAGAGTAGGTCAGGAGGGGTAATGCTCATTTTTTATCTTCATTTATGACTGCTGTAACCAACTCCAGTCCATGCTCTGAACAAATAAAACAAACAAACAAGAAAATATTGAATAGGTCTTCATAAAAAAGCCGCCAGCTCTCAAAGAATGGGATAAAGTTTCTTAACGGACCTCGTAATATTAAAAGGAACCTTTCAGCAGTTTTGGCCAATATAAGACACGGCCATCACCTTTCAGGGCTTATACACGACATTCTATAATGCTGTAGATAAGCCCCCGATCTGACCTGTAAGAGAAGAAAAATAACTTTTATTATACTCACCTACAGGGCAGTCCGGTCCGAGGGATGTCACTCTTCTTGGTCTGGCGCCTCCCATCTTCTTATGATCGCCACCCTCCTGCTTGCTTCGAGTGGATGACGCGTCCCTGCATCATCCGCACAGGCTCCCTGGCATTGAGCTCCTGCGGAGGAAGTACTTATCTGTTGAGGGCAGAGCAAAGTACTGCAGTGCTTGGGTGCTCTAAAAGGTCAAAGAGCCCCCGCACAGCAACAGGGCCGAGAAGTACACCTGTGCAGGAGCGTGATGCCGTGGAGACTGTGTGGATGATGCAGGGGTCATGTCATCCAAAGGAAGCAAGCAGGAGGGTGACATCGCATAAAGATGGGAGGCGCCGTACAAAGACCAGCGACGCCCATTGGACCCGAATGCCCTGTAGGTGTTTATTATAAAAGTTATTTTCTTCTCTTACAGGTCGGATAGGGGGCTTATCTATAGCTTAATAGAAGGTGTGTATAAGCCCTGAAAGGCGATGGCCGTATCTTATAACGGCCAAAACTGCTGACAGGTTCACTGTAAAGAGGTTGTCCGATACCTTCCTATCATGCCATGTATAAATATCTCTCCATCTTTAAGCTTTAATCACGTTTGTAATTTGCTTTATTGTAAAATTCCTCACCATTCTCTATATGTGTACATTTTTTTCCACGTAATGTTTAGTTTCTGGAGTCTCAAATGTCGTTAGGAGGTTGGGGCTGCATTCACTTTCCCGCAGCTTCTACGACCCCCTGACACAGCGCGGCGTCATCAAGGGGCAGCATTGCAGTCACTTGCCACAGCCTCTGTCTCGCCATTCAAAATCAATCATGGCGATAGAGGAAGAGGGAAGTCACCGCTTCATTCACTGCCTACACACTTCTGTCTCAGCCATCCACATCTTCAATCCGCACAATCACAGATCTTCAGTCCCCACCACCACATTCATTCTATTGAATAACTATCAGGGGGTGGTGCTCATCTCATATCCATCCCCTCTGCCAGATGACGTCTTATTTCAGCAGTAACAAAATGTGGCAGTTTAGACTGAAAATGTGTGGGCGGCGGGAACAGAAGAAATGTGGCGGGCAGGAACGAAGTTCTGGTCATGTCTCTGCAATTCAGTTACTACAACCTCCTGCTTTGCCTCCCCTCTAACACTCTCCCACCTCTCCAATCTATTCTAAACTCTGCTGCCAGACTAATCCAACAATCTCCCTGCTATTCCCCGGCCTCTCCTCTCTGTCAATCCCTTCACTGATTTCCCATTGCTCAGAGACTCAGTAGTCAAAATCCAATCTTTGGCATACAAAGCTATCCACAACCTATCTCCTCCATACATCTGTGACCTAGTCTCCCGGTGGTTATCTGCACGTAACCTCCGATCCTCGCAAAATCTTCTTCTCTACTCCCCTTTTATTTCCATTGCAGTGTTTCAGAGTCAAACATACATGGTAGAAATCATGCAGCCAGTGTCAGATACATGTTTCTTATGGATTGGTCACGTCAGGTTCACCTTAACCCTACAGATATGTTGTGGAAGGGCCTGAAGCAGCAGCTTATGTGAGAAGAACACCAACTTAACAGAAATGAAGCAGTATTGTAGGGAGGATAAGATTCCAGAAAAGTGAAGTACAGAACTAATCAACAGTTACCGGAAACGTTTAGATCCAAACTGCTGCACAATGAGATCACTCACTTTTACAACTCAGACATCTGATATTGGATAATTTTTCGCATTTAAAATATGACACAATCCAATATTTTTGACTAACTTATTTGATTTGTTTTTAGGTCAGATTTCTACCGAAATATGGAATATCCTTAAGGATTCACAACTTTCAAGCACTATTATATATGTATATATAATACTTATATATTTACACACACTTACAACTAAGCTTTTTTCTTGTTCCATTGTGCTCTCCATTATCAAGGTGCTGAGCTGCTTCTGATAAAACAGGTTTTCATCTATGGCACGTTTAAAGGGCTCTCTAAAAATAAACAGAAAGTTATAATTCAGTAATTTATTTATTACAGCCAAGCAACTAAAAACTGGTGTGAACTTAGGCTAGACAATCTTACAGTATGCCAGAGTTATCAAACACCATAACCATCTTGATAAATCTGGAACATTTTTAGACTATAGTTAATCCAGTTAATGTCTTTAGGCTGTTTCAGTTTTTGTGATCTGTGTAAATAAGGGTGTGGCATCCCTTTTATGCGAGCTGGACATTACATTCATATAGTTCCCCATGGTTGGGTGTCCATTAGCCGAGTCTCAGTCCTCCTCAGCCCTTATTCACATTATGTCATTTGACATATGGTAAGGTTTGCATATTAGAGATTAGGACCGTCCCCAATAGGGTCACCTTGATGTGGTGGGATGGCTTTTATGTTTATTTTTATATAAATTATGTTACAGGGGTATTCCTATCTCAAAGATCCTATTTCAATATGTTTTAGGTATAATATTAATAATATTACTAATTATCACTAATTAGATATTCTGTTTAGTTTCTTTTTCACTTGTATTGCTTACCCCACGGTATTTCCAGTCTAAAAAAACACACTTTATTCACAGGACAGAATATATAACACAGATACACAGGGCAGGCCAATAGAAAAAACAGGCCAGACATACATTACAATAGCCGCAGGGGGCCGGAGCCTGTTGGTATTTACTGTGGGAATTACAAAGGTGGGGGAGGTCAGAAGGAGAATATCTTGTCCCCTCTGCCCAGGGATGCAGCCTGTGGACTGATGCATTTCACATGGAACCTATTATACATAATAACATATTCTTGGTGCTGGGGGTTCTGTAACAATTATTATCACTGGTTGGATTCTTGATAGCGCACATAGTTAAAGGGAACCAGTCACCTCAAATTGGCGGGATATGTAAATCCCTTTTTTCCGGTCCGATGGGCGGTGTTTCATCTTCATTTCTCCACCCCACCCGTCCCTGTTGTCCGCAATATGTTCGTGAATTAGAGTACTTGTCCTCCATAGTTCACGCGTGCGCAATGCAATCTTCGCTCGCGCACGCGAAGTAAGCTTTGCCCAACTGCGAGCAAAGCCAAACCGCATTACTCCCGGAAGTATTTTGCTGTGTTCTGGGACACAGTGCGCGGGCGCATGCGCAGTAATGCTTTTCGGCTTTGTCCGCAGATGGGCAAAGCATACTGCGCGTGTGCGAGCGAAGATTGCATTGCACACGCGCGAACTATGGAGGACAAGTACTCTAATTCAAGAACATATTGTGGACAACATGGACGGATGGGGTGGAGAAATGAAGACGATACGCCACCCATCGGACTGGAAAAAAGGGATTTACATATCCCGCCAACTTGAGGTGACAGGTTCCCTTTAAGAGTATGTGCAGTAGCTCCCTGACCAGACACCTCAATCCTGCACTGCGTTTTATCAATGGCCAGGTTCTATTAACACTGGCTGTCCTGTCCGTAAGTTCTATATGAGGTTGTCTATGCAGTCAGTGCGCATGTGCAGTGCAGGAGTGTAGTGTCAGGGCAGGGAGCTACTGCGCAGGCTCTAATTATGTGCACTCCCGAGGACCCGGTCATTGATAATGATAAATTCGTTATGCATGTGCTACAGACCTTCTAAAGTTCAGGAGTGTGGTGGCCAGGTGGGCCGCTACACTGCACACTACCGAGAACCCCGCCAGTGATAATGATAAACTCCTTACTTACTGCTGAAACGCAGCCAGGAAAGCCATAGTGTCCGTAACCATGGTTACCCGAGTGACTGCTATACATTGCACATGGGGTAAGCAATACAACTAAAAGAAAACTACCGTATTGTTTTGATTATAAGACGCACCTTGGTATTAGAGGAAATTAGTAAAAAAAATTTGAAGCAAAAAATGTGGTCAATTCTATACTTAATACCCCCCATCCTGGTATGCATGGCTCCCTTGTCTCTATCCTGGCATGCAGGGCTCCCATCCCCATCCTGGTATGCATGGCCCCATCCTTATCCTGGTATGCATGGCTCATTCCTTATCCTGGTATGCATGGCCCCATCCTTATCCTGGTATGTATGGCATGGCCCCATTCTTATCCGGGTATGCAAGGCCCCATCCTTATCCTGGTATGCATGGCCCCATCCTTATCCTGGTATGCATGGCCTCTTTCCCCATCCTGGTATGCATGACCCCAGACAGAAATGAAAAAAATAAATAAATAAAAAAAATTCTTACCTTGCCTGCACTCCCTTGCAGCGTCCTGCTTCGGTGCCATGAGCTGCTTTATGCTTGTAAGCAGTGCATGGCAGTGACGTAATGCACTGCTTACAAGCTGCCGAGGACAGCTGCCGGAATACTCACTGTTCTCCACGCCGGAACTGTGCGTGGAGCGCAGTGAGTATTCACTGTTTTTTAGCGAGGATATTGTCAGCCGCTGTGTTCCTGCAGCTGTTGGGCTTTCACGTGTGCTGCTACTAAAGGGAAGGAGTATTCATTGCATTCCACGCCTATGGGAGTGGAATGCAGTGAATAGTCATTGCCAGTAGCCGGCACACTGGAATGCCGAGCAGCTGCAAGAAACCGGCTGTTGGGGCTAACACTATGCTCGCTATTAAAGAGAAATTAATATTCACTCCTTTGCAAGCACATGGGTGCAGAATGAAGTGAATATTAATTTCTCTTTAGCAGCAGGCACAGGAGTTATCTGCAGCAGCTGGCTCCTGCCTCCTGTGACCCGCTGCTATGCAGCTCCCCCACCACAGCCAGATTAGGGAAATCTGGATTATAAAAGATGCAACCCCCATTTTCCTCCACATTTTTGGAGGAAAAAAGTGTGTCTTATAGTCCGAAAAATACGGTATACCGAATATCTAATTGGAGGGAATTATTATTAACATTACATCTAGTACATATTGAAATAGGATCTTTGAAATGGAAATGCCCCTTTAAGTACACTACATTATTTTCATGCAATGTTGCAATTCATTTATTTACAGCAGGGTATTTGCTTATTTTTTTTATATTAGGTCTTAAAGGGAATCTCTGTCACCACATTTGACCTATGTAAACTATTAATATGGGCATACAGGTTATAGAACGCTAAGAAGAGGGATACCTGTAGGCCTCACATCAGATGCCTTGTTGCTGAGAAATCATCTTTTATCATCTCTTCCAGGCTCTGGGACGGAGGGTGCCTGGAGGATAACTCTGCCTCCAGAACTTGTTTTAAATACAAGGGGGAGTTACCAGTCTGATGTGTAATGGTTGCCAGTGTTACCCAGTGTGATGTGTAATGGTTATCAGTGTGACGTGTGATGGCTGTTCTGTACTCTCTCCTGATCTCACTGCAGAGCTGTGTGATTATTACTGACACATCTGCAGGTTCCTATCAGCTTCAGCTTCCAGCACACAGGAAAACAGGGTTGAAATATTGTTGCAATACAACATTGCTTAGAGAAACAAAAAGATGTGTTTGCAAGAAGACCAATTTCATTTCTCCTGTTCTGTGCTGGTTACTTGTCTCGTTGTCTCACTGGTAACTCCCCCTTCATGCAAAACAAGTTCTTGAGGCAGAGTTCTCTTCCAGGAACCATCCTCCCCAGAGCCTGGAAGAGATAATTTACACAAAGTAATAAAAGATGATTTCTCAGTAACCAGGCCTGTATGCCCATATTAATTGCTTAGATAAATCAAATGTGGTGACAGATTAACTATACTGTAAGGATAAATGTGCCCCACTTCCAAAAAATTATAGATAATACTTTAAAGGCGTATTCCCATCTCTAAGATCGTATTCAAATATGTAGTAGATGTAATAATAATATTAGTAAACCTCCAATCAGAAATATAGTATAGTTTTTCTGATTCTCTACGTCCCTTTCCTCATGCGCAGTCATTGCAGGACCTTAGTTATAAAAGGTTACGACCACTAGCAAGTTCTGTAGCTGTCACCATATCAGTGGTAGTAACCATGGATATCTAAGGTCCTGCAATGCCTGAATATAGAGGAAAGAGAAAAAGGAAATCAGAAAAACTACACTACATTTCTAATTGAAGGTATCTGCTAATATTAATATTATTACACCTACTACATATTGGGATAGGATCTTGAAGATGGGAATACCCCTTTAATTATAGTGCATCATACTTGTTCTTGTCTTTTGGAATCAGCATGGATGAAAGAGCCTGTGGAGAATTGGGGTCTGGCCACCCTGATGTACGATTCGTTTCTAAGCTGGAAGATCCTAGAGAGCGTGCAGAACTCTGAGTCTAAAATGAGAAGAAAGAAGGTTGTTATTTCTACACTTAAGGCCCCTTTCACACGTCCATGTCTCTGGTACGTGTGGTGACAGTTTTCAAACATAAAGGAGACACATACATATGTAGACCCATTCAAATGAATGTGTCTGTGCACATGTCAGTGTGTTTCCACGGACCGTGTGTTCATGAGCAAAACATGCTGACATGTCTGTCTTATGCAGACAGCGCAAACTGCAAAACGTCCCGCACACGTGCACACGGAGAGCATTGGGGAAGAAGCGATACAGTTAGCGCTGTTCCCCAGCCACTGGTGGTGAAGCCGGCTGTCGTCATTCTCCCCTGCTCTGCCAGCAAGCAGAAGAGAATAATGAGAGTTATAATAAAGTCTGAACGACAGCAGGTGGTGGCTTTTGGGACTGTTACCCAATCATCCGACAAGTAGGTGCTGATGATTGGGGTATTCCACAGCCTCTGGCTGCGATCGTTCGGAAATAAATGAATGAAAAACCCGACGTTGGTTCTCTCCTATTTTATTCAACCAACCAGACAAAAGTCACAGCTGGGGCCTGCAACCCCCAGCTGTCAGTTTCTGCAAGGTTGGTTATCAAAAAAAGAAGGGTTCCCACAGTTTTTTAAAATTATTTAAATAATTTTAAAAAACCGCGTGCGGTCTCCCATTTTTGACAACTAGCCTTGCTAAAGCTCCCAGCTGAGGGCTGCTATTCTCAGGCTGGTAAGGGGCCATTGACATAGGCCCCCAGCCTAAAAACAGCAGCCCACAGCTGTCCAGAAAACGCACATCTATTAGATGTGCCTTTTCTGGGGCTTTGCTCGGCTCTTCCCACTTGCCCTGTAGCAGTGGCAAAAGTGGGGTAATTTGTGGGGTTGATGTCACCTGAAAGGTAACATCAAGCCCACGACTTAGTAATGGAGAGGCGTCTATAAGACACCTATCCATTACTAATCCTATAGTTGTAATGTTAAATAAAGACACGGCCAGAATAAAATCCTTTATTTCAAAAAATTAAACAGACTTCTTTAATGTTCTAAATTAATATAGCCCACAGCTGCAAGCTTTAGCAAGGCTGGTTATCAAAAATGGGGGGAACCCCACGGCATCTTTTTAAATTATTTATTTAAATAACTAAAAAAAACAGCATGGGGACCCCTCTATTCTTTGATAACCAACCTTGCAGAAGCTGACAGCTGTGGGTTGCAGCCCCCAGCTCTAAGTTTTGTCTGGTTGGCTCAATAAAATAAGGGGGAATGCACTTTGGGTTTTTCATTCATTAATTTCCGAACGATCGCAGCCGGCGGCTGTGGAATACCCCAATCACCCGCATGTGCTGTCACTGTTATTAGCGGCAGCAGGTGTCGGATGATGGGGGTAACAATCCCAAAAGCCACCACCTTCTGTCTTTCGGACTTTAAATTAACGCTCATCATTCTCCTCTGCTCGCTGGCAGAGCGGGGGATAATGATGACAGCTGGCTTCACCACCAGCCACCGGGAAACAGCGCATACTGTAGCGCTTCTTCCTTGGCAGATGTTCGTGTAGTACTGATGCGGCACATGGGTGGCACACGTAGAACACACATGGACAGATAGCTCCGGTACAGTTTCTTCCGGTAACGGAAATATCAGGACGTGTGAAACCAGCCTAAGATACACACTTCATCGATGATTGTACACGTAACAAGCACCCCACACCTCTGCATGCCTAGTACGTGATGAGAAATCATTTATGTTTTCTTCTACACTTCTCTGGGGTCTTCAGTCTCTTCCCCTCCCTTCAGGTGTTGACCACTACATTTACAATGTGTTAATGTTACTAAATGGAAGTAAAAGTAGGTTAAATCAGTGTAGGGACAGATGGCAGACTGGAGATTTGAATTGTGACAGTATTTAAGAATCACCACCACGGCCATACAAATTAAAGCGTTTTTTTAAATTCATTTATTAAACAACAAAATTAAAGAAAGGAAAACATACACATTTTGTATATGACCAGATCAGCATATACGCACTCATCATAATGGTTATGGAAAACAGTAAGTGTATATAATGAGTTTTCGATAATACAAATTCCAATGCATATACTTGGTCATACAGAAATATTACAGTACTTCTAAAGTACCTATCCGATCTTCAAAATAGAACACAAACTACCTTACTGCCAAGAACAATCTCCATATAATATCTTAGTTGGGCATACAAGGATTGTCTCCCAGTCCTCATCTTGAAGATCAGGAACCAGGAGTCTCCTTTTTCCTCTTACTGACAATGAAGTAGTCGGTGCCCACGGATAACATAGGAACATAGTTATTAAGGTTGAAGGAAGACTAAGTCCATCTAATTCAACCCATAGCATAACCTAACATGCCCTAACATGTTGATCCAGAGGAAGGCAAAAAAACGCTTGTGGCAAATAGTAAGCTCCACTTTGGGGAAAAAAAATTCCTTCCTGACTCCACATACAGCAATCAGACTAGTTCCCTGGATCAACGCCCTATCAAGGAATCTAGTATATATACCCTGTAACATTATACTTTTCCAGAAAGGTATCCAGTCCCCTCTTAAATTTAAGTAATGAATCACTCATTACAACATCATACGGCAGAGAGTTCCATAGTCTCACTGCTCTTACAGTAAAGAACCTGGGTCTGTTATTATGCTTTTACCTTCTTTCCTCCAGACGTAGATGCCCCCTTGTCCCTGTCTCAGGTCTATGATTAAAAAGATCATCAGAAAGGTCTTTGTACTGTCCCCTCATATTTATACATTAAAATAAGATCACCCCTTAGACTTCGTTTTTCCAAACTAAATAGCCCCAAGTGTAATAACCTAAAACATGTATGTGTATAAAGCGGAGATAAGACCACGGAGTCCCTGCGATTTAAGGATCCGTATTAGTGGGAAAGATTATATTATTTGCGCTATATTTACATTATGTAAATGTGATTGGATTGCAGATCTAAGTTGTAGATAATGAAAGAACTGGGGTCTCGGAATATTACACTGTGTGCTGAATTAATAGGCAAGTTGTATTTTGATCACATGATACTTTTTATACATATTGTCCTACTCCAAGCTGTTCAGGCTTGAGAGCCAACTACCAATTAAGTAAATCAGGGGTTTGCATCTCTGTAATGAGGAGGGGTGTTGTCTAATGATATCAAAACCCTATATAAGGTGTGCTTAATTATTATGCAACTTCCTTTCCTTTGGCAAAATGGGTCAGAAGAGAGATTTGACGGGCTCTGAAAAGTCGAAAATTGTGAGATGTCTTGCAGAAGGATGCAGCTGTCTTGAAATTGCCAAACTATTGAAGCATGATCACCGAACAATCAAGCGTTTCATGGCAAATATCCAACAGGGTCGCAAGTAGCGTGTTGGGCAAAAAAGGCACATAACTGCCCATGAACTCAGGAAAATCAAACGTTAAGCTGCCAAGATGCCATTTGCCACCAGTTTTGCCATATTTCAGAGCTGCAAAGTTACTGGAGTAACAAAAAGCACAAGGTGTGCAATACTCAGGGACATGGCCAAGGTAAGGAAGGCTGAAGGAAAAACGACCACCTTTGAACAAGAAACATAAGATAAAACGTCAAGACTGGGCTAAGAAATATCTTAAGACTGACTTTTCAATGGACTGATGAAATGAGAGTGACTCTTGATGGTCCAGATGGATGGGCCAGAGGTTGCATCAGTAAAGGGCAGAGACTCCACTCCAACTCAGACGCCAGCAAGGTGGAGGTGGGTACTGGTATCATCAAAGATGAACTTGTGGGACCTTTTCGAGTTGAGGATGGAGTGATTCTCAACTCCCAGACCTATTGCCAGTTTCTGGAAGACAACTTCTTCAAGCAGTGGTACAGGAAGAAGTCTTATCGTTTCTACTTCCAAGCATATGTGGAGGCAGCCACTTTTGTCAGTATAGTCTCCATAGGTACAAAATTATCTTCCAGGTGAGACACCCTTGATTCAACTTCCGCAATTCGACCACCCATGGACTGCATATCGTGTCGGAGACACCCCACTTCAGAATGCAGCTCTTCTATTTTCCCAGTCAGGGATGTCCTAGTGAGAGATATGCACTGCTCAAAAAAAAAATAAAGGGAACACAAGCAAAAGAATATAACTCCAAGTCAATCAAACTTCTGTGAAATCAAACTGTCCACTTAGGAAGCAACACTGTTTGACAATCAATTTCACATGCTGTTGTGCAAATGGAATAGACAACAGATGGAAATTATTGGCAATTATCAAGACACTCAAACGAGTGGTTCTGCCGGTGGGGACCACAGACCACATCTCAGTACCAATGCTTTCTGGCTGATGTTTTAGTCACTTTTGAATGTTGGTTATGCTTTCAAACTCGTGGTAGCATGAGGTGGACTCTACAACCCACACAAGTGGCTCAGGTAGTGCAGCTTATCCAGGATGGTACATCAATGCGAGCTGTGGCAAGAAGATTTTCTGGGTGTCAACGTAGTGTCCAGAGGCTGGAGGAACTACCAGGAGACAGGCCAGTACACCAGGAGATGTGGAGGGGGCCAAAGGAGGGCAACAACCCAGCAGCAGGACCGCTACCTCAGCCTTTGTGCAAGGAGGACCAGGAGGAGCACTGCATGAGGATGGTCTGAGTGCTCGATGTCCACAAATGGGGGTTGTGCTCACAGCCCAACACCATGTATGACGCTTTGCATTTGTCACAGAACACCAGGATTGGCAAATTCACCACTGGCGCCCTGTGCTCTTCACAGATGAAAGCAGGTTCACACTGAGCACATGTGACAGACGTGACAGAGTCTGGAGATGCCGTGGAGAGCGATCTGCTGCCTGCAACATCCCTCAGCATGACCAGTTTGGCAGTGGGTCAGTAATGGTGTGGGGTGGCATTTCTTTGGAGGGCCGCACAGCCCTTCTTGTGCTCGCCAGAGGTAGCCTGACTGCCATTAGGTACCGAGATGAGATCCTCAGACCCCTTGTGAGACCATATGCTGGTGCGGTTGGCACTGGGCTCCTCCTAATGTAGGACAATGCCAGACCTCATGTGGCTGGAGTGTCAGCAGTTCCTGCAAGATGAAGGCATTGAAGCTATGGACTGGCCCGCCAGTTCCCCAGACCTGAATCCGATTGAACACATCTGGGACAAAATGTCTCGCACCATCCACCGTCATGTTGCACCACAGACTGTCTAGGAGTTGGCGGATGCTTTAGTCCAGATCTGGGAGGAGATCCCTCAGGAGACCATCTGCCGCCTCATCAGGGGCATGCCCATACATTGTAGGGAGGTCATACAGGCACATGGAGGCCACACACACACTAGTGAGCACCATTTCCCTGTCTTGAGGCATTTCCATTGAAGATGGATCAACCTGTAACTGGATTTTCCACTTTGATTTTGAGTGTGATTCCAAATCCAGACCTCCATTGGTTAATAAATTTGATTTACATTGATGATTTTTGTGTGATTTTGTTGTCAGCACATTCAACTTTGTACAGAACAAAGTATTCAATGAGAATATTTCACTCATTCAGATCTAGGATGTGTTATGAGAGTTCCCTTTATTTTTTTGAGCAGTGTAGCTTGCATTAACTGTTCAGATGCCTGTTTCAAAGTTAAATCTTCTTGATCCTCACCCTCCTCACTATTAGAAGTATGGTTTTTCCGCTGGCCTGCGGTCTTAACCCCTGATGGACTGTGTCTGTGTGGCTGTGAGTTATCAGGAGGGTCAGATCGTACATACTTTTTTAACTTTTCTGCCGCACCCGAGGTTCTTGAACGGTGCATGGTTAAGATTTTAAAATTATGATAGCTTAAGTAGACTTCTTACCCTTTGTTTCCAGCCACAATAGCACTTTAACGCTTTCCTGACCTGTGACACAGCGTATGCGTCATGAAAGTCGGTGTCAATCCGACCTGTGACGCATATGCTGTGTCACAGAATGATCGCGTCCCTGCAGGCCGGGTGAAAGGGTTAACTCCAATTTCACCCGATCTGCAGGGACAGGGGGAGTGGTACTTTAGCCCTGGTGGGTGGCTTCGCCCCCCGTGGCTACGATTGCTCTGATTGGCTGTTGAAAGTGAAACAGCCAATCAGAGCAATCTAATATTTCACCTATGAAAATTGGTGAAATATTACAATCCAGCCATGGCCGATGCTGCAATAGCATCGGCCATGGCTGGAGACCCCGATCTGGCCCCCCCACCGACTGACGGCGGCGATCTGCGTCAGTGTTCCCTACCCCTCCGTTATGTCCTCAGCGCCATCCTCTCCACTCCCCCATCCTCCCCTCCGCCACCCCCGCTGTCCGATCGCACCCCCCCATACTTACCTAGTCCCGGTGTCCCTCCCGGTGTCCTCGGTCTTCTCGCATGGGCGCCGCCATCTTGGAAAAGATCTGGCCGGCAGATTCATTCCCTGTACACTTTGATCGCTGTGATAGGTTCTAAAAAAATAGTAAATAAACCCCCACCCCCCTTTATCCTCCCCATAGGTAGGGAAAATAATAAATATAGAAAATATATTTATTTTTGTTTTTCCGTTAGGATTAGGGTTGCACTTAGGGACAGGGTTAGAATTAGGCTTAGGGTTAGAATTAGGCTATCTTCACACGGTGCGGATTTGGCTGCGGATTCGTAGCAGTTTTCCATCACGTTTACAGTACCACGTAAACATATGGAAAATCAAATCCGCTGTGCCCATGGTGCGGAAAGTACAGCGCGGAAACGCTGCGTTGTATTTTCCGCAGCATGTCAATTCTTTGTGTGGATTCCGCAGCGTTTTACACCTGCTTCATAATAGGAATCGGCAGGTGAAAAAAAAAAACCCACTGGAAATCCACGCTAAATCCGCAGGTAAAGTGTAGTGCGTTTTACCTGCAGATTTTTCAAAAACGGTGTGGAAAAATCCCCACACAAATCCGCAACATGGGTACATAGCCTTAGGGTTAGGTTTGGAATTAGAGTTAGGGTTGAAATTAGGGTTAAGACTAGGGTTAGGGGTGTGTTGGGGTTAGGGTTGGGATAAGGGTTAGAGGTGTGTTGGGGTTAGTGTTGAAGTTAGAATTGAGGGGTTTCCACTGTTTAGGCACATCAGGGGGTCTCCAAACGCGACATGGCGCCACCATTGATTCCAGCCAATCTTGCGTTGAAAAAGTCAAATGGTGCTCTCTCCCTTCCGAGCCCCGACGGCTAAAACTGGGCTAAAAACTATTTTTGAGGAAAGAAAACGTATTTATTATTTTCACGGCTCTGCGTTATAAACTTCTGTGAAGAACTTGGGGGTTCAAAGTGCTCACCACACATCTAGATAAGTTCCATTGGGGGTCTAGTTTCCAAAATGGGGTCACTTGTGGGGGGTTTCTACTGTTTAGCCACATCAGGCGCTCTGCAAAAGCAACGTGACGCCCGCAGAGCACTCCATTAAAGTCTCCATTTCAAAACGTCACTACTTCACTTCCGAGCCCCGGCATGTGCCCAAACAGTGGTTTACCCCCACATATGGTGTATCAGCGTACTCAGGAGAAACTGGACAACAACTTTTGGGGTCAAATTTCTCCTGTTACACTTGGGAAAATAAAAAATTGCGGGCTAAAAAATAATTTTTGAGAAAATAAAAATTATTTTTTATTTTCATGGCTCTGCGTTATAAACTTCTTTGAAGCACTTGGGGGTTCAAAGTGCTCACCACACATCTAGATAAGTTCCTTTGGGGGTCTAGTTTCCAAAATGGGGTCACTTGTGGGGGAGCTCCCATGTTTAGGCACACAGTTGCTCTCCAAACGCGACATGGTGTCCGCTAATGATTGGAGCTAATTTTCCATTTAAAAAGCCAAATGGGGTGCCATTTTTACCATTGGGAAAATAAAAAAATTGTTGCTAAAAGATCATTTTTGTGACTAAAAAGTTAAATGTTCATTTTTTCCCTCCATGTTGCTTCTGCTGCTGTGAAGCACCTGAAGGGTTAATAAACTTCTTGAATGTGGTTTTGAGCACCTTGAGGGGTACAGTTTTTAGAATGGTGTCACTTTTGGGTATTTTCAGCCATATAGACCCCTCAAACTGACTTCAAATGTGAGGTGGTCCCTAAAAAAAATGGTTTTGTAAATTTCGTTGTAAAAATGAGAAATCGCTGGTCAAATTTTAACCCTTATAACTTCCTAGCAAAAAAAAATTTTGTTTCCAAAATTGTACTGATGTAAAGTAGACATGTGGGAAATGTAATTTATTAACTATTGTGTGTCACATAACTCTCTGGTTTAACAGAATAAAAATTTAAAAAGTGAAAATTGCGAAATTTTCTAAATTTTCGCCAAATTTCTGTTTTTATCACAAATAAACGCAGAATTTATTACCACTAACATGAAGCCCAATATGTCACGAAAAAAATCTCAGAACCGCTAGGATCCATTGAAGCGTTCCTGAGTTATTACCTCATAAAGGGACACTGGTCAGAATTGCAAAAAACGGCCAGGTCATTAAGGTCAAAGTAGGCTGGGTCATGAAGGGGTTAATGGGGTGCAGGTCTTACCTGCCTGGTTCACTAGAAAGTAACAGTATAAACAGTTCCTTTGCAAGTAGCTGTACAGCTTGCAGACTTCTTGAAAAGATAATCTATCGCAGAGTTAGTAGTTGGCTGCCACACTTGCAATTATGGCTTTAGAGAGGGGGAGGGCCAGGGAAGTAAAACTGAGAGTAAAGAGGGCTCAGCATATAGTCTGACAGGCACACCTTCTTATTTGTGGTTTATCATGATGACTGCAGTCTCTGCCACACACAAAGCAGCATAGAAGTGTAATAAAAATCTTATAACGGACCCCAGCGTGGTAACCACTATATCAGACCACCAGCTAATTGCTGCAGGTAACATAGTAACATAGTAACATAGTTAGTAAGGCCGAAAAAAGACATTTGTCCATCCAGTTCAGCCTATATTCCATCATAATAAATACCCAGATCTACGTCCTTCTACAGAACCTAATAATTGTATGATACAATATTGTTCTGCTCCAGGAAGACATCCAGGCCTCTCTTGAACCCCTCGACTGAGTTCGCCATCACCACCTCCTCAGGCAAGCAATTCCAGATTCTCACTGCCCTAACAGTAAAGAATCCTCTTCTATGTTGGTGGAAAAACCTTCTCTCCTCCAGACGCAAAGAATGCCCCCTTGTGCCCGTCACCTTCCTTGGTATAAACAGATCCTCAGCGAGATATTTGTATTGTCCCCTTATATACTTATACATGGTTATTAGATCGCCCCTCAGTCGTCTTTTTTCTAGACTAAATAATCCTAATTTCGCTAATCTATCTGGGTATTGTAGTTCTCCCATCCCCTTTATTAATTTTGTTGCCCTCCTTTGTACTCTCTCTAGTTCCATTATATCCTTCCTGAGCACCGGTGCCCAAAACTGGACACAGTACTCCATGTGCGGTCTAACTAGGGATTTGTACAGAGGCAGTATAATGCTCTCATCATGTGTATCCAGACCTCTTTTAATGCACCCCATGATCCTGTTTGCCTTGGCAGCTGCTGCCTGGCACTGGCTGCTCCAGGTAAGTTTATCATTAACTAGGATCCCCAAGTCCTTCTCCCTGTCAGATTTACCCAGTGGTTTCCCGTTCAGTGTGTAATGGTGATATTGATTCCCTCTTCCCATGTGTATAACCTTACATTTATCATTGTTAAACCTCATCTGCCACCTTTCAGCCCAAGTTTCCAACTTATCCAGATCCATCTGTAGCAGAATACTATCTTCTCTTGTATTAACTGCTTTACATAGTTTTGTATCATCTGCAAATATCGATATTTTACTGTGTAAACCTTCTACCAGATCATTAATGAATATGTTGAAGAGAACAGGTCCCAATACTGACCCCTGCGGTACCCCACTGGTCACAGCGACCCAGTTAGAGACTATACCATTTATAACCACCCTCTGCTTTCTATCACTAAGCCAGTTACTAACCCATTTACACACATTTTCCCCCAGACCAAGCATTCTCATTTTGTGTACCAACCTCTTGTGCGGCACGGTATCAAACGCTTTGGAAAAATCGAGATATACCACGTCCAATGACTCACCGTGGTCCAGTCTATAGCTTACCTCTTCATAAAAACTGATTAGATTGGTTTGACAGGAGCGATTTCTCATAAACCCATGCTGATATGGAGTTAAACAGTTATTCTCATTGAGATAATCCAGAATAACATCCCTCAGAAACCCTTCAAATATTTTACCAACAATAGAGGTTAGACTTACTGGCCTATAATTTCCAGGTTCACTTTTAGAGCCCTTTTTGAATATTGGCACCACATTTGCTATGCGCCAGTCCTGCGGAACAGACCCTGTCGCTATAGAGTCACTAAAAATAAGAAATAATGGTTTATCTATTACATTACTTAGTTCTCTTAGTACTCGTGGGTGTATGCCATCCGGACCCTGAGATTTATCTATTTTAATCTTATTTAGCCGGTTTCGCACCTCTTCTTGGGTTAGATTGGTGACCCTTAATATAGGGTTTTCATTGTTTCTTGGGATTTCACCTAGCATTTCATTTTCCACCGTGAATACCGTGGAGAAGAAGGTGTTTAATATGTTAGCTTTTTCCTCGTCATCTACAACCAGGTCCTGCAGCCTCTGTTTGGGTAGCGGGAGCAGAGGGAAAGGCACTAGCGTTAGGCTACGTTCACATTTGCGTTGTTGGGCGTTGCGTCGGCGACGCAAGGCACAACGCATTGTTTTGTGACGCATGCGTTTATTTTTGGCTTGATTTGGGCAGCACGGTGGCGCAGTGGTTAGCACAGCAGCCTTGCAGCGCTGGAGTCCTGGGTTCAAACCCCACCAAGGACAACATCTGCAAAGAGTTTGTATGTTCTCTCCGTGTTTGCGTGGGTTTCCTCCGGGTACTCCGGTTTCCTCCCACATTCCAAAGACATACTGATAGGGAATTTATATTGTGAGCCCCATCGGGGACAGTGATGATAATGTGTGCAAAACTGTAAAGCGCTGCGGAATATGTTAGCGCTATATAAAAATAAAGATTATTATTATTATTATTTTGGACGCAAACAAAATGCAACTTGCTGCGTCCTCTGCGCCCTGACGCTTGTGCCAAAAATGACGCATGCGTCACAAAACGCAAGACAACGCATGTCCATGCGCCCCCATGTTAAATATAGGGACGCATGCGTCGCTGAACCTGCGCCCGACGCAACGCAAATGTGAACGTAGCCTTAATACAGATGCTGGGGCTGGCCGGCATTCTATGCTATTAATGAGGAGGGGAGCACGGGGCCCATCTCTCAGGGCTCACAGCGTGCAATCTCCCTCGCGTACCTCTGGGAGTTCCACACACTGTCCAGCAAGGTCCTCCTGAGACGGATGTCCTCACTCCGTGTCCTCCACCACTGAAGTGCGCGGCAAAGAAGATGGCCGCCGCCTCCTGCAGACGCTGTCCTCCACACAGGCTTCCCCGAATCCCGTCCGACTTCGCACCTCCTCAGAAGCCGGAAATCTCCAGGTGCCCAGGGTAACAGCAATGCCCGGGTAGGTCCTCTTGGGTGATATGGCAGCAGGATTTAGGTCAGGATTATGGGAGCTCTGCCCAGACGCGTCCTCTCTACTCCACTACATCACCACGCCCCCCCCCCCCAAATTAAGGAGTTTAACCCTTCTACATAAACAACATGGCAGTAAGGAGTTTTGAAACATCAGTGTATCACTTTTTTTGCAATGCATCATGGCATTATGTTTGCTTTAAATTGCGCAATTTTAAGGAGTATTCACTTCTTTAAGATTTATGGTATAAGCACAGGATATGACTTCCATGTGTAGTACATGTGGGTACCTCCAAGGGGACCTGCATCCATCTTGAGAACCGAGCCTTGACACCAGCTGTAGTCAGTGGAGTAGGGTCAGAATTAGAAAAATAAATCAATACTCTGTTCTTAAACTAAAAGCAGGTCCCATTGGTCAAATCACATCTACTATACCTTAAAGGCATATCCTGTGGATATGCAAGGACTTTGACAAACTTTTTATTTTGGATTTTTTTTCATATTGTACATTTTATACTATAATTTTTTCCATTGGAACCTGCACATTTTTTTTTATCTACAGGATTCATGCACATGGCCATATTAAAATGGTGCATTAACCTTATTAATAGATTATTAATAGATCTATTAATATTAATAGATATTGCATTTACATAAAAAATACCACAATCAGAGTATGCTTCATCAGACTTGGATAGTAGTCATACAGGTTCCTCATCAATGTGGAAAAAAAAAAGCAAAAAAATCCCCAAACACCTAGTGAGCACAAAATTTTAGAATACTTACACAAGCTATTTTCAGAAGGTGCCAGATCTCTCGCTGCCTTTTGGCCTGCATCTGCATCAGCGAATTGTCAGCTTCTTTTATATTATTCACAGTCATCTCAATTTGAGGTAGTAAATCAATAATTTTCTGTTTACAGCCAAGAAGCCGGCTAGAGAAACAACAAATAACATATGGATCAGACTACAATTAAAAAGGTTTGCATTCTCTTTGGAAAACCAATTTCTTATTGGGTTCAGTGGCACCTTTGGTACAGGAGTCTAAACCTAAGCCCCAAAAAGTGTGTGCTCTTATCAGGTTATATCACTACTGTAAGCACTGAGCTAAACCAGCATGTACTCAGGCAGAAGGATGAGCGGGGACAGAAGTGACCGCTTTCTGAAGGGATAAAAAAAAAAATCAACAAAAAAAACCAAAACAATCCAGACCTGGTTAAAGATAACTACCGAAACATGTGTGGGAAACATTTCTGCTAATTAATTCAATGTGAAAAGAAATTAATAGTGAGTGAGAAAAAAAAATAAGAAAAAAAAACAGTATGTAACTGGAGGACAGAAGCGACTTGGTATGTCCTAAAGAAAGGGTGGGGAACCTCAGGCCCGTGGGCCATTTATGGCTTGGGCTGGCAGCTGTGTTTTCATGGCCACCAGCATTTTAATATCTTCCTGCTCTGTAAGCATGCACACACAGCTTTCACTACTGAATGCTGAGTGCGTGCCATGAAAGATTACGTCATGACACCAGTGCCCGCATCAAGACTTACTTTGCGCGCACAATTCGTACGGTTACATTACACACTTAAGAATCAGCAATCTGTAGGTCTTAAATATTAATAAAAAAGTGAGATAAAAAGTTCTGCAACCCTCTAGTTAAAGGGAAACTTTCACCTCTTACCTGTATGCCTCATAGTTGAGGTGTAGATCTTGAGAAATTCATTTATAATGTTATATGCAAATGATTTCTTCCAGGCTCCGGGGCGGGCGGTGCCTGGAAGCAAGCACTGCCTCCTGTCTTCATTATAATGGCACCCACCTCCCATCGGCATCACACTGACCTGTCTGGCACTGTAATCACATGCATGCGCTATGCACGCTTGCAGACAGGCCAACCCTGTCCGCTCTCCCATAGGCAGTGTCTGCATTGAACTTTTGCGCAGGCATGGGGAGTCATTACGCAGTAGCAAAGACTCGCCGGCATGTGTGAAAAAACCCCATAAAATCGCATTTTCCTGCAGAAAAGCAAGAATGTCTACCACATACACACACCGACCTACACAAAGAATTTTTGCAGGGCTTGAAGGAGGGTCATAGCCCGGTAGAATTCAAACCTTTTGCTTAGTGTTAGGCTCCATACCCAATGTGCCTGTGTCCCCCAAGGACAGAAAATAAAATACCGTAATACATTGTATACATTTACTAAGTGCTGGAGGCTTTTTCAAGATGAAACCGTGTAGTGGTCATATAAAACTACTGCTAGTAAATAGATTTTATAGAAGTCTCATATTTTCCTTTTATGATTCAACTTTATAGCATAATTGTACAGCAATTTCATCACTTCTGAATCCATCCAGCTCCTCTTGAGGTAGGAAATCTACAGTATATTACATCATTCTAACACTCACAATGGCACTTTATCTTTTGCCACCTCATCTAAGTACCTTAAATGTCCAAAAAGCTCCTTTAGAACCTTATCCTGGCCTTGCACAGTGAGTACAATTGTTTTAACCATCTCTGTACTATCACTGTAGGCATTATCTGCAAGAAAAAAAAAAAAAGATTAATATTCGTGCTAACTCTTAATCTGATGTGTAGACATCACACAGAGAGGTAGTGTACCTGGAGCCCGTGGCTTTAATTGCTTGTATAATTCGATAGCCTTCTGTTCCCTGAATAAAGCGAAAGGAAAGATTACATTTGTGATAAAGTTCTCCTACCTTAGGAAATTCTATTTAAAATTTTTTTTTACAAAAACCTGGTGGCTGGACAACACTAATTTTTTATAATTTGTTCCACATAAATTCAGCAAAATGGCAGCCACTCGTGGCAGTAATCTTGCGGAACAGTAGAAGGCTAACTGTAGGTTAAAAAAAAAAAAAAAAAAAGGAAAAAAAAGCCAAAAACCCAGAAACTATAACAGCTGCCCCAACTGTCCCCTGCCCGCTGTCCAGTTCTCCCCTGCTCTGGTTTTCACTGTAGGCCGGAGATTACAGCACCTGCTCTGAAAACTACTCATGCTCACAAGTCCAGCCTATAGTAGGCACCAGACCATGACTTCTGGCCTGCTTGCGGCAGTAAGAACCAGCCTAGAGTGAACATCACTCTGGGGAACGACATGATGTAGGCGCAGCAGACATGAGGCGAGTATAAGTATTATATTAATTTTACATTAATTATGCTCTAGAGCAGGGGTCCTCAAACTACGGCCCGCGGGCCACATGCGGTCCGCTGAGGACATGCCACGAGAGGTGGCGAGTTCTCCTTCCATAGAAGTTTTCAAACAGAGGCTGGACAGACATCTGTCTGGGATGATTTAGTGAATCCTGCTTTGAGCAGGGGGTTGGACCAGATGACCCAGGAGGTCCCTTCCAACTCTACCATTCTATGATTCTATGACATTTATCCCGCTGGCCCCTGGGCCCGACCAACATTGAACTTCACTACAGTTCAATGCCAGTGGGTCCTGTAATCGTGGGCAAAACGACGAGGCGGCGAGGAAAGGCGATGCGCGGCCCTCCGTATGCAGCACAGACCACGTGATTGTCATTACGCCTCCTGCGTGGCCTGATGACGTCACTACACCTTTGAAGGAAGAAGACGGAGTCGAGTGGGCACCTCTTCAGAGCAGCGGGTGACATAGGTGGGTACTGGTATTTTTTAATTTTTTTTTTTTTAAACACCGGGTCCGGTCGATCATGCCAATTGGGGACCTATGATGCCTATTGGGGACCTATGATGCCTATTGGGGGGGACCTATGCTGCCTGTTGGTGACATTTACTTGCCTATTGGGGACATTTACCGGCCTATTGGACACTATGTTGCCTATTGGGGACATTTACCTGCCTATTGGGGACCTATGCTGCCTATTGGGGACATTTACTGGCCTATTGGGGACTAGGTTACCTATTGGGGACATTTACCCGCCTATTGGAGACCTATGCTGCCTATTTGGGACCTATGCTGCCTATTGGGGACCTATGCTGCCTACTGGGGACATTTACTTGCCTATTGGGGACATTTACCTGCCTATTGGAGACATTTACCTGCCTATTTGTAACAACTCTGCTGGCATCACAGCATGGCCTCACATCTCTCACACAATCTTACCCACTGCTCCAGGCCATGATGTGCTTTCTCTTTAATGCCAGCTCCATGTTCTGTGTCTCTGCTCTCTGCATGCCTCATGGCTATGTGTATAGGGGGCCGGCGCCTGAACTCTCTGGTTCTTATAGGAATCAGGTGCATCTGTCTAATCAGTTTCTGACCAATTACCAAGAGGCCTCCTGTATATAGTGCAGCTCCACCGTGGTCTGGGCCTGTGCAATGTGTTAGCTCAGTTAGTGTTTAGCTGCTGAGTTTGCCTGGCCTTGCTCTGAGTTACTCCCTCTCTGGAGGCTTTTCTCTGTGCTATTGCCTTGATCTTGTAGTCTGCCCTCCAGGAGGCAGAATATCCTGGTCCCTGTGTCTTTGTCCCTGTGTCTTGTTCTATTGCCTTGTCTGTACTTTGTCTTTTCTCGCTCTCCTTGTCTGTGGCTTCCTTCCCTGCTTTCTTTCCTTGTGTTTTCTGTCTGCTTACACTCCGCACTCTTGTGGTTCTGCACTCAGACCTTGCTTCGCACTCTCTGGCTTTGCTCTGTGGCTCCGCTCTTTGCGGTTCTATCTGGCTCCGTTCTTTGCGGTACTATCTGGCTCCGCCTCCTGTGTTTCTGCACTTGGCTCCGTCTCTGCTCTTGGCTCTGCCTCCAGCGTCTCCGTTCTTGGCTCCGCCTCCAGCGTCTCCGCTCTTGGCTCCGCCTCCAGCGTCTCCGCTCTTGGCTCCGCCTCCAGCATCTCCGCTCTTGGCTCCGCCTCTAGCATCTCCGCTCTTGGCTCCGCCTCCAGCATCTCCGCTCTTGGCTCCGCCTCTTGCGGCTCCGCCCTTGGCTCTGCCTTCTCCTTCTCTTCTCTTAGTTCCTCCTTCTACTTGTTACTTGGTCCTCCTGTCTGAACAGGTTCCAACCTGTTTCTCATACCTGCCTGCAGACCGGTCCTTCCTATGTTCCAGCCGTACCCGCCTGCCTACCAGAGAGCCAGCCGTGTCCGCCTGCCCGCCAGTGTCTCTGTTGTACCCGTCTGCCTGCCTGTGTCCCAGTCGTGCCCACCTGTCAGCCAGAGTGCCAGCCGTGCCCGCTCCGTTCCTTAGTGGGATCAGCAGCCACAGCCAGACATCACCCTGGAGTGGCACCTGGTAGCTTCCTATTGCACAAGTCTGAACTCACCATCAGAGGCTCCAGCGAACACCTAGGAAACTACTTAGTTACGCCCCTTCCAGGGAAGTTTGGTCTGTGGTCCAGTAGGGCCACACCCCTGTATGCCCGCGCCAACCAGTCTGGGCGCGTGCGTGACACTATTGGAGACCTATGCTGCCTATTGGGGACCTATACTGCCTATTGGGGACATTTACCTTCCTATTGAGGACTATGCTGCCTATTGGGGACCTATGCTGCCTATTGGGGACATTTACCTGCCTATTGGGGACTATGGTGCCTATTGGGGACTATGGTGCCTATTGGGGACTATGGTGCCTATTGGAGACCTATGCTGCCTATTGGGGACTATGCTGCCTACTGGGGACCTATGCTGCCTATTGGGGACCTATGCTGCCTATTTGGGACCTATGCTGCCTATTGGGGACATTTACCTGCCTATTGTGGACCTATGCTGCCTATTTGGGACCTATGCTGCCTATTGGGGACATTTACCTGCCTATTGTGGACCTATGCTGCCTATTGGGAACCTATGCTGCCTACTGGGGACATTTACTTGCCTATTGGGGACATTTACCTGCCTATTGGGGACCTATACTGCCTATTGGGGACATTTACCTGCCTATTGGGGACTATGCTGCCTATTGGGGACATTTACCTTCCTATTGAGGACTATGCTGCCTATTGGGGACCTATGCTGCCTATTGGGGACATTTACCTGCCTATTGGGGACTATGGTGCCTATTGGGGACTATGGTGCCTATTGGAGACCTATGCTGCCTATTGGGGACTATGGTGCCTATTGGAGACTATGTGTTGTGAATTCTGTGGCAGAGCTCCCTCCTGTGGTCACAAGTGGTACTTCGGCTGGTTCTCTCTGTGAGCTTCTGTTGGTGGAGGGAAGTGGTACTGCGGCTTCTGAGTTTCCTCCCTCAGGTGATCTGGTGAGGTCGTTAGGTGCTTCTCTACTTAACTCCACCTAATGCTTTGATCCTGGCTTCCTGTCAATGTTCCAGTGTTGGACTTGCTTTTCCCTGGATCATTCCTGTGGCCTGCTGCTCTGCATAGCTAAGTTCTTCTTTGCTATTTGTTTGCTATTTTTTCTGTCCAGCTTGTCTATTTTGTTGCTGGAAGCTCTGGGACGCAAAAGGGTGTACCTCCGTGCCGTTAGTTCGGTACGGAGGGTCTTTTTGCCCCCTTTGCATGGTTTTCTTTAGGGTTTTTTGTAGACCGCAAAGTTACCTTTTCTATCCTCGATCTGTTAAGAAAGTCGGGCCTCACTTTGCTGTATCCATTTCATCTCTACGTTTGTCTTTTCATCTTAACTCACAGTCATTATATGTGGGGGGCTGCCTTTTCCTTTGGGGTATTTCTCTGAGGCAAGGTAGGCTTATTTTCTGTCTTCAGGCTAGTTAGTTTCTCAGGCTGTGCCGAGTTGCATAGGCAGAGTTAGGCGCAATCCACGGCTGCCTCTAGTGTTGTTTGGAGAGGATTAGGGATTGCGGTCTGCAGAGTTCCCACGTCTCAGAGCTCGTTCTATGATTTTGGGTTGTTGTCGGATCACTGTGTGTGCTCTGACCGCTATGTCCATTGTGGTACTGAATTGCCTTTCATAACAACTATGTTGCCTATTGGGGACATTTACCTGCTATTAGGGACATTTGCCTGCCTATTGGGGACTATGGTGCCTATTGGGGACTGTGGTGCCTATTGGGGACTATGGTGCCTATTGGGGACCTATGCTGCCTATTGGGGACATTTACCTGCTATTGGGGACATTTGCCTGCCTATTGGGGACTATGGTGCCTATTTGGGACTATGGTGCCTATTTGGGACATTTACCTGCCTATTTCAGTTTGCATGTCTCTGTGTGGGCAATTTTATTGCTGGTACATTGATTTTGTAGCACCTGTCGCTGGTCGCGGCTGGCCGGGCACGACCAATCACCGAAGCGGTGTTTAAATCCCGCGTCAATTGGGGACATTTACCTGCCTATTGGGGACATTTACCTGCCTATTGGAGACCTATGCTGCCTATTGGGGACATTTACCTGCCTATTGGGGACTATGCTGCCTATTGGGGACTATGTTGCCTATTGGGGACTATGCTGCCTATTGGGGACTATGATGCCTATTGGGGACTATGCTGCCTACTGGGGACTATGCTGCTTATTGGGGACTATGATGCCTATTGGGGACATTACCTGCCTATTGAGGACTATGCTGCCTATTGGAGACTATGGTGCCTATTGGGGACATTTACCTGCCTATTGGGGACATTTACCTGCCTATTGGGGGACATTTGCCTGCCTATTGGGGACTATGGTGCCAAATGGGGACTATGGTGCCTATTGGGGACTATGGTGCCTATTGGGGACTATGGTGCCTATTGGAGACCTATGCTGCCTATTGGGGACTATGGTGCCTATTGGAGACTATGTGTTGTGAATTCTGTGGCAGAGCTCCCTCCTGTGGTCACAAGTGGTACTTCGGCTGGTTCTCTCTGTGAGCTTCTGTTGGTGGAGGGAAGTGGTACTGCGGCTTCTGAGTTTCCTCCCTCAGGTGATCTGGTGAGGTCGTTAGGTGCTTCTCTACTTAACTCCACCTAATGCTTTGATCCTGGCTTCCTGTCAATGTTCCAGTGTTGGACTTGCTTTTTATGTTGCCTATTGGGGACCTATGCTGCCTATTGGGGACATTTACCTGCTATTGGGGACATTTGCCTGCCTATTGGGGACTATGGTGCCTATTGGGGACTATGGTGCCTATTGGGGACTATGGTGCCTATTAGGGACTATGTTGCCTATTGGGGACCTATGCTGCCTATTGGGGACATTTACCTGCTATTGGGGACATTTGCCTGCCTATTGGGGACATTTGCCTGCCTATTGGGGACTATGGTGCCTATTGGGGACTATGGTGCCTATTGGGGACTATGATGCCTATTGGGGACATTACCTGCCTATTGAGGACTATGCTGCCTATTGGAGACTATGCTGCCTATTGGAGACCTATGCTGCCTATTGGGGACATTTACCTGCCTATTGGGGGACATTTGCCTGCCTATTGGGGACTATGGTGCCTATTGGGGACTATGGTGCCTATTGGAGACCTATGCTGCCTATTGGGGACTATGGTGCCTATTGGAGACTATGTTGCCTATTGGGGACCTATGCTGCCTATTGGGGACATTTACCTGCTATTGGGAACATTTGCCTGCCTATTGGGGACATTTGCCTGCCTATTGGGGACTATGGTGCCTATTGGGGACTATGGTGCCTATTGGGGACTATGTTGCCTATTGGGGACCTATGCTGCCTATTGGGGACATTTACCTGCTATTGGGGACATTTGCCTGCCTATTGGGGACATTTGCCTGCCTATTGTGGACTATGGTGCCTATTTGGGACTATGGTGCCTATTTGGGACATTTACCTGCCTATTTCAGTTTGCATGTCTCTGTGTGGGCAATTTTATTGCTGGTACATTGATTTTGTAGCACCTGTCGTGGCTGGCCGGGCACGACCAATCACCGAAGCGGTGTTTAAATCCCGCGTCAATTGGGGACATTTACCTGCCTATTGGGGACATTTACCTGCCTATTGGAGACCTATGCTGCCTATTGGGGACATTTACCTGCCTATTGGGGACTATGCTGCCTATTGGAGACTATGCTGCCTATTGGGGACCTATGCTGCCTACTGGGGAGATTTACCTGCCTATTGGGGACTATGGTGCCAATTGGGGACTATGGTGCCAATTGGGGACTATGGTGCCAATTGGGGACTATGGTGCCTATTGGGGACATTTACCTGCCTATTGCAGTTTGCATGGCTCTGTGTGGGCAATTTTATTGCTGGTACATTGTTTTTGTAGCACCTGTTGCTGATTGGTCGCGGTTGGCCGGGCACGACTAATCACCGAAGCGGTGTTAAAAATCCCGCGTCAACATCACAATCAGCGAAGCGTGGTTCAAATCTCACGCCAATTCGCGGCCGGACTGCGCCTGTCACTGATTGGTCGCAGGCTGTCGGGGGCGCAGGATATCGGGGTTCGGGGCAACGGATATAGTACTTTTACTTCAAAAATGTGTGTAGTGTGCATAGGAATTTGTTCATAGTTTTGTTAAAACTATATTCCGGCCCTCCAATGGTCTGAGGGACCGTGAACTGGCCCCGTTTAAAAAGCTTGAGGACCTCTGCTCTAGAGTATTGAGAAAACCCAATGCATAAGGGACATTAAATCTGTGAAGCAGAACTTTACACGGAATCTCCCAAGAAAATTCAAATTCTGTCTCCTTCCACACAGTATCCATCCGTTGCTGTGAGTACAGTATAGTTCATACTGTCACGTGTGGCACCGCTGTGTGGGAAAATTCTCACTCAGCAGTGCCATAAAGTGAGAGGCCATTGAACCCTCAGTGATAACACTACAAGAGCCTTGTCTCCTGTCAGTGAATCGTGGGAGGCCTATAAAGCAGTGACATCTCCTGATGTGACAGCTCTATAGGGGAGATAGTCGTGGGACACTCATTATTAATTTGACTGCGTCAGACCAGGGAGTATACTGCTGGTTTATTATTTTTTGGAGGTGATCGATGGCTTCGGGGAATTAGGCGTGGTTGTAAGTATTGTGAAATTAAGAATATTAAAAAACTTTTATCTGTCTGTGTCTTTATTTAGCTAATATAGGATTAGTAATGAATAGGTATCTTATTGACGTCTCTCCATTACTATCTGGGCTTAATATCACCTTACAATCAAATGTGACATTAACCCCTTATTACCCCATATGCCACCGCTACAAGGGAGTGGAAGGAGAGAGGCTAAGTGCCGGAGTTGGCGCATTTTAGAGATGTGCCATTTCTGGGGCGGCTGTGAGCTGGTGTTTGTAGCCACGGGGAGGGCCAATACCCATGGCCCATTCCTAGGCTATTAATATCAGCCTGCAGCCGTCTGCATAGAGCTGATATTAATAGCCTGGGAAGCTCCATGGGTATCCCCCTTCCCAAGCTAGAAACATTGGCCCTAGCTGTCGGCTTTCCCTCTCTGGTGCCAAAAATTGCACGGGAGCCCCGCAATTTTTTTACATTAATGATATTGCGTGCAGATTTTTTGTGTTATCGATCTATTTTGGTATTCTCTATCTATAGATCTATTATCTATCACCTATCTTCACCCGTCTGCCTGTCTCTCCCCGTCTGCCTGTCTCTCCCCGTCTGCCTGTGTCTGTAAACATTCTTCAATGGAGTATGTAAAATAAGAGGTTGAACAAAGAAATGCCATCACAATTCTTTTTTTGTTTTTGTTTAATAATATATCTTTATTTAGCTTACAAAAATGCATAAAAATAGAATTGTTAGCCTTTAGGGTACGTTTCCACGTTCAGGAAACGCTGCGTTTTTCCGCAGCGTCAAAAATGCAGAGTCCAGATGTTACAGCATAGTGGAGGGGATTTCATGAAATCCCGTCTCCACTATGCAGGAAAAAACGCATGCGTTTTTGCCGCGAAAACTCACATGCGGTGCGTTTTTTCAGAACGCAGCATGTTGCTACAATGAGCAAAACACGCAAGAACACCGCAGGTGACCTGCCAGTGACCTCACGTGCAGTTTTGGTCAGGATTTTACCTGCATAAAATCCTGACCAAAGCCTGAAGCAAGCCTGAACGTGGACACATACCCTTAGGGTATTGTGCACACGTTGTAGATTTGCCTGTGGAATTTTCTGCGCAGATTCTGCATCTCTTGGCAGAAAACGCAGTTAAAAATCCACGTGTTTTTGAAGCATTTTTGATGCGGATTTTCATGCAGATTTGTATGCATTTTTGTAAGCTAAATGAAGATTTATTATTTAACAAAAAAAGAATTGTGATGTCATTTCCTTGTCCAACCTCTTCTTTTACATACTCCATTGAAGAATAATGTTTACACACAGATCGACAGATCTATAGATAGATCGACAGATCTATAGATAGATCTACAGATCGATATATCTATAGATATCTAGATCTATAGATCTATCTATAGATCGATAATACGAAGCCCGATGTTTAGTAATAACCATAATAAAATGGTACACAAATAGTTAAATACACACGCACAAAATCTGCGTTAGGCTGGGGTCACACTTGTGAGAAACTCGCACGAGTCTCGCACCTCAGTACCCGACACTGCCGCCGGCACTCAGACCGGATCGTGCAGCTGCATAGAAATACATGCAGCCGCACACTTCGGCTGGTGGCAGTGCCGGGTATAGAATCGTGAGACTCGTGCGAGTTTCTCGCAAGTGTGACCCAGGCCTTAAACGCAATTTAATTGAAAAAAAAAAAATGGTGTGGGCTCCAGAGCAATTTTCTGCGCCAGAGAGGGAAAGCCAGAGACTGGGGGCTGATGTTTATAGCCTGGGAAGGGGGTAATACCCATGGAGCTTCCCAGGCTATTAATATCAGCTCACAGCTGTATATTTAGCCTTTACTGGTTATTAAAATAGGGGGACCCCCCTCCCCCCCAAAAAAAATAAATAAATGATGTGGGGTCCCCCTATAATTAATAGCCAGAAAAGGCTATGCAGACAGCATGCTGATATTAATAGCCTAGGAAGGGGCCATGGATATTGACCGTCCCCCTGGCTACAAACACCAGTTCACAGCCACCCCAGAAATGGCACATCTCTAAGATGCGCCAATTCCGGCACTTAGCCTCTGTCTTCCCACTCCCCTGTAGCGGTGGCATATGGGGTAATAAGGGGTTAATGTCACATTTGATTGTAAGGTGATATTAAGCCCAGATAGTAATGGAGAGGCGTCAATAAGATATCTAAACATTACTAATCCTATAGTTGTTAAGGGGATAAATAAACACACAACCAGAATAAAGTATTTTAATGAAATAAAACACCACACAGGTCTTCATCTGTATTGTACAGCTAATCCATGTGACGCCCTGGATCTCCTGTAATAAAAATAAAATAATAAAACAACACAAATACTTCCTGTTCCAACGTAATCCATATAATGACGAGTGTCCCACGATGATCTCCCCTATAGAGCTGTCACATCAGGAGATGTGACCGCTCTACAGGGCCTCCAGTGACACACTGACAGGAGGTAATGGCTCCTGCAGTGTTATCACTGAGGGTTCACTGGAGTTCATGCTCTCACTTTACAGTCAGCACTGCTGAATTTTCCCACACAGCATTGCCGATGACAGCATGCATGCCAATGAACTCTGACTGCGGAGTGATCCACTGCACAAGGATACCTGCCATTCATTGTATTACAGGAGGCCCCTGGAGAGCGGTCACATCTGCCGATGTGACAGCTCTACACGGGAGATCGTCGTGGGACACTCATTATTAAATGGATTACGTCAGAACAGGGAGTTTATTTATTTTTTTACAGGTGATCGAGAGAGTCGAGGATTAGCTGTATGGTGAGAATGTACTGTATATGTGGATTTTTTTACCCTTGAACACAGTAGCCGGATGATGGGACTACTGTCCCATCACCAGCTAGCTGTTACTGTAGCAAGCATAGCCGGATGGGACTAGTAGTCCCATTGGACGAGGCCTGCCTACATACAGACCCGCACACACACAGCCCCGCAGACCCCTGCACAGACACACACACCAGCACATATTCACCGCTCGCACACAGTCTCCGCCCACACACACTTCCTCCTCCCGATCTGCAGCGTTTCTCGCAAGAAACTCCGCAGCAAATCCACAGATCTTTTTAAACCAGCGGTTTTGCTGCGGATTTGCCTCACTCAATGGGTGCAGAAATGCTGCAGATCCGCAAAAAGAATTGACATGCTGCGGAAAATAAAACGCTGCGAAAAATAAAACGCTGCAAATCAGTGAGGATTTTTCGGCAGCATGTGCACACCAATTCTCAATTTCCCATTGACTAACATTGGTGGTGCACTACACTACAGCAAAAACGCTGCGGAAACGCATCAAAATCCGCAACGTGTGCACATAGTCTTACTTTTTAGGGTACCTTGGCATTTTTATAATTATAAAATTCTTGCCATTTTACAATGACTCAAGTCAGATCAAGTCCACATTCCAAAGAAAACCCCAAAACATGCAAATACTGAATCTTACAAATGCTCCATAACATCCCCTTGTCTGCGAGCATATGGACTCCTCTGCAGTTCAACAATCTCTGTGTGAAGGCCCATTATTTGGTCATCCAGGAAGGAAATTTCTCCAGCCTGTGTATACATAAAACATCAGATGAAAAAAGTGCATAGTAATAACACAAAACTTTACTTGTCTAATGATGACCTTAGGAACCCCAAACATGCGCAAAATAGTAGTGCAGCTTGGAAACAAGAAAGACTAGGGTGAAATGTTGTGCTATTGGCAAGGGTGGGAGTAAGTCATCAACATAAAAAATCCAGCACAGCGTTATGATACGTGATATCACGGACTCGAATTATACCTTTTATCCAGATTCTTGCTTCTATGGGAACGATTGCATTGTATTAGTAACATTTCCATCAACAAAAATTCATTTTCATTGAATTCAAAAAGTTAAAAAAAAACATCACTCCTGGAAAAAAACTCAACTTCTATGTCAAGTTTCAACTTTGCAGTACTTATGCAGTTTTTCAGTCTAAACAGGTTAACTACCCCCCACCTCCTTACACACAAAATTGCGACTGGATACAAAAATTGTTATGCTTTTTTACTTCTTTCTCTGATTGGAAAATATGTTTTTAAATAAAAAAAAAACAAACTAAAAATCCCAAAACATAATACCTTTGCACAACCAACTGCTCGATCTTCCATTTCTTTCCAGGCTCGCAACATCTTTTCAGATGCTGAAAGTCAACATAAAATTCACCATATTACAAAACGGAGTAATCACGTATAAAAAAAAAAACAAACAAAAAAAACAGTCCATCTTTTATGCCAACATCTGGTACATTTCTAGAGTTGTCCAAAATAACAAGATAAAAGAAACATAAGAACTTATCCACATCTGACGGTACAGAACAGCACAAATCACACGGTACACAATTACTACTTATCTACTCAGGCTTAGGAGCAAACTATTGGTAGCGACAATCTACACTTTGAATTAAAGGAGCTTCATGACATTGGTAGTATACGCTCAAAACGATCTTCCACATCAATAAAAATATATACTTTTAAGGGCTGAGCACAAACTGCTTGAAAAGACTAAAGAGTGGTAGGATTGGTTTGGGCTGAAGTCTCAACTTCATAAATATACAGCTGAACTTATAAGTCTACATACACTTAGGTTGAAGTCATTAAAACTATGGGAACAAAATTTAGCTTTAGCATTTTTTCCAGTAAATGCTCACAAACCAATAATTTCATTCATAATTCACAATATTAGAACGTAACTGGGTCAGAAGTTTACATACACCAAGTTGAACAGCTTAGGAATTTCCAGAAATTATGTTGTGGCTTTAGGAGTCTGCCAGTTGAGGCATGTCAAGCTTATTGGATGTGTACTTGATGCAGGATTGTATCACCTACCTTCAAAGCCTTTTTGCTTGATATTATGGGAAAATCAAAACTAATCGGATAAGACATCCGAAAAAGAAGCGTGCACCTACTTAAGTCTAGTATAACCTTAGGGACAAATTCAAAATCCCTGAAGCTACCGGAGTTATTCAGGCCTGCAGAAGTGGGGGCCGTACCACACCTGAGACAGTATGTGGGTAAGAACACCTGGAGTTTACGCTTTACTTTGAGGGTAATAGGAGGGAGATCTCATTTTATTAAGAACTTTTTATTCTCAGTGTTAATGACAATAAAATTCAGCCACGAGCTGAAAAAAAGTGTGGCTGGTAATACGATTCTCCAAGTGAGATCATGTCATTCTAAATAAGCCACTTCAGGATTACCACTACGAGAACAGAAGTGGGCAACAAAAAAAATATTCAAGCAATGCAAGTTATATCCCAGAGCAAATCCACAGATCTTTTTAAACCACCGGTTTTGCTGTGGATTTGCCTCACTCAATGGGTGCAGAAACGCTGCCATGTAAAGTGCCATGTAAACCTATGGAAAACAAAATCCGCAGTGCACATGCTGCGGAAAAAAATGTGCGGAAACGTAGCATTGTTTACTTAGCAGCATGTCAATTCTTTGCGAGAATTCTGCAGCGGTTTACACCTGCTCCATAATAGGAATCCGCAGGTGTAAAACCGCAGGTGGAATCAGTACAAAATCCGCAAAAAAATCGTGGTAATTCCGCAGTGCGGTTTACCTGCGGATTTACCAAAATCAGTACGGAAAAATCTGCACCGCTTTCCTCAACGTGTGCACGTGGCCTCATCCTCATATGCATGGCCTCCTCATCTCCATCCTGGTATGCATGGCCTCCTCATTCCCATCCTGGTAAGCATGTCTCCCTCATCCCCATCCTGGTAAGCATGTCTCCCTCATCCCCATCCTGGTATGCATGTCCCCCTCAACCCAATTCTGGTATGCATGGCCCCCTCAACCCAATCCTGGTATGCATGGCCCCCTCAACCCAATCCAGGTATGCATGGCCCCCTCAACCCAATCCTGGTATGCATGGCCACCCTCAACCCAATCCAGATATGCATGGCCCCCTCATCCCTATACTGGTATGCATGCCCTTCTCATCCCCATCCTGATATGCATGGCTCCACATCAGAAAAACATCAAAAAACAATCCATCCTACTTACCTTCCCTGTGCTCCCTTGCAACATCCTGTTTTGATGCCAGTAGCCAATTTATGCTTGCAAGCAGCACATGGCAATGACGTCATGCCCTGCTTTTAAGCATAGGACAGCTGCCGGAATACTTACTGCTCTCCATGCAAGGACTATGGGCGTGTGGAGCAGTGAATATTCATTGATCTTTAATAGTGCACACAGTAACCTCAGCTGCTAGCTTGCTTCATCTGCCGGGCAATCACATATGCCTGCTACTAAAGGGAATGAATATTCACTGCTTTCCACGCCCATGGGAGTGGAGAGCAATGAATATTCAGTCCCTTAAAATAGCGGGCACACGTGATTGCCCAACCGCTGCAAAAGTCGGCAGCGGTGACTACTGTGCCTGCTAATAATGATAATCCTTAATCCTTAAGTAGCGGGCACACTTCAGAGCCCAGCAGCTGCAGAAAGACGGCTGCTGCGGCTAACAGCGTGTCCAGTGAATATTCATTTCTGTTTAGCAGCGGGCACAGGCGTTAGCCACAGCAGCCGACTCCTGCCTCCTGTTGCTCCCCCACTGCCCCTCCCCCGCCGTCTTACAGTCTGAAAAATACTGTAAGTGGGACCCTTACTCAAGTATAAGCCGAGGGTGGCTTTTTCAGCACAAAAAATGTGCTGAAAAACTCGGCTTATGTGCAAAAAATTAAATCCCTAGGAAACAGTATCCAAAATATATCACAAATGTATTAATTAGCATTAATAGTGAAGACATACTGATAGGGAATTTAGATTGTTAGCTTCATCGGGGACAGCGATGATAATGTGTGCAAACTGTAAAGTGCTGCAGAATATGTTAGCGCTAAAAATAAAGATTATTTATTATTATAGTACATAAATACTAGAAAAAAAACATTAAAAATACCCCATAAAACCCAAATAAAAAGAGCAGCCAATATGGTTAAAAATAAACATTAAGGCAAGTACAAATCTATCAGTACATCAGAATAATGAGTGTATAGGGAACTATATTAACAGACATGAATTATAGAAATATAGAGTTTATAGAAACATTGAATAATAAAAATGGCCTCTACAGATAGTTCTAAAGTAATGCACAAACAGTAGTCATGAGCAAAAATGCACGGATATCATGTTATCCGAGCAAGCTCGAGTGTTTTTCGAGTGTCTCGGGCGTGCTCGAATAACATGTTTGCAGCTGCATGATTTGCAGATGTTAGACAGCTGCAACACATGCAGGGATAGCCTAACAAACAGGCAATCCCCGAATGTGTTGCGACTGTATCAGCTGTGAATCAATTAGCGTTGGGGACTCTAACATATTATTCGAGCATGCCCTGGGCACTCTGATCACACTCAAGCATGCTCATCACTAATAAACAGTCATATCAGGGGATAAGCTAACAATCTCAAATGAGAAGTGAAAGACCCCTGCAGTAGAACTTACAATAGGTAGATTAAGTGTAGACCAAGCCTATACTCACCATGTGTCATAATAAAGACCACACTGCCTAGTACCTATCCTATCCCAATATGTAGTAAGTGCAATAATGATAATAATAATACTATTAAATACTATCTCGTGTCTCCCCTTTTCCTCATAGTTTGTAAGCTTGCGAGCAGGGCCCTCATTCCTCCTGGTATCTGTTTTGAACTGTGATTTCTGTTATGCTGTAATGTCTATTGTCTGTACAAGTCCCCTCTATAATTTGTAAAGCGCTGCGGAATATGTTGGCGCTATATAAATAAAATTATTACTATTATTATTATCAAATACCTCCAATTAGAAAAGTAGTATAATTCTTCTGATTCGCTATATTGCTTGCCCATGTGCAGGATATTGCAGTATCTTAGCTATCCATGCTTATGACCAATCCTATAGTGTCAGTCGTTAGTGGTCGTAACCATGATACCTACTGCAATGCCCTGCACGGGGTAAGCAACATAACGAGTCAAAAGAACTATACTACATTTCTAATTGAAGGTATTTGCTATTATTATTATTACACCTACAACGTATTGGGATAGGATCTTGGAGATGGGAATACCTCTTTAATGTTCAATACCTGTCAACCAAGTTCGTATTTCTCCTGGAAAGTGATGCACCATTGGGTGGGATATAAGCTTTTCCAGGCATTTTTGAACATTTTAATTGAGATTACATTTTTTATGTGCTGGTTCCACCTATAGACTTACTTTTCTGAGAAACACCGGCTGGTCTGATGAAATATTTTTAATTGTTTGGTCAGAATGACCATTGGTATGAAGGAAAAAAAGGAAGGCTTACATGCCAAAGATCACCATCCCAAATATGCAAGGACAAGTGGGGCAACATCATGTTGTGGGGTGATTGCGGAATATGAGGAAAGAATATTATGTGGAAATATTGAAGCAACATCTAAAGTCATCAGCCAAAGAGTCAGATTGGGACCAAATGGCTCTTACAAATGGACAATATCCAGAAGCATACTCCCAAAGTTGTGGCAAAATGGCTTAAGGTCAACAAAATGAATAATGTTGGGGCTTTCAAAAAGCCCTGACCCTTAATCCCAAAGAAAATGTATTACCAGAAGTAAAAATAGATTTGCAAGCAAGGAGGCCTACATCTTGACTCTGCTACACCAGTGTGTCAGGAGGAATGAGCCAAAATACCCGCAACCATGTGTCACCCAAGTTAAATGGATTAAAGGCAATGATTCCAAAAAGAACCCATGTGTATGTAAACTTCTGAGCCTGTATTATTCTTATATTTCCCATTCTTCAAATATGGTAGGGATCCTAACTGATCTGATAGCGCATATATACCAGGATTGTCAAACACTGCGTTTGATTGCAGGTGACTAACTGTATAGGATATACAAAAAGGCACGGAATTTTGTTTTTAACGGCTTCTAAATTTTACTCAGTTTACAAAACAACAAAGCCTTTTGTAAATGCCTAAAAGTAGATTTTTGGTGCACACCGTAAAATCTCATTCTTGTAGTCTTCATTAGGGGTTAATAAAACAACTGGATAGTCAGCTGCCACCTGGTGGCTCACATTATTAGTACATCTAATTGAAAATTGTCTCCTTCCTTGCAGAATTAGCTGTGCTGCTAGCATTAGGCTTTTCAGTTTAGTGAGAAAGAAGTAGAAGAAGCCCAAAAAATAATTAAAACATAAAAGAAAAATAAGTTAATTACATCTTAAGAGAAAAAGAAAGCAAATGCATTGGGCAACCAAGGGTGGGTGCTATGTCTCCCAATGAATACGAGAAACAGATTTTATGGTGAGTACCAAAAATCTACTTTTCTCTTTCGTCTCATCGGGGGACACAGAAACCATAGGATGTCTCAAAGCTGTCAACAAGGGAAAGATCTAGTATAGATGGTAGGCTACATGAAAGACCCTCAAAGGTGCAAAATCTCCACATGCCCTGGGGATCCAGGCAACATATCAGATGTCGATAGTCTGAAAAACCTGCATTGACACCAAAATGAGTTGAATTTGAAAAGGGCTCCCATAGGAGGTGAAATGATGGAAGTACTGCCAGCACCCTCCAATCCAGGAATCTAGGACTATAAGTGAATAGCACTAGGAAGAGGGGGAGGCAGACAGTATAAAGTGCTGAATTTACTGCCTCAAAAGAAAGGCCTCAATTGCCATCCAATTCTACTAAAAAAAGTACTGCCCTACCCAGAAAGCATCAATCTTGGTGCATCTGATCAACGATCTCACATTGGGCTGAAGACACTTAAATGAGTGTAAGGTACCTGCATCTCATAATGCTATGAAAAAAAGATCTGCTGGGTAAGTCAGTAACCCCTGTCTCTAGAATTAGAGGAAATGTTCCTACTAAAAGTTGGAATCAAGAGGGAACCCTCGTTCTTCAGTGGAAAAGCCTAAGCAGGGTTACTTAAGGGATGCAGTAAGCTGACTCGCCTCTCCTTTAGACAAAAACACTGGCTGGAAGTTGACGAAGTAAACAGAAGTCCTGTAACTGCCAAATTAAAAAAAAAAGTTCTTCGTCGCTAGGTCTGACTCACCTAGGACAAGATCAAGGTACCCACTGGTCCATGTGTGCAAGCTGACCTACCAAGTGGTGTCCACTAGATGGTAACTTGCCCCGGATAGTGGTCCTGGTACCAACTGGATTGCCTTTGTGATCAGTCGTACAGAAAAGGCCTTGCTTTTGTGGTGCTGGCCTATTGAGAAAAAATAAATGGTCAGAACAATGCTTGTGTAATCTGCAAAACTGACGGTCTCAGTTAGCGTGATTAACTCCTCTCTGAAAAGGAATCTGTCCTGAGAAGTGGGTAGGGTCCCCTTAGGGTTGGTTACATGCTACCCTGGACTAATGAATCTTCAATGGTCTACTCATCTAGGAAACAGATCAGTGCTACTGTGATCCTCTTTTGCAAGGGATCTCGCTTATTTGAACCAGCTATGATAAGTGGAAAGCGCCTTGCCTGATCAGCTTCCATGCAGTGTGGCTCACTAATGCGAAATGATCTAAAATGAGAAGACATTGGTGAAAAAGGTCAGACTCACTGAGTACAATCAAGGTCGCTTGCCTGGTCACATCCTTGCTGAAGGGCTCTGCCAGATAACTGACCCCACTCTGAGTGGATATAAGCAATTTGAGAGGCCCAAACTGGAACTACTCAAATCGACCCCTAAGGGAGAGCACATCATAGCAGCACTCACCATACGTACTGCTGAGAGGACAAACGGGAGCATTGTCAGGATACTGTCTGACTCCTTTGAACAACACATCCCTCTGAGTGCAATCTGTTTGTTAATCTGACCAACTGTGGAAAGTAGCCAGAGCAAAGTAAAATACCACTTGATCTGTCTGGATCACCTGCCTAACTTTCTCCTCCCAAGAAGTCCTTGCTGGGGGGTTCAGAGCCAGTAAGGAAGGTGGTTGCAGCACCTACAGATTGCTAAACAAGCGGTGTGTTCTATAGAGAGAACTACCCATGGGCCTGACTAACCCAGGAAGGAGGTAGAGTGCTAACCAGATCACTCCTGTGATGCACCACCTTACCTGCTGTTGGAGGTGATCCACCTACTGTCTAGGTTAGGCTAGTTTCACATTTGCAGTTGTGTCCGCAGTGTTTCTACCGCATATATCCGCATGCGTTGTGTATTCCTATATTTAACATTAGGGACGCATGCGTTTTTAATTGTTTGCGTTTTGCCGCGTTTGACGTCGCATGCATCGTTTCGTCGTTTGCGCCTTGGCGCGGAAATGCAACAATTTGCCGCCTGAAAACGCATGTGGTCGATTGCGCAAGGTTTGCGACAAAAAAAACGCATTGCTGTCTATATGAATGCATGCGTTCACAAGAACATGCGTTTGGTTGCGTTCGTGAACGCATGCGTTTCAATTGAAAAAAACATGTCTAGACACTGATAAGCCACCCCCCACATAGTAGGTGATAAAGGGAGGTAGTGGACATTTGCAGGTCACTACTCAGCAGACACTGAAGCAGACGAGACACAGGCTACATCTTGGAGGAAAACAAGACACTGAACAATGTGAGTATATCCTAGCCAATGCCTTTATTTTCTATTTTCTGACTCTACATGTCCTAATTTCTTGCATTTCTTTCTTTCTACATGCATCAGAATGTCGTCGTCTTCTTCTGATGAGGAGCAACGCCCTGGCATGGCCTTCCGTACCACCACCACCACGATGCAGCAGGACCCTGGCATGGCATTCCGTACCGCCACCACCCCGATGCAGCAGGACCCTAGCATGGCCTTCAGTACCGCCACCACCACGATGCAGCAGGACCCTGGCATGGCCTTCTGTACCGCCACCACCACGATGCAGCAGGACCCTGGCATGGCCTTCCTTTCTACGAGCGCTATGGACTCTGGCATGGCTGCCCACTCTACGAGCACTATGGACTCTGACATGGCTGCACGCTCTACAAGCGCTATGGACTTTGGCATGGCTGCACACTCTACGAGCACTATGGACTCTGGCATGGCTGCACGCTCTACGAGTGCTATGGACTCTGGCATGGCTGCACGCTCTACGAGCACTATAGACTCTGGCATGGCTGCACGCTCTACGAGCACTATGGACTCTGGCATGGCTGCACGCTCTAAGAGCACTATGGACTCTGGCATGGCTGCACGCTCTACGAGCACTATAGACTCTGGCATGGCTGCACGCTCTACGAGCACTATGGACTCTGGCATGGCTGCACGCTCTACGAGCACTATGGACTCTGGCATGGCTGCACACTCTACGAGCACTATGGACTCTGGCATGGCTGCACGCTCTACGAGCGCTATGGACTCTGGCATGGCTGAACACTCTACGAGCACTATGGACTCTGGCATGGCTGCACGCTCTATGAGCACTATAAACTCTGACACATGCAGCCGGACCCTGACAGGTCACCCACCACCATGCCACGCCATATGAGCCCACCAAGGCTTCCCAGAACACGGCAAACCCCCCACACAAAACAAAAAAACAACAGAGGACTCTTAGTATTCCTCCCCTTCACCTCCCAATGTGTCTGTAATGTCAGGTTTGTCTCACCCTTCCAGTGCGTCCCAAGCCTCTCATGTGTCAAGCCCCATCCCCGAACTTCCAGACCCCACTAGTTTCATTGCCCCTTCTCCTGTCACCTCTGCGTCGTCCACGGTTAGCCAGGCCTCAGTGCTTCACACCCCCCCCCCGTTTACATCACTCTACCCCAAGCCGGCGCAGTTAAATACATTTTTGGGTTGTTGAAAAATAAATACAATTTGATTTGCCCCAATTATGTTTGGTTTATTGTGTCTATCGCCCCTAGCAACACACACCGTGCGCCAAATAAGAAACTTCGTCACACACTTAATTTTTGGGCCACATCATATCTCCAGTAGTTATAAAAAAAGACTGCAGCTTTGTGTGTCTGTAGTATAAAGATATGAAGTGGCCCAAAAAATAATAGATGTATTATCTCCATAATCTCTTCTTTCTGCTTAGTCTGTGACTAGTGTTGCAGTCTGAAGAGGAAATGGCGGAAATACAGTGCAGAACTCTACTGAACAGGTCAGGTGTCAAAAAACTCATTAGTTAGGACACCTGACCTGGTGAGTAGAGAACTGCCTTGTATAACCTCCATTTTCTCTTCTGTGTACATAATCTATTACACACAAATTGAAGGGACGATGGTGGTCACACACAGCATATCTATGCTCACCTGCACAGGTGTCAGAAATAGTGAATTCATGAGGCTGTTATATGTGCATCATGAATTCATTATTTCTGACACGCTTTTAATCCAGGTTGAAATAAAAGCTCTCCATGCGAAGATCCATCATGACACAGGATACAGGAGCAAAATCTGAAGATTACAGCTGTTCAGGGGTCTATATAAAGAAATACCATAATACACGCCCTCTGTAGTCCAATTGGCGGTGTCTGGTTATCTTGATTTTTCTCTTGTGAAATTTCTCAACATGCGCACCAAAAACGCAAACGCAGAAAAAAACGCATATGAACGCGTACAAACGCGGCGTTTTTTAAACCGCATGCGTTACCACATGCGTGGTAAAAAAGCCGTGTTTGTACGCGTTTATATGCCTTTTTTCCACCACTTGCGGATGCGGATTAAACGCTGCAGTTTTAAACGCAAATGTGAAACTAGTTTTACAGGATCACTTGTGGAAACTGTACGGCTGTGAGGTCTCATTTAGAAGATTTGACTCACTCTAGACGGTGGTCAAAATAACCTTTGAGTTACAGGGTCCTCAGTGTGAATTGCCCAACTTTAAGGCTTCAGCTGGTGGGTCTTGACTCTCTCTGGAATGTTGTCAGACTAACTTTTGGGTTGCAGTTTCCTCTGTGGGATTCGCATAGTTGTAAGGTCCCAGTTGGCAGGTCTGTCCTACTCTGGCTGGTAGATAGAATAGAATCTAGGTTGCAGGATTCTCTGCCAGCTTCGCCCAGCTATACAGCCTCATTTGGTAGGTCTGAGTCTCTCTGGGAGTGCTCAGCGTACCATTGGCCACGAAGAGACTGTTCAATGCCTCACGATTATCACAACCGCAATCCTGGAATAATCACCCTGGCCATGGTCCCTGCTGTGACAAGGCTACAGTCCATCTAGGAGTGGAGTATGCAAGTGACAACAAAAATTGCAAATGTTGCCAGAAGTGTAAATCGCTACAGACTGAAAGATTGAGAACCTGTGCCTATCGTGGGGTAATCATGGCAGTCTGAAGAACAATTCCTCTGAAGTTTGGCCCCGATAAACGTGACTTAACTGTCAGGACACCGCTCGTGTTGGTTGCCTTACTGACCAACCACTTGCTTGGCCCTGAATAATGACTTCACATAACTGCGTGCATGGGTATGAGATTAAGTAGTGAGCAGAGACTGGGTAGTGGCCATAGTACCCAAGGTCTACGGTACAGGGGAGCTGGGGGCCCATGCAGGCAGAGGGGCCCATTTTCATACCCAGGACCCAGGTCATGGGGATCCCATGGGCAGCAATCATCAGATAAAGAGGGAGATACCAGCAGAGCAATATGCTACGGCCTGACCCGAAGGAAACCCAACAGCGCAACACATGCATGCAGGTAACTAGATGGTAATACAAGAGGGGGGAGCCATTCGGACACAGCGAGTGTAGGATCCCCCAACAATAGCCTACCTGGTCCAAGGGTCGCTAAGATCAGAGATCACGGGGATGCCCAACAGGATGGTGACTGAGGGCGCCTAGGCTGGCCGATGTGTTGAGTTGCGCTGGAGCAGCTGAGGAGGGTAAAAGACTAATCTTGACTGAAAACCCAGGGAAAATGGGTGTGGCCCCCGCAGCAGACAAAAAGGAAAAATGCTAACGCCTAACCTAAGACAGGTCTGAAACAGACCTTGCCTCCAACTCACACTACACTAAACTGAATAGCCTGATGCTTGTAGACAACATATATAGTCTGCAAGAGGAGCCAATTTTCAATTAGATGTATTAATAGTGTCAGCCTCCTGGTGGCAGCAGACTATCCCATGATTCCATGGTTTCGGTGTTCCCCAATGACGAGCGAGAAAATATGCTTCTCAGAGGAAGCGTTTATGACATAAGATAATACACTAAATCTGACACGTCACTCAAGGAACTCACAGATCCCATAGGCCATTTGGTCACTGTAGCGCTCCAGGTCAATTTCAATGCTTTTTTTGAAGAACTGCAGCTTGGCTTCCAATTGCTGAGAGGCAGACACCATTGTATTTTTCATCTTCGTTAGATTGGTATTATAACGCAGCAAACTAAGCCTAAAACACAAGTAATGTTAGAGAAAACAATTTAGTCTAGCATGTACATATACAGTACATTAAACAATCAGGACTACAGAACTTACATGGCTGCTCTTTGGCCTTGAAATAGACGGCTGTAGTCCTCCTTCAAACCGGACACATAATGGACAGCTTCTGCCCACACCTTACGAAGCTGCAGTATGGGGAGCTGAGCTTTGCTATCCTGCACTGAGTAGAAGTAAAAAAAAACAAAAAAAAACATATGAATGAACTAAGCTACACAAAGGTGTCTGCTACATTATTGGTAACTTGTACAGTACATGTTTATTTCCTGTTAATTCCTTTTTGTTATCATTATTAAATACATTTAAGACTAAAAAAAAGAAAAAAAAAGGATATGTTATAAACCAACAAAAGACACACAGATTTTCCTTTACAAGTGTGAACAATTCTCATAACAGAATTAGGAAGGCCAATTGTTTATCATGGCAAATTTTCTGTTGCAGAACTATGGAACATAACAGAAATTTTACACTTTAAGGCTAGGTTCACATTGTGTTAAAGCAGCCCGTTCAACGCATTAAACAGACTGCTTTAACGCAAGTGCCGAAATGTGATCGCGCTAGCGCAGATAGAGCTAGCAGATGCTCTATCTGCGCTAGCGGTGACAGACCCAGAAACGCTACAGCCTGCGTCCGAGGGTCCGTCACTCAATGACGGCACATCGCTAGCGCACACCCATGACGACATGCATTGGTGATGCGCCCGAAGTACTTACCGGTAGCGGTGTTTTTCAGGAGCCCATGACAGCACCACGAGAGAGGGGATCCGCCCTTCAGGGACAGGAAACCTACAGACATAAAAGGGCGGCACCTCTCTCCTGCATCAGTTGGTTTCCTGTCCCTGACTGGGGAACCTCTTCAGGCAGGCCTTGAGAAGAAGGTCGAAGAAAAGAAGATATCCCCGACCTGGCAGGCCGATTCAGGTAGCGGGGGTCCCCTACCTCCGTGTGTTTAGGATAGTGGAAGCACCACACGGCAGGGGGACTGCTAGTGTCAGTGACAGCAGGGAGAAGCAGCCTTGGGGAAAGGGCTCGCTTCTTATGTGACCCATCGTCGCTGTACCTGATGAATATGTGGGGCCTCTTCTGTGGCCGCACCTGGTGTGGTCTCCCGGGGTCTGCACATCGGTCCGGGCGGAGCTGGCTTCCTCGGTCAGGCCGCAGCCGCGACTGGAAGGGGCGTGTCTAGCTGACGTGGCTGGCGACGCGGCAGGGCATGCGCAGTAGAGCCGCGCGGCCGATGACGTCACTCCGGAGTCCGGGCCATATACCCAATAAAAACAAAGCATGAGAGGGCCTCCCTGGTTAGTAGCACATAATCAACTTAAAATATGCTACAATTCACCATGTGAATAAACTTAGCACTTAAAGGAAAAGAAAGTGTTGACCCATATAAGAAAAGGGTAGGGAATATAAGGGTGCTGTCAAGGGCTCCTGAAAAACACCGCTATACCGGTAAATAGCTTACGTATTTATTCAGTCGACATGACAGCACCACGAGAGACTTTCAGAGAAGTAAAAGAGACTAGGGAGGGACAACTGCCTCAAGCACCCTTCTCCCAAACGTGAGATCGGAGGAACTACCCAGATCCAGTCTATAGTGTTTAAGGAAAGTAGATGGAGAAGACCATGTGGCCGCCTTACAAATATCTTCAATCGACACCTCTGATCTCTCCGCCCAGGAAGTAGCCATGGCTCGAGTGGAATGAGCTTTTATACCTTCCGGGATCTGCATACCACCTGCTGTATAAGCCAAAGAGATCGCCTCCCTGATCCATCTAGCTAGTGTGTTTTTGAACACTAAGGCCCTTCCTAACTCACTGAAAGGATACAAATAGGGAATTATCTTTCTTCCAAGTGCTAGTAGCTGAAATATACCTAAGAAGACACCTTCTTACGTCTATAGAATGGAATTTACGTTCCTTATCATTGGTGGGATTAGGACAGAACGAAGGTAGAACAGCTTCCAGCAATCTATGAAATTTTGAAGCTACTTTTTGGAAGGTAAAGAGGAACAGGTTTTATTATAACTATCTTCTCTAAACTGCATGTACGCAGGTTGTCTAGAGAGAGCTTGCAGGTTGCTAACCCTCCTTGTGGATGTGAGCGCGACTAAAAGGGCCGTTTTTAAAGATAGGAATTTAATTAGTGCAGTATCAATAGGTTCAAATGGAGCTTGCGTTAGAGCTGAAAGCACAAAATGTAGGTCCCATGGAACTAATTTTTGCTTAATAACTGGCCTGGACCTAGTTGCTGCCTTGAAGAACCTAGCTATCCAGTGATTATGGGCCAAATTACTATTGTATAGCGCCCCCAGAGCTGACACTTGAACCCTGAGAGTGCTTGTGGCTAAACCCATTTCTAATCCTTTCTGTAAGAATACCAAGATTTTGTTAATACAGACTTTCTGGTCAATATGTGCACCCGAAACATATTTTTCCAAATTCTCACATAAATGTTTGTTATAGAAACCTTCCTACTCTTTAGTAATGTATTTACAAGATCTCAAGAAAACCCTTTCCCCCTTAGTAATGACCTCTCAAATTCCACGCCGCTAGATGTAAATTGGCCACTCGTGGATGGAGAAGTGGGTCCTGGGAAAGATCTGGTATTTCTGGGAGAATCCAAGGCTGGGAAATGGACATCTTCCTCAGCCAAGGAAACCATGATCTTCTGGGCCAGAATGGGGCTACCATGATCACCCGGGCCCTGTCTTCCTGTATCTTCCTCAGAACTATCGGAATTAAGTTTAGAGGGGGAAAGGCAAAAGCGAGACTGAAGTGCCATGAGATTAGGAGAGCGTCCACCGCATATGGATTGTCTCTGGGGTTTAAGGAGCAGAATTGATGTAGCTTTCTGTTTTCTCGGTTGGCAAAAAGATCTATGTCTGGGCATCCTCACAATTGTACGATCTGGTTGAAGATGGTCGGATTTAGTTTCCAATCTCCCTGTTAGAGACTGTTGCGGCTTAGATAGGCAGCAATGGTATTGAGCTTTCCCTTTATGTGAAGAGGCGTAAAAGATAGCAGATGATTTTTGGCCATCTGAAAAATACGATCCGCAACCTCCATTAGTGAACCGGACCAAGTACCTCCTTGTGGTTAATGTAGGCTACGGTTAACTGGTTGTTGGAGAAAAGCCTGATGTGCCGACCCTGTAGGGGTATTAGAAAACTACTTAAAGCGCGTTCTACCGCTAATAATTCTTTTAGATAGGAAGATGAATTTTGTTCAGACTGAGACATAGTAACATAGTAAGGCCGAAAAAAGACATTTGTCCATCCAGTTCAGCCTATATTCCATCATAATAAATCCCCAGATCTACGCCCTTCTACAGAACCTAATAATTGTATGATACAATATTGTTCTGCTCCAGGAAGACATCCAGGCCTCTCTTGAACCCCTCGACTGAGTTCGCCATCACCACCTCCTCAAGCAAGCAATTCCAGATTCTCACTGCCCTAACAGTAAAGAATCCTCTTCTATGTTGGTGGAAAAACCTTCTAAGAATGCCCCCTTGTGCCCGTCACCTTCCTTGGTATAAACAGATCCTCAGTGAGATATTTGTATTGTCCCCTTATATACTTATACATGGTTATTAGATCGCCCCTCAGTCGTCTTTTTTCTAGACTAAATAATCCTAATTTCGCTAATCTGGGTATTGTAGTTCTCCCATCCCCTTTATTAATTTTGTTGCCCTCCTTTGTACTCTCTCTAGTTCCATTATATCCTTCCTGAGCACCGGTGCCCAAAACTGGACACAGTACTCCATGTGCGGTCTAACTAGGGATTTGTACAGAGGCAGTATAATGCTCTCATTATGTGTATCCAGACCTCTTTTAATGCACCCCATGATCCTGTTTGCTTTGGCAGCTGCTGCCTGGCACTGGCTGCTCAAGGTAAGTTTATCATTAACTAGGATCCCCAAGTCCTTCTCCCTGTCAGATTTACCCAGTGGTTTCCCGTTCAGTGTGTAATGGTGATATTGATTCCTTCTTCCCATGTGTATAACGTTACATTTATCATTGTTAAACCTCATCTGCCACCAGTCCCTGGACCCAACTACTCTCCAAATGTGTCCCCCATCCCCTGGGGCTACCATCTGTATTTATTATCCGAGTTACATGATTTGTCCAGGAAACACCTCTATGTAAATTTTGAATGTGTGTCCACCAATGTAATGATTGAATAGATTCAATGAATAGTGAGAATTTACTGTCAAGATGGGCTTTTAGGTGACGGAAATTATGTAAAATGTCCCACTGTAAGGTTCTGGTGTGATATTGAGCCCAGAGAACCGCCGGAATACATGACGTGAGTAAACCCAATAGCGACATTGCCCCTCTAACAGAGACTGACTGATTATTATTCTGGTCGCCAGCCGTTGCATACAATCTACTTTTGAATCTAAACACAAAAGTCTTTAAATATACAGTTAGCCCATTCAAAGGGGCAACACTTCATGAATTGATATACCACCTTATTTTTTGCATTTCCCGTCATATGTGGGTAAAAAAATGAATTGAAGTGACTACACAAATTTTTTTTTTTTTTAAATAAAAACTCCAGTATTTATTAATTCTTAGACAAATATTTAAAATATCAAGAACTAATGTACTGAAAACAGAGGTACTTTTATAGAATATCCAACATTTAAAATATATAGCAGCTGTAAAAAACTCTATTATCCACATAAATACACAAAAATACACAATATACAAGAATGACCCTACTAGGTCATTATTATCTAATTGCTAGTGTAATACGGTACTTATTTATGCAATACACATCCCAAAAATATGCAAAAATTATAGTCATAGTTTAATAACTACCACCAGATGGTGCTATTGCATAGTTCTACAAGAATAGAAGACTATAAAATGTGTATACCGAGTTTTTACAGACCAGCCATCAAATTAAGCAAGCACTATTAAGCATAACCACTAATAGTATCCCATTCCATCATTCATTTTCATATGATTATAAAAGTATGGCATAAGAAACAAAATCCAATATATGTGTAATACCTGGATACATAATACTTAGTTATTTATACATGTCAAGATGGATGGATCAAGCATTCTTTATATATTTCACTCACATAAAACAAGGGCTTTACCTGGTTATCCTCAAAATCAATATAGTGCCACTGATGGAAACTTCCTGCCCCGATGCAGGAAATTTTCAACCAGGCAGGGTAGAAGGCTGAAAGTCTGCCCCCCACCTGGTCCGACAGTCATTGTGGCTTTCTATAGTCCTGAGAGGTGTTAAACATATGTCCTCTACTTCTTTTCCTGTTACAGTCATATCTGGATCTTTCTCTATTTGACCTTCAGCGGTTAAACCATCCTCTATTGTAATCCCGTCTATATGAGGGTCTTTCTAGAAAGGGGAATTGTATTTTTTTTTTTTATCGCCCGCCTTTTCGAACAGTTCATCAATAACCGGTCCAAATAAATGCGCCCCTTCACAGGAAATGCTACATAGTTTTGATCTAGCCTGTAAATCTCCTGGCCAACATTTAATCCATAGAGCCCTACGGGCTGAGTTAGAAAGGGCTGAAGATCTGGCGGCCAATTTGACAGAATCTGCCGACGCATCTGAAAGAAAAGCTGCTGCATCCTGAATTATAGGCATGGAGGATAGGATCTCATTCCCGGAAGCTTTGTTTTTGAGCTGATCCTCTAGGCGGTCAAGCCACACCATAAGTGACCCTGCTGTTGTTTCCAAAGCACCCTTAAGGAAAACGTCAGCCTTCCTATCTAGTGGATCTTTTAGATTTCCTAAAGGTACCGTCACATTAAGCGACGCTGCAGCGATATAGACAACGAGCCGATCGCTGCAGCGTCGCTGTTTAGGTCGCTAGGAGACGTCAAACACCAGCAACAGCTGAACGATGCAGGAACGATCCAGTGACGTACTTATCGTTCTCGCTGGTTGTTAGCTCCATGAAAAACCATTGCAGGCATCGCTGCTTTTGCTGTCAAAACATGACGAATCACGCCGACCTGACGACCAAATAAAGTTCCGGACTTCTAGCTACGACCAGCCATGTCACAGCGGGATCCTGATCGCTGCTGCGTGTCAAACACAACGAGATCGCTATCCAGGACGCTGCAACGTCATGGATCGCTGTCGTTCTCGTTGGAAAGTTGCCCAGTGTGAAGGTACCTTTAGTCTTCAAATGGAAGAAAGGTCCTTTTGCACGCCTTGGCTACTGCTGCATCCAGTTTCGAAGCCTTGTCCCATGAGGACGAAGCTTCCTCCTCAAATGGATACCTTCTCTTAAATGCCGGCGGGAGCGAACCCTTCCTCTCGGGTTTTTTCCAATCTTTTGTAATTAATGCTTTTATTTTATCCACCACCGGACAAGACCTCCGTGATTTTTGATCTAGACCTTTGAACATTATGTCCTGAATGGAACATTCTGACTGGGTCTCCTCAATCCCCATTGTGTTGTTAACTGCCTTAACAAGGTGGTTTACTCTATCAAGCGACAAACAGGCATGGCCGGCCTCGGTGTCTGCAGATGAAGAGGATGATGGGAAGGAATCTGAGCGCAGTTCACCTAAGTCTGTATCTTCATCCGAAACTGGGGATCTAATATTTTTCCTCTTTCTGATATCCGTTTTTTGAGACCTGGATTTAATAGATCCTCTGACTTCTTCTCTAACCATATCCCTTAGAGTGGAAGTAAGGTTAGGTGCCTCCTCCTCAATTAAGCGTTGTATGCAGGGTTTACATAAATTCCTCTCATGACCATCTGGGAGTGGTTCCCCACACTCGGCACACTCCCTATGTTTGGCTTTGGTAGTACATTTCCTCCCCTAACAAGGAGAGAGGGAATACCAGGAGGAACAAACATCACTAAGTGAACTTTCACGTAGATCACTTACCCAACCACGCAGTGAGTGGTACCGTAGTTTGAGGGGGGTCCTTCCTAGCCGGCTATGGTCTACGGCTTGAGGACTTGTTCGGCCTCGATTTCTGAGTATTTAACTCCACCAGCATGACTACTGCCACTAGAACGCCGCTGGGAAATAATCTGAGGCTCCTCCAGAGGCTGAAGCTGCTGCTGCTTGTCTGGCTGCGGTGCTCCTTGCTCCAGCGACTCCATTATGAAAAATGGGACAGAAGCACCCAGCAGCCGCCATACTCTTCCTTAAGTATGCCCCCAAGGTACCGCCCCCTGATGGGATCTCCAAGTAACCTGCCCGATACCATGCATATTGGTGGAGCATTTCCCCCCCTTCAAGACCGCGCCCCCCCCCCACCCACCCCCGAAGGCCCGCCCGCATTCCCCGCAATTATTGGGTATATGGCCCGGACTCCGGAGTGACGTCATCGGCCGCGCGGCTCTACTGCGCATGCCCTGCCGCGTCGCCAGCCACGTCAGCTAGACACGCCCCTTCCAGTCGCGGCTGCGGCCTGACCGAGGAAGCCAGCTCCGCCCGGACCGATGTGCAGACCCCGGGAGACCACACCAGGTGCGGCCACAGAAGAGGCCCCACATATTCATCAGGTACAGCGACGATGGGTCACATAAGAAGCGAGCCCTTTCCCCAAGGCTGCTTCTCCCTGCTGTCACTGACACTAGCAGTCCCCCTGCCGTGTGGTGCTTCCACTATCCTAAACACACGGAGGTAGAGGACCCCCGCTACCTGAATCGGCCTGCCAGGTCGGGGATATCTTCTTTTCTTCGACCTTCTTCTCAAGGCCTGCCTGAAGAGGTTCCCCAGTCAGGGACAGGAAACCAACTGATGCAGGAGAGAGGTGCCGCCCTTTTATGTCTGTAGGTTTCCTGTCCCTGAAGGGCGGATCCCCTCTCTCGTGGTGCTTTCATGGCGACTGAATAAATAGGGGTTAATGGCAGCGTTAAAAGGCTGCATTACACCGCGTTATGCTAACAGACTGCCAGAACGCAGTATGAACTCAGCCTAAGGCTAAGTGCACACGTTCAGGAATTCATGCAGAAAATTCCTGTGAAAAACCGGACATTTTCTGCATGAAATCCGGAAGAAATCCGCATGCGTTTTTTGCCGCGGTTTTGCCGCGTTTTTGACGCGTTTTTTCCCGGACACTTCCCAATGCATTTTGTAGTGGGAAATCCGCATAAAAACCGCAAAAAGAATGAGCATGTCCGGATTTTGTGCCTGATGCGTTTTTTATGCGGAAAAAAACGCATCATGTGCACAAAACATGCGGAATTCATTCTAAATGATGGGATGCTTCTTGTATGCGTTTTTTTTGCGGTTTTATAGCGTTTTTATAGGGAAAAACCGCGAAAAAACCGGAACGTGTGAACACAGCCTTAGGGTGTTGTATGTTAGAGGGGAGGGGTTGGAGATTGTGTTCTTGTTATGTTTGTAATGCTGTTAACTGAAAAATGTCAATAAAAATAAAAAATACTGGATTTAAAAAAAGACTTACCAATAAAATTCACACATTCTGATAGGTGCCTTGGCTGAAAGGGGCCTTCATAAGCAGTTTTACTTTTGTCAAACAAATATACCATGTAGCTGTCCCACCCTCGCTGTGTACGGAAAGAAAAACAAACAATTGTTCTCATTAACCTCTGCTTATTTGTACAGATGTTAGAGCCAGAATAATACCACCTATAAAACTGCTAATAACTCTCCTTTATGCGACTATCGATGGCCTATAATTATGCTCAAGAAGGAATAGACTGAAACATACAAACTGTGGCTATGACTGGTTCTGCAATACAACACATTTCGGGGAGCTGTGATACCAACAAGAGTTTGTACACTGCAACCCCTCATTCTGCCACTTAGTAGGAGACTGACTGTAATGGACCTATGAACACGAGCTACAGTATTGGAGACAAAGAAAGATATAAAAGACACAAAAATAGATAAAGTATGTTACATTTTTGTACCCAAATTAATTAACCATGTAGATTAGCAGTTAGGGTAACGTTTTTGGCAGGTTTTTTTCCTGTAAAAAAAAAAACCCCACTGCATTTTACTGTCCCAGCAAAGTGAATTCTGATATCTCATGCATATGTTGCTTATTTTTTCTTTGCAGGTTTGAAGCAGTTTCACATCTGCAGCATGTCAATTCTTTCAGTATTGACCACTCATTCTAGTGGAGGAAAAAAGCATAAAAAATTGCAAGATTTTTGAGCACTATTTAACCTGCAAAGAGAAGTTTTTTATAGGCAAAAATGTCTGCAGCAAATACTTATGTGTGTACATACCCATACTCACCAGCAAAGATTTTTTTTTGATTGCGGAACACAGAAGATAGTAGTTATAGGCTGCTGCCACTAAGCCAAAAATGATAGCCCCAAGTACACAGGCTATACCCCTCTTACAGGCACAAAGTAGAAGTTTGTCTAACAGCAAGAGGATCAACTGGGATAAGACAATATAATGTAAATGGTAACCCTAAAACAAGACTTAAACCCCTTCACAACAGGGTCAATTTCAGATTTGTATTTTTCCTCCAATTCTTCTAAGGGTATGTTTCCATGGTCAGGATTGCATCAGGATTTGCTCAGGATTTGACGCAGATAAAATCTGCACCTGAGGTCAATGGCAGGTGACCTGCGTTTTTGATGCGGATTTGTGTGTGTTTTGGTAAGCTCAATAAAGATATACAAAGAAAAAAAAAAGAATGGTGATGTCATTTCTTGTCCAACCTCTTCATTTACAAACTCCATTGAAGAATGTTTACACACACACAGGCAGATAGATGATAGATAACAGATAGATGATAGATAGATATGGGATAGATAATAGATAGATAATAGATAGATCTATCTATCGTATCTATTGTATCTATCGTATCTATCGATTGTATCTATTATATATCTAGAAATATATCTATCGATAGATATATCTATAGATAGCTATATCGATAGATAATAGATAGCTGATGGATAATAGATAGATAAATAGATAAGATAGATAATAGATATATAGATCAATAGATAGATGATAGATCGATAGATAATACCAAGCCCGATGTTTAGTATATCTATGTATCTATAGATATATCTATCTATAAATGTATCTATAGATAGATTATCCATCTATCTATATACATAATTGTCTAAGGGGTACTTCCGTCTGTCTGTCTGTCCTTCTGTCACGGTTATTCGTTCGCTGATTGGTCTCGGCAGCTGCCTGTCATGGCTGCTGCGACCAATCAGCGACGGCCACAGTCCGATTAGTCCCTCCCCTACACTCACTGCCCGGCGCCCGCTCTGTAATCCCCTCCACTCACACAGGGTTAATGGCAGCGGTAACGGCCAGCGGTGTAACGCACTCCGTTACCGCTGCTATTAACCCTGTGTGTCCCCAACTATTTACTATTGATGCTGCCAATGCGGCATCAATAGTAAAAATGTCATGTTAAAAATAATAAAAAAAATAAAAAACCTGCTATACTCACCATCCGCCGCCTTTCTTGCTCCTCTCCATGCTCCCAGGACCGCGCCATTGCAAGCGGCAGCTTCCGCTCCCGTCCCACGGCTGGTGTGCGACAAGGACCTGCCGTGACGTCACGGTCGGTCATGTGACCACAACGTCATCATAGGTCCTTCTCACACCAGCCCTGGGACGGGACCGCAAGCTGCCGCTTGCAACGGAGCGGTCCTGGGAGCATGGAGAGCAGCGAGAAAGGCGGCGGACGGTAAGCATAGCAGGACTTCAACGGGCTATAGGTGAGTATATGTTTTTTTTTATGTCTCTATACTACGTGGCTCTGTGCTGGGCAATATACTACGTGACTGGGCAATATACTACGTGGCTCTGCTATATACTATGTGGCTGGGCAATATACCGTACTACGTGGGCTGTGCTATATATTATGTGGCTGGGCAATATACTACGTGGCTGGGCAATATACTACGTGGCTGGGCAATATACTACGTGGCTGGGCAATATACTACGTGGCTGGGCAATATACTACGTGGCTGGGCAATATACTACGTGGCTGGGCAATATACTACGTGGCTGGGCAATATACTACGTGGCTGAGCAATATACTACATGGACATGCATACTCTAGAATACTCGATGCGTTAGAATCGAGCCACCATCTAGTATATATATAATCGTCTAAGGGTCTGTTTGTCTGTAACAGAAATCCCGCGTCGCAAATTGGTCGTACCAGCTGCCCGCGACCAATCAGTGACAGGCGCAGTCCGACCGCGAATTGGCGTGGGATTTAAACCACGCTTCGCTGATTGGACACGGCCAGCCGGGCGCGACCAATCAGCGATATTGCAGCGGGATTTAGGGTATGTGCACACGTTCAGGATTTTTCGCGTTTTTTTCGCGATAAAAACACGATAAAAACGCATGCATATGCATCCTATCATTTAGAATGCATTCCGCAATTTTTGTGCACATGATGCGTTTTTTTCCACACAAAAAATGCATCGCGGTAAAAAAAAAACAGCATGTTCATTAATTTTGTGGATTTTTTTCCCACTATTTAATGCATTGGGAACCTCCGGCAAAAACGCGCAAAAAACGGGTAAAAAATGTGCGAAAAAAACGCGAAAAAAACGCATGCAAATTTCTGGCAGAAATGTGCGGTTTTTGTCAGGAAATTTCTGCAAGAAATCCTGAACGTGTGCACATACCCTCAAACACCGCTTCGTAAATAAACTACATACATATTCTAGAATATCCGATGCTTTAGAATCGGGCCACCATCTAGTAGATATGTAATAGCAAGGCCGATGTTTATTAATGAACATTGGGGTAAAGCCACCCATTGGGGTAAAGCCGACGGCCGGGGGCCAATATTTGTAGCCTGGGAAGGGGGTAATACCCACGGCCGCTCTCTAGGCTATGAATATTAGTCGCACCTGTCTGCGTAGCCTTTACTGGCTATTAAATTAGAGGGACCCCCCAAAAAAATTAGGTGCGGTCTCCCTATATTTTATAACCAGAAAGGCTATGCAGACAGCTGCGGGCTTATATTCATAGCCTAGAGAGGGGCCATGGTTATTGCCTCCCGGCAATACCAGCTCCCAGCCGCCCCAGAAATGGTGCATCAGTAAGATGCGCCTATTCTGGCACTTAGCCCCTCTCTTCCCACTCCCCTGTAGCGGTGGGATATGGGGTAATAAGGGGTTAATGCCACCTTGCTAATGTAAGGTGACATTAAGCCCGGTTAGTAATGGAGAGGAGTCAATAAGACGCCTACCCATTACTAATCCTATAGTAGTGAAAGGGTTAAAAAAAGAAAGACAACCAAAAAAAAGTATTTTAATATTCTTAATTTCACCATACTTCCCATACTCGATCGCCTGCAAAAAATTAAAAACAATAAACCAACCGTATACTACCTTTTCGCCGTAGTCCAATTAATAACGAGTGTCCACGATGATCTCCCCTATAGAACAGTGACATCGGGTGATGTCACTGATCTATAGACCTTCAGTGACACACTGACAGGAGACAATGGCTGCTGCAGTGCATTCATGAAGAGGTTACCTGAGTTCAGGGTCTCACTTTATGGCAAAGCTGCGTGGGAATTTCCCACACAGCAGTGCCACAAGTCAGAGTAGGGACTATTTCTCACAGAGGCGGAGGAATACATTGCTGAAGAATACCTTCCGTCATTGTATTCCTGGAGCCCCTGGAGAGCAGTCGCATCAGCTGATGTGGATGCTCTCCACGGGAGATCGTCGTGGGACACTCTGTGTAACTGGATTTCTGCGGATCAGGGAGTATATTGTTTGTTATTTTAATATTTTTTACAGGTGACAATGGCTTCGGGGATCAAGGTGACAAGGTGACGGTGAGTATGTACTCTATGTTGTATGTACTGTATGTCTATATGTATGTCGCACGGTGCATGTTGTATGTCGCACGGTGCATGTTGTATGTCGCACGGTGCATGTTGTATGTCGCACAGTGCATGTCGCACGGTGCATGTTGTATGTCGCACGGTGCATGTGGTATGTCGCACGGTGCATGTCGCACGGTGCATGTCGCACGGTGCATGTCGCACGGTGCATGTCGTATGTCGCATGTCGTATGTCGCATGTCGTATGGTGCATGTTGCATGGTGCATGTTGCATGTCGCATGGTGCATGTTGTATGTCGCATGGTGCGTGTTGTATGTCGCATGGTGCGTGTTGTATGTCACATGGTGCGTGTTGTATGTCACATGGTGCGTGTTGTATGTCACATGGTGCGTGTTGTATGTCACATGGTGCGTGTTGTATGTCACATGGTGCGTGTTGTATGTCACATGTTGTATGTTTAATGTTGAGTGTTGTATGTGCACACAGTCTAGACGAGTCCAGCTCTGCTACATCTGGATGCCTGACATCCAGATGTAGCAGAGCCTGTAGGTGATCGCCCGAGATAACTCTGCAGCGATCACCTACACTGCAGCGTTCTCACAATCAGCTGACCGTGAGAACCAGACTAGTGACCGGAGATAACCCCCGGTCACGTGCACGGAAGTTCTCACGGTAAGCTAAGTAATCGCGAGAACTGCAGTGGACGAGGGACTTACGGCGGCGGGACAGGTGAGCCGGCATGTAAATTAGGAGACATGCGTAGTAAGCTGCGTTAACGCAGTTACTACGCATGTGACTAATCATTAGATGCGGGTTTACCGCATCTAATGATTGTCTATGGTAAATTTATGGAGTGGCGACGGAGCGTTGCCGCATTGTAAACAGACATGCTGCGTTCTGAAAAGGCGCACCGCATGTCCGTTTACGCGGGTCTGCCGCCTGCGTGTTTTAACGCATAGTGGAGATGGGATTTCATGAAATCCCCTCCACTTTGCTTTAATATCTGGACGCTGCATGTTTGACGCTGGGGCTCTACGCAGGGTTTCCTGACCGTGGAAACACACCCTAAGAGCCATAATGCTTATTTTTCTGTCTACACAGACTTGTGAATGACCCCATGCATTTTACCACATTGTGTACTGGAAAACAAGAAAGAAAAAAATTCCAAGTGGGGAGTTCATGTGAAAAAAAAATTCTGAATTCTATGTTTTTTAGCAATTGTTTTTACAGTGTACATTTTGTGGTAAAAATGACCTCACAATAGGATTATTCTCATCAATATGATTATGGAGATACCAAACATGTCTAGTTGGTGTATTATTTAAGAGCCAAAAAAAATTAGGAATTTGAAAAAATAAAAATGGGGTTTGTGACGCTGTTTTCTGAGACATATAACCATTTTTTGGCCGATGGAGCTGTGCAACACGATATTTTATTGATATTATTTCGGGGTAAAAATTATGTTTTTGACTCTAGTTATAATATTGTTTTGTGGTATTGCAGAGACAAAAAAAACCCCAGTCCACTATGTGGTAAAATTAGTGGTGTTGTTCAAAAGTATAACTCTTCCCTCAAAACACAAGCCCTCATATTGCTAGATAAATAAAAAAGTTATGGCTCTTGGAAGAAGGGGAGGAAATAACAAAATTGTTAAATTGCTGGGTAGTGAAGTGGTTAAACGGGTTGACAAATTCTTTAATGTTCATGGCCTATCCTTAGAACAGGTCATCAATATCTGATTAGTGGGGGTGCGACACCTAGCTCCTCCGCTGATCCGCTGCTTGGTGTGTTGCAGAGATGAACTGCACAGCTCCGTCAATTGTATTGTGGCTACGGCCAGGTACTGCATACCAACACCTTATTCATCTCAATAGGGAGCGGATGTCAGTACCTGGCTGCGGACGCTTTTCAGCTCATGGCGCTTTGAAGCTCTGCAACGAATCACATCCGTCTGCTGCAGCACTGGGAAGAGCTGATAACCGGAGGCGTCGAGTGTTGCTCCATCACCAACAGATATTGATGACCTATGCTTCCCTAAATCCTCTGCCATGCAAAACGTAGCATGCAATCTGTAGCCTTCAATATGTTGCTACCTGAAGGATGACACTAAAAATACATCTTAGAAGAAAAAAAAAAAAAAAAAAAAGAATCTGCTCCTCCCCAACAACCAACACCTGACGAGCCGATATCAAGATATTCATTTAGTGCAACAGCAGGAAAAGAAGCAAAACCAAGACCAACCAAACAAGGGAGAGTAGTTTCCCCCAGTGAAGGCTATGAGAAAGATTTTAGGGTGAGTACAAAAAAATCCTCTTTTCTAGGGCACTTCACTGTGAGACACAAAAATCATGGGCTGTCCTAACACAGTCACTTGGATGGGAAAATTAATACCAGCACTGCAGAAAGAAGAATAGCAATCCCTCAGGTTACCACCTGAGCAACTGCTGCTTGCAGTATCCTTTGGCTAAGGCATGAATCCTTTCAACGTAAGTCTTTCCATTGAAAATGTAAGCGCTTCAGAAAGATGTGGACTGAAGACTAAGTAGTGACCATATGGAATAGAAGAACAGACACAAAGGAAAGCAGAAAGCAGACTACAAGTTAGATGATTTCTGTAAGTTTCCTCCTCTTTATTTTATACTGTTTTGCATAAGTTGTATGTCTTTTTATTATCATTTTTATACCTTTTTCTTGTAAGCATTGAACCTTTTTCTATTAAAGTATAAACTTTAATAAGTTGAACCTTGAATGTTCTAAAGAATCCATAGCCTGGAGGTGTGTGAGCCTTATGAGTGATAGACATATTTTGATTAGTTATTTCTGGGACTCATCGCCCGTGTATTCGATGAGTGGTGGCAGCGCGTATGAGCGGGTGTGTGGCCTGGGTCGGTGTGTGATTTATGCTCCCATTACAGCATAGGACAGAGGGTGAATGCTGGACGGAGAGTGGGGAGATAGATTAACCCTTGCAGGCACAACCCAAAGTCACGTGTGAGAGCAGGCACGTGACGAATTAGTGACACCACGGAGCAGCGATCCGTGACGAGGAATATTACCGAGGAGGCCTCTATCATACGAGGTGAAAGTCATGCCTCGGTAAGGACACCCTTGCTTAGCCTAATCTTTTGCACTGGCAGATTGAAAGCAGAAAACGATCGATCGAGATGGAAAGAGAGAGAGAGCTGGAGAGACATGGAGAGAGAGAGAGAGAGAGAGACATGGAGAGAGAGAGAGAGAGAGACATGGAGAGAGAGAGAGAGAGAGAGAGACATGGAGAGAGAGAGAGAGAGAGAGAGACATGGAGAGAGAGAGAGAGAGACATGGAGAGAGAGAGACAGAGAGAGAGAGAGAGAGACATGGAGAGAGAGAGAGACATGGAGAGAGAGAGAGACATGGAGAGAGAGAGAGACATGGAGAGAGAGAGACATGGAGAGAGAGAGAAAGAGAGAAAGATGGAGAGAGAGAGAGAGAGAAAGATGGAGACAGAACGCGAGAGATAGAGAATGAGAGAGATATTGAGCGAGAGATAGAGAAAGACAGAGAGAGAGCGACAACGAGAGAGAAAGAGCGAGAGAGAGAGTCCCTTATCCTCTAAAAGAAGCCTGATCTATCCTGGACCTCTATATGCCTCCCTACCCCACCCCCCTATTTTTACCATATGCTTTGGCAATGCTAACATGTACTTAGTCCTGCCAATAAAGCTCATTTTAATTTGAGAGAGAAAAAGCGATAGAGAGAGAGAAAGGGCGAGAGAGAGCGAAAGGGCGAGAGAGAGCGAAAGAGCGAGAGAGAGTGAAAGGGCGAGAGAGAGCGAAAGAGAGCGAAAGAGAGAGAGCGAAGGAGCGAGAGAGAGCGTAAGAGCGAGAGAGAGCGAAAGAACGAGAGAGAAAGAGCACACAAAGTCAAAGACGAATATCTCAGCATCTGGAGGAACGACAAACAAATCCAAGAAACTGACAATATACCAGAATCTACAGAGGGAGTACAAACTGGCCCCATATCTAGAAAAACTAGAAAACCCCAAAGATCGACAGATCCTGAGCCGGTACAGACTGAGCGCCCACAGTCTACTCATCGAATCCGAGCGGCACCGACAGAACTACAAGCCCCGAGAGAGCAGACTCTGCCAGCAGTGCCCCCAGGAGGCTGTGGAGGATGAGGCCCACTTCCTGCTGAGGTGCCCCAAATACTCCGCAGTGAGGGACACTCACTTCAAGAGACTGTCTGATCTCCTCCCAGACTTCACCTCCAAGGAGGAGGAAGAGAAACTGCCAATAATCCTGGGGGAAGAGGAAAGTGCAGCGGCCGTAGCAGCGGAATATGTCAGTGCCTGCCACAGACTAAGAGGAGCCTAATATGTCATGGACTCCCGTACCCCAACACTGGACAAATCCCTATCCCCCGACTAAAGAGCCTGATATGTCATGGACTCCTATACCCCACCCTGGAAACATCCCCTATCCTCTAAAAGGAATTTGATATACCCTGGACCTCTGTATGCCTCCCTCCCCCACCCCCGTATTTTTACCATATGCTTTGGCAATGCTAACATGTACTTAGTCCTGCCAATAAAGCTCATTTGAATTGAATTGAATTGAAAGAGCGAGAGAGAAAGAGCGAGAGAAAGAGAAAGCAAGAGAGCGCGCAAGAGAGAGCACGCAAGAGAGAGCGCGCAAGAGAGAGCGCGCAAGAGAGCGCGCGACAGAAAGAGCGAAAGAGAGCAAAAGAAAGAGCGAGAGAGAGCGCGAGAGAGAAAGAGCGAGAAAGAAAGAGCAAGAAAACTGTTTGGGTTTTGGTCCACAATTTGTGTCCTGGGTCAAACTGCTGTATGCACAGCCAGTGGCTAGAGTTAGAGTGAATGGAGATTTTTCTCGTACGATTAAGTTACATAGAGGGACGAGACAGGGGTGTCCACTCTCCCCTCTCCTGTTTGCTTTGGCTGTTGAGCCGTTGGCCGCCAAGATTAGGCAGTCTGCTGAAGTACCTGGGTTTAAGTATGGGTCAATTGAAGAAAAGATAGCGTTATACGCGGACGACATACTGCTGTTCCTGAGCGATCCACATATTTAATTGGGAAATGCTATTCAGCTTATGGAAAGATTTGGAGCATTGTCGGGGTTGAGGATAAATTGGAATAAATCAACTCTGTTTAAGGTAGATGACGTAGGGGATGAGATGGGAGAAGTTGCGGAGGGAGGCAGACTTAAAGAGGCTGATCAATTCAAATATTTGGGATATGGATCTCTCTGCCGATTACAGATAACTTGCATAAGAATTTGACTCCCGTGTTGGGGGTTCTTAACTCAAAAGTAGGGGCATGGGGTAAATTGCACTTGTCAGTAGTGGGCCGAGTCAACCTTATTAAAATGATTCTCATGCCTAAGATACTGTATGTTCTCCATAACTCACCTATTTGGATACCACGTGGGAAATTTAAGCTGATTAACTCTTATTTACGAATTTGGTGTGGGGGAAGCAGCATCCCCATATTAGGTTGGAGACGCTTCAGAGACCTAAATATACTTCCTGGCGGCTCAGTGCCAGCACTTAAAGGGCTGGGAGCGTGAGGCGTCTTCCAGCGTGTTACAACAGCTGATAGAGAGGGTGACGACAACATTTCCTGCGGTAAAGTGCTAGGAAGATGGGTCTCTGGGGGCACTTGGGAAAATCTATCCTATGCTTTACCTGATATATAAATTAGGAGGAAGAGTTACCGCCCACCATTCCCAGGAGTAAGCTGCATTTGACATGGGCTCCTGAAATTTAAGCAATTTATACCTTGTAATGGGCAACCTGTAAGACGAAACTTGGAAAATACGTGCTCCATGGGAGGCAAAAGCGAGCAGGACTAAAATACACCCAAGAAAGAAAAATATAATCGAGGATAAAAGAGAAATTTAGATGATAAGGAAGATCTCTCCTCCTGTACCAGTTATGACTTGTATTGTTTAAGATTATTGTACTTGTTTTATTATGTATACCCCTCCTTACATGTAAAGCGCCATGGAATAAATGGCGCTATAACAATAAATAATAATAATAATAATAATCTACCCCCTGCACAGGTTTCAAGCAGAAGAGCATATGAAAGCTGGAAAACCCCAGAGCTAAACACCAAGAGGTAAGGCCATCTCTCTGCATCTCAAACCCTATAGCATTGAACCCTATAGAATCAAAACCTATAGAATCTCCCCAGAGAACAAGCACAATATAAAATAAGCAACATGGAAAGAAATAACATTTTGGACAATGAAAATCCCAGCACTATAGCTAAGCCCCCTATAGAGGTCAGTGCTGCAGCCCCAGCAGATGGCAGGGTCTCAGGCATCAAGGAGATAACATATCCCAGAGATCACAGGAGCATGAGCGAAAAAAAGGCCATAAAACATTCCATAATCAAAGATGAACCAGAAACTCTCTTTGCAGACTTTACCAAGAAAGAGAATATAAAGACAAATTACCTCTTCTATAGTGAGCAGCCTGAGGCATGGCACACAGCCTTGTGCAAATACTATAAAAACATTCTAAAAGGTGGCATCAGCAGTGGCCGACAAATCAGAGTAAAAGACCCACAAAATGAGGATGTCTCACTCACCATTAATCTATACCACTCTGGCATAATAGTCATACAGGGCAATGAGGACAACCTTGAGACATTTGAGGAAATCTTCTCTCCCACACGTACAAAAAAGACCACCAGTGACCCCCCTGCAGCCCAAAGCCCTAATAATGCACTCCCTTCATTGGACACCCTTAGAGAATGCCTGTCTCAGCTGGAGAGGGACTTCACACTGCTTAACCCCTTACCGACATCGGACGTACTATACCATCCGATGTCGGCTCCCCTGCTTTGATGCATGGCTCCGCGGTGAGCCCGCACCAAAGCCGGGACATGTCAGCTGTTTTGAACAGCTGACATGTGCCCGTAATAGGCGCGGGCAGAATCGCGATCCGGCCGCCCGGCCAGAAGCGGTAGTTAAATGCCGCTGTCTGCGTTTGACAGCGGCATTTAACTAGTTAATAGGTGCGGGCAGATCGCGTTACATGATCGGGGGTCGGCGATGGGTCTCCATTGTAACCATAGAGGTCCTTGAGACCTCTATGGTTACTGATCGCCGGTGGCTGTGAGCGCCACCCTGTGGTCGGCGCTCACAGCACACCTCCATTTCTGCTACATAGCAGCGATCAGCAGATCGCTGCTATGTAGCAGAGGCGATCGGGTTGTGCCTGCTTCTAGCCTCCCATGGAGGCTATTGAAGCATGGCAAAAGTAAAAAAAAAAAAAGTTGAAAAAAATGTTAAAAAAATAAAAAAAATATAAAAAAGTTTAAATCACCCCCCTTTCGCCCTAATCAAAATAAATCAATAAAAAAATATAAAATCTACGCATATTTGGTATCGCCGCGCTCAGAATCGCCCGATCTATCAATTAAAAAAAAGCATTAACCTGATCGCTAAACAACGTAGCGGGGAAAAAATTAAAAACGCCAGAATTACGTTTTTTTTTGGTCGCCGCGACATTGCATTAAAATGCAATAACGGGCGATCAAAAGAACATATCTGCACCGAAATGCTATCATTAAAAACGTCATCTCAGCACGCAAAAAATAAGCCCTCAACCGACCCCAGATCACGAAAAATGGAGACGCTACGGGTATCGGAAAATGGTGCAATTTTTTTTTTTTTTTTTTTAGCAAAGCTTGGAATTTTTTTTTCAACACTTAGGTAAAAAATAACCTAGTCATGTTTGGTGTCTATGAACTCGTACTGACCTGGAGAATCATAATGTCAGGTCATTTTAAGCATTTAGTGAACCTAGAAAAAAAGCCAAACAAAAAACAAGTGTGGGACTTCACTTTTTTTGCAATTTCACCGCACTTGGAATTTTTTTCCCGTTTTCTAGTACACGACATGGTAAAACCAATGATGACGTTCAAAAGTACAACTCGTCCCGCAAAATATAAGCCCTCACATGGCCAAATTGACGGAAAAATAAAAAAGTTATGGCTCTGGGAAGGAGGGGAGCAAAAAACGAACACGGAAAAACAAAAAATCCCACGGTCATGAAGGGGTTAAGGAACAGATCCAAAGACAGACAAATGACCCAACAGATGCAGAGATAACCAGACTGAAGTGTGTACTGGACTCAGCGGTGCAGGAAATCAAAACATGAACTATATGAACTACGGCAAGAAAATGCTAAATTAAAAGGAGAAATAGAAAGCCCAAAGAGCCAGACACCACCCCTAACATAGGAGGGGGACCCAGGGAAGGAGATAGGTGAAGACACAATGAGAGCTAACAGCCACACCACCACTAACTTAAATAACTGCCTAAATATTGAGAGCAAAATAGAAAATAACCAAGAACCACAGGATGGGCCAGACCCAAGCACCAAACAAACCCCAAGTCTAGAACAACAGCAGACCACAACAACAGGACAGAGAAACAAGAACGCAAACAGAAGCTCCCATAGAAGCAGCCAACCAGCATGTCCTGATATAGTCCTGATTATAGACTCCAACGGAAAATACCTCAATACAAGGTGACTCTTCCCATAAAAAAGGGTCTCCAAAATCCGCTGCTCAACTTTAGAACAAGCAAAGGCGGTAATTGACAATCCATATTTCACCAACCCAAACCACATCATCATACATACAGGCACCAACAATCTCCTGGACCAACACCAGCAGGTAGCAGGACAATTGTGTCAGCTAGCAGAGACCACACAACAGAAGTTCCCTGGCAGCAAGATCATCCTGTCATCTCTGCTGCCAAGAAAAGATGACTTCCAATACATCACCAAAGACGTCAGAGAACTAGTAGCCAAGATCACTACGATGCTAGACATCACCCTGGCACAACATCCGGTCATAAACCACCACCTGTATGATGACAAACATCTCAACAACCAAGGAGTCAGCCTTCTTGCCAAAGAACTTAAAGACATTGTACTCAACAGAGTCCCAGACCAAGAACCCATACAAACCGAAAACCTATAGAAAGAGCAGCAACTGACAGTCCTAAAACGGAATATGCTCAACGAACTGGAAACTGCAACCTGTACGCAAAACCAGTCTATGAGAGACACAAACAAAGGAAGACACCACCCTCCCCACACAGAGTGAAACAGGGCAGTGAGCTGGCAGAAATAAAGACCATGATCAGCTCCATATGCAAGAAACTCACGCAACTGGACCAATTGCCTACAACAAGGTCACCAGTCAGCAACCCAAGATGTGCTATGCAGGACAGCCCATTACAAGGTATACAGCTACATAATGTCAACCCTAATCATCAGTAGCTGGAACATCCAGGGCCTGAACACCTCAGCCTTCGGATACAAGACAAACGACCCAGACTTTAACCAAAGACTGAAAGACATTGATATACAGATCCTCCTTGAAACATGGACTAAGGCCAATAATGAATCCTATGTCCCCACCGGATACAGGGAATTCTCGGTCTCCGCCCTGAAAAACAAAAACATCAAACAGGGCCGGAGCTCAGGAGGAATATTAGTATGGTACAAAGAAGAGCTCCATGAACATATCAGAGCAGTGAAGAGAGGAGACAGCCACATCTGGATAAGAATAAGCTGCTCCATCCTCACATCCGGGGTCGACATCTACCTCTGTGCAGTGTACGTAGCTCCTCCAGAGTCTCCATACTTCAACCCAGACAGCTTTGAGACCCTAAAGACTGAAGCTGCCCATTTCCAGACTCTTGGCAACGTTCTCATCTACGGAGACCTCAACGCAAGAATGGGAAGAGAAAGACTACCTGACCACTGATGGAAACATCGATATACTTGGAGCAGATTACCGACTGTGACAACCCAGTGCACACCGACAGGAACAGCTATGATTGCACAGTTAATAAAAGCGGCAGAACGCTGTTGAACCTATGCCGAAGCCTTGGACTTAGTATCCTCAATGGCCACACCAAGGGAGACTCACTGGGTAGACATACCCTAAACTCCCATGTGGACAGCAGTGTGAGACTATGCCATCACAGATATGGACCCTACAAATATTGGCGCCCTTATAGTCACCCCACAAACACATCTGTCAGACCATAACCAACTGCTCCTATACATAAAATCCACAAAGAAATCACCCTCACAAACCCCGCAAAAGACCGGCCTCTTTAGCCTGCCACCATCCTTCAAATGGTCCAAGATGTCGGCCCCAAAATACAAAGATGCCATCAACAGACTAGAGATCAAGGAGAAGCTCCAATGCTTCCATAATAACGTGTATGAACTTAACCCAGAAGGAGTACACCTAGCGGTAAGAGACCTTAACGACATTCTATATGCCATGGCAGAAATGACATGAAAATAAGCATCAACAAGAGACCGAGTAAACAAAATCCCAACAACTGGTTCGACAAAGAATGCAAGACCATACGGAAGGCCTAAAGAATGGCCTCAAATAAAAAACACAGAGACCCCAACAACCCCACGTACAACGAAATTACAAAGCCATCCTCAGAAAGAAAAAGCAAAACGACATCTCTACCAAACTCCTCCAACTCCAAGATGCCCTTGAAGACAACAAATTTTGGGAACTGTGGAATCACCTTGGATCCAACCAGAAAAGCAACAGCCTCCACATCCAGAGCTGCAACATCTGGCTCCAGTACTTCAAGGACCTTTACAATGACATCCCAAGTGAAGACCTGAACCTGGCACAAAAAGAGCTTGTGAAAAAACTGAAAGATATGGAGGAAAAGTTCAAAGATTTCCAAAATCCTCTGGATACACCAATCACACTGACAGAAATAACAGAAAGGATCACACAGATAAAAGGTAAAAAAGCCAGCGGTCCAGATGGAATCCTCCCAGAAATGCTGAAATACAGCCCTCCAGACATCCAGGCTGCGATAACAAAACTATTTAATATCGTACTGCAGGCCGGCTGCTTCCCCAAAAACTGGAACCAAGGCCTCATAACCCCTATACACAAAAATGGGGACAAGTACGACCCAGCAAACTACCGAGGGATATGTGTCAGCAGCAACCTTGGTAAACTATTCAACTGCATCCTGAACAAGAGGATCTTCACCTACTTCACCAAGCATAACGTCCTCAGCAAGAGCCAAGCAGGGTTCATGCCAAACCACCGCACCACTGACCACATCTACACTCTGCACAGCCTCATCAAGAGCCACGTCCACAATACAAAGAACGGGAGGATCTACGCTTGTTTTGTGGACTTCAAGAAGGCCTTCAACTCAGTGTGGCACCCAGGGACTATTCCTAAAACTGCTGGGGAGCGGAATAGGAGGCAAAACATATGACGTCATCCGAAGCTCCTACACTGAGAACAGTTGCAGTGTGAAGGTCAACGGAAGGAGGACAGCCTATTTTCCAAGACAGTCGAGGAGTGAGACAGGGCTGCAGCCTCAGTCCAACGCTCTTTAACATCTACATCAATAAGGCTACGTTCAGACTAGCGTTGTGCTAGTGTGCGTCGGGTTAGCGTCGGGCGACGCAGCGGCGACGCACGTGTCATGCGCCCCTATGTTTAACATGGGGGACGCATGCGTTTTTGTTTGTTGCGCTGTGCGACGCATGCGTCTTTTTTGCCGCAAGCGTCGGACCAAGAAAACGCAACAAGTTGCATTTTTCTTGCGTCCGATTTTCGGCAAAAAACGACGCACACGTCGCAAAACGCAGCGTTTTTGCGTGCGTTTTGCCGCCTTTTTGCGTGCGTCGCGTCGCCGACGCAGCGGCGCACAACGCTAGTCTGAACGTAGCCTAAGCTGGCAGTGGCCCTAGGGTCCTCCTCAGCACCAGGACTCACTCTCCATGACACCCAGGTGAAATTCCTGCTGTATGCAGATGACCTCGTGCTGTTATCACCAACTGAGAAAGGCCTCCAAGATCATCTGAAAATCCTAGAGACCTTCAGCAGCACATGGGCACTGCCAATCAACGAGAAAAAAACTAATATCATGGTGTTCCAGAAAAGAAAGCAGAAACCCACTGGCCATCCTACCTTTATGATAGACAACCGTCCACTTACAGAAACCAACAGGTACACCTACCTGGGTCTAGAACAGTCAGGGAGCTTCAAGCAAGCCATAGCGTTACTAAAAGACAAGGCATCCAAAGCCTTCTATGCCATCAGAAGGCGTCTGTACTATCTCAAGGCACCAGTAACCGTCTAGCTTAAAATCTTTGACTCCATAGCCTTAATCCTTCTGTACGGTAGTGAGGTCAGGGGCCCAGTCTCATACCCAAACTGGTCAAAGTGGGACGCTGGGCCGACAGAAACATTCCACCTAGAGTTCTGCAAATATCTTCTCCAAGTCCATCGGAGCACATCAAATAGCGCCTGCCGAGCAGAGCTGGGCAGATTCCCACTACACATCACAATGATGATGTTCGTCCTTCATTTTCGAAGATGACCATGACTTCAGGGTTAGAAGAGAATTAATAGTTATGGGTCCGGAGGTGGCTGATGAGTCCAATCCGGGCCCTGAAGGTTCGCCCACATACTTGACATACGAAAGCAGATGTGGTCAGTACACCAGATTCTGCTTGTGCCTTGAGTACAGCACGCTTTCTTTTTGCGTCACAGATTTTCCTATCTTCAGCTGCACGTGCTCCTGAGGTGATCCTGCCCCGCCAACCTGGACGATCAAGGGCAAGCTCTTCCCATTAATTGGTGTTGACTTCCAGGTTTTTGAGAGACACCTTAAGGCAGTCTTTATAGCGCTTCTTCTGCCCCCCAACTGCTCGCTTTCCTTGGCACAGTTCTCCGTACAGCAGTTGTTTCGGTAGTCGGCTGTCAGGCATTCGGACCACATGTCCAGCCCACCTGGCTTGGACTTTCAGCAGGAGAGTAAACGCTGCAGAGCCCAGTTTGTTCCAGAATTGCCGTGTCTGGGACATTGTCTTGCCACCTGATGTGGAGGAGTCTGCGGAGGCAACTCATGTGGAAATGATTAAGCTGTTTAGCATGCCGGCTGTACACTGTCCAGGTCTCGCTAGCATAGAGAAGTGTGGTGAGGACCACCGCGCAGTAGACCTTCAGCTTGGTGGTAAGGCTGAGTCCCCTTCGTTCCCAGACGTTCTTACGCAGTCTCCCGAAGGCGGCACTGGCGTTGGCGATTCTGTTAACCTCAGCGTCTATGGTTACTTCACGGGAAAGTGAGCTGCCTAAGTAGGTGAAGTTATCGACTGCATTGAGGTTTTGCTCCTTCACCGTGATACGTGGCTCCTTGTACAGTTTTCCTGGAACCAGTTGATACATAACTTCGGTTTTTCTAATGTTGATCTCGAGACCAAAACTGTCGCAGGCTTGCGAAAAACAGTCCATTTCATGCTGCATCTGCTGTTCCATGCTGGCGTTAAGTGCACAGTCATCAGCAAATAGTAATTCACGGATAACAGTCTCATGCACTTTCGTAACCGCCTTCAGGCGTTTTGGGTTGAATAGCTTTGCCATCAGTCCTGTACCTAACCTGGATTCCATCTTCACAGTTGTTAAAGGCATCACTTAACATTGCAGAGAATAGCATACTGAACAGGATTGGAGCAAGCACACAGCCTTGTTTTACGCCATTTGTTACTGGGAAAGTCTTAGGTACGTCTCCATCGTTCAGAACCTTCACCATCATGCCATCATGGAACTGCCGGATGACTGAGATGAACTTGCTCGGGCAGCCAAATTTTGCCATGATCTTCCACAGGCCGTCTCTACTGTGTCAAAAGCCTTGGTCAAATCAACAAAAGTTACATAAAGGTCACGGTGTTGCTCCTGGCACTTTTCCTGAAGTTGTCGTGCTGAAAAGACCATATCTACTGTTCCACGTTTAGCACGGAAACCACACTGGCTTTCGGGTAATAGTCCTTGCTCAAGGTGATGTAAAAGGCGGTTGAGCAAGACACGAGCCAATATCTTGCCTGCAGTGGACAGAAGGGAGATGCCTCGATGGTTGTCACAAGATTGGCGATTACCTTTCCTCTTGTATATGTGGATTATGCTGGAATCTTTCATCTGTTGTGGAACCTGTTCCTCTGTCCACATATATTGGAATAGTTTGGCCACCGTTTGCATCAGAACAGGGCCGCCAGATTTATATACCTCAGCAGGTATAGCATCATTTCCGGGTGCTTTTCCACAAGAAAGTGGTTTTACTGCTTTCCCGACTTCATCTCCACTTGGAAGAACATCAAGCTCCTTGTTGATTTCTACCTGGGGCAGGCGAGCAATAGCCTCATCATTGATATTGGCAGGGCGATTAAGGATATTATTAAAGTGCTCAGCCCACCGTTCCAGAATTTGTTTCCTTTCTGTCAGCAGCTTAGTTCCATCTGTGTTAAGCAGAGATGAAGAGCTTGATGACTGGGGTCCATATACAGCTTTGAGCGCATCGTAGAAGCGTTTCTGGTCATGGGTATCTGCATAGCCCTGAATTTCGTCGGCCTTCTTGCTAAACCAGATATCCTGCATCTCGCGTAGCTTGGTTTGTACCTTTCTTTTTATGTTGGTAAAGGCACCTTTCTTAGCTAACGACGTGGGGTCATTTTGGTACACCTTATACCGCTGATGTTTCTCTTCTAGGAGTGTCTTTATTTCCTCGTCGTTTTCATCGAACCAGTCTTGATTATTTCTGGCTGCTGATCCAAGATGCTTCAGAGCAGTATTATAAACAGCATCTCTCAGAATTATCCACTGTTCCTCAACGCCAATCTCCTCTGCCTGTAGTATATTTAACAGTCTGCCATCAAGGTCATTGGCAAATTCCCTTGCAATTCTTTTATCTTGCAGCTTATAGATATTCAGCCTCTTTGTTGTTTTCTGCCCTTGGGGTCTCCTCGCAGGCAGGATGCGGAGCCTCCACTTAGACACAATGAGGCGATGGTCAGTCCAGCAGTCTGCACCGCACATGGCCTTCGTCACTCTAAAGTCCATCTCATCCCTTTTCCTGGCAATGATGTAATCAATGAGATGCCAATGCCTCGAGCGTGGGTGCATCCATGATGTCTTCTTGCGGGTGGGTAAGCGGAATATAGTGCTGGTGATGACAAGGTCATGTGTGGCACACATCTTGAGGAGCAGCAGGCCATTACTATTACACTTGCCAGTGCCATGTCTCCCAATGACCCCTTCCCAGTTTTGATGGTCTGTTCCCACTCTGGCATTAAAGTCGCCAAGTATAATGAGCTTGTCTGCCTGTGGGATTGCTGAAATAAGTGTGTCAAGTTCATCATAGAACTTATTTTTAATGTCATCCGGATTAGTCATCGTGGGATCATAGGCACTGATCAGAGTCGCGTGTTTCTTGTTTGTAAGTGGGAGCTGAAATGTCATCAGACGGTCGTTGATGCCCTCCGGAAGCCAGGTAAGTTTACGAGCAAGATGAGTTTTGATAGCAAATCCCACGCCTGCTTCTCGTTTTTCAGTGCTGCCTCGACCACTCCAGAAGAATGTATATCCACCACTATGCTCTGTCAATTGACCCTTGTCTGCCAGGCGTGTTTAGCTGAGAGCTGCTATATCAACCTTGTAACGACCTAGCTCCCGAGAAACCAATGCCGTTCTTCTCTCTGGTCTGTCTGCCTTGGTATTATCCAGCAGAGTTCTCACACTCCATGTGCCAAGGTTGAGTATCATCATTTTCTTTTTCTTTATTTTGTGTCGACCGCTGTATGGGAAACCCGCCAGCTGCGGTAGGCTGGCCAGGTGAAATGAAGCAGACTATGTTTGAGGCACCTTTTCTAGCCCCTTCCTCGATTGAGGTGAGCAGAGTGATCCTGGACAGGACTGCTCAGACACCCAGGAGGCTGCTTTGGTCTAGTAGCGAGCAACCATATGGCCTGGGCCGCCTGCGTGCAGGTTCGTGACTACAGCTTCCAGTGACTCCACACCTGATGCTTTGCCACTCTCCCATCGCCACAGGACTTTTGATACGCAGTGGTTGAAGTCATGACTTGCACTTGACTTGGCTTAAAGTGAGGAGGAGTTGCGCACATCACAATAAAGAAGAAGGCACTGTCATTCAAGGCTCATCTACAAAGTAGCAGTCCCAGCTCCTACCATCACAAAGCCTTCCTACACCAGGAAGCCCCAGGAAGCCTCCCAAGAAAAAGTACCCAAAGCCAGTCTGACCAAGCCATCAACCTACATGGCCTGACAAGAGGTGAAATCCAGAAGATGGTACACAAAGTCAAAGAGGAATATCTCAGCATCTGGAGGAGCGACATAAACAAATCCAAGAAACTGACAATATACCAGAATCTACAGAAGGAGTACAAACTGGCCCCATATCTAGAGAAACTAGAAGACCCCAAGTATCGACAGATGCCTGTACAGACTAAGCGCTCACAGCATACTCATCGAATCCAGGCGGCACCGACAGAATTACAAGCCCCGAGAGAGCAGACTCTGCCAGCAGTGCCCCCAGGAGGCTGAGGTGCCTCAAATACTCTGTAGTGAGGGACACACACTTCAAGTGACTGTCTGATTTCCTCCCAGACTTCACCTCCATGGAAGAGGAAGAGAAACTGCCGATAATACTGGGGGAAGAGGAAAGTGCAGTGGCCGCAGCAGCGGAATATGTCAGTGCCTGCCACAGACTAAGAGGAGCCTGATATGTCATCGACTCCTGTACCCCAACACTGGACATATCCCTATCCCCCGACTAAAGAGCCTGATATGTCATGGACTCCTATACCCCACCCTGGAAACATCCCCTATCCTCTAAAAGGAGTCTGATATATCCTGGACCTCTATATGCCTCCCTCCCCCACCCCCATATTTCTGTCTATCAGGTTCTAGAGCGGCAAGAGTTGAAATCCTTTTCACCGCGGAGACACAATCACGTGTTTCTCAACGCAGTGATCCAGAACACTGCCCCCATCCCTTATGGGAAATATGCAAATGCATGTAGAAAAGCTGCGGAGACACCAGCTGCGTTGAGAAACACGTGATGGTGTCTCCGCGGTGTTGGATGTTTTGATCTCCCCGAGGTCATTCATCCTTATGTTTATAATCCTTTTACTAGGCATTGCTCCTAATAGCCAGTTTCCTACTCCACATTGAGGAGGGGCAAATACCCCGAAACAGCTGTCTGTGGATGGATACCATGTTTTGGCATAGGTGGTTTTCCATTTTGGATGCTGCCCTTCTCGTGGTTGTTCCTTCCCGGTGAAAGACCTGGCTATTTATTGCTTGCGTTGAGAAACACGTGATGGTGTCTCCGCAGCTTTTCTACATGCACTGGTATGCAGTTGTGACTTATGGACTACAAGTCAAGATGTGTTGGACAAGAATAGCCAAGGCAGGGACCTGCCAGTAAATTAAAGGACCAAGAATTATGATAGAATAGGAAACCTTTTCGAAAGGTCTATCTGGATGCTATGGGTGATGACAGGGGCATCTGCAATAAAGAGGAACATCTCTGGACTCAATCTGAAGAATCCTGAGCTTATCAGAAGGCATTCAAAACTTTCAGCCTAAAATAAGGCAAGAATCTTGCCCTGATGGGTAAGACCAAGATTTCCCCCTAGAATAAAGAAGAGCCCTGACCTATTCCTTGAACTGTCACCTACCGAAAAACTGAAGTTGAGGAAATAGGTGGTCTAGGTAACACAACAAGTCCATTGTCTGCAAGACCTGCTATAAAGGCCCCTTCACATTAAGCGACGCTGCAGCGATACCGACAACGATCCGGATCGCTGCAGCGTCGCTGTTTGGTCGCTGGAGAGCTGTCACACAGACAGCTCTCCAGCGACCAACGATGCCGGTAACCAGGGTAAACATCGGGTAACTAAGCGCAGGGCCGCGCTTAGTAACCCGATGTTTACCCTGGTTACCATGCTAAAAGTAAAAAAAAACAAACACTAGATACTTACCTACAGCCGTCTGTCCTCCAGCGCTGTGCTCTGCTTCTCTGCTCTCCTCCTGTACTGTCTGGGAGCCAGAAAGCAGAGCGGTGACGTCACCACTCTGCTTTCCGGCTCACAGCCAGTACAGGAGGAGTGCAGAGCACAGCGCTGGAGGACAGACAGCGTTAGGTAAGTATCTAGTGTTTGTTTTTTTTTACTTTTAGCATGGTAACCAGGGTAAACATCGGGTTACTAAGCGCGGCCCTGCGCTTAGTTACCCGATGTTTACCCTGGTTACCAGTGAAGACATCGCTGGATCGGTGTCACACACGCCGATCCAGCGATGTCTCCAGGGAGTCCAGCGACGAAATAAAGTTCTGGACTTTATTCAGCGACCAACGATCTCCCAGCAGGGGCCTGATCGTTGGTCGCTGTCACACAGAACGATTTCATTAACAATATCGTTGCTACGTCACAAATAGCAACGATATCGTTAACAATATCGTTATGTGTGAAGGTACCTTAAGACTTGAATGTGACACAGCTGCCCAGCGTTCCTGTAGGAGGTGAAAAGATGGAAACATTGCTACTAATCTCTAACCTAGTCATCTAGGACCGTAGGCAAAAAGGACTAGGATGGTGGAGACCTCCCCTGGGACATGATAGCATAAATGCATAAAGGATGCCCCAAAGTACTAAACTAGCCACCTCAAGGGAAGGCTTTAATAGCCACTCAATGCATCTAGTAGCACCCTACCCAGGGTTGATGCATTTACAAGGTCAGAGAATTTGAGGGTTCCCTAAAAAGAAAAAAAAAAGCCCAGTGCTTAGGTCAGATGGTCAAAATGTGAGGTGGCCCGACTCTAGGGATTCTGGGTGCAAAAATCCCAGTATATCTGATCAATGGCCTAAGATACAGTGAACAAAGGCCTCTGGCTGAAAAAGCAACAAGTGTGATCGGCCTTCCCCCTTCCCACACGGTAAAAATAAAGACTAGCTGAGTAAAGAAGTCACCCATGCCTCTAAAATTAGAGGAAACATTTCCTGCTAAAGGTTGGAATCCACAAAAAGGGAGCCATTCTCCTCCAGCACAAAGTGCTGGAGCAAGGCAACCTGAACTACAACCCCTGGCAAAAATTATGGAATCACCGGCCTTGGAGGATGTTCATTCAGTTGTTTCATTTTGTAGAAAAAAAGCAGATCACATACATGGCACAAAACTAAAGTCATTTCAAATGGCAACTTTCTGGCTTTAAGAAACACTAAAAGAAATCAAGAACAATAAATGTGGTAGTCCGTAATGGTTACTTTTTTTAACCAAGCATAGGGGAAAAATTATGGAATCACTCAATTCTGAGGAAAAAATTATGGAATCATAAAAAAAAAAAAAACACTCCAAAACATCACTAGTATTTTGTTGCACCACCTCTGGCTTTTATTACAGCTTGCAGTCTCTGAGGCATGGACTTAATGAGTGTCAAACAGTACTCTTCATCAATCCGGCTCCAACTTTCTCCGATTGCTGTTGCCAGATCAGTTTTGCAGGTTGGAGCCATGTCATGGACCATTTTCTTCAACTTCCACCAAAGATTTTCAATTGGATTGAGATCCGGACTATTTGCAGGCCATGACACTGACCTTGTGTGTCTTTTCATGGAATGTTTTCACAGTTTTTGCTCTATGGCAGGATGCATTATCATCTTGAAAAATGATTTCATCACCCCCAAACATCCTTTCAATTCATGGGATAAGAAAAAAGTGTCCAAAAAAAAAAAATCGACATAAACTTGTGCATTTATTGAAGATGTAATGACAGCGATCTCCCCAGTGCCTTTACCTGACATGCAGCCCCATATCATCAATGACTGGAAATTTGCATGTTCTCTTCAGGCAGTCATCTTTATAAATCTCATTGGAACGGCACCAAACAAAAGTTCCAGCATCATCACCTTGCCCAATGCAGATTCATGATTCATCACTGAATATGACTTTAATCCAGTCATCCACAGTCCACGATTGCTTTTCCTTAGCCCATTGTAACCTTGTTTTTTCTGTTTAGGTGTTAATGATGGCTTTCGTTTAGCTTTTCTGTATGTAAATCCCATTTCCTTTAGGTGGTTTCTTACAGTTCTGTCACAGACGTTGACTCCAGTTTCCAACCATTCGTTCCTCATTTGTTTTGTTGTGCATTTCCTGTTTTGGAGACATATCGCTTTAAGTTTCTGGTCTTGACGCTTTGATGTCTTCCTTGGTCTACCAGTATGTTTGCCTTTAGCAACCTTCCCATGTTTGTATTTGGTCCAGATTTTAGACACAGCTGACTGAACAAGCCACATCTTTAGCAACATTGCGTGATGATTTACCCTCTTAAGAGTTTGATAATCATCTCCTTTGTTTCAATTGACATCTCTCGTGTTGGAGCCATGATTCGTGTCAGCCCACTTGGTGCAACAGCTCTCCAAGGTGTGATCACTCCTTTTTAGATGAAGACTAATGAGCAGATCTAATTTGATGCAGGTGTTAGTTTTGTGTATGCAAATTTACAGGGTGATTCCATAATTTTTTCCTCAGAATTGAGTGACTCCATAATTTTTCCCCTATGCTTCGTTAAAAAAAGTAACCATTTCCGACTACCACATTTTTTCTTCTTGATTTCTTTTAGTGTTTCTTAAAGCCAGAAAGTTACCATTTGAAATGACTTTAGTTTTGCGCCATGTCAGTGATCTGCTTTTTTTCTACAAAATGAAACAACTGAATGAACATCCTCCAAGGCCGGTGATTCAATAATTTTTGCCAGGGGTTGTATTTGATGAATGTGCTAAGATGAGAGGTCTCTACCAGAGGAAAACATTCTGCCTGGAAGTTAGAGAAGTGTGTAGAAGTCTTGCAACTTTGCCAAACCAAAAGGTCTCTGTTCATAGATCTGACTCACCTAGGATGAGGTCAGAGACCTGTCGTTCACCAAAAATACACCCTACAGAGGGGTTTAAGTTAGCTGGTTGCAGGGTCACCTGCCGGATTCCCCGACTGTGAGGTTTCCGCTGGTGGGTGTGACTCACTCTGGGAAGTAGTCAGGGTAGCATCTGGGTTGCAAAGTCATCTGAGGGATTGCCAACAATGTAAGTGGCCACAGCTCAACCCATGAAAATAGGCTGGCAAGAACGACCTCAACTAGCTTTGGACATGATGAGCTACAGTGGCACTGCTAGTGTCCAGTGTCCGTCGTCCAGCAGATGAACAGTCTACCTGGCCCTGGAGAGTGACTTTGCACACCTACAGCTGATCAGTGGTGGGGCAGTGATATGCGGCATAGTGATGCTAGACGGCATCATAGCGAGGTCACAATGGCTGGTGTTCCTGGATAGAACACGATAGTTGGTGACAGTATAGGCAGAATGGCGACTGTGGAGATGCCAGTGGCGAGATGCCCCCAAAAGACAACAGACTTCTGTGGAAGTGCAGCTCTAAAGCTGTGTGGTGCAGCTGCCATTGGAGATGAGGCAGGGAAGTAGTGTTGTTGGCAAAGGTCATGTGAACATCATCTCTAGAAAGACACCTGAAGTTGGTAGTGCCTATGGAAAAAAGAAAGAGGAAGCAGAAGGAGTGAACCAGCCTGATGAGAAAAGGAGATGTGACCTGCCAGGAATTGGCTAGGCCAAAATGAGATCGTGGACTCAGGACCAAGGGGCAATGTGGGCTACACCTGATCGACCGGAAAGTGATGTGGCCCCCAAGCCATGGGGGCCCTCAGGAAGCCCCAGCTGGCTGGGAGACGCAGGGATATGCACAATAGAAGGAGAGGGACGAACAAAGTAAATGACTGGACATGGCGTTGGACAGCCTAGAAAACGCAGAGTCAGAGAAAGACGTAGCAGTAACAGCCGTAGAAAGGGACAGCACGCTAAAGAACCAAAGCAAGGGATATACTTAACTGTTCTGAAGAAGCTTGATCCTGTGGGCCTGAGAGTCATGAATCTCTCATCTACTCCATGCAACACTTTACGCTCTGGCAGTCAGAAGTTAAAAGGCAAAGGAACATTTATCCTGGGCACCTGATCATCACCTGCATCCAGGTACACTAATCCAGTCATACCAACAAGAGAAGATACAGACTGACCATTACAGGCTGTACTTTCTGTCACTTAGTGGGGTGAAACAGAGAGGTTAGTCGAGGCAGGGAAAAAATAGGCAAAAACAGACCTGAAACTCAGACTACAGTCTGTCTCCAAGCGGCCAGGCGTGGGCTGAAGGGGGGAAGCTGACTTTTTTTTCTTTCTAAGATGTATTCTTAGTGTCAGCCTCAATGTGGCAGCATATTATCCATGATTTATGTGTCCTCCAGTGAAGAGCCCGAGAGAAACTATTTAGATGAGTGTTTGCAGGCTATAAACATGGTTACTCTGCTTTAGGGACACAGATGAGAAATAGATACTTTAAAGGGTCCTGTGCTATTTTGTGACAGTCAATCAGAAATACGTAGGGTAAAGAAAAATATGAACATGCACCAATGTATTTTATGAAGTCATAGCTGAACCCAGAAATAAGGTGGTCCATCAAACAAAACATACTCATTGAGAAGACTATCAAAAAGTATTGATTTCAAAAGTATGAATGATGCCAACGTGACAATTTCTTCTTACCACTCCATCGATTACACATTGTGAAGCCGGCTTCCGGGGATCAAGAGATATTCCCATCTCAAGCAATAATTCTTGGTTGCATGTTGTTATTCCAGTCTCTTTCTCAATGCGAGCCTGCAGGGAGTGCAGACTTTCATCTGGTGGCAGGAGGAAGGGCAAAATCTTTGCAGATGTCATGTTCAATATGTGGACAATCTTCAATGGAGTAAAATGAAGGAGCCATGATTATCCAATACACACTTCTAACAGACAATAATAGACTGGAAAATATAACCAAGGGCATACCTTTAGATTCAGAATATGGTCCATTAACACAAAGCAGTGTGGACTGCCAGTGTGGTTATCCATACCGCCACCTCTCTGCTGAGGATCCCAGTTTAAAACGAATTGTAACCAAGTCTCCAGTTGATCTACCATGATGCTATATAAAGGGTAAAAAACAAACACATTTATCTTCATGTTTGTAGCATCTATGTTCCCAAGCTTCTTCCATGTTGTATCTTTCTCTCTCTAAGCAAATAGTGGTTTACATACATCTGTTCTGTAAATCTGTACCAATTCCTTGTCTGCACACAATTTTATTTTTTAAATATTTTTTGAGTTTCATTGCTTTGATCTTGATGGAAAGGTGTTCTTTGTTACCCTAACCACAGCCTAATGTTCATTTTCCAACTAATAAAAAAATAAGGCGACTAAATTAAGAAATTAAATCACGAGCGGCAGCAAATATAGCTGCACTTTCTGTTGTGACTGCAGTAGGACCCTCTTTCTTCCAATAAGTTTAAAGCACTTTGTGCACAGGGGGGCATAGCTATGCATCAGAGAAAGAAGACACTTTTCTCATCAGCTACTTTATCTAGCGCCATCAGTCATCTGAAGTTCTAAGGAAAAAGCAGGACAAACTACGTAGCACACGTAGTGGCATCATTTTGGGCCGCACACTTATCTACACTGCTCAACATACACATTTTAATTTCCTTCTGCCCTGACATGATGAGATGCCAACAGAGGTACAGGCATTGAGGGACATTCAGGAGACTGGGTAAAAGGGGAACTTAACCCGAAATCTGGGACTGTCCCGGGAATGGTTGGGACCTATGAAATTCTTTTTTTGTTCAAATATTTAGAAATGAGAGTCCTCAGTGGTTGATACCTTTTAATGGCTAACTGAAAAGATGGTAACAAATTGCAAGCTTTTGAGACTACATACGTCTCTTCATCAGGCAAGTTAGCCATTAAAAGGTATCAACCACTGAGGACTCTCATTTCTAAATATTTGTCTATCTACTGGCTAACACGGTACCAAGATATATTTTTTTGTTCATTCATTCATTCCTTCATTCTTAGTTGTAGCAGCCATAACGTTCTCAGCTTCAATATATGATATCTTGCTTTTTTGCAGTAAGTACTGTACTATTTTTAAGTGTCATTTTGCCAAACAAGACTGTAAGCAGTGTTCACAAACAGCGTAAAAGCTACTTTTGTGTGCAGAAAATCTGCCGCATTTAACAATTCAAGAAAAGTGGATGTGATTTCAGGAAAACTTCTGCCCACTGTACTGCTGAATTATGTATCTTATTTCTTTATATGCTTTAATGTAGTAAAAAAAAATGCAGGTAAAAAATTCAGTTGGGTTTTAGGTACAAAGTCCAAACTTTACTGTACTATAAAAATGCTGCTTCAAACCTGCACCAAAAATTAATTCAATAAGGGGGAAAGGCATAAAAAAATGCAGCAAAAATGCAATAAATATCAGAGAAGCTTGATATTGCATATTATGATGCAAATACCTTAAGAAAACATGCACATAAAAAGCACTACATGTAGAAACTGCCTGAGCATTACATTTTTTATAGATTTAATAGAAGAAGAAAAAAACAAAAAAAAACAATCACGCCATTTTTTACGCCATTTACTGATCCCTGAAAATAATCTGTTCACAGTGTCCTGCAGGTTGTTATGATTACAGGGATATGACATTTTACAGGAAGGAAAAAAAAAAAATTAGGACTTTAATTTATCATGTAGGATACAGGTATATAGGCATGCACTGATTTATAGAGATGTAGTTTAACGTACCAGTAGTTAATTAAATGAGTGCATGTTTGTATGGAGAACAAAGGTGCCGAATAGTAATGAACGAATATACTCGTTGCTCGGGTTTTCCCGAGCATGCTTGGGTGATCTCCGAGTATTTGTTAGTGTTCGGAGATTTAGTTTTTGTTGATTCAGCTGCTTGACACCCATTTATATACAAAGAGCAAAGTAGTACAAAACTACCCATAAGATATATCAAATATTTTATTAGTTACCAATAAAATTGTAAATATCAAATACACAAATATGTTAAAAGAAATTATATGGACAAAAAGATTGCACAGTGAAGGACAAAAGACAAAAAGGAGTCTGACAATTGTATGTATGTAAAAATGATCGGGAATTCAGAGACAATAATATATATATTGCAACACTGTGCACAGCCCCCTGAGGAAGCCCACATGAAACGCGCGTTGGCGCTGCCTGGTCTGATCGATTGCATGGACATATTTGAGTGAGACTATTTTTTTGCACTAGATTTGGATTGTTTATGCTGTGTGTGTGTGTGTGTGTGTGTGTATATATGTATGTATGTATGTATGTATGTATGTATGTATGTATGTATATATATATATATAAAAAAATAATATATATATATATATATATATATATATATATATATATCTCTCTATCTATCTATATATCTATATATATATATATCTCTATCTATGTTGGTAATAGGTTTCTAATTAACTCTAACTATACCCATTGTGCTGTGGCAGTGTTGCAATATATATATTATGGTATCTGAATTCCCGGTCTTTTTTACATATATGCAATTGTGTTGGACTCCCTTTTTGTCTTCTGTCCTTCACTGTACAATCTTTTTGTCCATATAATTTCTTTTAACATATTTGTGTATTTGATATTTACAATTTTATTGGTAACTAATAAAATATTGGATATATCTTATGGGTAGTTTTGTACTTCTTTGCTCTTTGTATATAATTATATTTTGGAGTATATTTTATGCCTGTTTTTAACAATGCTGGTTTCAGTAATTTAATTCTGGGTTTTCTTATTTGTTGATATACAGCTATTAGCCAGCCTAAGTACAAGTGGGGGTTGCCTGGTTGCTAGGATATCCCCACATGTAATGCGGAAAGGAAAACTAAATCTCCGAACATTAGCAAATACTCGGAGACCACCCGAGTAAACGAATATATTTGCTCATCACTAGTGCCAAACACTCTCCAAAGTCAAAGATGGAACTACTCTGAGCAATGAACTACTCAGAAATACACACAGTAATAGCATGGGAAAGAGAGGGAACACCGCACACACAGTGTGAAAACCAGGACATGGCCCTGACCTCCCAAGACAGTGCTCCCAAATTAGGACTGTCCTGCTGGATCCAGGATCCAGGAGCTGTAACATTGCCTAATTCAACTGCAGTCTAGTCGGCGACTTGAATGATCTTAGAGTGTCTACCTGGAACCTACAGAAACCAATAGCTCAGTGAGAGAATACCTGAATCCCATGTGGATCATATCAAAGATGTTAACATCTGTGGTCAAAAATCTCTCTGTGCAAATTAAAGATCTAGAACTGAGGTCAGATGATGTGAGCATAAAACAGATTGTCAAAGACAGGTCCCAACTCAACAAGTATACTATTAGATTACATGCCCTAGGACAGCAATGTGAAAAGATTGAAAACAGGCCATGCACATCCTACATCAGAAGAAGACTAGCCGAATCCTTCATGGCTCGTAAAGAAGCAAGGATATTTCACCAAAATTTGCATGTTGACCTGGAAGCATGCTCTAACAGTGGCTGCAAACCACAATAAAGTGTTGTTGTTTTTTTAACTCGCCTCTCCACTGCCAAAATATTAGCAATCAATGTATTTGTCACCTAATGAATGAACATTTTAATCTCCACTTGGGTGTTAAGAGATTTTCTCAGTTGCTTCATTGGGGACACAGTAACCATGGAGTAGTCCGCTGCCACCTGTAGGCTGACACTTATTACATTCTAAATGAAAATTGGCTTCTCAGTAGAACAGAGGTGTCAAACTGCATTCCTCGAGGGCAGCAAACAGGTCATGTTTTCAGGATTTCCTTGTATTGCGCAGGTGATAATTTAATCACCTGCACAGAATGATTCCAGCACCTTGTGCAATGCAAAGGAAATCTTGAAAACACGCATGGTCTGAGGCCCTCGAGGAATGCAGTTTGACACCTCTGCAGTAGAATATACCTCGCCTGCTAGCCTCAGACTCCTTCAGTTTTGTGTAGGGTCAGTTGGAGGCAAGGTCTGTCTCAGACCTGTCTTAGTCGTTAGGTTAGGCATTAACCATCATCTTTTGTGTGTTTCAGCTGGATCGTGTGAGGGTAACAGTGTGTAATTGTGCACGCTCTTTCACCCACGCAGGGTGGCAACTTTTTGCGTTCCCGTGCGGTTGGGTACCCATGTCCCTGCGCACCCAATGATAAAGATAGGTACGCAGGATGCATGCGGAAGTAGGCGGAGCGTAATGGAGGATGTACGCAGCCATACGCAGACCAGCCAAACGCAAGTGTGAAACCAGCCTAATAAAAATGATTTAATTTAATAACTTATTTGTGAAATGTAACTATATTTTTAATCTAATAACTTACCTGCACAAATTGTTGGGCTGTGGCAAGTGTGTGCTGAATCTAATTTCCGACATCTCCTCATAAGCATAAATGTGTTTAGGGTCTTTCTTCTTGATCTTCTCATGCCTTCAAAATATGAATCAATTAAATATATAAAATTGTGCAGAACAATACATTTCCACTTTGTTCTTAAATACATTGGCCACTACTTTTTTTTATTCCATAGGGTAGGCCATCAATATGATTCGTTTCCCCCTGCAGATCAGCTGTTCATGTCAATGGTCAATGGCCAGAAGTGCTCAGATGTTGCTAGAACACAGCAGCTTCGTCATTTCTAAAGCAGCCACGTACTGCAGATTCACCTCCCCATAAGCAATTAACAGCTGATCGATGGGGTTGCCTATGCATAGGCCATCAATAAGAAATTAGTGGTCAACCTCTTTAACAAAACAATACAAATTGTGCCATATATAAAGACATCTTCCTCCTCCTCCCTAATGGAACAGGTATTTGTCTACATGGAACAATGTCATGGAAGCCCAAAGGTTTCTTTAGCTCAGGCTATGCCATGCAGCAATGCAGTCGTTCGGAGAATCATGTCTACATTACAAGATTCAGAATAAAATCAAAGTTAAGGGGAAGAAATTGAAAGTGAAGGTATGAGGAAATGCTTAGTAACGAGTCTCCCCAAGGAAACCTCAGAAATGTTTCTGACTTTACCTTTAACTCCCATTCACCCCTGAGCCAGTTATCATCTTCATGGCCAGGCCAAGTTTTACAATTCTGAACAGTGTCACTTTAGGAGATGAACACTTCAACGGATCCCACTGATTCTGAGAAAGTTTTTTTGTGACATATTGTATTTTATGATAGTGGTAAAATTTCTTCGATAAGACTTGTATTTATTTGTGAAAAACAGAAACTTGGCAAAAATTCTGAAAGTGATGCAATTTTCAAACTTTATTCTTATGCCCTTAAATCAGAGATTTATATCACACAAAACAGTTACTGTAATAAATAACATTTCCCATGTCAACTTTACATCAGCACAATTTATGAATTTTTTTTTTTGTTAGAAAGTTAAAAGGGTTAAACGTTGACCAACGATTACTTATTTTTCCAATAAAACTTACAAAACCATTTTTTTGCTGCTAAGGAGGAACATTTGTTGGTTAGAAAATCCAAAGCAAGCCCCTCTTCCAATGCAGCAGAGCGCCAACCTCAAGTCCCTGTGTCAACTAGAACAGTTTGTAGGATTCTGTCTTGAAATGGCCTCCATGGTCGTATCAGTGCCCAGAAGCCAGCACTAAACAAAAGGCAAATAAAAAACAGTGTGGGATTTGCAGAGTCCCATAGCCTGCTAAACAAATGGACGCTGGAAAAGTGGCAGAAGGTGGATTTCTCTGATGAATCTTCAGTAGAATTACACCACAGCTGCCAAAAATGCTGCAGGAGACCTACTGGAGCCCGTATGGATCCAAAATACACCCAGAAAACAGTTAAATATGGTGGTGGAAAGATCATGGTCTGGGGTTAAATTCAGTATGGGGGTGTGCAAAACATTTGCAAAGTGGAAGGCAATATCAATAGCCTAAAATATCAAGTATTAGCTACCTCTTATATTCCAAATCATAAAAGGGGTCAAATTCTGCAGCAGGATGGCGCTCCATCTCATACATCCATCTCTACAACAAAGTTAATCCTGGCAAAAAAGATCAAGGTGCTCAAGGACTGGCCAGTAGGCTTGAGCGAAACGGATCGGACAAATTCAAAAGTCGCCGACTTTCAGCAAAGTCGGGTTTCATGAAACCCGATACTAGTGTGGAATCGGCCATGTGGTCGGCGATCTTCGCGCCAAAGTCGCGTTTCGTATGACGTGTTTAGCGCCATTTTTGAGCCAATGAAGGAGCGTGGGCAGCGTGATGACATAGGTCTTAGGGGTGTCTATTTGCAACACCAGCTTTTCTGAGAGAGAGAGAGAGAGAGAGAGATTTTTGCCATTGACTTGCATTGGGTTTTGTGTTTCGGTCGATCCGAAACCCGACTTTTCGCGATAATCGGCCGATTTCACACGACTCGACTTTTGAGAAGGTCGGGTTTCGCGAAACCCGACTCGATCTTAAAAAAGTAAAAGTCGCTCAACCCTACTGGCCAGCCCAGTCACCAGACATGAACATCATTGAGCATGTTTGGGGTAGGATGCAAGAGGAAGCTTGGAAGACAAAACCAAAGAATCTAAATGAACTCTGGGAGGCATGTAAGACTGCATTCTTTACTATTCCTGATGACTTCATTAATAAATTGTATGAATCATTGTTGAACCGCATGGATGCAGTCCTTTAAGCTCATGGAAGTCACACAAAATATTACATATGACTCTAATAGCACCACAACTTCATTCACCAATGTTATGCAACACATATTTGTATTTTAAGTTAATTATTTGTTTGAATATCACATTACTTTCTGTGTGCGACAAAACTTTTGTCTTGCAAAAATCTGACCATTCTGTGTCCATTAACTGATCAATATTTCTGCATTGATGCCAATTTATTTTCTTAACCTAAACCAGATTTCGGAGGGTTTCAGCTTTCAAAAGAATAATTTATACAACCAATGGATGAATTTAACGTCAGGTTATAAGCTTTTATTTACATAACATGGATAAGCAACATAACATGTAGGGAGTGTATTGCTGGAATGGTTTGAGGGGGCCATGTCACATTGGCAGAGCCCCTGAGGCATCAGAACAGCAGAACCACATAACAGACCCCATTTTACAAACTGCACCACTCAATGACACTGGCAAATGGTGCCCCGTCCCTCCCAAGTCTCGTCATATGGGTAAGCAGTACTTTTATACAGGATGCATCCTGGAGCGCAGAATTTTCTATAATAGTTTGCGGACTCCATATATAGATACCCTAAGTAGGGGGGGGGGGGGATTTGGGAGCACAGAATTTGATGAATTTCTTTGAGGAAGGGGGGGGGGGGGGGACTAGGAGCCCCAGCATTTTTCCAGAGCCTTTGGCTATGTGCACACGCAGACTTCCTGAGGATCAGCGTTTTTTACCGTGCAGAATTTACAGTACAATGTGAATCAATGAAAAAAATGAAAAATTTAAAAAAAAAAAAAATCAATGAAAAAAAAATGCTGTGCTAATGGTGCGGAAAATTCCGTGCGGAAGTGCTGCGGATTAAAAGTAGTAGCATGTCACTTTTGTGCGGATCTGCAGCGTTTTTGTACCCATTCCATCACAAAAATCCGCAGGGGTAAAGCAAAAAAAAAAAACGCACAAAATCCGCAGTAAATCCGCAGCAAATCCGCATAAAAAAAGCATCAAATCCGCACCTGCGTTTTCTGCCAAGAGGTGCAGAATCCGCTCAAAAAATTCCAGAAGCAATTCAACAATGTGTGCACATAGCCTTAGTGCTACGAGTAACATAGAAGCCCTCTGTATTTCTGTTAACAGATGATGGACCCGAGTGGGGAATTGCCTTTTTTTGGTGGATTGAGTTGAAGCTTTTATTAGGAACATTTTACATAATTTCGATCACCTTTATGCCACGCTCTGCGCACAGCACTTACATCGAGGTTTCCTCTTTTCCAAGTAACGTGACCTATGAAACCTGAGGAATCCATCCACTACAATGAGGCAGCAGTGATACTCTGGACTCAGTCTGGCCTCTGTTTTAAAGTCCTTTTTTTCCCCAGAGACGGATACCGCTGGATCATAGGTCAGAAGGCGTCTACAGTGCCTCATTATAGGGAATATTCCAGGATAAATGTGAGCCGAGCCATAGGCCGGCGTCACACTAGTGAGTTTTACGGACGTATGAGCGCATAAAGTACGTCTGTAAAACTCGCCTAACAAACGTCCCAATTATTCTCTATGCCCCTGCTCCTATCTGCCGTATTTTACTGATCATTATTATACGGCTTTCTACGGCCGTAGAAAATCGTAGCATGCTGCTTTTGTCACCGTATTGCGCAAAAAAAACGCCAATGAAAGTCTATGGAAGCCCCAAAAATACGGATTACACACGGACCAGCAGTGTGCCTTGCGAGAAATACGCAGCGCTGTTAGAGAGAAAAGCCGGTAATTCAGTGCGGTGTACAGTAAAATCACAGACCGCTTACAATAGAATAGGTGGAATAAATGTGTACACATAGAATAGGTGTATATATATATATATATATATATATATATATATATATATATATATATATATGTCAGTGAGACACATATGTATATATATTATTATTTCATACAGCGCTAGATAGCTTTAAAGCCGGTAATTCAATTGCCGGCTTTTGCTATCTCCTTCATAAACCCGACATGATATGAGACATGGTTTACATACAGTAAACTCATATCACCATTTTTTTTGCATATTCCACACTACTAATGTTAGTAGTAATGTTAGTAATGTTAGAACACTCCATCTGCGCACGCGCGGCCCCAGGAAGATGGCCGCCCCCACCGATGATAGGGGTAATAGCGCAGATCGCGCGCTGTTTCTTCACGTGCGCGCAGTGGATTCGGCACTTGGACATGCGCACACCACTACGCCACCAACGGAAAGCTGGGGACGAAAAGAGCGATGTCACCACGCCCACCTGACCTGACCAGCCTGATTGACAGGCGAAAACGGCGACTTTGGTAATGTATTTCGCAGCATATGTGGGTATCAGGGTACACTACATACACTATTGTAACGCACAGCGCAGGCCCTATTTAATAGTATTTTTATCTCAATCTGAAAAAACGGGGTGACAGGTTCCCTTTAATTCAGAACCATTTTTTTTTTTATTTTCACATGTGTAAAAACAGAAATGTAACCATAAATTTTGTTATGCAATTTCTCCTGAATACACCAATACCCCATATGTGGGGGTAAACCACTTTTTGGGCGCACCGCAGAACTTGGAAGTGAAGGAGCGCCGTTTGACTTTTTCAATGCAGAATTGGCTGGAATTGAGATCGGACGCCATGTCCCGTTTAGAGAGCCCCTGATGTGCCTAAACAGTGGAAACTCCCCACAAGTGACACCATTTTGGAAACTAGACCCCTTAAGGAACTTATCTAGATGTGTGGTGAGCACTTTGAACCCCCAAGTGCTTCACAGAAGTTTATAACGTAGAGCCGTGAAAATACAAAAATCGCATTTGTTTACACAAAAATGATCTTTTCGCCCGCAAATTCTTATTTTCATAAGGGTAACAGGAGAAATTAGACCACAAAAGTTGTTGTGCGATTTCTCCTGAATACGTCGATACCCCATATGTGAGGATAAACCACTGTTTGGGCACACCGCAGAGCTTGGAAGAGAAGGAGTGCCGTTTCACTTTTTCAATGTAGAATTGGCAGGAATTGAGATTGGACGCCATGTCGCGTTTGGAGAGCCCCTGATGTGCCTAAACAGTAGAAACCCCCCACAAGTGACCCCATTTTGGAAACTAGACCCCCCATGGAACTTATCTAGATGTGTGGTGAGAACTTTGAATGCCCAAGTGCTTCACAGAAGTTTAGAATGCAGAGTCGTGAAAATAAAAACTAAAAATTTTTCCACAAAAAAGATACTGTAGCCCCCAAGTTTTTATTTTCACAAGGGTAATAGGAGAAATTGGACCGCAATAGTTGTTGTCCAATTTATCCCGAGTATGCTGATGCGCCATATGTGGGGGTAAACAACTGTTTGGGCGCACGGCAGAGCTTGGAAGGGAAGGAGCGCCATTTTGGAATGCAGACTTAGATAGAATGGTCTGTGGGCGTTATATTGCGTTTGCAGAGCCCCTGATGTACATAAACAGTAGTAACCCCCCACAAGTGACCCCGTTTTGGAAACTAGACCCCCCAAGGAACTTATATAGATGTGTGGTGAGAACTTTGAATGCCCAAGTGCTTCACAGAAGTTTATAATGCAGAGTCATGAAAATAAAAAATATTTTTTTTTCCCACAAAAAAGATTTCGTAGCCCCCAAGGTTTTATTTTCACAAGGGTAACAGGAGAAATTGGACCCCAAAAGTTGTTGTCCAATTTATCCCGAGTACGCTGATGCCCCATATGTGGGGGTAACCCACTGTTTGGGCGCACGACAGAGCTCAGAAGGGAGGAAGCACCATTTGACTTTTTGAGCGCAAAATTGGCTGTCGTGTTTGGAGACCACCTGATGTACCTAAACAGTGGAAACCCCCACTTCTAGCTCCAACCCTAACCCCAACACACCCCTAACCCTAATCCCAACCCGATCCATAATCTTAATCACTAACCCTAACGATAATCAGAACCCTTACCCCAAAACAACCCTAATGTCAACCCTAATCAAAACCCTAAATCCAACACACCCCTAATCCTAATCTCAACCCTAACCTCAAACCTAACCCTAATCCCAATACACCCCTAATCACAACCCTAACCTTAACCCTAATCCCAAACCTAACCCTAATGCCAACCCTAATACTAATACCAACCCTAATCCAAACCCTAACCCTAATCCCAACTCTAACCCTAACTTTAGCCGCAAACCCTAGCCCTAACTTTAGCCCCAACCCTAGCCCTAACTCTAACCCTAAATTTAGCCCCAACCCTAACCCTAGCCCTAACTCTAACCCTAAATTTAGCCCCAACCCTAACCCTAACTTTAGCTCCAACCCTAACCCTAGCCCTAACTTTAGCCCCAACCCTGACCCTAAGGCTACTTTCACACTTGCGTCGTTTGGCATCCGTCGCAATCCGTCGTTTTGGACAAAAAACGGATCCTGCAAATGTGCCCGCAGGATGCGTTTTTTGACCATAGACTTGTACTGCCGATGGATCGCGACGGATGGCCACACATCGCATCCGTCGTGCACGGGATTAGTTGTGTTTTGGGGGACCATCGGCACAAAAAAATGTTCAATGTACCGTTTTTTTGTACGTCGCGTCCACCATTTCTGACCGTGCATGCGTGGCCGTAACTCCGCCCCCTCCTCTATCCGCTGCCCACGTTGTGCACAATTTTCACAACGTGCGTCGGTATGTCGGGCCAACGCATTGCGACGGCCTCGTACAGACGTAAGTGTGAAAGAACCCTAACCCTAAATGTAGCCCCAACCCTAACCCTAAATTTAGTTCCAACATTAACCCTAATTTTAGCCCCAACCCTAACCCTAATTTTAGCCCCAACTGCTCTTCTTAGGCCGGCAGATGGCGACAGATCTTTCCCCATGAAGACGCCGGCGGGCAGGAGAGGACGCAGGAGGACCCAGGGACACCAGTGAGTATAATAGGGTCCCCGAACCCCCCTATTTCTCTGTCCTCTGATGTGCGATCACATCAGAGGACAGAGAATTACACATTGCTTTTTTTTTTTTTTGCGGTCGCCGGTAAACCGTTAATTACCGGCGATCGCAAAACAGGGGTCGGTAAAACTGACCCCGATCATGTTCTTTGAGGTCTCGGCTACCCCCGGCAGCCGAGACCCCAAAGATCCTCCCGGTGCTGGCCGGAGCATTTTTTTGCCGGAAAAAGATGGCGGCGCCCATCGGGAGCCACGAGGAGCACCGGGGGAGACAGGTGAGTATTGGGGGGCTATCTGGGACCCCTTTTCTCTGTCCTCTGATGTGCGATCACATCGGAGGACAGAGAAATTAAAAGGGAAATCGCGTTTTGTTTTTTGCGATCGCCGGTAAACTGTTAATTACCGGCGATCGCAAAAGCGGGGTCGGTAAATAAAACCCCGAATCATGTTCTCTGGGGTCTCGGCTACCCTCGGCAGCCGAGACCCCAGAGAAAATCGGACTCTGGGGGGCGCTATTTACTTTTTCCACAGCGCCGTTAATTAACGGCGCTGTGGTTTAAGTACCCTTAACTGCCGCCGTTAAAAGGCGTATCGGCGGTCGTTAAGGGGTCAATGCCCAAGCCAATTTTTACCATTCTGACCACTGTCACTTTATGTGGTTATAACTCTGGAACGCTTCAACAGTTACCACTGATTCAGAGAATGTTTTTTTGTGGCATATTGTACTTCATCTTAGTGGCAAAATTTCTTCTATATGACTTTGGGTTATTTATAAAAAAAAAACTGACATATGGTGAAAAAATTGAAAATTTTGCAATTTTCAAACTTTGAATTTTTATGCCCTTAACCCCTTCACGACATGCGCCGTACTAGTACTGCGCATGCCGTGTTACCCCCTTTGATGTGGGCTCCGGCGGTGAGCCCACATCAAAGTCGCGACATGTCAGCTGTTTTGTACAGCTGACATGTGCGCGCAATAGCGGCGGGTGAAATCGCTATTCACCCGCCGCTATTAACCTGTTAAATGCCGCTGTCAAACACAGACAGCTGCATTTAACTACCGCATCCGGCCGGGCGGCCGGAAATGACGTCATCGCCGACCCCCGTCACATGATCGGGGGTCGGCGATGCATCAGGAAGGTAACCATAGAGGTCCTTGAGACCTCTATGGTTACTGATGCAGGCCTGCTGTGAGCGCCCCTCTGTGGTCGGCGCTCACAGCGCACCTGCATTTCAGCTACATAGCAGAGATCTGATGATCGCTGTTATGTAGCTGAGCCGATCAAGTGGTGCCAGCTTCTAGCCTCCCATGGAGGCTATTGAAGCATGGCACAAGTAAAAAAATAAATGTTTTTAAAAATATGAAAAAAATATAAAAAATATAAAAGTTTAAATCACCCCCCTTTCGCCCCATCCTAAATAAAACAATAAAAAAAAAAAATCAAACACACATATTTGGTATCGCCGTGTTCAGAATCGCCCGATCTATCAATTAAAAAAAAACATTAACCTGATCGCTAAACGGCGTAGCGAGAAAAAAATCAGAAACGCCAGAATGACGTTTTTTTGGTCGCCGCGACATTGCATTAAAATGCAATAACGGGCGATCAAAAGAACGTATCTGCGTAAAAATGGTATCATTAAAAACATCAGCTCGGCACGCAAAAAATAAGCCCTCACCCGACCCCAGATCACGAAAAATTGAGACGCTACGGGTATCGGAAAATGGCACTTTTTTTTTTTTTTAGCAAAGTTTGGAATTTTTTTTCACCACTTAGATAAAAAATAACCTAGTCATCTTAGGTGTCTATGAACTCGTAATGACCTAGAGAATCATAATGGCAGGTTAGTTTTAGCATTTAGTGAACCTAGCAAAAAAGCCAAACAAAAAACAAGTGTGGGATTGCACTTTTTTTGCAATTTCACCGCACTTGGAATTTTTTTCCCGTTTTCTAGTAAAAGACATGGTAAAACCAATGGTGTCTTTCAAAAGTACAACTTGTCCCGCAAAAAATAAGCCCTCACATGACCATATTGACGGAAAAGTAAAAAAGTTATGGCTCAGGGAAGGAGGGAAGTGAAAAACGAAAACTCAAAAATGAAAAAGGGCCGCGACTTGAAGGGGTTAAATCACAGAGATGTCGTCACACAAAATATTTAACAACTAATGTTTCCCACATGTCTACTTTACATAAGCAAAATTTTGGAACCAAATTTTTTTTTTTTTGAGAAAGTTATAAGGAGTTTGTGAATTTTTTTCCCAGCAATATGCGCTCCTGAAGGATGATGATGGAACTCGATATTCTGATTCAAGGATGATTTTTATTTCAAACTAAAATAAAACCAGTTTCGACTTCTTAGAGTCTTCCTCAGGTATAATGTCATGCATATAAACAGATTTATCTGAACACATTTCATAGCAGATGTCCCTGCTTGTCAATTTGGGTGGGGGCTGACAGATCTATTCGTCAGACATTCCCAGGTACTCAGATATGCAGGAATTTGCACTCTGAGGAATCTAGCAAAATTCATATAACAAATAAATTTTATACTTTTCTTTTTTTTCCCCACACAAGGAAGAAAAAAAGTGTTAAAAAAAATTCCACACAAATTCTTCACTAAAATGATTTTTTCTTTTCTAAGAGCACTATAAATATAATTATACTATATATATAAAATTTCTTTTAAAATGTTATTAAACATACCGAAGTGTGATTTCATACTAAAATGTAAAATCCTACAAATATATCATATTGGGACTATTTCCAAATGCCAAATACAAATTTTCTAAATTTCATTCATATATGTAAAGATTAAAAGTTGACCAGCAATTTCTCATTTTTACAACAAAATTTACAAACCTGCTGAGAGGTGTACATAACAGAAAATACCCAAAAGTGACACTATTCTAAAAACTGCACCCCTCAATGTGCTCAAAACCACATTTAAGAAGTTTTATTAGCCCTTTACGTGTTTACGTGCGTCACAGGAACTGAAGCAATGTGGAAGGAAAAAACTAACATTTAACTTTTTTTCACAAACCTTTTACTTCAGAACCAATTTTTTTTTTTAATTTTCACAAGTGTAAAAAGAGAAAATGAATCACAAAAGTTGTTGTGCAATTTCTCCAGAATACGCCGATACCTCATATGTGGGGGTAAACCACCGTTTGAGCGCACAGCAGAGCTCGGAAGGGAAGGAGCGTCAACTTTTTCAACACAGAATTGACTGGAATTGAGATCGGACGCCATGTCACGTTTGGAGAATCCCTGATGTGCCTAAACAGTGAAAACCTCTCACAAGTGACACCATTTTGGAAACTAGACCCCCTAAGGAACTTATCTAGATGTGTGGTGAGCACTTTGAACCCCCAAGTGCTTCACAGGAGTTTATAACGTAGAGCCGTGAAAATAAAAAAATCTTATTTTTGCACAAAAATGATCTTTTCTCCCCCAAGTTTTTCTTTTCCCAAGGGTAACAGGATATATTACTCCCCCAAAGTTGTTGTGCAATTTGTCCTGTGTACGCTGATACCCAATATATGGGTATGGCAGGGCTCAGAAGGGAGGGAGCACAGTTTGACATTTTGAGTGCAAAATTGGCTGGAATCAATGGTGGCACCATGTCGCGTTTGGAGACCCCCTGATGTACCTAAACAGTGGAAACCCCCCCCAATTCTAACTCCAATCCACCCCTAATCTCAACCCTAACCACAACCCCAACCCACCCCTAATCCTAATCTCAACCCTAACCCCAACCCACCCCTAATCCTAATCTCAACCCTAACCCCAGCCCACGCCTAATCCTAATCTCAACCCTAACCCCAGCCCACGCCTAATCCTAATCTCAACCCTAACCCCAACCCACCCCTAAATCCTAATCTCAACCCTAGCCCTAACCCCAGCCCACCCCTAATCCTAATCTCAACCCTAACCACAACCACCCCTAATCCTAATCTCAACCACCCCTAATCCTAATCTCAACCCTAACCCCAGCCCACCCCTAATCCTAATCTCAAACCTAACCCCAACCCACCCCTAATCACAACCCTAAACCCAGCCCACCCCCAATCCTAATCTCAACCCTAACCCCATTCCTCCCCTAATCCTAATCTCAACCCTAACCCCAACCCACCCCTAATCTTAATCTCAATCCTAACCCCAACTCACCCCTAATCCTAATCTCAACCCTAACCCCAACTCACCCCTAATCCTAATCTCAACCCTATCCCCAGCCCACCCCTAATCCTAATCTCAACCCTAACCCCAACCCACCCCTAATCCTAATCTCAACCCTAACCCCAACACACCCCTAAATCCTAATCTCAACCCTAGCCCTAACCCCAACCCACCCCTAATCCTAATCTCAACCCTAACCCCAGCCCACCCCTAATTCTAATCTCAACCCTAACCCCAGCCCACCCCTAATCCTAATCTCAACCCTAACCCCAACCCACCCCTAATCCTAATCACAACCCTAACCCCAGCCCACCCCCAATCCTAATCTCAACCCTATCCCCAGCCCACCCCTAATCCTAATCTCAACCCTAACGCCAGCCCACCCTTAATTCTAATCTCAACCCTAACCCCATCCCTCCCCTAATCCTAATCTCAACCCTAACCCCAACCCACCCCTAATCTTAATCTCAACTCCAACCCTGTTGTGAATTCTGTGGCAGAGTTCACTTCTGTGGTCACAAGTGGTACTTCGGCTGATTCTCTCTGGGATCTTCCGTTTGTGGAGGAAAGTGGTACTGCAGCTTCTGAGTTTCCTCCCTCAGGTGTTCTGGTGAGCTCGTTAGCTTCTTCTCTACTTAACTCCACCTGATGCTTTGATCTATGCTTCCTGTCAATGTTTCAGTGTGGGACTTGTTTTTTCCCTGGATCATTCCTGTGGCCTGCTGCTCTGCAAAGCTAAGTTTTGCTTATGTTATTTTGTTGCTATTTTTCTGTCCAGCTTGCTTAATTGGTTTTTCTCGCCTGCTGGAAGCTCTGAGACGCAGAGGGACCACCTCCGTACCGTTAGTCGGTGCGGAGGGTCTTTTTGTCCCCTCTGCGTGGTTTTTTATAGGTTTTTGTGCTGACCGCAAAGTTATCTTCCCTATCCTCGTTCTGTTCAGCTAGTCGGGCCTCACTTTGCTAAATCTGTTTCATCTCTATGTTTGTGTTTTCATCTTACTCACAGTCATTATATGTGGGGGGCTGCCTTTTCCTTTGGGGAATTTCTCTGAGGCAAGGTAGGCTTATTTTTCTATCTTCAGGATTAGCTAGTTTCTCAGGCTGTGACGAGGCGCCTAGGTTCTGGTCAGGAGCGCTCCACGGCTACCTTTAGTGTGGTTTGATAGGCTTAGGGATTGCGGTCTGCAGAGTTCCCACGTCTCAGAGCTCGTTCTATTATTTTGGGTTATTGTCAGTTCACTGTATGTGCTCTGACCTCCATGTCCATTGTGATTCTGAATTGCCTTTCATAACACAACCCACCCCTAATCTCAACCCTAACCCCAACTCAACCCTAATCCTAATCTCAACCCTAACCCCAAATCCTAATCTCAACCCTAACCCCAACTCAGCCCTAATCCTAATCTCAACCCTAACCCCATCCCTCTACTAATCCTAATCTCGACCCTAACCCCAGCCCACCCCTAATCTTAATGTCAACTCCAACCCACCCCTAATCCTAATCTCAACCCTAGCCCTAACCCCAGCCCACCCCTAATCCTAATCTAAACCCTAACCCCAACCAACCCCTAATCCTAATCTCAACCCTAACCACAACCACCCTTAATCCTAATCTCAACCACCCCTAATCCTAATCTCAACCTTAACCCTAACCCCAACCCACCCCTAATCTTAATCTCACCCCCAGCCCACCCCTAATCCTAATCTCAACCCTAGCCCTAACCCCAGCCCACCCCAAATTCTAATCTCAACCCTAACCCCAACCCACTTCTAATCCTAACCACAACACTAATTGTAACCCCTAAGCCTAATCCCAGCCCAACTCACCTTAGCCCAACTCACCTTAGCCCAACTCACCTTAGCCCAACTCACCTTAGCCCAACTCACCTTAGCCCAACTCACCTTAGCCCAACTCACCTTAGCCCAACTCTAATGGAAAAATGAAAATAAATATTTATTTTATTATTTTTCCCTAACTAATGGGGTGATAAAGGGGTTTTATAGTTACTATTTTTTTTAATTTGGATCACCATGATAGGGTCTATCATAGTGATCAAAATGAACCAATAGGAAAAATTTCCTATTGTTGCCAGGTGCCAGCTGGCAGATCCCCCGTAAGAAGACGCCGGCGGCTCAGGGGACTTCATGTGGGGGATGTCTGTACCGGGAAGGGGGTGATTAGGGGACCCTATTTCTCTCTCCTCTGATGTGCGATTGCAACACCAGCTTTGGGGGGCGCTATACACAAACCTATGTGCCGTTAACACTTTCCTGCCACGGCCCTTTTTTGTTTTTCGCTCCCCTCCTTCCCAGAGACATACTGTAACTTTTTTATTTTTCTGTCAGTATGGTCATGTGAGGGCTTATTTTTTGCGGGACGAGTTGTACTTTTGAACGACACCATTGGTTTTACCATGTCTTGTACCAGGAAACGGGAAAAAAATTCCAAGTGTGAAATTGCAAAAAAACTTCAATCCCACACTTGTTTTTTGTTTGGCTTTTTTGCTAGCTTCACTAAATGCTAAAACTGACCTGATATTTTGATTTTCCAGGTCATTACGAGTTCATAGACACCTAACATGTCTAGGTTATTTTTTATCTAAGTGGTGAAAAAAATTCAAAACTTTGATATAAAAAAAACCAAAAAAAAAAACCGCTAGTTTCCGATACCCATAGCGTCTCCATTTTTCGTGATCTGGGGTCGGGTAAGGGCTTATTTTTGCATGCCGAGCTGACGGTTTTAATGATACCACTTTTGTGCAGATACGTTCTTTTGATCGCCCGTTATTGCATTTTAATGCAATGTCGCGGCGACCCAAAAAACGTAATTCTGGCGTTTCGAATTTTTTTCTCACTTTGTTGTTTAGCGATCACGATAATGTTTTTTTTTATGTTTTTCTTATTAATAGATTGGGCGATTCTGAATGCGGCAATACCAAATATGTGTAGGTTTGATTTTTTTTTTTTATTCTTTTATTTTGGATGGGGCTAAAGGGGGGTGATTTAAACTTTTATATTTTTTTCATATTTTTAAAAACATTTTTTTTTAAACTTTTCCCATGCTTCAATAGCCTCCATGGGAGGCAAGAAGCTGGCACCACTCGATCGGCTCAGCTACATAGCAGCGATCATCAGATCGCTGCTATGTAGCTGAATTGCAGGCTTGCTATGAGCGCCGACCACAGGGTGGCGCTCACAGCAGGCCTGCATCAGTAACCATAGAGGTCTCTATGGTTACCATCCTGATGCATCGCCGACCCCCGATCATGTGACGGGGTCGGCGATGCGTTCATTTCCGGCCGCACGCGGTAGTTAATTGCTGCTGTCAGCGTTTGACAGCGGCATTTAACAGGTTAATAGCGGTGGGCGAATCGCGATTTCACCGGCCACTATTGTGCGCCCATGTCAGCTGTGCAAAACAGCTGACATGTCGTGACTTTGCTGTGGGCTCAGCGCCGGAGCCTACATCAAAGGGGGAGACACGACATGCACCGTACTAGTACGGCGCATGTCGTGAAGGGGTTAAAAAGCAGTGCTGTGGTTGAAGGACCCTTAAGGCTTCTTTCACACTAGCGTCGGAATCTCCCCGTCGCAATGCGTCGGGGAGAGATTCCGACGCTAGCGTTTGCTGCATTGTACAATGGAGGCAGCGGATGCATTTTTCCGGCGCACCCGCTGCCCCATTGCAAGGTGCGGGGAGGTGGGGGCGGAGTTCCGGCCACGCATGCGCGGTCGGAAAAAGCAGTCCGTCGGGAGAAAAAAACGTTACATGTAGGGTTTTTTTCTCCCGACGGTCCGCCAAAGCATGACGCATTCGTCGCAAGATGGATGCGAAGTGTGCAAATCCGTCGCAAATGCGTCGTCAATAGAAGTGTATGGGGAAAAAACGCATCCTGCAAGCACTTTTGCAGGATGCGTTTTTTCTGCAAAACGACGCATTGTGACTGATTTAAAAAAACGCTAGTGTGAAAGTAGCCTTACTGCCGCTGTTAAAAGGTGTATCGGCGGTTGTTAGGTTGTTAATGTGTTAACAATTTTACAGAAAATAGAAAAAAATGAACATTGTGCTGTTCTAAACAAATAACAGTCTGCATTTACCTTTACAAACTCACAATATGTATTTTTTTGTGAATTTAGCATTCCTGTGAATCACTAACCTAATATTTAGTTGTATACCCACAGTTTATTAGAACTGCTTCACATCTATATTGCATAGAGTCAACCAACTTCTGGCACCTGTCAACTGTTACTCCAGCCTAGGATGCTTGGACTACATCCCACAATTTTTTGGCATTTGTTGGGTTTGCCTCAGAAACAGCATTTTTAATGTCACCCCACAAGTGTTCCATCACATTAAGGTCTGGGGATTGGGCTGCAACCTCTATTTTGTTGGACTGGAACCATGATTTTGCTCGTTTTCTGGTGTGTTTAGGGTTACTGTCTTGCTGAAGCACCCATTTCAAGAGCATATCCTCTTCAATATAAGGGAACATGACCTCTTCAAGTATGCTAATATATGCAAACGGGTCCATGATCGCTGGTATGCGGTAAATAGATCCGGCACCATAGTAAGAGAAACATGACCAAATCATAATGATTGCACCACAATCTTCAGAGTGTACTATGGCTTAAAATACAGAGTTTTGGGGGTCGCCTGACGAACTGCCTGTGACCCTTGGACCCAAAAAAGAACAATTTTACTTTCCTCAGTCCACAAAATGCTTCTCCATTTCTCTTTCAGCCAGTTGATGTGTTCTTTGGGATGTTTTTTTTTTTTTTTTTAACAGTGGGACTCTGCGGGGACTTCTTGCTAAGAGACTAGTTTCACACGGGCATCTTCTAACTGTCACAGTAATCAAAGGTAACTTGAGACTGTCTTTGATCATCCTGGAGCTGATCATTGGCTGAACCTTTCCCATTCTGGCTATTCTTCCATCCATTCGAATGGTGGTCCTCCGTTTTCTTCCAGCTCTCTCTGGTCTGGCTTTCTATTTTAAGTATTGGAGATCATTTTAGCTAAACACCCTGTCATTGTCTGCACTTCTTTAGGGCAGTCTCACATGTCCAGATAATTCCGGTACCGGAATATCCGTGTCCCGGTGCCTTTCTGTGGCACATCAGTGTGGCACACGTGTGCTGCCAGTGTGCCCACTGGGTACCACACGCACTGTGCAGGAGACAGAGCTAAAGTTTAGCGCTGTCCCCTGCATCTGGTGCTGAAGCCGCGATTCATATCTTCCCTGCAGCAGCGTTTGCTGTAGAGAAGATATGAATAATCGTGTTTAAACTAAATATCCATGTCCCCAAACCCCTCCCACCCCCTGTGCGCCCCCCCCCCCCCCCGCTGTTATTAAAATACTCACTTGGCTCCCTCGCTGGCTGGCGCTGCTTCCTGTCCTGGCCGCACCTTCTACTGTATGAGCGGTCACCTGGGGCCGCTCATTTACAGTAATGAATATGCGGCTCCACCCCTATGGGAGGTGGAGCCGCATATTCATGACTGTAATCGGCGGCCCCACGTGACCGCTCATACAGTAGAAGGTGCGGCCAGGACAGGAAGCAGCGCCAGCCAGCGAGGGAGCCGAGTGAGTATTTTAATAACAGCGGGGGGGGAGGGGGGTGGGGACATGGATATTTATTTTAAACACGATTATTCATATCTTCTCTACAGCAAACGCTGCTGCAGGGAAGATATGAATGGCGGCTTCAGCACCAGTGGGGGGGACAGCGCTTACAGTAGCGCTGTCTACTGCACGGCACACGGACTGCACACGGACAACGTCCGTGTGCGGTACGTGTTTTACACGGACCTATTGACTTTAATGGGTCCGTGTAATCCGTGCGCTCCCACGAACACTGACATATCTCCGTGTTTGGCACACGGAGACACGGTCCGCAAAAAATCAATGACATCTGCACAGATGCATTGATTTCACAGTGTCTGCGTGTGTCAGTGGCTCCGGTACGTGAGGAAACTGTCACCTCACGTACCGGAGCCACTGACGTGTGAAACCGGCCTCAGTTGTACCCTCTCCAATCAACTTTTTAATCAAAGTATGCCGTTCTTCTAAACAATGTTTCAAACAACCCATATTTCTCAGGCTTTCAAGGAGAAATGCACGTACAACATGTCCCAGCCTTTAAATAAGGGCCACCTGATTCACACCGGTTTCTTCATAGAAGGAATGACCTCACTAATTGAACTCCACACTGCTATTATTTTGAACACATCTCCTTTCAATTAATTATTCTAATACACAGACTCAAAAACATGCAGATCATGAATGCCGAGTCTGTTGGTTTTGTTAGAATCTACTGCGCCAAACAGTAAATTGTTTGACATATGGTTATATAATTTATACCAAAAACAGTGATTAATCTGCTTAGTCATATGGGACTGCTATTATTTTGAACACTACCGTACATGTAAAATGACCTCTTCCAGGCTATGGGGAGGTTGTTGCCTGGAAGATAACTTTGCCTCCAGAGCTTACTTTACATGAAGAGGGAGTTAAGGTACCGTCACACATAACGATATCGTTAACGATATCGTTGCTTTTTGTGACGTAGCAACGATATCGTCAACGAAATCGTTATGCATGACAGTGACCAACGATCAGGCCCCTGCTGGGAGATCGTTGGTCACTGGGGAATGATCAGGACTTTATTCGTCGCTGGATCACCCGCTGACATCGCTGAATCGGCGTGTGTGACGCCGATTCAGCGATGTCTTCACTGGTAACCAGGGTAAACATCGGGTTACTAAGCGCAGGGCCGCGCTTAGTAACCCAATGTTTACCCTGGTTACCATTGTAAAAGTAAAAAAAAAAAAAAAACAGTACACACTTACATTCCTGTCACGTCCCTCAGCGTCCGCTTCCCTGCATCCCCCAGTGTCAGCGCCGGCCGGCCGTAAAGCAGAGCACAGCGGTGACGTCACCGCTCTGCTTTCCGGCCAGCGCTTACACAGTGCAGGGAAGCTGACGCTGGGGGACGCGACAGGAATGTAAGTATGTAGTGTTTTTTTTTTTTACTTTTACAATGGTAACCAGGGTAAACATCAGGTTACTAAGCGCGGCCGTGCGCTTAGTAACCTGATGTTTACCCTGGTTACGCGGGGACTTCGGCATCGTTGGTCGCTGGAGAGCTGTCTGTGTGACAGCTCTCCAGCGACCACACAACGACTTACCAACGATCACGGCCAGGTCGTATCGCTGGTCGTGATCGTTGGTAAATCGTTAAGTGTAACGGTACCTTTACCAGTGTGAGACAAGTAACCAACACAGAACAAGAGAAAATAACTTTGTCTTCTTGTAAACACATTTTTCCTTCTCTCCAAGCATTGGTTGAATCTCGGATTTAATTCTCGAATCCCCGCCCTGCAGGAGGACACTGCCTGGAAGATAATTCTGTCTTCAGAGATTATTTTACATGAAGGGGGAGTTACCAGTGTGATGGCCACTCTCTGCTCTCTTGATCAAACTGCAAATCTGTGTGTGATTATACCTGACATCTGCAGGTTCCTCGCAGCTTCAATCTCACAGGCAGACAGTGCTGCAATGTTATTGCAATACATGACTGCGGTCCTTTTATTTGCAACATATTAACATTTGAGAAGGGGTTGTCCAGTGGTTTAACTCCTTTAAATAATTAAATAAACATATAATATTAAAATAAATAGAACTATACATATTACCCAAAGATCAGAAAGTGTAATAAAGCACTTACTCACCAAGTAAAAGGCTGCATGTTATGTAGAAATGGTCTGAAGCCAGCAATGCATTCAAAAACCATAGTACCGAAGCTCCAGTAATCAACAGTCACAGTGTAAGGCTTGTTCTCAAAGAGCTCTGGGGCCTTCAGGGAAAGGAAAGAATAGAGAAAGGTAACCATTCCATTTTATCTGCACTTTTCCCACGATTGTAAAAAAAAAAAAAAACATGATCATCTTTGCCTCCAATTTAAAAAAAAAATCACATCAAACAATGTGGCTTTTCAACAATTTTGCAATATGAACTTGAACGTCTTTGTACCAGGTGTCTTTAGGCCTTGTTTCCATGTATCCAGCCAACTTTTCTTTTTTTTCCTTCAGCATTTTACAAAAACATCTGCTTTTCTCATACGGTGTTATCTGTGATTTTCATGAATAAAAATCATACTCATTAACAGTCTATGGGACTTCTCAAAAATGTCTGCTTTTTTTTGGCAGACTGAGTGGTCCTCACAAAATAGTAGAGACGGGTCGGATTTTGATCTAGGAGTCCGTAAAAAACAATTAAACAACTGAGCATGTTTTTCACAGACTGTTTGATACTACTTTTCCCCAACAAAGAAGCTATACGCGAAACGCGCGTCGGGTTCCTCGGGTTCTGAGCCGCATACCCAGGTTATGTATTGCCTCTACTTCTAATCTCTCCATTGTAGTCAGCACGTTGTACTTATGCACTAACCATTCAGCTGCTTGTTTGGGCTCATATTTAAAGTGAATTTCTTTTATATATGGAAACTCCTTTTCCTTGTTATTTGGCACCTTATTGATTGCTTTTCTGCACAGTTCTAGTTTTTCCATTTAGGATTAATCAAGTGGCTACACAATGTAGTGTCTATTAAGATTCTTTGTACAGTAATAGTATCCTATTGTTGTCAGCACGTTGCACTTATGCATTAACTATTTAGCTGCTTGCATATGGCACTTTTTTGATTGCCATTATGATATCATGGGCATGCATTTGAAGTGAATTCCTCTTATATATGGAAAATTTTTCTCCTTTGTCACTTGGCACTTTAGTGTTAGCTTTTTTGCACAGTATTTTTCACTTTTTGTCTATTAAGGACTAATTAAGTGAACATACATTTTGTGTTTATTAAGATTTTCTGTGCAGTAACTGGGTCCTACTGAAGTGCAGCTTTATATTCTGTTTTTCGGTTTGGGTGCATATTATGCATTACTTTTTTATATTTATTAATTAATCTTATCATCCAATAAAATGTATTATTATTTTTTGTATCCCTTACCTTGGAACACAATATTGTGATTGTTGGAGTGGATTAAGCAAGCATTTTTTTTTACAATTTATGTACTTTAAGCACTTTGAGTGCAATACTCTGTGGTTTTGTGGCTTTCTTTGTGTTGTTCCCCTTATTTTTATTCATGTATTGTACGTATATATGTAATAAACTGACGTTTTAATTTTCTACTTTGGCATTACTTCCGTTTTGTTTGTAGGTTTTGTTAGAATTGGAAGTGCCTCTATTAGGCCAGTATATTTTGGTGTTTGATAGGAGTGGTTGAAGAAATCTCCATCAGTTTTTTATTTTTAAAATCGAAGAAAAACTAATGAAACTGACCAAACTGATGGTAAAACTGGACATTGACCAAACTGATGACACTGCTCAAAAACCGTGATGAAACTCAGATGTTTTTTGCTCCTGAGAAAATCCTTGATGTTTGAAGGCGGCCTTCGGTATACTGATGAGGGAACAGTTCCCATAGTTTTCTATTGTTCCTGTTCCAATTTATTTGGTGCAGCAGCGGTATAACCCACAACTGAGAAAACAAAGGATCCCCATTTATGTATGCAAAAAATACATTATACATACCAGATATTGTAGAGTTCCCACAAAAGAGGTACAGAGACTTCCCTGATCAAGATCCTTGGCATAACCTAAATCAATGATTTTGTGCACAATCTAGAACAAGGAGAAATCATTATTAATATAACATTTACCAGACAACACTTGATAGAGCTGGATTTACCTTTCCACTACAGTCTTGCAGCACAATGTTTTCTGGTTTCAGGTCTCTGTGAATGATACGGTTCTCATGTAGATACTGAATCCCGGAGCCTAGACAGAAGTCAATAGAGTACAATGTTCTGTTGCAATAGGCATGTTAAAAGCAGCTTTCAAAATTATGAACGTGGTTCATGGATTTGGAGCAAAGTAAAAAATGTTTTCTATTTTTAAATAAAGGTAAAAAAGTTAGTTATATGTGAAATTATATTGTAAGGGGGAGGGGGCCTGGAGTACATTTGCTAAATAAATGTTACAATTTTATAAAATGTTGCAGTTTATAGATAACCAAAAACATCGGGTAACCCCAAACCTGTCCACAATTAAGAATATAGAAAAAAACAAAACTGGTGAACACAAAATACGTTATAAATGGTTCAAGTTAAAAGAGAAAGTAGCATATGAAAACCAGGCAAAAAACACCAAAAAATATGGCACAAATGCAATAATGAATTAGGCTCATTAAGCTTTGTTATGTTTTTCAGTTAAAATGGGAATAACCTTTTAACCCCTTCACGACATGCACCGTACTAGTACGGTGCATGTCGCGTCTCCCCCTTTGATGTGGGCTCCGGTGCTGAGCCCACATAAAAGTCGCGACATGTCAGCTGTTTTGTACAGCTGACATGTACGCGCAATAGCGGCAGGTGGAATCGTGATCCACCTGCCGCTATTAACTAGTTAAATGCCGCTGTCAAACGCTGACAGCGGCAATTAACTACCGCTTCTGGCCATCAGGCCGGAAATGCGCACATCGCCGACCCCGTCACATGATAGGGGGTCAGCGATGTGTTGGCATGACAACCTGAGGTCTCCTTGAGACATCTCATTGCAAGCCTGTAATTCAGCTACATAGGAGCGATCAGAAGATCGCTGCTATGTAGCAGAGCCGATCAGGCTGTGCCAGCTTCTAGCTTCCCATGGAGGCTATTGAAGCATGGCAAAAGTAAAAAAAAAAAAAGTTTTTAAAAATATGAAAAAAAATAATATATATATATATAAATCACCCCCCTTACACATATTTGGTATCACCGCGTTCAGAATCACCCAATCAATTAAAAAAATGATTAACCTGATCACTAAACGGCGTAGCGCCAGAATTACGTTTTTTTGGTCGCCGCGACATTGCATTGAAATGCAATAACGGGCGATCAAAAGAACGTATCTGCACAAAAGTGGTATCATTAACCCCTTTACCCCCAAGGGTGGTTTGCACGTTAATGACCGGGCCAATTTTTACAATTCTGACCACTGTCCCTTTATGAGGTTATAACTCTGGAACGCTTCAATGGATCCTGGTGATTCTGACATTGTTTTCTCGTGACATATTGTACTTCATGACAATGGTAAAAATTATTTGATAGTACCTGCGTTTATTTGTGAAAAAAACGGAAATTTGGCGAAAATTATGAAAATTTCGCAATTTTCCAACTTTGAATTTTTATGCAATTAAATCACAGAGATATGTCACACAAAATACTTAATAAGTAACATTTCCCACATGTCTACTTTACATCAGCACAATTTTGGAACCAAAATTTTTTTTTGTTAGGGAGTTATAAGGGTTAAAAGTTGACCAGCAATTTCTCATTTCTACAACACCATTTTATTTTAGGGACCACATCTCATTTGAAGTCATTTTGAGGGGTCTATATGATAGAAAATACCCAAGTGTGACACCATTCTAAAAACTACACCCCTCAAGGTGCTCAAAACCATATTCAAGAAGTTTATTAACCCTTCTGGTGCTTCACAGGAATTTTTTGAATGTTTAAATAAAAATGAACATTTAACTTTTTTTCACAAAAAATGTAATTCAGCTCCAATTTGTTTTATTTTACCAAGGGTAACAGGAGAAAATGGACCCCAAACATTGTTGTACAATTTGTCCTGAGTATGCCAATACCCCACATGTGGGGGTAAACCACTGTTTGGGCGCATGGCAGAGCTCGGAAGCGAAGGAGCGCCATTTGACTTTTCAATGCAAAATTGACTGGAATTGAGATGGGACGCCATGTTTCGTTTGGAGAGCCCCTGATGTGGCTAAACATTGAAACCCCCCACAAGTGACACCATTTTGGAAAGTAGACCCCCTAAGGAACTTATCTAGAGGTGTGGTGAGCACTTTGACCCAACAAGTGCTTCACAGAAGTTTATAATGTAGAACCGTAAAAATAAAAAATCATATTTTTTCACAAAAATTATCTTTTCGCCCCCAATTTTTTATTTTCCCAAGGGTAAGAGAAGAAATTGGACCCCAAAAGTTGTTGTACAATTTGTCCTGAGTACGCTGATAGCCCATATGTGGGGGTAAACCACTGTTTGGGCGGATGGGAGAGCTCGGAAGGGAAGGAGCGCCGTTTGACTTTTCAATGCAAAATTGACAGGAATTGAGATGGGACGTCATGTTGCGTTTGAAGAGCCACTGATGTGCCTAAACATTGAAACCCCCCACAAGTGACACCATTTTGGAAAGTAGACCCCCTAAGGAACTTATCTAGAGGTGTGGTGAGCACTTTGACCCACCAAGTGCTTCACAGAAGTTTATAATGTAGAACCGTAAAAATAAAAAATCATATTTTTTCACAAAAATTATCTTTTTGCCCCCAATTTTTTATTTTCCCAAGGGTAAGAGAAGAAATTGGACCCCAAAAGTTGTTGTACAATTTGTCCTGAGTACGCGGATACCCCATATGTGGGGGTAAACCACTGTTTGGGTGGATGGGAGAGCTCGGAAGGGAAGGAGCGCCGTTTGACTTTTCAAAGCTAAATTGACAGGAATTGAGATGGGACGCCATGTTGCGTTTGAAGAGCCACTGATGTGCCTAAACATTGAAACCCCCCACAAATGACACCATTTTGGAAAGTAGACCCCCTAAGGAACTTATCTAGAGGTGTGGTGAGCACTTTGACCCACCAAGTGCTTCACAGAAGTTTATAATGCAGAGCCGTAAAAATAAAACAAAATTTTTTTCCCACAAAAATTATTTTTTTAGCCCCCAGTTTTGTATTTTCCTGAGGGTAACAGGAGAAATTGGACCCCAAAATTTGTTGCCCAATTTGTCCTGAGTGCGATGATACACCATATGTGGGGGGAACCACTGTTTGGGCACATGGGAGGGCTCAGAAGGGAAGGAGTGCCATTTGAATGCAGACTTAGATGGAATGGTCTGCAGGTGTCACATTGCGTTTGCAGAGCCCCTAATGTACCTAAACAGTAGAAACCCCCCACAAGTGACACCATTTTGGAAAGTAGACCCCCTTAGGAACTTATCTAGATGTGTGCTGAGCGCTTTGACCCACCAAGGGCTTCACAGAAGTTTATAATGGAGAGCCGTAAAAATAAAAAAAAAATTTTTTCCCACAAAAATTATTTTTTAGCCCCCAGTTTTGTATTTTCCCGAGGGTAAAAGGAGAAATTCGACCCCACAATTTGTTGTCCAATTTGTCCTGAGTGCGCTGATACCCCATATGTGGGGGGGAACCACTGTTTGGGCGCATGGGAGGGCTCGGAAGGGAAGGAGCTCCATTTGGAATGAGGACTTAGATGGAATGGTCTGCAGGTGTCACATTGCATTTGCAGAGCCCCTAATGTACCTAAACAGTAGAAACCTCCCACAAGTGACACCATTTTGGAAACTAGACCCCCTAAGGAACTCATCTAGATGTGTTGTGATATCTTTGAACCCCCAAGTGTTTCACTACAGTTTGTAACGCAGAGCCGTGAAAATTAAAAAAAAAAATCTTTCCCCCCAAAATTATTTTTTAGCCCCCAGTTTTGTATTTTCCCGAGGGTAAGAGGAGAAATTCGACCCCAAAAGTTGTTGTCCAATTTGTCCTGAGTACGCTGATACCCCGTATGTTGGGGGAAACCAACTTTTGAGCGCATGGCAGAGCTCGGAAGGGAAGGAGCGCCATTTGGAATGCAGACTTAGATGGAATGGTCTGCAGACGTCACATTGCGTTTGCAGAACCCCTAATGTACCTAAACAGTAGAAACCCCCCACAAGTGACCCCATATTGGAAACTAGACCCCCCAGGGAACTAATCTAGATGTGTTGTGAGAACTTTGAACCCCCAAGTGTTTCACTACAGTTTATAACGCAGAGCCGTGAAAATAAAAAATCTTTTTTTTCCCCACAAAAAATATGTTTTAGCCCCGAGTTTTGTATTTTCCCAAGGGTAGCAGGAGAAATTGGACCCCAAAAGTTGTTGTCCTATTTGTCCTGAGTACGCTGATACCCCATATGTTGGGGTAAACCCCTGTTTGGGCACACGGGAGAGCTCGGAAGGGAAGAAGCACTGTTTTACTTTTTCAACGCAGAATTGGCTGGAATTGAGATCGGACGCCATGTCGCGTTTGGAGAGCCCCTGATGTGCCTAAACAGTGGAAACCCCCCAATTATAACTGAAACCCTAATCCAAACACATCCCTAACCCTAATCCCAACAGTAACCCTAACAACACCTCTAACCCTGACACACCCCTAACCCTAATCCCAACCCTATTCCCAACCGTAAATGTAATCTAAACCCTAACTGTAACTTTAGCCCCAACCCAAACTGTAGCCCTAGCCCTAACCCTAGCCCTAACCCTAATCCTAACCCTAACCCTAACCCTAACCCTAGCCCTAACCCTAACCCTAGCCCTAACCCTAGCCCTAGCCCTAACCCTAACCCTAACCCTAGCCCTAGCCCTAACCCTAGCCCTAACCCTAACCCTAGCCCTAGCCCTAGCCCTAGCCCTAACCCTAGCCCTAACCCTAGCCCTAACCCTAGCCCTAACCCTAGCCCTAACCCTAACCCTAACCCTAACCCTAACCCTAGCCCTAACCCTAGCCCTAACCCTAGCCCTAACCCTAGCCCTAACCCTAGCCCTAACCCTAGCCCTAACCCTAACCCTAGCCCTAGCCCTAACCCTAACCCTAGCCCTAGCCCTAGCCCTAACCCTAGCCCTAACTCTAACCCTAGCCCTAATGGGAAAATGGAAATAAATACATTTTTTTAATTTTTCCCTAACTAAGGGGGTGATGAAGGGGGGTTTGATTTACTTTTATAGCGGGTTTTTTAGCGGATTTTTATGATTGGCAGCCGTCACACACTGAAAGACGCTTTTTATTGCAAAAAATATTTTTTGCGTTACCACATTTTGAGAGCTATAATTTTTCTATATTCTGGTCCACAGAGTCATGTGAGGTCTTGGTTTTTGCGGGACGAGTTGATGTTTTTATTGGTAACATTTTCGGGCACGTGACATTTTTTGATCGCTTTTTATTCCGATTTTTGTGAGGCAGAATGACCAAAAACCAGCTATTCATGAATTTCTTTTGGGGGAGGCGTTTATACCGTTCCGCGTTTGGTAAAATTGATGAAGCAGTTTTATTCTTCGGGTCAGTACGATTACAGCGACACCTCATTTATATCATTTTTTTATGTTTTGGCGCTTTTATACGATAAAAACTATTTTATAGAAAAAATAATTATTTTTGCATCGCTTTATTCTCAGGGCTATAACTTTTTTATTTTTTTGCTGATGATGCTGTATGGCGGCTCGTTTTTTGCGGGACAAGATGACGTTTTCAGCGGTACCATGGTTAGTTATATCTGTCTTTTTGATCGCGTGTTATTCCACTTTTTGTTCGGCGGTATGATAATAAAGCGTTGTTTTTTGCCTCGTTTTTTTTTTTTTTTTCTTACGGTGTTTACTGAAGGGGTTAACTAGTGGGCCAGTTTTATAGGTCGGGCCGTTACGGACGCGGCGATACTAAATATGTGTACTTTTATTGTTTTTTTTTTTTTATTTAGATAAAGAAATGTATTTATGGGAATAATATTTTTATTTTTTTTTCATTATTTTGGAATATTTTTTTTAATTTTTTTTTACACATTTGAAATTTTTTTTTTTTACTTTTTTACTTTGTCCCAGGGGGGGACATCACAGATCAGTGATCTGACAGTTTGCACAGCACTCTGTCAGATCACTGATCTGATAGGAGTGCAGGCTGCTTCACAGTGCCTGCTCTGAGCAGGCTCTGTGAAGCCACCTCCCTCCCTGCAGGACCCGGATCCGCGGCCATCTTGGATCCGGGGCTGGAGGGAGCAGGGAGGGAGGTGAGACCCTCGCAGCAACGCGATCACATCGCGTTGCTGCGGGGGGCTCAGGGAAGCCCGCAGGGAGCCCCCTCCCTGCGCGGTGCTTCCCTGTACCGCCGGCACATCGCGATCATCTTTGATCGCGGTGTGCCGGGGGTTAATGTGCCGGGGGCGGTCCGTGACCGCTCCTGGCACATAGTGCCGGATGTCAGCTGCGATAAACAGCTGACACCCGGCCGCGATCGGCGGCGCTCCCCCCGTGAGCGCTGCCGATCGCACATGACGTACTATTGCGTCCTTGGGAAGAAAAGCCCACCCCACATGGACGCAATAGTACGTCTAATGGCAGAAAGGGGTTAAAAACGTCAGATCAGCACACAAAAAATAAGCCCTCACCTGACCAGAGATCCCGAAAAATGGAAACACTACAGGTATCGGAAATGGCGCATTTATTTTTTATTTTTTTTTTTTTTAGTAAAGTTTGGAATTTTTTTCACCACTTACCTAAAAAATAACCTAGACATGTTTTGTGTCTATGAACTCGTAATGACGTGGAGAATGTCAGTTTTAGCATTTAGTGAACCTAACAAAAAAGCCAAACAAATAACAAGTGTGGGATTGCATTTTTTTTGCAATTTCACCGTACTTGGAATTTTTTTCCCGTTTTCTAGTACAAGACATGGTAAAACGAATGGTGTCTTTCAAAAGTACAACTCGTCTCGCAAAAAATAAGCCCGCACACGGCCATATTGATGGAAAAATCAAAAAGTTATCCCTCTGGGAAGGAGGGGAGCGAAAAACAAAAACGAAAAAGGGCTGCGTCTTGAAGGGGTTAAAGGGGTTGTCGATTACTTGGACATCCCCTTCTCGATCACTATGTTTCCCCTTATAAATAATATGGCTATAGTCGCCTCTGATGCCGGACATCCCAGTGCAAATCAATAGTGGCTTCATTCTCCCCTCGTTTATATGTAATTGACATTCAGAGGGAGTCAGAGCTGCAGCTGCGGTCTACCTCCACATATCGGTTATGTCCGAAGGGTGGGTCATCAGGATGTAACTTAAGGGCCAGTGCAGACAACGCTGGAACAGGGCCAGCACCGCAGGAGAGTGTAGCTGGAAAACATGGTGACTGAAAAGGGGGCGTCAGTAGTGGCAATTCATTTAAATCTAGTAAAGTGAATCCATTACAATACAGCCATCAGCGCTGGACCAGAGAGATTACGGTACATACCAATGTCACTCAATATATTCAGCACTTGACTTTCCTTCAGACCACAGCAGTTTTCTGGTTTGTTCAAAAGCTAAAGCGAAAATAGGAAAAAAAAGTAAGATTACTGCAATTATATGCATTTGTTTTTGGTATCAATGCTGTAATTAATCCCTTAGTGACAGAGACAATATTAAGCTTAATGACCAAGCCCAATCTTTCAAATCTGAACAGTGTAAATTTATGAGGTAACTCGGAAATGCTTCTATAGTGGCTGCACAAATACTCCAGTCTCTGGAGCTCCGTCAGGGTTCCCTGTGGGCTCAACGCTGTCTCTCTGATTAATGCCCTCCTTCCACGGGGTGACCGCTTTGGTGGGTGGCCCTCTCTTGGCAGGTTTGTTGTGGTACCATATAAAGTCCATTTGATGATAATGGATTTGATGGTGCTCCGAGGGATCATCAGAGATAGACACAGAGTATGTGACAGACTGCACACAGCTGGACTTCCTTTCTCTAAGCATGTGACTTCTGAAGGATAGTGCTTGCACAAGAAATTAAGAGCTTAATTGCCAAAGGAGTGAATACATATTCACATGCCATTTTTTTGTTATTTGATCTCACAAATTTAATTTATACCTATAGTTTTCTCACTTCAACTTAGACTTTTTAGAGTAAGTTCACACAGGGCGTTTTTGCTGCTTTTTTTCTGCAGCAAAACCGGATGATCTTGGCAGGAAAGAAGCTGCGTCAAAAACACAGGTTTAGGTGCATTTTTGGTGCGTTTTTTGTTGCGCATTTTCAAAATAAGAAAAACCAGGAGCACTGCTATATAGAGGATATATAAGCCGGAGTGCAATCAGTAGAAAAACAACAATGAACAAGAAAAGAAAAACGACACTACTGGAATTATGCACACCACTGCAACCATTAGAATATGAAAAAATCCACTTTATTAGTATACCACATTTAAAACATAATTAAAATTAAAAATAACCACACAACTGTCCCCATCCTGGGTATATAGCATCAACCCCAATATACAACCTGACATATGATAATATAAATATACACATGCATAAATATAAAATACTAGATGGTGGCCCGATTCTAACGCATCGGGTATTCTAGAATATGTATGTAGTTTATTTATGAAGTTTTCAGAATAATGCAATTTATACACAGGATTCGGCCGGCCGGGCGCGACCAATTAGTGTGGTTCAAATTCCGCGCCATTTTGCGGCCGGACTGCGCCTGTCGCTGATTGGTCACACCCGGCCGGCCGCGAACAATCAGTGAAGCCAGGGCCGGCTCCAGGTTTTAGAGGGCCACGGGCGAAAGAGTCTCAGAGTCTCAGTGGGCCCCCCCTCTGTAACACATACCAAGATTCATGAAGCACAGATACAGCATAGAAATATACCACAGCCAAGTAGCATATAACAGCCCACGAAGCATATAGCACAGCCCACGCAGTATATAGCACAGCCCAGGTAGTATATAGCACAGCCCACGCAATGTATAACAGCCCACATAGTATATAACACAGCCCGCGCAGTGTATAACCGCCCACGTAGTATATAACACAGCCCACGTAGTATATAACAGCCCACGCAGTATATAACAGCCCACGCAGTATATAGCCCAGCCCACGCAGTATATAACACAGCCCACGCAGTATACAGCACAGCTCACGAAGCATATAATACAGCCACGTAGAATATTGCCCAGCCATGTAATATATTACACAGCTACGTAGTATATAGCACAGCTCACGTAGTATATAGCACAGCTCACGCAGTATATAGCACAGCTCACGCAGTATATTGCCCAGCCACGTAATATATTGCACAGCCCACGTAGTATATAGAACAGAGACGCAATTCATGGACCGGAGCGTCGCGAGGAGTGGGAAACGTGACGGAAGGAGAGTATATAATGATTTTTTAATTGTTTATTATTTTTAACATTAGATGTTTTCACTATTGATGCTGCATAAGCATATAAAGTTGGTCACACAGGGTTAATAGCAGCGTTAACGGACTGCGTTACACCGCAGCATAACGTGGTGTAATGCAGCCATTAACCCTGTGTGAGTGCTGACTGGAGGGGGGTTGTTTGGACCTTTGCGGCTGCTGTGGCTGTGCTTCAGCCCACACATTGCCTTCTTCTCGGAGTTGTGGCGACTACGGACCTCTGGAATTGATTACGGTGAATAACACCGGTAGGCTATTAAGCAGGGAAATTTTGTATATTTATTCACGGATTGGTCACACACCCTTCACTTCCCCTGACAAAGCCTCATCTTGGAGGCGATACGTGTGGGGCCATGTCCTGTCTTCCACCCTGGGACCTCTGAACCTGGTTACTTTCCATGCAATCAGAATATATTGGGTAACATCCTCCTCTTCTTATTTTGCAATATCGACTTGTCCATATATGTTTAGGGGTGTCGGCTTATCAGCTATTGGGTTGGTAAGCCAGGTTTTTGCCTTGGATGGGGCGTGTACTGGGTAACTTCTGACAATATATCTATATTATCTATCTTATTATTCGTTTGGTTAGGAGTTCTTAGGTGCCCCATGAGCCATTAAGTGAGATGTATATTTTATATGCATGTGTATATATATTATCATATGTCAGGTTGTATATTGGGGTTGACGCTATATACCCAGGATGGGGACAGTTGTGTGGTAATTTTAATTACCATATGTTTTAAATGTGGTGTACTAATAAAGTGGATTTTTTCATATTATAATGGTTGCAGTGGTGTGCATAATTCCAGAAGTGTCTTTTTTCTTTTGTTGCGTATTTGGTGCGTTTTTTTCTCTTTGTCCATGCTAATGTCCTTGAATTTTCAGAAGCAAAAATGCAGCACATAATGATACCTGCGCCTTTTTGCTGCGTTTTTTTCAACACCCATTCAAGTCTATGGGTGAAAAACGCTGAAAAAATGTAGCAAAAACACTGAAATAAGTGACATGCTCTGTGACCAAAAAACGCAGCAAAGCACAAAATACTGTTCACACAAAAAAACAATGTGTGTACATGAGATTTCGGAAATCTCATAGGCTTTGCTGGTACTGTAAAAATAAGCTGAAAATTAGCATAAAAAAGCAGCACAAAAACGCAGCAAAAACGCCCTGTGTGAACTTACCCTTAGTCATCATGGCACACACAAGTCAGAAAACAAAAATATTGAAATACAAGTTGTAATGTAAACAATTTTGTAAAAGGCCAAGGTGGAGGGGGAGTGAAGAATGCTTTTGCAAGCCACTGTACATATCCTGGTCATTCTGAGACTGTTTATTCATGACACATTGTACTTCATGTTAGGGGTAAATTTAAGTAGATACGTTTTTACCATTTCTGTGTAAAAATCTGAAATTTTAATAAAATATAGAAACAAATTGCAATTTTCAAACTTTCAAGGCTATGTGTAAAGCAGACACCACACAAAATAGTTATTAACATTTCCGATAAGTCTTCATTATGTCAGTACTATTTTTCAAACCTCCTTATATTTTGTTACTATGTTATAAGGGTTAAAATTTAGCAGCAATTATTTTTATTTTTTTCAAAGAAACTTTACAAATCCATCCAATTTTTTATGCATCTATTCAGTTGTGAATGGATTTTAAAGGGGCCTATATACTGGAAACCTCCATTTTAAAAACTACATCCCTCAAATTATTGTAAACGTCTGCTAAGAAATTTGTTAACCATTTGAATGCTACACAGAAATTTTGACAAAGTAAATTGAAAAAATAAAATTACATTATCTCCACTAAAATATTACAGCAGGAAATTTTTAATTTTTATACAACGTAATAGGAGAAAACGGACCATAAACTGTATTACGCAATTTCTCCCGAACATGGCAATATTCCACATGAGGTCAAAAACTGCTGTTTGGGCACACAGCAGGACTTGGAAGGGAAGAAAAACTACGGTATTTGACATTTGGAGCGTGAATTCGCCTGCAATAGATTGCAGACACCATGTCTCATTTGAGAGCCCCTGAAATCGAAAAAAAGCAGAAACCCCCACAAGTAACCTCATTTTGGAAACTGAACCCCTCAATAAATTCATCTAGGGGAATCCATTTTGAATCCACAGGTGCAGCACAGAACTTTTTAACATTTAGGTGTAATAAGGAAAAAATTACATTTTTCCAGTAAAATGCTATTTTAGTCCCAACTTTGTAATTTTCTCCAGAATGTTGCTAACATCACATATGTGGTCAAAAACTGCTGCTTGGGTTCATGACAGGGTTCGGAAGGGAAAGAGTACTATTTGATTTTTGGAACAACCCCATTTTGGAAATTAGACGCCTCAAGAAATTCATCTAGGAGTGTGTTAAAGGGACACTGTCACCTGAATTTGGAGGGAACAATCTTCAGCCATGGAGGCGGGGTTTTTGATTCACCCTTTCCTTACCCGCTGGCTGCATGCTGGCTGCAATATTGGATTGAAGTTCATTCTCTGTCCTCCATAGTACACGCCTACGCAAGGCAAGATTACCTTGTGCAGGCATGTACTACGGAGGACAGAGAATGAACTTCAATCCAATATTGCAGCCAGCATGCAGCCAGCGGGTAAGGAAAGGGTGAATCAAAAACCCAAAAACCCCGCCTCCATGGCGGAAGATTGTTCCCTCCAAATTCAGGTGACAGTGTCCCTTTAAGCTTTTCGAAAGCATAGATGCTTCACGTAACATTTTAAAATTTGTATGTAGAAACAAAAAATTTGCTTTAACAGCTAAAATGTTGTTTTAGCCCCAAGTTTGCATTTTTAAACAAGGGATAATAAGAGAAATTGGACCCCATAAATAGTTAAGCAATTTCTCCCAAATGAGATGATATGTGGTTAAAAACTGCTGTTTTAGCACGTGGTAAAGGTTGGAAAGAAAAGAGCACAATATGATTTTTGAAGCGTAAATGTATCTGGATTGTGAACATCATTCCACATTTGCAGAGCCTGACATGCCTAACAGAAGAAACTCCCAAAAGATACCTCGTTTTAGAAACTATAGCCCTCAATGAATCTATGGGCGTATTGAGCATTTATAACCCATCTGTGATTTATGAAGCTTTATAACATTTAACTCCTTAATCCCCAAGGGTGGTTTGCACGTTAATGACCGGGCCAATTTTTACAATTCTGACCACTGTCCCTTTATCAGGTTGTAACTCTGGAACGCTTCAACAGATCCCACTGATTTTGACAATTTTTTCTCGCGCCATATTGTACTTCATGTTAGTGGTAAAATTTCTTTGATATTACCTGCGTTTATTTGTGAAAAAAACGGAAATTTAGCAATTTTCCAAATTTTAATTTTTTATGCCCTTAAATCACAGAGTTATGTCGCACAAAATACTTAAAGGGAACCTGTCACCCCGAAAATCGCGGGTGAGGTAAGCCCACCGGCATCAGGGGCATACCTACAGCATTCTGTAATGCTGTAGATAAGCCCCCGATGTCACCTGAAAGAGGAGAAAAAGACGTTAGATTATACTCACCCAGGGGCGGTCCCGCTGCTGGTCCGGTCGGATGGGTGTCTCTGGTCCGCTGTGGCGCCTCCCATCTTCATTCCAAGACGTCCTCTTCTGATCTTCAGCCACGGCTTCGGCGCAAGCGTAGTTTGTCTGCCCTGTTGAGCGCAGAGCAAAGTACTGCAGTGCGCAGGGCCTCTCTGACCTTTCTGGCGCCTGCGCACTGCAGTACTTTGTTCTGCCCTCAACATGGCAGACAAAGTACGCCTGCGCCAGAGCCGTGGCTGAAGACCAGAAGAGGACGTCTTGGAATGAAGATGGGAGGCGCGCAGCGGACCAGAGACACCCATCCGACCGGACCAGCAGCGGGACCGCCCCTGGGTGAGTATAATCTAACGTCTTTTTCTCCTCTTTCAGGTAACATCGGGGGCTTATCTACAGCATTACAGAATGCTGTAGATAAGCCCCTGATGCCGGTGGGCTTACCTCACCCGCGATTTTCGGGGTGACAGGTTCCCTTTAATAAGTAACATTTCCCACATGTCTACTTTACATCAGCACAATTTTGGAAAAAACATTTTTTTTTTGTTGGGGAGTTATAAGGGTTAAAAGTTGACCAGCGATTTCTCATTTTTACAACAAAATTTACAAAACCATTTTCTTTAGGGATCACCTCACATTTGAAGTCACATTTAGGGGTCTATATGGCAGAAAATACCCAAAAGTGACACCATTCTAAAAACTGCACCCCTGAAGCTGATCAAAACCGCATTCAAGAAGTTTATTAACACTTCAGGTGCTTCACAGGAGCAGAAGCAATGTGGAAGGAAAAAATGAAAATTTAACTTTTTAGTCATGAAAATGATATTTTAGCAACATTTTTTTTATTTTCCCAAGGGTAAAAGGAGAAACTGGACCGTGAAAGTTGTTGTCCAATTTGTCCTGAGTACGCCGATACCCCATATGTGAGGGAGAACCACTGTTTTGATGCACGGCAGGGCTCCGAAGGAAAGGAGCGTCGTTTGATTTTTTTCAATCTAAAATTGGCTGGAATTGCGATCGGACGCCATGTCATGTTTGACGAGCCCCTGATGTGCCTAAACAGTGGAAACCCCCCACAAGTGACCCCATTTTGGAAACTAGACCCCTTAAGGAACTTATCTAGATGTGTGATGAGCACTTTGAACCCCCAGGGGATTCACTAAAGTTTATAATGCCCGGGCGTTAAAAAAAAAAAAAAAAAAAAAAAAAATTTTTCTCCACAAAAATGATTTTCTAGTCCCCAATTTTTTTATTTTCCCAAGGGTAACAGGAGAAATTGGACCTCAAATGTTGTTGTCCAATTTGTCCTGAGTACGTTGGTACCCCATATGTGGGGGAAAACTACTGTTTGGGCGCACGGCAGGGCTCGGAAGGGAAGTGGTAACGTTTTGGAATGCAGGCTTTGATGGAATGTTCTGCGGCCGTCATGTTCCGATTGCAGAGCCCTTGATGTGCCTAAACAGGAAAAAAAAAACACAAGTGACATCATTTTGGAAAGTAGACCCCCAAAGATCTTGACTAAATGTGCCCCCTTTGGAACTAATCTGTTTCCTGTAAATTAGTAGTGCATGGAGGTGTGGTACAATTTAAAGCAATCCTTCATAAACAGGCCAGGTTTGTCGGGGCAGGTGTCGCATTGATAGATGGTGTCCTTGCGTATTCCCCTTTTGTAGCACACTTGGCACCTTTTTTGCGGCTTACCTTTTCTTCCAGTTGGCGGGACCACCCCCGGAAAATGCTGAACTGGTACGATATGAGCACCTTCAGTTCCAGAGGTACTGGGGCCAGCTCGTTCTGGAGTGCCAAACATCAGGGCCTTAACCACTACCTCCTGGAAATGAAGGTACGACGTATCGGTGTGGCGCGCACATCGTGACAGCAGGAAAGTATTGAGCATTGCCATTTGTACAATGTGCACGGCCAGCTTTTTGTACCACACCCTGGCCGACAGAAAGCACTGTACGGTTGGAGGAGTTGATCGGAGAGATCAACGCCCCATGTTTTTTTTGCACCCCAGTACACAGGTCGGTTTGCTGACCTCTGTAGAGGTACCCTGTACAGTGCTGAGGGCGCTGCCATCACCGTGTATGGTGGTCAATAGAAGGACAACCCTCTTGTCCTTGACCACCAGCAGGTGGTCGCTACATTGGGCTTTGCCCTCACCTTTTCTGAGCATCTGCCCAAGTAGCGTCTTTGGGAGGCCTCTCTTATTTTTGCGGACAGTACCGCAGGCTGCGGTACCTTGCACAGAGAGGGATTTGTAGAGTGGGATGCTGGTGTAAAAGTTATCGGTATAGAGGTGATAACCTTTATCCAGCAGTGGGTACACCAAATCCCACACAATTTTCCCACTCACTCCCAGGACAGGAGGATACTTAGGCGGTTCAATCCTGGTGTCCTTCCCTTCGTAGACTCTAAAGCTGTAGGTGTACCCTGAGGTACTCTCACACAGCTTGTAGAGTTTGATTCCGTTCCTGGCCCTCTTGCTGGGCAGGTACTGACGGAATCCGAGCCAGACCTTAAAATGAATTAAGGACTCATCCACGCAGATGTCCCTTTGAGGCACGTACACTTCAGCAAATTTTGTTGAAGTGTTCGATGACCGGCCGAACTTTGAACAGATGGTCAAAGTTGGGGTCATCTCGTGCAAGACACTATGCATCATCGTTATAATGCAGGAACTTATGGATGTCCTCAAAACATGGATGGCCTCAAAACGCGTCTGGGTCATAACCATTCGGAACACTGGAGCGTTATATAAAATATCAACACTCCAATATTGCTGAAGTTGTGGCTTCTTCAAGATCCCCATGTGGATGACAAGGCCCCAAAACTGCATCATTTCAACTGCGTCTACAGGAGACCAGTTAGAATATGATGAACCTGAGTTTTATTCCAAAAACTGACGAGGATACAAATTAGTTTGCTCCACCATGTGGTTAACAAAAGCCTCAGAGAAAAAGACTTTGAAAAAGTCTAGTTCTGCGAAGCTGGTGGTGTCAAACTTGATTCCTGATTCTGCCACAAAATCAGGAATCAGTGGCTCGTAATTTTCAGCCGGCGAGGTCCATATGGGGTCCGCTGGTTCGTCTTCAGCAACGGTGGGCGCTGTTTCATCTTCATCATCGTCCTCTTCATGAATTATAGGCACTGCATCATCTTCTGTCCTGCGACACCTGCGTGGTGGTTCCGCAGGACCGGAGGAGGAAGATGAGAGGGGGAAGAGGATGATGAAGCATCAGAGAAATAAAGAAAAGTGGGAACCTCTCCCGCACTATCAGTGTCGGAGGCAAGGAAAGAATATGCCTCCTCCAATGAATAGCGCTGTTGGGATGAACGGGACGAGCGGGACATTTTTTTGTGCGAGTATGGTGCTTGGGTGTACTTTACTGGTAACTCTGTACGTGTGGGGGGGATAGTGTTTGGTGCAAACTATTCTGAAAAGAAAAAAATAAAGAAAAAAAAAGCAAATAGGGAAAAAAAATACCTGTGAAAAGGAAAAGCCTAAAACAGCAGGCCCTAGCTCTGATAAGTGAACCGCGTCACTTATCAAAGTTCGGCGGCTGCTGGGTGTGCGAACGGGATGTGTAAAAAAAAAAAAAAAAGGAAACGGCAGGCAAAAGCTCTGATAAGTGAACGGTGTCACTTATCAAAGTATGGCAGCTGCGGGATGTTTACGGAGTTGGCGCAAAGGGGGCTGAGGAAAAAAAGCGAGCATGAGTGTTCGGTGAACTGCGTCACCAATCAACGCTCGGTGGCTGCTAAACGCGTGCACGGAGGCAGCGCAAAGAGGGATGAGGGGAGTAAAAAGAGGGGTATGGGGAAAGGGGGGTATGAAGAGAGATCGGGTAGGGATCAGGGATAACACTTACCGTTGTAGTCTGTCTTCTTTCTTTTCTAAAGCAGGGTTTGTGGTGTTACAGGCTTCTGTAGCACCACAAGGCCCAGCAAGAGGAGATCTGGCTGTGTGACCGCTCTGCAGGAATCCTCAGCTAAAGTGAGGACTCCTGCAGCGCAGTCAGACAGGTCACAGACAGGTCACAGAGCGGTCACACCACTGCTGTGAGCTGTAATTGGTGGGATCGAATGATCACATCGATCCTACCAATCCCTGCAGGCCCTGGTGACCATGGCAACTGCCTAGGATCGCTCTGATCCTAGGCAGGTCACAGCCAGGTCACCAGCAGGGCACACAGTGGTCACAACGTGACCACCGCTGTGCCAGTGATTGGTGCGATCGTCGATAACATCGATAGCGCCAATCAGCTCCTGCAGGCCCTGCTGGGCCTGTCCTTGGATCTGGCCTAGGATCGGTGCTATTACAGCACCGATTCAGGCCGGTACAGGAAGGGCACAGCACGGTAATACCGCTGCTGCGCCCTGCGATTGGCGCAATCAATACGATCGGTGATCACGCCAATCAGGGGGGTTTTTGCCGGCGCCTGGAGTTGCCAGGCACCCCTTCTAGGATAGAGTACCCCGGTACTCGATCCTAGCCTGGGACCTCATTGTTTCAGCCAATCTGATTGGCTGAAACAATGAGAAACTCTGTGATTGGCTGTTCAGAATTGAACAGCCAATCATAGCGATCGAGAGGCTTGGGGGGGCGGCGCCATATCCAAGGATGCGGAGGCCATCTTCCGTGAGGTAAGATGGTGTTGGAAATTTAATGCGATCACCGTGACTTAAGTCGCGATGTCGCATTAAATAGCATGACGTACTATCCCGTCACTGGTAATTAAGTCCCAGGTCTCGACGGGATAGTACATCATATGGGATAAAGAGATTAATATGTGAAAACAAGAAATTACATTTTCTCTCAAAAATACTGCTTTAACACCAAATTTATAAACTACACGAGGGGTGATAGGAGAAAATGGACCTCAATTTGTTATGCAATTTCCTCAGAACACAGTGATTTTCTATATGTGGTCAAACACTAATGTCTGGGCACATGGCAAAACGTAGAAAGCAAAAACCACTATTTAATTTTTGGAACGCAAATTTGTACACCATGTTGCATTTTAAGAGGCCCTAAGGTGCCAAAGAAGCAGAAACACCCATACCTCATACTGGGAACTTCACTGTTACTGTTCACTGGAATGAATCTAGGGGTGTAGTGAGTATTTTGAACGTTGAAATATAATATTTTAGTGGTAAAAATGTAACTTTTTTTTAGCTGCAAATTTATCAGTTAGTTACACAAGGGTTAATAGGTGAAACTGAACCCCACAATTTGTTGCGCAATTTGTCCTGAATGCGGTGATTCCTTGTGAGGGATGACAAGGAAGGAGCGCTATTTGAAGCCAACATTTGTGGAGCCCCTAAGGTGATAGAACAGCAGAAAAAAAAAATCACAAAAGTGACCTCATTTTAGGAACTGTACCCCTCAATGAATTAATGTAAAGCTGCAGTGACTATTTTGGAACATCCATGCTACGCTTTATTCTGAAGAAATGCAAATCTGTCAGTTTAGTGCCCATACATTGTGCCCCCCCCATACAGTCTAAAGCCCTCACATATTGTAGCGCCCACATATATTTTGCCCAGCTCGTGTTTCTGAAGAGACGCATCCCTTAAATTGTTAATTGTTATTGTGGTTTTGTGCTGGTGACGCGGCGCGGTCTGGAGACACTGGGCCGTCTGCGTTGCTGATGCATTGCCACTGTGGCGGTGGTCGGCGCACGGCTCCGCTCCGTTAGGGTGATAGGGACCCACTACGAGGTTTGCCGTGACGTGGCAGTGGGTTTCATATAGTCTAATTAGAATGTTAAACTAAGAACCGCGTGTTGAGTTATATACATTTTTGCCTAGCGGCATTAGATCAATGTATGATTTTTGGAGGTGCTGTCCACTATTTTTCAGCTTATTAAAAATACTTATTTAAAAGGTTTCAGTTGAAAGGACGCATTATACATTGTAGCGAACCACCTCTATAAATAAAAGCAGAGCACCTAACTGGCAACAGTAATATTTAAATTTCAATCAACTATAGACGGTATGTGAATGCCGACATCCTCATTGTCAGGGCCACTCGGTGGCATCTTCTGCTCTGGCCTCCGCCGCGGCTTCCTGTTCCCAGGCTTCGCGCACATTGTGCATGTTCCCCAGCAACGTGCTTAGGGCGCACACTCCCCGCTTCTTACAGGGGTGGCGTGCACTGTGGAAATGCCCCCAGCCTATAGCTGGGAGGCATTAGGTATTTAAGGCACCCTCCCCTGTAGGGAGGTGCCTGAGTAACTTCATTGCCTAGTGTGTCCTTAGCCCACTAGTCTGTTAGAACCCGAACAGTCTGTACCTGAACCTGATCTCGAACTTGTTCTGTCACAACTTACACCTGAAAGTGGTCCGTCTGAAAACACCAGTGTACATACTACCAGTAATTCAGACCCTGTCTTGCCTGACACTCCAAGTCCGTACATGCATCCCTGACCCTTGGGGTCAGCTGCTGCAGTATTCGGGACTGCTCTGAAGTGGTACCTGGCAGCAACCTGCAGCTCAAGCCTAACTTCACCATTAGAAGCTCTAGTGAAGACCAGGTGGCAGCTTATTTACGCCCCTCAAGGGTAAGCCTGGCCTGTGGCGCAGTGGGTCCACACCTACCAGTGCGACAGTATGAACTATAGCATGGCACAAGGTTCATTTTTCTTAATTTTGTACAGATTTTTACATACTTTTCGCAAGTCTCCTCCAGAACAGTACTCCATTGCCAGATGGGGCACCGAATTCACCATAATATCCATCTCAGGTGGCACCTCACATGCTTTTACAACATTTGGATGATTCAACCTGCAAACAAACAAAAGAAAACATCAGTTTTTGCAATACTGTAAGGATCAAAATAAAAGTACACCTAATGTCCCAGGAGGGCTTTGGACGATCAAGAGTACCCTAATCCTGAGTTCCTGGCCTCTCTTTGTTTTATGGGAAGGAGATAAAAGAGAACAGGTAAGTAACCTTGGTGTTTTCCCTTCACTCACGAATGCATACCCGAGAGATTTTTGGAGAGCTGAAACACCTTAGGAAGGGACCACCGGTTGAGGCACCCTTCTATCAAAAGGTTAAGTCAGCAGAGGATAGATGCAATCTGTAGCGTCTAAAGAAGGAGGATGGTCAGAGCCAGGTAGCGGCCTTAGACATTTTATCAATCGATACTTCCACGTTCTCTGCCAGGAGGTTGCCACAGCTCAGATGGAATGAGCCTTTATACAGTTAGGGATTGGAGCACCACTAGCAGAGTAGGCTAAACTAATTGTCTCCCTAATCCATCTGGCAATGGTGCCTTTTGTAACATCATAACCCTTCCTATTGCCATGGAAGGCTATAATCAGGGACTGGGCTTTCCTCCACTGGCTAGTCATAGATATATATTGTAACAGTGCCATTTTGACGTCAACATTATGAAATTTCTCCTCCCCTGAAATCTTCAGAGTTATTACAGAAAAAGGGCAGGATGATCTTTTGACTGATGAAATTTCAATGCTACCTTAGGAAGATAAGACAGATCAGATATTAATACGACTATCCTCATATCTGTGTATAAGGAGGGTTCGTAGAAAGGGCCTGTAAGTCATTCACCCTTTCGGGCTGACGTTGATGCTACTAATATCATTGGTTTGAGTGTAAGATTTTTGGCTGACAACTCCTGCACAGGTTCAAGCAATTCTTTGGTCAGTGCCTCTAGTACCAGGTTCAGATCCCATGTGAGGACCTTAAAGACTGGGACTGGCCTAGCCCTATCACAGGATTTTATGAATCTTGATATCCATCGATTGGCCACAAGGTTACAACTATATAAAGCCCGTAAAGCTGATACATAGACCTTAAGGGTATTAGAAGCCAACCCTAGTTCAAGCCTATCTGAAGGAACTCTAGGATGGGACCAATTGGAGGCTTTTGACCTAATGGCTCCCCTAAAAACACCAGGATTTTTTTCCCATGTCCTACCACAAATTTTCGGTTTTATGGGTTTTCTATTTCTTAGCAAGGTGGAAACTACCCCTGGCCAAGTACTCCTTGTTACTCAGTATTGTCCTTTCAAATTCCATGCTGCTAGATAAAATCCCTTCAGTTGAGTGTGCAATATTGGCCCCTGCATATGGTCCGGGATCTCCGGCAGAATCCATGGATCTAAAAGTGACATTACTCGTTGTAGGAAAAACCATGGTCCTTTTGGCCAGAAAGGGGCAATCGGAATCACTCTCGCCTGATCTTTTTCATGACTGCTGGAATCATCACTGACGGATAAAAGGCATAAGCAATCCTGAAGTCCCATGGAATCTGGAGGGCATCTACCACATACGGGTTTTCCTTTGGGTCCAGTAAACAGAATTTTATTACCTTTCTTTTACGTGGTGGCAAACAAATCTAATTCCGGTAAAACCCACAGATGAACTATCTGCTGAAACACTGATGAGTTTAGGACCCATTTCCCCGGTTTCAGATTCTTGCGGCTTAGAGAGTCTGCCATGGTGTTCTCTTGCGGCTTAGAAAGTCTGCCATGGTGTTCTCTTCCCCCTTATGTGCAGTGGTGGGACAAAAGATGTTGCTTTGCTATCGGGAATATTTTGTTTGCTGCTTCCATTAGGGAGTGGGACCTTGTGGGTGGTTGATATACGCCACCGTAGCTCGTTTGTCCGACACGATGCGTATGTGGAGACCCAGAAGGAGAGGAAGAGAGACTTGAAGCCCTTCCCACAGCTCACAATTCTTTTAGATTTGATGACCATCCTTTCTCAGGGAGTGCCCCTGAATTGCTCCTCAGGTGCCCCCCCCCCAACCTGAGAGGCTCACATCAGTCGTTTTAATGTAGTTTATTGGCCTTACCCATTGGACCCCTGATGTCAAATTTTCTCTTACTGCCCTCCACATGAGGGAGTTTCTGACCTTTAAAGAAAGATCCACCCTCCCTTCTAAACGCCTTTTTAGCAATCTCTGTGCAGTAAGGATTTCCCACTGGAGATTTTGAGTGAGGAATTGGGCCCATCTGACTGCTGGGATGCAGGATGTTAGGGTTCCCTCCAAACAGGGACATAGCTTTCCTTAGGGACATCTTTGGAAGCTCTATGACTGCAGAGGCCAGGTTCACAATCTTGTCCACCATGTCCTTGGGTAAGAAAGAGGCCTGTAGTTTGGAGTTCAGAACAAGGCTCAGAAAGATCTGTACCCTTAAGAAGTCTTTGTCTTGATTTTTGAGTGTTCACCATCTAGCCTAGATTTTGTAAGACGGCTGTAACCTCTTTCAACTGAGTAGCACAGTGGTCCTCCTACTATAAGGAACTCGTCGACATAAGGAATGATAACTGTGCTCTGGATACGTAGGAAGGCAGTCATCTCGGCTATCAATTTGGCGAACACACTTAGAGCAACCGACAACCTGAAGTGGAGGGCTTTGAATTGGAAATGTCTGACGTTTCCTTGTATGTATAGGGCCACTCAAGTATTTTTGATGGTCTGGATGGATAGTAAGCATTCTTTAAATCGACCGCCACCATAAAACAAATTTTGGTGAAGATGTTTTACGGCGGTATTCACAAACTCCAACATGAAAGTGTGATTTTTTTTTTTATCCAGCGACAGACCCTTCAGATTTATGATGGTCCTGAATGAGTCATGTTTTTTTTTTGTTTTTTTTAATCAAAAAGAGGGGAGGATAAATTCCCCTTTTTGTTTGCCCAAAATTTAACCAAGGACCTGATTCTCTATTAGGCCCAAGATCTCCGTCTCTAGGGCAAGTTGCTCTTCTGCTGATCTTTTGATGAGGGCTATTATGAACGACGGACCCGGCAGATGGTGAAATTTTATCTTCAGGCCTTCCCTTACTACAACCCCTGGCAAAAATTATGGAATCACCGGCCTTGGAGGATGTTCATTTAGTTGTTTAATTTTGTAGAAAAAAATCAGATCACAGACATGGCAGAAAACTAAAGTCATTTCAAATTGCAACTTTCTGACTTTAAGAAACACTAAAAGAAATCAAGAAATTTTTTAATTAAGCATAGGGGAAAAATTATAGAATCACTCAATTCTGAGGAAAAAATTATGGAATCAAGAAAAACAAAAACAAAAAAAACACTATCACATTACTAGTATTTTGTTGCACCACCTCTGGCTTTTATAACAGCTTGCAGTCTCTGAGGCATGTACTTAATGAGTGTCAAACAGTACTCTTCATCAATCTGGCTTCAACTTTCTCTGATTGCTGTAGCCAGATCAGATTTGCAGGTTGGAGCCTTGTCATGGACCATTTTCTTCAACTTCCACCAAAGATTTTCAATTGGATTGAGATCCGGACTATTTGCAGGCCATGACATTGACCTTATGTGTCTTTTCAAGGAATGTTGGGCAGGATGCATTATCATCTTGAAAAATGATTTCATCATCCCCAAACATCCTTTCAATTGATGGGATAAGAAAAGGGTCCAAAAGATCAACATAAACTTGTGTATTTATTGAAGATGTAATGACAGCCATCTCCCCAGTGCCTTTTCCTGACATGCAGCCCCATATCATCAATGACTGTGGAAATTTGCATGTTCTCTTCAGGCAGTCATCTTTATAAATCTCATTGGAACGGCACCAAACAAAAGTTCCAGCATCATCACCTTGCCCAATGCAGATTTGCGATTCATCAATGAACATGACTTTCATCCAGTCATCCACAGTCCACGATTGCTTTTCATTAGCCCATTGCAACCTTGTTTTTTTCTGTTTAGGTGTTAATGATGGCTTTTGTTTAGCTTTTCTGTATGTAAATCCCATTTCCTTTAAGCGGTTTCTTACAGTTCGGTCACAGACGTTGACTCCAGTTTCCACCCATTCGTTCCTCATTTGTTTTGTTGTGCATTTCCTATTTTGGAGACATATTGCGTTAAGTTTCCGGGCTTGACACTTTGATGTCTTCCTTGGTCTACCAGTATGTTTGCATTTAATAACCTTCCCATGTTGTTTGTATTTGGTCCAGATTTTATACACAGCTGACTGAACAACCAACATCTTTTGCAACATTGGGTGATGATTTACCCTCTTTTAAGACTTTGATAATCCTCTCCTTTGTTTCAATTGACATCTCTCGTGTTAGAGCCATGATTCATATTAGTCCACTTGGTGCAACAGCTCTCCAAGGTGTGATTACTCCTTTTTAGATGCAGACTAACGAGCAGATCTAATTTAATGCAGGTGTTATTTTTGGGGATGAAAATTTACAGGGTGATTCCATAATTCTTTCCTCAGAATTGAGTGATTCCATAATTTTTCCCCTATGCTTGGTTAAAAAAAGTAACCATTACTGACTATCACATTTTTTGTTCTTTATTTCTTAAAGCCAGAAAGTTGCCATTTGAAATGACTTTAGTTTTGTGCCATGTCTGTGACCTGCTTTTTTTTCTAAAAAAATTAAACAACTGAATGAACATCTTCCAAGGTCATTGATTCCATAATTTTTGCCAGGGGTTGTATATCCAGGACCTAGGTACTGGAGAAGTTCTCCCAGGCCTGAATGAAGAGGGAAAGCCTTCCCCCTATTGTTGGTCTGGTATCATTGCGATGACTTTCTAGAAGCAGAGTAGGGACCTCCAAACATGAATCTGGACTCTCTTTTGTTCTTATTTTCCCCACTTTCTTCTTTCTCCCAGAGGACATTCCCTACTAAATTTCTTCCTCTGAAAAAAAGTCTTCCTTGACTATCCTGAGAAACCAGTAAAGCTCTTTTTGTTATCGCCGGCATTTTCTAGGATGTCATCCAACTTTTTCCCAAACAAAAATTGGTGATCACAGGGTATGGAGCACAACTTATTATTATATTGTAAATCTCCTGGACAAACCTTGAGTCACAAATACCGTCTTGCCGCATGAGACATACCGGCAGACCTAGCCGCTAGTTTCCCAGAGTCAGCGGATGTGTCCATTACGAATGCTGCGGATCCGTGCAACAGGTTGGACAAGATCTTTTCCCTTGAAGTCTTGCTCTTGAGCTGTTCCTCCAGCTATTGTAGCCAACCATAAGGCATGTGTGGCACAAGTTCCAGCGATTGCAGGATTCAGACCTTCATGTGTGTCTCAGAAAAGTGTTTGCCTTCTTATCCAACGGGTGCTTGAGTACCCCTGAACCTTCAAACTGTAGTGTTGACCTTGATGATCAATCCTAAGGACTTTGTCCCATAGCTCTGAATCTTTTTCCTTAAAAGCATATCTCCTTTTTGAGGACGAGGGCAAGGCAGCAGTCCTTTCCTGTCTTCTCCACTCTCTGCTAATGAGTGCATGGATCTAACTATTGACTGGAAAGGTGAGTTTCTTCTTTTCCTCTTATCCCCGAACATCATGTCCTAAAGAGATTTAGCTGACTTCTCCTTCGACACACTGTTGTCCTAATGGCCTTAAGCAGGTAATCAGTGTCCTCCACTGCAAAACATGGTCTAACTCCCAATGTCACTGTCCGAGGAGGATGAGAACACGCTGTAATATTGTCCTTCCTCTCCTCCGTGGAGAGGAGTCCGAGTTAGGGTAAAAAGGGAAGTTTTTTCTTTTTTTAATAGGATTTTTAGGGAGCCCTCTGCCTCAGATCTAATAATGTGCTGAAGGCTTACTGCAAAGTCAGGGGTATCCTCGTTAATGGTCCTGTGGATGCAGTCAGAGCAGAGGTCCTTCTTCTAGTCCACTGTGTGTTTCAGATCATTGTCATGCTGGAAGACCCACCTATGACCCATCTACTGAAAGAAGTAGGTTTTTGGACAAAATCTCACGATACATGACCCCATCCATCCTCCCATCAATGTGGTGCAGTCGTTCTATCCACTTTGCAGAAAAGCATCCCCAAAACATGATGTTTACTTCACCATGCTTCACGGTTGGGATGGTGTTATTGGGGTTGTATTCATCCGTCTTCTTACTCCAAACAAGGTGAGTGGAGTGGATATCAAAAAGTTCTATTTTGGTCTCATCTGACCACATGACCTTCTCCCCTCTCGATCATCCAGATGGTCACTGGCAAACTTCAAAACAAACCTGGACATATGCTGATGTGAGCAGGGGGGACTTTTCAATCCATGACTGCATAGTGTTTTACTATCGGTATTGTTGGAGACTGTGGTCCCAGCTCTTGTTAGGTCATTGACCAGGTCATCCAGTTTAGTTCTGGGCTTTTTCCTGACCTTTCTCATATTCGTCCTTACCCCACATGGAACCCCTCCTGCATGGAACCCCAGACCGTGGAAGATTCACATTCATTCTTCCACTTTCTAATAATTGTGTCAACAGTTGTTGCCTTGTTACCAAGCTGGTACCTGTAATCCATCCCAGCCTGGTGCAGGTCTATAATTTTGTTCCTCGTGTCCTTAGATAGCTCTTTGGTCTTGGCCATGGAGAAGTTGAAGTGTGATTGAGCGCGTGAACAGGTGTCTTATATACAGGTAACAAGTTCAAACAAGTGCAATTAATACAGGTAATGACTGCAGAGTAGGAGGGCTTCTTAAAGAAAAACTAACAGGTCTGCGAGAGCCAGAATTCTTGCTGGTTGGTAAGTGATCAAATACTTATTTCATGCAATTTAATTATCTAATAATCACACAATGTGATTTTCTGTTTTTTTATTTTTTGATTCTACCTTTGACACATGAAGTGTACCTACGATAAAAATGACAGACCTCTCCATTCTTTGTAGGTGGGAAAACTTGAAAAATCAGCAGTGTATCAAATACTTTTTTCCCCCCTGTATATATGAAATATGTACCTTAATATATAGTGATTATACCAGCACCTCCAATCAGATAACTCCAGGTGCAATACTGACACACTGCTGTAGAACAATTATGGTTCTGCACACCCCATAATAGTTTAATCCCTTCACCCTCCAACCCGTTTTCACCTTTCTGACCAGGGCAAATTTTAAGTTCTGACCAGTGTCACCTTATGAGGTAACTCTGGAACGCTTAACCCCTTAGCGACCGCCGATACGCCGTTTAACGGCGGCCGCTAAGGGTACTTAAACCACAGCGCCGTTAATTAACGGCGCTGTGGAAAAAGTGAATAGCGCCCCCCAGAGTCAGATTTTCTCCGGGGTCTCGGCTGCCGGGGGTAGCCGAGACCCCAGAGAACATGATTCGGGGGGGGGGGGGGGGGGTTACCGACCCCTGTTTTGCGATCGCCGGTAATTAACTGTTTACCGGCGACCGCAAAAAAAAAAAAAAAAAAGGTCAAAGTGTAATTCTCTGTCCTCTGATGTGATCGCACATCAGAGGACAGAGAAATAGGGGGATTCGGGGACCCTGCCATACTCACCTGTGTCCCTGGGTCATCCTGCTGCTCCTCCTGGCCGCCGGCAAAAGAAAATGGCGGGCGCATGCGCAGTGCACCCGCCATCTGTCTCCATCTGCCGGCCGGCAGAAGAGCAGTTGGGGCTAAAATTAGGGTTAGGGGTAGGGTTAGGAGTAGGGTTGGGGCTAGGATTAGGGTTAGGATTAGGGCTAAATTTAGGGTTAGGGTTGGGGCTAAATTTAGGGTTAGGGTTGGGGCTAAATTTAGAGTTAGGGTTGGGGCTAAATTTAGGGTTAGGCTTCTTTCACACTTACGTCGGTACGGGGCCGTCGCAATGCATCGGCCCGACATACCGACACACGTTGTGAAAATTGTGCATAACGTGGGCAGCGGATGTAGTTTTTCAATGCATCCGCTGCCCAATCTATGTCCTGGGGAGGAGGGGGCGGAGTTACGGCCACGCATGCGCGGTCAGAAATGGCGGATACGACATACAAAAAAACATTACATTGAACGTTGTTTTGTGCTGACGGTCCGCCAAAACACTGATCCAGTGCACGACAGACGCGACATGTGGCCATCCGTCACGATCCGTCGGCAATACAAGTCTATGGGCAAAAACGCATCCTGCGGGCACATTTGCAGGATCCGTTTCTTGTCCAAAACGACGGATTGCGACGGATGCCAAACAACGCAAGTGTGAAAGTAGCCTTAGGGCTAGGGTTAGGGTTGGGGCTAAAGTTAGGGCTAGGGTTGGGGCTAAAGTTAGGGTTAGAGTTTGGATTAGGTTTAGGGTTTGGATTAGGGTTAGTATTAGGGTTAGGGTTGGCATTAGGGTTACGCTTGGGATTAGGGTTAGTTTTGGGATTAGGGTTAAGGTTAGGGTTGTGATTAGGGGTGTATTGGGATTAGGGTTAGGTTTGAGGTTAGGGTTGAGATTAGGATTAGGGGTGTGTTGGATTTAGGGTTTTGATTAGGGTTATGGTTAGGGTTGACATTAGGGTTGTTTTGGGGTAAGGGTTGTGATTATGGTTAGGGTTAGTGATTAGGATTATGGATCAGGTTGGGATTAGGGTTAGGGGTGTGTTGGGGTTAGGGTTGGAGCTAGAATTGGGGGGTTTCCACTGTTTAGGTACATCAGGGGGTCTCTAAACACGATAGCCAATTTTGCGCTCAAAAAGTCAAATGGTGCTCCCTCCCTTCTGAGCTCTGCCGTGCGCCCAAACAGTGGGTTACCCCCACATATGGGGCATCAGCATACTCGGGATAAATTGGACAACAACTTCTGGGGTCCAATTTCTCTTGTTACCCTTGTGAAAATAAAAACTTGGGGGCTACAAAATCCTTTTTGTGGAAAAATATATATATATATATATATATATTTTTTTATGACTCTGCATTATAAACTTCTGTGAAGCACTTGGGCATTCAAAGTTCTCACCACACATCTAGATAAGTTCCTTGGGGGGTCTAGTTTCCAAAATGGGGTCACTTGTGGGGGGTTACTACAGTTTAGGTACATCAGGGGCTCTGCAATCGCAACATAATGCCCACAGACCATTCTAACAAAGTCTGCATTCCAAAAAGGCGCTCCTTCCCTTCCGAGCTCTGCCGTGCGCCCAAACAGTGGTTTACCCCCACATATGGCGCATCAGCGTACTCGGGATAAATTGGACAACAACTATTGCAGTCCAATTTCTCCTGTTACCCTTGTGAAAATAAACACTTGGGGGCTAAAAAATCTTTTTTGTGGAAAAAAAAATATTTTTTATTTTCACGACTCTGCATTATAAACTTATGTGAAGCACTTGGGCATTCAAAGTTCTCACCACACATCTAGATAAGGTCCATGGGGGGTCTAGTTTCCAAAATGGGGTCACTTGTGGGGGATTTCTACTGTTTAGGCACATCAGGGGCTCTCCAAACGCGACATGGCGTCCGATCTCAATTCCAGCCAATTCTACATTGAAAAAGTAAAACGGCACTCTTTCTCTTCCAAGCTCTGCGGTGCGCCCAAACAGTGGTTTACCCCCACATATTGGGTGTCGACGTACTCAGGAGAATTTGCACAACAACTTTAGTAGTCTAATTTCTCCTCTTACCCTTGTGAAAATAAAAATTTGTGGGCAAAGAGATCATTTTTGTAGAAAAAATACGATTTTTTTTTTTTTCACGGCTCTACGTTATAAACTTCTGTGAAGCACTTGGGGGTTCAAAGTGCTCACCACACATCTAGATAAGTTCCTTAAGGGGTCTAGTTTCCAAAATGGTGTCACTTGTGGGGAGTTTCCACTGTTTAGGCACATCAGGGGCTCTCTAAACGTGACATGGCGTCCGATCTCAATTCCAGCCAATTCTGCATTGAAAAAGTCAAACGGCGCTCCTTCACTTCTAAGTTCTGCGGTGCGCCCAAAAAGTGGTTTACCCCCACATATGGGGTATTGGCGTATTCAGGAGAAATTGCATAACAAAATTTATGGTTACATTTCTGTTTTTACACTTGTGAAAATAAAAAAAATGGTTCTGAATTAAGATGTTTGCAAAAAAAAGTTAAATGTTCATTTTTTCCTTCCACATTGTTTCAGTTCCTGTGAAGCACGTAAAGGGGTAATAAACTTCTTGAATGTGGTTTTGAGAACCTTGAGGGGTGTAGTTTTTAGAATGGTGTCACACTTCATTATTTTCTATCATATAGACCCCTCAAAATGACTTCAAATGTGATGTGGTCCCTAAAAAAAAAATGGTGTTGTAAAAATGAGAAATTGCTGGTCAACTTTTAACCCTTATAACTCCCTAACAAAAAAAAATTTTGTTTCCAAAATTGTGCTGATGTAAAGTAGACATGTGGGAAATGTTATTTATTAACTATTTTTCATGACATATCTCTCTGATTTAAGGGCATAAAAATACAAAGTTTGAAAATTGCAAAATTTTAAAAATTTTCGCCATATTTCCGTTTTTTTCATAAATAATCGCAAGTAATAGCGAGGAAATGTTACCACTAACATGAAGTACAATATGTCACGAAAAAACAATCTCAGAATCAGTGGGATCCGTTGAAGCGTTCCAGAGTTATAACCTCATAAAGTGACAGTGGTCAGAATTGCAAAAATTGGCTCGGTCATTAAGTACCAAATTGGCTCTGTCACTAAGGGGTTAAACATGTCCCAGGTTTTGAGACTGTTTTTAGTGACAGGTTGTACTTCATACAAATAGTATCTTTTGGTTTATTTTATTTTTTTCTTATTTATGAAAATATCAGAAAGGTGACAACTTGAAAATTTTGCAATTTTCAAACTTTAACCCCTTTCCGACATCGGGCATAATGGTATGCCGATGTCTGACACCCTCCCTTTCATGTGGGCTCCGGCGGTGAGCCCACATCTTTCCCGGCAGATGTCAGCGGTTTTGAACAGCTGACATATGCACGGAACAGCCGCAGGTGGAATCATGATTCACCCATTAAATGCCGCTGTTAAAAGATCGCGGGTCACCGATAATAATAATAATAATAATTTTATTTATATAGCGCCAACATATTCCGCAGCGCTTTACAAATTATAGAGGGGACTTGTACAGACAATAGACATTACAGCATAACAGAAATACAGTTCAAAACAGATACCAGGAGGAGTGAGGGCCCTGCTCGCAAGCTTACAAACTATGGGATGGGTTGGCATGACAACCAGAAGTCTCCTGGAGACCTCTAGAGTTGACACTGCCAGATTGCTATGAGCGCCACCCGGTGGTTGGCGCTCATAGTGAGAGAGGTATTCTGCTTCATATAGGTGATCTTATCACCGCTTGTATGTAGCAGAGCCGATCGGTTTATGACCGCTCCTAGTCTCCCACGGAGACTACTGAAGCATGCAATAAGTGAAAACAAAGTTTTTAAAAACATAAAAAAATATAAAAGTTCAAATCACCCCCCTTTTGCCCTAAACAAAATAAGATAAAAAAAATCTAACATACACATATTTGGTATCGCCGCGTTCAGAATCTCCTGATCTATCAATAGAGAAAAATGATTAACCTGATCGATAAACGGCGTAGCGAGAAAAAAAAAAAAGTAAAAACTCCAGAATTACCCTTTTTTGGTAGCCACGACATTGCTCTCAACTGACCCGAGGTAACAAAAAATGGAGACGCTACGGGTATCAGAAAATGACGCATTATTATTATTATTTTTTTTTTAACAAAGTTTGGAATTTTTTTTCACCACTTAAATAAAAAAAGAACCTAGACATGTTTAGTGTCTATGGACTCGTAGTGACCTGTAACCTCATAATGGCTGGTCAGTTTTAGCATTTAGTAAACCTAGTAAAAAAGCAAAAAAAAACACGAGGGCTTGCATTTTTTTTGCAATTTCACCGCACTTGGAATTTTTTTTTCCGTTTTGGAGTACACGACATGGAAAAATCAATGGTGTCGTTCAAAAGTACAACTCGTCCTGCAAAAAAAACAAGCCCTCACATGGTTATTTTGACCAAAAAAAAAAAAGTTATGGCTCTGGGAAGAATGGGAGCAAAAACTGAAAATGCAAAACCAAAAATACCACTGGTCGTTAAATGTACATGCCCTTAAGGCTACTTTCACACTAGCGTCGTGCACTGCACGTCGCAATGCGTCGTTTTGGAGAAAAACCGCATCCTGCAAAATTGCTTGCAGGATGCATTTTTTCTCCATTGACTAACATTAGCGATGCATTGCGACGCTTTGCCACACGTGCGACGGTTGCGTCATGTTGTGGCGGACCATCGCCACCAAAAAACGTTGAATGTAACGTTTCTTGATGCGTCGTTACCGTCTTTTCCGACCGCGCATGCGCGGCCGGAACTCCGCCCCCGCCTCCCCGCACCTCACAATGGGGCAGCGGATGTGTTGAAAAACAGCATCCGCTGCCCCCATTGTGCGGCGCTTCCACAGTATGCATCAATGCGACGTGCAGTGCACGACGCTAGTGTGAAAGTAGCCTAAGCCAGACCGTTATACCACACAAAATAGATAATACATAATATTTACTATGTCATCTTCACATCAGCATCAATTTTGAAAAACTATTCTTTTGCAAGTAAAAAGGGTTGAGTTTCAGCAGTTTTCTCCTTTTTCTAGCAAAATTTACAAAACCACTTTTTTTTTTTTAATTGACTGAGGAACCTATGTGACAGAATGTGAAACCATTTTAAAAACTGCACCCCTCAAAGAGCTCAAAACTATATGCATTAGATTAACTTTTTAGGGGCATCACCAGAAATAAGGAAATGTGGAAGGAAAAAAAATTTAAATTTTACCTTTTTCCCCAAAATATAGATTCAGCTCCGAAATTAACATTTTCAAAAGGAGAACAGGAAAAAATGAACCAAACAATTTGTTGTGCAGTTTCTCCTGAGCACACTGATAAGACACCCCATATGTGGTGAAAAACTACAGTTTCAGTGTTCGGCAACACTCAGAAAGGAAGGAGAACCATTTGACTTTTCGAGCACAAAATTGGCTGGAATAGATAGAGTATGCCATGTCGCATTTGCAGAGCCCGTAAAGTTCCTAAACAGTGGAAACCTCCACATGTGACTCCATTTCGTAAACTACACCCCACAAAGGCACTTATTTAGAGTTGTAGTGAGCACTTTGAACAGAAAGGGGCTGCACAGAATTTTATAACATTAAGCTGTGAAAATGAAACAATACATTTTTCCCATAAAATTGTTACTTTAGCCCCACACATTTCATTTTCACCAAAGAAAACAGGAGACAATGGGACCTCAAAATATTGTGTGCGATTTCTCCTGAGTAGGCAGATACCCTACATGTGATGGAAAACTACTGTTTGGACACACAGCATGGCTTGGATGGGAAGAAGTGCCAATTGAATGCTGGAACACAATTTTTGCTGGAATAGATTGCGGATGCAGTGTCACATCTGACATGCTAAAACGGCAGAAGCCCCAACAAATGACACTATCTTGTAAACTACATCTCTTGAGGAATTGATCTAGGGGTGTAGTGAACATTTTCAATGTTCAGGCGATTCCCAAAATTGTGTAACATTAGGCCGAGTCAATGAAAAATTACCATTTTTTCAACTAAAATGTTACTTAGGCCCAAAGTTTTTTTTATTTTGAAAAGGGGTAATAGGAGAAAAAGGACACGCAATTTCTCGCAAGTACACATATACACCATATGTGGTTGAAAACTACTTTTGAGGCACAGTGGAAAGCTCATAAGCGAAGGAGCACCATTCTGGAGTTCAGATATTGATGGAATGGTTTGAGACCATGAGGTGCCCATAATTGACCCGATTTTACAAAATTAGACCTCTCAATGAATTCATCCAGGGGTACAGTGAGCATACTGACACCACAGATGTGTCATAGAATTTTATACCAGTGGGCAATGAAGAAAAAATTACATTACATTTTTAACACAAAAATGTTGCTTTAGCTCCAGATTTTAGAGTATAGCTCAGAGAGCCTTCTAATAATATGATAAAACTTAACTCTTAATGGTTAAAATGAAATGGACATAAGAACATGACACAAATACCGCATAAAGTGCTCGTGCAAACCAGTGCTCAAATATAAAAATCGGTTTGATCTCCCCAATAGGAACGGACAAAAATCCACAGGTGGTTCCTCCTCAATACCTTCTCTAGATATATAGGCCCCAAGAAAAGGGAAGGGAGCGAGGGTTAGGGGGTATGAAGTTTTACTATACTTCCTGTCGTGCCCCTTGTAGTACTCTTGTCCTAACAAGGAGAGGAGGAGAAGTGAACCCTGCTAAGGACAATCCACCATCCACAAAATGTAAGGTACAAGTCTCCCTATGCGTTTCCTCCCCTTCTCGGGGATTCATCAGGAGAGTTTAATTATATTAAAGCCGATGAGTCATGGACTAAGTATAGAGATAAGTGTCCGTTATCATAATAGACCCTGCAGAGGTGACTAGTTGTGTCACTGCCTAAAGGTACCTTAACACAACGATTTCGTTAACGATATCGTTGCAATGTCACGCTTTTTGTGACGTAGCAACGATCCCGCTAACGATCTCGTTATGTGAGACAGCGACCAACGACCAGGCCCCTGCTGGGAGATCGTTGGTCGTTGGGGAATGATCAGGACCTTTTTTTGGTCGCTGATCACCCGCTGTCATCGCTGGATCGGCATGTGTGACGCCGATCCAGCGATGTGTTCACTTGTAACCAGGGTAAATATCGGGTTACTAAGCGCAGGGCCGCGCTTAGTAACCCGATATTTACCCTGGTTACCATTGTAAAAGTAAAAAACAAACAAACAAAAAAAAACAAACAGTACATACTCACATTCCGATGTCTGTCACGTCCCCCGCCGTCAGCTTCCCTGCACTGTCAGCGCGCCGGCCGTAAAGCAGAGCACAGCGGTGACATCACCGCTCTGCTCTGCTTTACGGCCGGCACTGACACAGTCAGTGCGGGAAGCTGACGGCGGGGGACGTGACAGATATCGGAATGTGAGTATGCAGTGTTTTTTTTTTTTTTAACTTTTACAATGGTAACCAGGATAAATATCGGGTTACTAAGCGCGACCCTGCACTTAGTAACCCAATGTTTACCCTGGTTACCCGGGGACTTCGGCATCGTTGAAGACAGTTTCAACTATGCCGAAGTCTTTCCCCTGATGGTTGGTCGCTGGAGAGAGCTGTCTGTGTGACAGCTCCCCAGCGACCACACAACGACTTACCAACGATCACGGCCAGGTCGTTATAGCTGGTCATGATCGTTGGTAAGTCTGTTAGTGTAACGGTACCTTAAGGTCAGTAATGAGCAGCCCGCAGTCAAGGCCCTCTTTAATCCCTTTCACAAACATAGCTCGTCATTGGCGTGTGACGTCCGTCATTGTTTAAAGAAAGAACCTTTTCAGCCAATTGGGGGCTTAAAAAAACCTTGTCATGTGCATAGCCCGTTGATCACCTGGTTAAACAGCGTAGTTTCGGCAGGGATCGCAGAGGTGCACTTCAGCAGCTGGAACGCATATCAGATGTAATCACGCTGCGTTCCACATAGTGAGATGCACAGTAACCGGAAGTGACCACACCATATTGTTCGCTTCACTTCCACTATCGGATGGTATGCAAGAATTACTGTATTTTTCCGACCATAAGACGCACTTTTTTTCCTCCAAATTTGGGAGGAAAGTGTGGGTGCGTCTTATGGTACGGATGTAGCATGTGGGGAGGGGGGCAGCAGCGAGTGGGATCGCATTGTTATCCCACTTCAGGATGTCCCCGCTGCCCAGAATCAGCGCTGGAGAAACCATGTGCTTCCGATGATTAAGTGCAGAGCCGGGAGCAGCAAATGCTTAAGCAGGGACACACATGGCTTCTCCAGCGCTGATTCCTGCAGCAGCTGGGGAGGTCTGTGTGTCCGGGGAGAGGAGGCAGCAGCAGGGGCCAGAGGAGAGAGGAGATCGCTGCATACCTGCCTGCCATGCCTGGGCTGGACGCTGAGTTCTGTGCAGGAGGACCTGTGATGATGTCAGGAGTGGGCGGGCTGGAGCATCACATGGCAGCTCAGAGCCCTCCCTCTTCTTGACATCATCACAGGTCCTTCAGGCTCTCCAGTCTCCACTAGAATCTGCAGGCTTCCTCATAACCTGTGCTGTGGAAAGGAAACGAGGGACTGCTCTGGGTGCAGTCATGGGATGCTCCAGCTTTAACCTCACCACAGTGTGGCTGGCTGCCACGTTTAAGAGGTTAGTCTTTACAAAACACAATAAAGCACTCTGCCACTCCTTTGGTGAACTATAACTCCCAGCATGTCATAGGATCTGCAGGACATGCTGGGAGTTATAGTTCTCCCATGGGATTTTAAAGCAGCACTCCAGTGTTATTTTGCAGTGCTGGAGTGATGCTTTGAATATAAGCCCTGTGCCCCCATTCTTGTACTCACCCTCCAGCATCTTTATATAGTGCTTTACAGACACCGCACTGGTCCCACAGCTTCCAACATAATAACATACTATTATATATAATAACACCACATATAATAGTATGTCATTTACGTTATTAAATATTTTACCACATTTTTTAGCTTCAAATATTTTTTTTCCCTATTTTCCACCTCTAAAACCTGGGTGCGCCTTATAGTCCGGTGCGTCTTATAGTCCGAAAAATACGGTAATGTATGATTCAGGGGTGGGGTATAATAGCACAATAGTGCTACTGGGATCCAACTGCGCTCATTCAGGGTGAATAAGGCTATGTGCACACGTTACAGATTTGCCTGTGGAATTTTCTGTGCACTTCCCCGTAGAGGTGGCATATGGGGTAATAAGGGGTTAATGTCACCTTTGCATTGTAAGGTGACATCGAGCCCGGTTAGTAATGAAGAGGCATCAATAAGACACCTATCCATTACTAATCCTATAGTAGTGAAAGAGAAAAAAAAAAAAAAAGACACGGCCAGAAGAAAGTATTTCAATATTCTTAATTTCACCATACTTACAACCATGCCTAATTCCCCAAAGACATCGATCACCTGCAAAAAAATAAAAAATAATAAACCAACAGTATACTCCCTCTTCCGACATAGTACAATTAATAACGAATGTCCCGCGACGATCTCATCTATAGAACAGTGACATCAGGAGATGTGTGGGGTCGCACGCATTCAGCAAAGCATCGCATTAGACAAGCATGAAGTTGAAGGGCAGTTATTCCATGGCAGAGAACTAATATCCATCTCCTCTCCTCTCTTCACAGAGGTAAGCACTGAATATCCCCAGCTCTCCCTGGATCCTGAATGTCTTTGTATATTGCAATGACTTTTTATGCGTCAGCAAGCACCCTGAATGGTATGCACTGAATATCCCCAGCTCACCCTGGAAGCTGAATGTCTTTGTATATTGCAATGATTCTTTATGTGTCAGCAAGCACGCTTAATGGTAACTTCATGTCATTCAACTCCTTTACTAGAATTAATCATCAGTTACAAGGTAACAGTAAAGCATCGCATTAGACAATCATCAAGTTAAAGGGCAGTTATTCCATGGCAGTTAGTCAGGGCAGGAGTCAGGTAACCCACACTCTGCTCTCCCTTCTATCCATGTGCTTTAGCCTTTATTCCTATCCTCCTGTGTTCCCTTGCAATCCCCATTCACCGCCCCATCCCCCTCCATCACAAGCCCCTATCAGACATTTGTGCTGATGACCTGGCCTCCCACTTTATAGAGAAAATAGACAATATCCGTCAGGAAATCCGCTCCCAATCACCAAGTTCAGTAACTCGCATCCCTCCCTGCATCTCCCCTGGCTCACTCTCCACATTTGATCCCATCACAGAAGAAAAAGTCTCCAGGCTCCTCTCTTCTTCTCGCCCGACTACATGCACCACCGACCCCATTCCCTCACATCTAATCCAGTCTCTCTCTCCAGTCGTCACTACTCACCTAACTACAATCTTTAATCTCTCACTCTCCTCAGGCATTTTCCTCCTTCAAACACTCTATCATTACTCCGTTACTAAAGAAACCAGCCCTCGACCCATCCTGCACAAATAACTACAGACCGGTCTCCAACCTCCCCCTCATGTCTAAACTCTTGGAGCCTAGTCTACTCCCGCCTTACCCGTTACCTCTCCATTCACTCCCTTCACAGTCCGGCTTCCGCCCCCCTACACTCGACAGAAACTGCACTCAAAGTGACCAATGACATTCTGACAGCAAAATATAACGGTGACCACTCTCTGCTCATTCTTCTCGATCTTTCTGCAGCTTCTGACACTGTTGACCACCCTCTCCTACTCTCTAGGCTCCAGTGACTAGGCATTAAGGATACTGCTCTCTCCTGGTTCTCCTCCTATCTTTATGACCGCTCCTTCAGTGTTCTGTTCTTTGGCTCCACTTCTCCTCTTCCTCTCACTGTTGGGGTACCTCAGGGCTCAGTTCTTGGCCCCCTTCTCTTCTCTCTACACGGCCCCAATTGGACAGACCATCAGCAGATTTGGCTTTCAGTACCATCTTTATGCCGATGACACACAACTATACACGTCATCCCCTGTCCTTACTCCCGCTGTACTACAGAACACCAGTGAATGTCTGTCCGCAGACTCCGACATCATGTGCGCTCTCTATCCGAAACTCAACCTCTCCAAAACTGAACTTCTGCTCCCACCATCTACTAACCTCCCTAAATCTGACGTTTCCCTCTCTGTGGGTGGCACCATAATAACACTCCGGCAGCAGGCACGCTGTCTGGGTGTTACGTTTGACTCTGATCTCTCCTTCACATTCCATATACAATCTCTTGCCCGCTAGTGCCGCTTACACCTAAAGAACATCTCTAGAATCCGCCCTTTTCTCACTATGGAAATAACAAAAACCCTCACTGTCGCTCTGATCCACTCCCGCCTGGACTACTGCAAAGCTCTATTAATTGGCCTCCCCCTTACTCGACTTTCCCCTCTCCAGTCTATCCTTAATGCAGCAGCCAGGGTTGTCTATCTAGATAATCGTTACTTGGACGCGTCCGCTCTTCGCCAGTCGTTACACTGGCTGCCCATTCATTATAGAATCCAATTCAAAGTACTTGTTCTCACCCACAAAGCTCTTCACAGTGCAGCACCCCCTTACATCTCCTCCCTCATTTCTGTCTATCGGCCTAACCGACCTTTGCGCTCTGCAAATGACTTTCGACTAACCTTTGCTCTAATCCGTACCTCCCACTCCCGACTCCAAGACTTCTCCCGTGCTGCGCCAATCCTCTGGAATGCTCTAGCCCAAGATATTAGGACCATTCACAATTTGCATAGTTTCAGGCGCTCCCTCAAAACATTTGTTCAGAGCGGCCTATCATATTCTAATAAAAGTCATTTTATGTTTTTGTGTAGCCCATTCACTACTTCCATCTATCCCCCACTCCCTGAAGATGGCTGGACCATCATTGTAAAAACATCATTGTAAATACACACCTGTACTTTGTATCTCCCCCACCTCATTCTAGACTGCAAGCTCTCATGAGCAGGGTCGTCTTATTGTGCTTTAATTATTGTATTGTTAACGTTGTTACTTATGACTGTTGTGTTTGAATCTCTTAAGCTGTAAAGCGCTGCAAAATATGTTGACGCTATATAAATAAAGATTATTATTATGCGACAGCTCTATAGGCCTTCAGTGACACACTGACAGGAGACAATGGCTCCTGCCGTGTTATCACTGAGGGTTAAATGAGTTCATTGCTCTCACTTTACAGCACTACTGAGTGAGAATTTTCCCATGCAGCGGTGCTGCAAGTGATAGTATGACCTATACTGTACTCATAGCGGCGGAGGGATGCAGTGCGGAAGGATACCTTTCGTCATTGCATCCCGGGGCCCCTGGAGAGTGGTCGCATCTGCCGATGTGACAGCTCTTCACGGGAGATCGTCGTGGGACACTCGTCATTACATGGATTACTGCAGATCAGGGAGTATACTTTTGGTTTATTATTTTTACATTTTTTTTTTACATAGATGGCTTGGGGGACTAGGTGATTGGTGAGCATGTACTGTATGTTTAATGTACTGTCTGTACTGTGTATTTTTTATTTTACACTTGAACACAGTAGCCGGATGATGGGACTATACCGTCCCATCATCCGGCTACTATGGTAGAGCAGCTTAGTATACATTTTTTGCAAAAAACGTATCAACCAAATACCCTGTTTTTTACATCTTTTACTAGCACTTGCGGATTACTGCAACATTTTTTCAAACTGAGTGTTTTTGGTTTTACTATTCTCTTTTGTGTCTTCAGGTTTCTTGGTGGTGTGTGAACATGATCATACAGACTTGTTCACTGTGCAAGTAGCCCATGTGTTCCTGTTTCCATAATTGTTCTCTTGTGTCTACAAGACTGGGGAGTTCCACCACTCCTCTTGGGCTATCTGCACAAAAGCTGTTCTACCCTGTATGCACACATGGATTTTTCCTCTCTGAACCCTGTTCACACAGGTTATATACAGATGATCAGGTTTTTAAATACATCAGATAGGGATTGCATACATTAGTTAGGACTGCTCTGATAAGGGTATACCGTGAAGATTGGTAGAGCAGCTTAGTATACATTTTTTGCAAAAAACGTATCAACCAAATACCCTGTTTTTTACATCTTTTACTAGCACTTGCGGATTACTGCAACATTTTTTCAAACTGAGTGTTTTTGGTTTTACTATTCTCTTTTGTGTCTTTAGGTTTCTTGGTGGTGTGTGAACATGATCATACAGACTTGTTCACTGTGCAAGTAGCCCATGTGTTCCTGTTACCTATCACTGTAGCAGACATAGCCGGATACCCTAATGGTCCACCCAATTCCGCACCTTTAGGCCGCCGTCACACATGCGAGTTTTACGGACGTAAGAGCGCAGAATCTACGTCCGTAAAACTCGCAAAAAATACGGCACAATTATTCTCTATGCCCCTGCTCCTATTTGCCGTATTTTACTGATCAGTATTATACGGCTTTCTACGGCCGTACAAAATCGCAGCATGCTGCGTTTGTCACCGTACTGCGCAAGAAATACGCCAATAAAAGTCTATGGAAGCGTGAAAAATACGGATTACACACGGACAAGCAGTGTGACTTGCGAGAAATACGCAGCGCTGTTAGAGAGAAAAGCCGGTAATTCAGTGCGGTGTACAGTAAAATCACACTGACAGCTTACAGTAGAATAGGTAGAATAAATGTGTACACATAGAATAGGTATATATATATATATATATGTCATTAGACACATATATGTATATATATTAATATTTATTCCAGCGCTAGACAGCTTGAAAGCCGGTAATTCAATTACCGGCTTTTTCCTTCTCCTTCCTAAAACCCGACATGATTTGAGACATGGTTTACATACAGTAAACCATGTCTTCTCTCCATTTTTTTTGCAGATTCCACACTACTAATGTCAGTAGTGTGTATCTGCAAAATTTGGCCGTTCTAGCTCTTAAAATAAAGGGTTAAATGGCGGAAAAAATTGGCGTGGGCTCCCGCGCAATTTTCTCCGCCAGAGTAGTAAAGCCAGTGACTGAGGGCAGATATTAATAGCCTGGAGAGGGTCCATGGTTATTGGCCCCCCCCTGGCTAAAAATATCTGCCCCCAGCCACCCCAGAAAAGGCACATCTGGAAGATGCGCCTATTCTGGCACTTGGCCACTCTCTTCCCATTCCCGTGTAGCGGTGGGATATGGGGTAATGAAGGGTTAATGCCACCTTGCTGTTGTAAGGTGACATTAAGCCTAATTAATAATGGAGAGGCGTCAATTATGACACCTATCCATTATTAATCCAATACTAGTAAAGGGTTAAATAAAACACAAACACATTTTTTAAAATTATTTTAATGAAATAAAAACAATGGTTGTTGCAGTATTTTATTCAACGCCCAATCCAGTCACTGAAGACCCTCGTTCTGTGAGTAAAAAAACATAATAAACCAACAATATACTTACCCTCCGCAGATCTGTAACGTCCAACGATGCAAATCCTTCTGAAGGGGTTAAAACATTTTGCAGCAAGGAGCTGTGCTAATGCACGCTGCTCCTCGCTGCAAAACCCCAGGGAATGAGGCTAAAAATAGATCAATGATCTATATTTAGCATCATTTGCGGTGAGGCGCCCTCTGCTGGCTGTTCATAGATCGTGGGAAATTACCTAGAAAGCCAGGGAGCTTTCTAGGTAATTTCCCACGATCTATGAACAGCCAGCAGAGGGCGCCTCACCGCAAATAAAGCTAAATATAGATCATTGATCTATTTTTAGCCTCATTCCCTGGGGTTTTGCAGCGAGGAGCAGCGTGCATTAGCACAGCTCCTTGCTGCAAAATGTTTTAACCCCTTCAGAAGGATTTACATCGTTGGACGTTACAGATCTGCGGAGGGTAAGTATATTGTTGGTTTATTATGTTTTTTTACTCACAGAACGAGGGTCTTCAGTGACTGGATTGGGCGTTGAATAAAATACTGCAACAACCATTGTTTTTATTTCATTAAAATAATTTTAAAAAATGTGTTTGTGTTTTATTTAACCCTTTACTAGTATTGGATTAATAATGGATAGGTGTCATAATTGACGCCTCTCCATTATTAATTAGGCTTAATGTCACCTTACAATAGCAAGGTGGCATTAACCCTTCATTACCCCATATCCCACCGCTACACGGGAATGGGAAGAGAGTGGCCAAGTGCCAGAATAGGCGCATCTTCCAGATGTGCCTTTTCTGGGGTGGCTGGGGGCAGATATTTTTAGCCAGGGGGGGGCCAATAACCATGGACCCTCTCCAGGCTATTAATATCTGCCCTCAGTCACTGGCTTTACTACTCTGGCGGAGAAAATTGCGCGGGAGCCCACGCCAATTTTTTCCGCCATTTAACCCTTTATTTTAAGAGCTAGAACGGCCAAATTTTGCAGATACACACTACTGACATTAGTAGTGTGGAATCTGCAAAAAAAATGGAGAGAAGACATGGTTTACTGTATGTAAACCATGTCTCAAATCATGTCGGGTTTTAGGAAGGAGAAGGAAAAAGCCGGTAATTGAATTACCGGCTTTCAAGCTGTCTAGCGCTGGAATAAATATTAATATATATACATATATGTGTCTCACTGACATATATATATATATATACCTATTCTATGTGTACACATTTATTCTACCTATTCTACTGTAAGCTGTCAGTGTGATTTTACTGTACACCGCACTGAATTACCGGCTTTTCTCTCTAATATATGTGTCTACTGACACATATATATATATATATATATATATATATGTATATATATATATATATATATATATATATATAGACAGTATATATATATTTTCTTTTCTTTTTGGGACACATGGATCACTTCTATAGCGGTATGTTGGTTTTGCTAGCCTGCGAGAAAACCACGCAGTACGGATGCCATACGGATTACATACGGAGGATGCCATGCGCAAAAAACGCTGACACACCCTGCCTACGGAGGAGCTACGGACCACTTTTTTCGGGACTTTTCAGCGTATTACGGCCGTAATATACGGACCGTATTGTTTTACGCTGTGTGTGACGCCGGCCTTATTAGCAAAAGATCATAAATGTCCCCACCTACTAAACATGTGAAAGAGGGGGCATTTTGCTTGCATGTTAATATAACGGGGAAGTTCCCATAGGCAGAGAAAGTAGTTGTTTCTGGGACATTGACCAGATCTGCCAACAATTGTACATCCCGTAGCATGTCCAGAGGAATGTTGTGCTCATTACAAGTCCTTTTGTCTTGTTGTTTATAGAACTTATGCCATCTCAATTTTCTCACAAATAAATTGAGATTTTTAATCATGTCAAACAAAGCAAATTCCGTTGTAGGTATAAAAGATAAACCCTTGGATAGAACAGACATTTCAATGGTACTTAGTGGTCTATCAGATAGGTTGATAACATGTAAATCTATTCCCTGCTGAAGGGATTGCGGTTTCGTAGTTGATACGGTCGGTCTAAAAAAAAAAAAAAAAAAGGTCTTGAAGTCGAGGATTGATATCCATCCCCACTTTGATATCCTCTACCTCTCCCTTTTTGTCGTCCTCTAAGTGTAAATGGTCTATTTTTGTTATCTGATAAATCTGTCTTAGTTGACTACAGTTCTGTATCTCTATCCCCTCTGTCCTGTCTATCCCCCACCACCTGGTATATCTCATTATCCTTGAAGTCCTGCAGGTCCCTGAGGTATTGCTCTGCTTATGAGGAACGCTTCTAATACCACGTGAAAGAAGAAAGAAGTGGGACTGGCAAAGAAAACAAGACTGATATGTGCCTTTGACAATCGGGCTCCATTTGTCAAACATATCCTAACAAGACATTGGGATATTCTCAAGATGGATGAGGACCTCAAGGATATCATCGGTGAGGGGCCACAAATCACCTATAGAAGGTGTAAAACCCTGGGCGATTGGCTGGTGCACAGCCACTTTAGTTCACCAAAAACTAAAACCTGGTTACCCAGACCGACTGGGTGTTTCAGGTGTGGCACTTGTGTGGCATGCGAATTTGGTCAAACAGGGAGAAAGTTCTCTAATGAAAACACTCAGGAAACGTGTGTATGTGGCACCACTTACATTGGCAAAACCATCAGGGAGTTTAGGAGGCGGGTGGGGGAACACCTGGGAGATATACGGAACCAGAGGGATACATCGATTGCTAAACATGTTAATAGAGTACATGGAGGTGATGTGAGGGTCATACGATTTATGGTCAGTGACAAAGTTAAAATTCTCAAGGGGGGGGGGGGGGAGGGAGGGGGTACAAGACTGATAAAATGTAGCTACAAAGGGAGACAAGGTGGATTTTTTCATTGGACCCCTGTCACCCTCGAGGCTTAAATGAACAACTCAATTACGGGTGTTATTTATAAAAATCCCTTTCCATGTCTACTCCTTCTGCCATCTGGTACATATTTTGTCCCCTCCTTTTCCATCCCCCCACCCTCTATTTTCCCGTATGTATTTCTGACTTTTTTCCCCTCCCTCCACTCTCTCTCTTTCCCTCTTAACTTTATCCTTTTTATGCCAATAGTATTGCCATCGATTATTTGTAACCATAACTTCTAATTAGCCTGTGTAGTATTACTCTGGATTTGTGTGTCTGGTACCAAATTTAGGGGACCGTCAATGAAAACAGAATAACGTATAACCTATATAATTCTCCAAATTTTTTCAACTGAGTACCGGTTTCTACATAGTGGAAATTGAATACTGGGCGATATTTATGAGGGAACTATTTATTTTTGGACTACTTTATCTGCCTATGGGAATTTCCCCTTTATATTAACATGCAGCAATACGCCTCCCTCTTTTATAGGTTTAGTGGGTGGAGTCATTTATGATCTTTTGCTAATAAAGGTGCGGAATTTGCTGGACCATTATCCACCCTGAATAAGCGCAGTAGGATCCCGGTAGCACTGTTGTGCTATTATCTCTAACCCCTAAGTCATACATTAATTCGCGCATACCATCCAATACCGGAAGTGAAGCTAACAATATGAAGCGGTCACTTCCGGTTACTGTGCGTCTCACTATGTGGAGCGCAGCGTGATTACATCCGATATGCGTTCCGGCTACTGAAGTGCACCGCTGCAATCCCTGCCGAAACTACGCTGTGAACCAGGTGATCAATGGGTATGCACATGACAAGTGTTTTTTTTAGCCCCCAATTGGCTGAAAAGGTTCTTTCTTTAAACAAAGACTGAGTCACATGCCAAGGGCGGGCTATGTTTGTGAAAGGTATTAAAGAGGGCCGTGACTGCGGGCTGCTCATTACGGACCTTAGGCAGTGACACAACTAGTCACCTCTACTGACCGGGACCCGGCCACTGCAGGGTCTATTATGATAACGGACACTTATCTCTATACTTACTCCATGCCTCACCTAAACTCTCCTGATGAATCCCCGAGACTGGGGAGGAAACGTGTAGGGAGCCTTGTACCTTGCATTTTGTGGATGGTGGATTGTCCTTAACAGAGTTCACTTGGGGTCTGTCCTTGTTAGGATAGGAGTACTACAAGGGCACGACGGAGTATAGAAAAATTCATATCCCCTACCCCTCCTCTTTTCCTGGGACCTATATATCGAGAGAAGGTATTGAGGAGGAACCAGCTGTGGATTTTTGTCCGTTCCTATTGGTGAGATCAAACCAATTTTTTAATTTGAGCACTGGTTTGCACGAACACTTTATTGGTGTGGTATTTGAGTCATGTTCTTATGTCCATTTTATAGTAACCATTAAAAGTTTTATCATACTATTGGGAGACTCTCCGAGCTATACTCTACTGTTATCCCCGAGTGTACCATATTGGTGTGATTTCATTTCACTTCCTAGCTAGTATAGCTCCAGATTTTAGATTTTCACATGGGTAAATTAGTAAAACTGGCAGTACAGTACTGCAGAGACACAAGGCGAAACTTGGGATGAAAGGAGCGCTATTTGACTCTTGCAGAACAAATTATTGTAGAATAGTTTGCGGACTCCATATACAGAGACCATAAGGTACCGTCACACATAGCGACGCTGCAGCGATACCGACAACGATCCGGATCGCTGCAGCGTCGCTGTTTGGTCGCTGGAGAGCTGTCACACAGACAGCTCTCCAGCGACCAACGATCCCGAGGTCCCCGGTAACCAGGGTAAACATCGGGTAACTAAGCGCAGGGCCGCGCTTAGTAACCCGATGTTTACCCTGGTTACCATCCTAAAAAGTAAAAAAACAAACGCTACATACTTACCTACCGCTGTCTGTCCTCGGCGCTCTGCTTCTCTGGTCTGGCTGTGAGCGCCGGGCAGCCAGAAAGCAGAGCGGTGACGTCACCGCTCTGCTTTCCGGCTGACCGACGCTCACAGCCAGTACAGGAGGAGTGCAGAGCACAGCGCTGGAGGACAGACGGCTGTAGGTAAGTATGTACTGTTTGTTTTTTTACTTTTAGGATGGTAACCAGGGTAAACATCGGGTTACTAAGCGCGGCCCTGCGCTTAGTTACCCGATGTTTACCCTGGTTACCAGCAAAGACATCGCTGAATCGGTGTCACACACGGCGATTCAGCGATGTCTACGGGGAGTCCAGCGACGAAATAAAGTTCTGGACTTTCTTCCCCGACCAGCGATCTCCCAGCAGGGGCCTGATCGCTGCTGCCTGTCACACTGGACGATATCGCTAGCGAGGACGCTGCAACGTCACGGATCGCTAGCGATATCGTCTAGTGTGACAGTACCTTTAGTGTCAGAAGTTCTGAAATCCCACTCAAGTGACCTCATCTTGGAAATGACCCCCCACTGTGATAGTGTAGTGATGATTTTGACTACATGTGTGCTTTCCAGAAACAAGCAGCAGTGGAGGTTGCTGAGTGAAAATTGCCAATCTGCCATTTTAGTGCCCGTGCATAGTAGTGCCCATACATACAGCTTGCGTTTCTGGAGCAATGGATCACGTAAATTAGGCAGACTCTCATCGCTACAGAAATACCAAACATGTGATGCGAAATGTGGTTCAGGCACACTGTAGGGCTTAGAAGGCAGAGGGGCATTTGGATTTGGGAGCGCGGATACCGTGTCAGAGGGGTCAGAAGATAACTGCAGCTGCTTACACAAACACCGAAGCGTATTCGATGTACTTCTCCTTCCTTTTAGCAGAGCAGGTCTTCTTTGCTCTGTTAATGCAAAGGATAATTAATCAGTTCTCTTTATCTCCTGGAGCTATCTTCCTGAATTGTCTCAGGTGTTCTGAGTTGGACACTCCTCTCAGGTATATGCGCTAACCTTTTGCACTGAGGAATTGCTGGTGATAGTTACAGCTTCCTGGATTGGTGGTGAAAGAGTTCTGAATTAGTATAGGTTGGTGTTGTTTACAGGAGATATCTGGGTGGATTTGGTATGGTTTGTTCAGCCTAATCCTCTTTCCCATTTGGTTTGTCCCGCCTACTGTTCCCTTGACTATACACAAGTCACAGTACAGAAAGCCAGCAGGGGAGAAGGGGGGGGGGGAGGGAGGGCGACGGAGCAGCGGGTGCCAGGAGCTGGTGCACACATCATACTCCCCTACCTGAAAGCCCTCTGTGCTGGCACTGCATCTCATTCCGGCCGCTGGCACCTGCCTGCAGCTCTCCCTGTGCTCAGCGGTCACCAAGTACCGCTCATTAAGGTTATGAATATGGACGCGTCTCCACTCCCATAGGGGTGGAGCGCATATTCATCACCTTAATGAGCGGCACCATGTGACCGCTGAGCACAGGAAAAGCTGCCGGCAGGCCGGAACGAGATGCAGTGCCAGCACCCAAGCTGAGCAGGTAGGTGAGTATGATCTTTTTTTTTCAATAGGAGACATGCACACAGGGATAGGGAATAAGGAGGCATGCATACAGGGACGGAACTGGGAGGCATGCATACAGGGACGGAACTGGGAGGCATGCATACAGGGACGGAACGACGGAACGGGGGGAGGCATACAGACAGGGGTGGGGACCGGGAGGCATTCATACCAGGACAGGGATGAGGGAGGCATGCATACAATGACAGGGACAGGGGAGGCATGCAGACAGGGATGGGGAAGCATTCATACAGGGACAGAACGGGTGAGGCATGCATACAGGAACTGAACGGGGGAGGCATGCATACAGGGACTGAACGGAGGAGGCATGCATACAGGGGAAGGAACGGGGGAGGCACGCATACAGGGGAAGGAACGGGGGAGGCACGCATACAGGGGAAGGAACGGGGGAGGCACGCATACAGGGAAGGAACGGGGGAGGCACGCATACAGGGGAAGGAACGGGGGAGGCACGCATACAGGGAAGGAACGGGGGAGGCACGCATACAGGGAAGGAACGGGGGAGGCACGCATACAGGGAAGGAACGGGGGAGGCACGCATAAAGGAAAGGAAAGGGGGAGGCACGCATACAGGGAAGGAACGTGGGAGGCACGCATACAGGGAAGGAAAGGGGGAGGCATGCATAAAGGAAAGGGGGAGGCACGCATACAGGGAAGGAACGGGGGAGGCACGCATACAGGGAAGGAAAGGGGGTGGCATGCATAAAGGAAAGGGGGAGGCACGCATACAGGGAAGGAACGGGGGAGGCACGCATACAGGGAAGGAACGGGGGAGGCACGCATACAGGGGAAGGAACGGGGGAGGCACGCAGACAGGGAAGGAAAGGGGGAGGCACGCATAAAGGAAAGGAAAGGGGGAGGCACGCATACAGGGAAGGAACGGGGGAGGCACGCATACAGGGAAGGAACGGGGGAGGCACGCATACAGGGAAGGAAAGGGGGAGGCACGCATAAAGGAAAGGAAAGGGGGTGGCACGCATACAGGGAAGGAACGGGGGAGGCACGCATACAGGGAAGGAACGGGGGAGGCACGCATACAGGGAAGGAACGGGGGAGGCACGCATACAGGGAAGGAAAGGGGGAGGCACGCATACAGGGAAGGAAAGGGGGAGGCACGCATAAAGGAAAGGAAAGGGGGAGGCACGCATACAGGGAAGGAACGGGGGAGGCACGCATACAGGGAAGGAAAGGGGGAGGCACGCATAAAGGAAAGGGGGAGGCACGCATACAGGGAAGGAACGGGGAGGCACGCATACAGGGAAGGAACGGGGAGGCACGCATACAGGGAAGGAACGGGGGAGGCACGCAGACAGGGGAAGGAACGGGGAGGCACGCAGACAGGGGAAGGAACGGGGGAGGCACGCAGACAGGGGAAGGAACGGGGGAGGCACGCAGACAGGGGAAGGAACGGGGGAGGCACGCAGACAGGGGAAGGAACGGGGGAGGCACGCAGACAGGGGAAGGAACGGGGGAGGCACGCAGACAGGGGAAGGAACGGGGGAGGCATGCAGACAGGGGAAGGAATGGGGAGGCATTCATATCAGGACAGGGAAGAGGGAGGCATGCATACAATTACAGGGAAAGCATGCAGACAGGGAGGCATTCATACCTGGACGGGGAAGGGGGAGCTATGCATAGCAGGACAGGGATGAGAGGACAATGCATACCCGGCTTATACTCGAGTCAATAAGCTTAACTAGTTTTCCGTGGTAAAAGTAGGTGCCTCGGCTTATACTTGGGTCGGCTTATACGCGAGTATATACAGTAGTTTTTATTTAATATTTTTAAAAACTTTTTTCACTTTTGGCATGCTTCAATAGTCTCCATGGGAGACTTGAAGCTGTCATAATCCGATCGGCTCTGCTACATACAGGCCATCACCTGTATTGCCTGTATGTAGCAGAATTGCTCACTTGCTATGAGCGCCGACCACCGGGCGGCGCTCATAACAATCCGGGAAGGACAACCATAGAGGTCTGCTGGACACCTTTGGTTGTCATGCCAACCCATCAGTGACTTGCGATCACGTGACGGGGTCACCAAGGGGTGAGATTTCCGGCGCGCTTGCCAGAAGCGCAAAATAAATGCCGCTGTCAGTTTGACAGCAGCATTTAACGGGTTAACAGCCGTGGGTGTATCGCGATTCCACCTGCCGCTGTTAGAGGCACATGCCATCTGTTCAAAACAGCTGACATGTGTCAGGAAAGATGTAAGCTCAGCGCTGGAGCCCACATCAAAGGGAGGGAGTCTGACATCGGCGTACATTTACGCCCTATGTTGGAAAGGGGTTAAAGCACTACGACAGCACCACAGGAGTATTTTACCTCACCCTAATAGGGACATGAAACACAAAGCTCCTCCCACTTGCTCTTTCCAATGTTATTAAAAAGGATCACAAGAGTATGAATGCTTCAAATTACATTTATTATCACTCGATTCAAATAATGTAAGAAATAATTGAGCAAAAGGAGGGAATTAACTGTGCTGTCATGGTGGGTTATTAGAAACTAAATTACCGGTAAATCTAATTCTATTTTTCTCCAATAACCTCCCACGACAGCACCACAGGAGGAATACCAAAGACTAACGTTTAGGGACAGACAATAGCTTGGAGAATTTTTCTCCCAAAGGACAAATCTTTAACAGACGTTAAGTCAAGTCTGTAATGTTTGGAGAAGATATGGACCTAGGACCAAGTAGCAGATCTGCTCGTTAGAAGCACTGGCTTTCTCCGCCCAGGAGACGGATACTGCCCTAGTGGAATGAGCCGTGAGTTTCTCCGGAGGCGAGAGATTCTGGATTTGATATGCTTTGATAATCGCTCTTTTGATCCAGTTGGCAACTGTGCTTTTGGAAGTCTTCTTCCCTTTATTCTGGCCATAATGCTGCATAACAGTTTTTAGTCTTTTCTCTACATCTGTGTTTCTTGATGATAATGAAGGACCACTCTGGCATAAGTAGGTGAGAATTATCTCTTGAGATCTGAGGAACTCTGACATCACTTTGGGGAGAAATGATGGATCAAGACGAAGAATGAGTCGGTCTTCTAGGATTCTCAATTATGGTTCGTTAACTGAGAGGGCCTGAAGTTCCCCCACTCTTCTGTAGTGATCACTACAAGGAAGGCTGTCTTCCAGGACAGTCTTTCCAGCTTTATTGATGATATGGTACTCAAATGGTGCAAGCACCAGCCCTTTAAGGACAATGTTAAAATCCCGGGAGGGGACTGGGTTGACCTGTTCACACAATGATGATCGGTCAATATACGAACTCAATGTTGCCACCTGAACCTTGAGGGTACTGGGTTTGAGACCCTTTTCCAGGTCTTCTTGCAGAAAATCAAGGATTTGAACGATGTTCCGGCACTCGCAATGATAAAGTCTTCCACATTTTGTGATATATAGCCTTTGGTACTGGCTTCCTACTTTTTTGAGAGTTCCAATGCCTCTTAGAGGCCCTTGCTTTTTAACATTGCGAATTCAGAAGCCAGGTGTTGACTCTTGGGGTCTGGATGGTAAATTGGCCCCGGGTGAAGAAGGTTTCTGATTGGAGGAAGGATCAGGGGCCTATCTATACTCCGGTTGCTTAGAGTGCCAAACCAGCCTTCTTTTCGGTGCAGAATGGTGCAGTTAGGATTACTTTGGCCCTTTCTTTCTTTTGTTATTTTCTGCAGCGTCCTTGGTAATATCAAAACCGGAGAAAAGGCATGTGTCAGTCTGAATCTCGACTGGTGGGCAAACACATCTACACCTAGGCAGGTATTGTCTGGGCTCAAGAAGTACTGACCTACTTTTGCGTTCTGGTGTCCTGTGAAAATATCTACTTCTGGGCAATCTCACCTTCTTGTCAATATTTGGAAGAATTCTGTACTTAGACTCTCTCTGCTGCTCAGGAAATCAGCCTGGATGTTGACTGATTCTTTTATATGGAAAGTTGATAGGGAGAGAAGGTGTTCTTCGGCTCAGGAGAATATTCTTGCCAAGATTGTCTTTTGCCTTTGTATATCGTAAGATTGCCTTTGTGTATCGTGCTTCCCTGATGGCAGAGATGAGCAATCGTAGCTATGTTGTCTGAGTAGACCTTTACATTGGTGTCCCTGATCAGAGATGTTGATGAGTTGAATACTTCATCCACCACCTTCAGTTCCCTGACACTGGAGGATTCCTGACTGATCTCTCTAGACCATAGTTCCCCATCCTCTTTTGCTGGTGTCCACTTTTATGGTAAACAGAGGGTACTGGATCCAGGGAACTCTTCTCTTTATCCTGATGACTCAGCCCAAGGAACCCAGAGAGGCTTTTACCTGAGCAAGTTCTGTGATTTTCTCATCCAAGGTTTCTGTTGACCCATCACAATTTGCAAGAATATAGGTCTGTAAGGCTCTGGTGTGTGCTTGGGCCCAAGTTACCGTTTGAATGCAAGTTGACATGGAGCCGAAGACTGACATAGCGAACCTCACCAACATCAATTTCTTGCTTCTTAGGACGCCCATCTATGATCTCAACTGGATGTTTTTCTTTGGGTAAGAAGGTGGTTTGTCTTTGAGAATCCAGTAAAACTCCTAGCAATGTTTTTGCTGTGAAGGGAAACATCTTTGATTTTTGGTGGTTCATCAGCCATCTCAGGGATGTTAGAATCAGGGTTGCTGTTTGTAGATGCACCTGAAGTAACGGTATAAAAGGGGGTCACGAGCAGGAAGTCGTCGACGTATGGTATTATGTAAACATTCTGTCCTGATGTAAGCCATGATTTCTTGTGAAGTCTTTGTGAAGATTTACAGCGCCAATGATATCCCGAATGGAAGAACATTGAACTGAAAATCAACTGTCTTCCTTGGGCAACCGAGAACCTCAAGAACTTTGGTGAATGGGGATGTGATAATACGCATCTTACAAATAGATTATTGCCATGGAGAAGTCTTGTCATGGGACTGGTCAATCTGATGGACTTCCATCTTGAACCTCTTGTATACAATGCAATGGTTCAGGGGTTTCTGTTGTGAATTCTGTGGCAGAGCTCCCTCCTGTGGTCACAAGTGGTACTTCGGCTGATTCTCTCTATGAGCTTCCGTTGGTGGAGGAGAGTGGTACTGCGGCTTCTGAGTTTCCTTCCTCAGGTGATGTGGTGAAGTCGTTAGGTGCTGCTCTATTTAACTCCACCTAGTGCTTTGATCCTGGCCTCCAGTCAATGTTCTAGTATTGGACTTGTTTCCTCCTGGATCGTTCCTGTGGCCTGCTGCTCTGCATAGCTAAGTTCCGCTTTTGTTATTTTGTTTGCTGTTTTTTCTGTCCAGCTTGCATATTTGGTTTTTTTTTTTGCTTGCTGGAAGCTCTGGGACGCAGAGGGTGTACCTCTGTGCCGTTAGACAGTACGGAGGGTCTTTTTGCCCCCTTTGCGTGGTTGTTTGTAGGGTTTTGTGTTGACCGCAAAGTTACCTTTCCTATCCTCGCTCTGTTCAGAAAGTCGGGCCTCACTTTGCTAAATCTATTTCATCTCTACGTTTGTCTCTTCATCTTACTCACAGTCATTATATGTGGGGGGCTGCCTCTTCCTTTGGGGTATTTCTCTGAGGCAAGGTAGGCTTATTTTCTATC